>NW_024096483.1:0-1200000 GCF_016545835.1 Crotalus tigris
TCTATACCAGTGAGAATGCTATTCTCATTGGATTGCTCTTTGCGTAAAGGCATTTCTCCTCTTATTTTACAAACACCGAACATGCTGACATCTCGTTTAATTAGTCAGTAGCCCAATGTTGACTACATGTAATAAAAATTTGGCACCTGGCATTGATATCTGGCATCTGGTATAGTGAATAATCATAATCTTGTGTCCAGCTGTATGGTATCACCTAAACAACTTTTGTTCTTTTTCAAAAGTTAAGTTGAATGGTTTTAGAATTGATTGAGAGATCACCAGGAAATACAAGTTCTGTAGACTACACGGAATATCTTAAAAGCTATGAGAAGAAAGCAATACAATACTTCCATACTGTTGCCAAAAAAATCTACATGGGCCTTTCCATGAAGCCATTGGGAACTGACTCAGCCTATTAGGCATTGCATTTATACTGACCTGGCAGAATATGAAGATTTTTGCTTTTCAGTGGGTCACTGGGAAAAATGTGTATATGAGAAAAAGAGCTTATTGCGTATTATTTGATTTAGAAAAAAAGCATACATTAAAGGATTGAATTATATAGAGTGTTATGACTATAGATTTGAAATTTGGTTGCTGCATGTAAGAAGAAAGCAAAGCATGTAACTAAGAACAAAGAGAATGCTTTCAGTGGTACTGAGTAAATCAAGAGATGTCATTTTGTTTTGTTTAACTATTTATGAATTAATTTATAAGGAATGCTTGTTGTGATGTCTGAAGTGTATAGAATGAGGACCTGCATGTGTGCATACTTTTATATGTATTTATCAAGGTAGCTGAGCTTGATAGAAATAGTGAAGTGAATAATTGCCCACTTTGTTATATGGAAGTCAAAGTAGATTATGTCATGTGAAACATACTTTGTTTCAAATGTAACTGAAGATGGTTACTTAAGAAGTATGTGTGATAAAACAAGAAAATATGCAGTTCACAAATGAGTGCACATTGAATGAATGTGAACTGAATACAGAAGTGAATGATCAGTACAAAAGAAGAATGCTGAAATGGTTTGTTCACATACCAAAAGTGCACGAGAATCAAAATTGTAAAACAAATATTTGAATATAAGCAAATGGGTTGAGAGGTTGGGGGAGATGAAAGAAAAAAACTGAGATTTTAAAGACCCAAAAGAATTCAGTGAAATAGTATGTGGAAGCAAGGATGATCTGGAAGGACCAAAAAGTCTGGAGACACATGGTGAATGATTTTGTTATAAAATATATTTAGCTATATTTCTTTTTC
This sequence comes from Crotalus tigris, assembly GCF_016545835.1. NCBI lineage: Eukaryota > Metazoa > Chordata > Lepidosauria > Squamata > Viperidae > Crotalus > Crotalus tigris. The sequence continues at coordinate 1,264 of NW_024096483.1, forward strand.
TTTTCTTACCTCATGACTTTAATTTCTCTTCCTTGGTATTTTTAATTTCTTTTTTTACATTTGCAAAATATTTCTAACCCTGAACAGAAGCTCCATAATAGGAATGTATATATCCATGCAATGTATTAAGATGGTAATGATTGGATTAGCTGTTTTGAATTCTCAGAGGGATATATTCTCTGGCATATGATTAGTCTAATTCAGATCTGATTATTTGATTGATTGATTGATTATGTCCCATCACATCAGTGTTGCTTGAGATTACACAGATATATGTCCATGATATACTGCACTAGTCAGGCCACACTTGGAATACTGCGCCCAGTTCTGGTCACCATGACACAAAAAAGATGCTGAGGCCCTAAAAAGTGTGGAGAGAACAGCAACAAAGGGGTCTGGAGCCTAAATTATATGATGAATGGCTAAGGCAGGGGTAGGCAACCTTGGCTCTTTTATGACTTGTGGACTTCAACTCCCAGAATTCATGAGCCAGTTAGCATGGTTGGCTGAGGAATTCTGGGATTTGAAGTCCACGAGTCATAAAAGAGCCAAGGTTTCCTACCCCTGGGCTAAGGGAACTCAGTCTGTTTAGCCTAACAAAAAGAAGGCTTAGGGGTGACATAATAACTATCTTCCAATACTTGAAGGACTTCCAATACTTGAAGGGAAAAGGCATCAATTTATTTTCCCAAGCCCCTGAGGGCAGGAGAAAAAGCAATGAGTAAAAGCTCTTCATATTCAACCTGGAACTAAGCGGGAATTTCCTGATGTGAGAAGAATTAATCAATGGAACAGCTTGCTTTCCAGAATTGCAGGTGTTCCATCACTGGAGATTTTCAAGAAAAGATTGGACACCACTTGTCCAGAATGGTATAAGGACTTCTGCCTTGGGCAGGGGGTTGAACTAGAAGACTTCCAAGGTCCCTTCCAGGCCTATGATTCTACTGGTCCCTAACTCATTTAGTCAAATCTTCCAACTATGCACCTGTCACCCTTATACTGACTGCACATACTTTGCTATTGGTTTTCCTCTTTTTCCTCTTCCATTTTTCCCAGCATCAGAGCTTTCTCTAGAAAGCTAGACATTTGCATAATATATAAGAATGTGATCATTTCTGCCTTGAATAAGAACTCTGGCTTGATTTGTTCAATGACTAATTTGTTGATGATTTTTTCACTCTCTGTAGTATTTTTAGAAGTCTTCTCCAACATCAAAGTTCAAAAGCATCAATAGACTTTCTATGCAGCTTCTTTGAAGTCCAATTTTCACTTCCATAGAATGTACAGGTAATCCCCGAGTTATGAGCATTCACTTAGTGCTCGTTCAAAGTTACGCGATAAGCTAGTGTTTACAAGAAAGTCTCAAAATTATGAATATTGCACCACCATGGCAGTTGTTCACCCTTAGAAATGAATGCAGACACTCTGCAACAGTCACCTTATTCCCCCCCCCACTCCCCACAATTGGATTGCTTTCAAACAATAAGACCTGGGTGCGCTGCTCGCTCAAGTGCGCCGGCCTTATTGAGAGCAATCCCGCTGCTGCACCTCCACTTTCTTCCACTTTGGATGGAACCAGGGCACTCAAGCTGCTGGTGGCCATTTGATTGAGGAGGATGAGGAGAAGAATGGTGAGGCTTTGTGCCAGCCAGCCAGCCAGCCAGGCAAGGAGTAGGTCGAGCGGGGGTGCTGTCTGGCTGGAGAGGGGGATAGTGGCCACGGACTGCAGCTTGAGTGCCTCAGCTCTGTCCAAGTGGAAGAAAGTGGAGGCATAGCAGCAGGATTGCTCTCAAACAGTAAGGCCTGTTTGCGCTGCTCGCTTGTGTGCCCTGGCCTTATTGAGGGCAATCTCACTGCTGCACCTCTGCTTTCTTCCAACTTGGATGGAACCAGGGCACCCAAGTTGCTGATGGTGGTGGCCACTGAGCAGCCAGCACCCCTGCCTGATCTACTCTGTGCCTGGCTGGCCAGCACAAAACCTCCCCACTCAAGCAGCTGTGGGTTCCAGGGGACAATGGGGTCTCATTCCTCTCCAGTGTGGTGAGTTCTGGCAGGCTGGACATGGGTATGAGGAACTAGCCCCCAAATGCCTTCCAGCTCAGTTGAAGGCTTCATTCCTGCCCTCAAACTAAGGCCAGCACACATGAGTGAGCAGTCCACCTGGGCCTTGGATGCATTGGTTCCTGCACCCATCTGATTCCACACTTTGCCCCATAGGCATACAAACAAACCAAACACTTCCCCACCAGAATGGAAGCTTCCAGGGCCATGATCTCTTTTGCAGAGAATTTGTGTTTGAACTTGGGCAATATTACAGCACCCAGGAGCTTCCATTGTTGGTGCAAAAAGCATTTCCAAGCCAACTCTCCTCTCCCTCAACGGGAAAGAAACCGCGGCAGAGAGGAGACAAATTTTGCAAGGTGAGTCAGCGTGGCAGGATGGGAGGGCAAAGCCTTGGTTGCCTGTTCCATCACTAGTCCCCCCCATGGCCTTCCGCACCCTGCGATACCTCATGTGCACTTAATAGACTGTGCATTTGCCCCCACATTTGATTAGCAAATGCATGGGTGGAAGCAGGGAGTGATCGCATCCGAAATATGAGATTCACTCCTATGAATCCTCGAGTTACAAATGGAATGGGCTGGCTCCATTACATCTGTAACTCGAGGACTACCTGTAACAGTATTATTTGCGTGATTCTAATTTTTGTAGGTAGACATATTGCAGAATTTGAATATAGTTTGCAAGGCCTTCACAGATACTCTACCAAGCACTTGTCTAGGGCATATTTATTTAATTTATATGCCACCATTTCTTACCACATTTCTTGACGGTTTGATCCCTTGTTATTGATGATTGATTCTAAAAGGCAGAATCTATCATTTAAATATCTTCATTATCATTTTTAAGACTGATTGTTCTATCACATGTCATTAGCTTGGTCTTCTTTATATTTAATCTTAATCTCATTTCTTCCCTGAACTCCTTAACTTTTATTACTAAAATTGGCTAAATTCAGATCATATAGAGATCTGTAATTAAGACAGTACAGAAGCATGGTTTTAAGAGACAGGGGAAGAGATAAATTTATAATAGGCCAAGGAAAGCAATAGATTAAAATCTATAGAACAGCAAACAGATGAAAAAGATGAGAGATAAACAATAGAAGAAATTTGAAAATGGAAAGGAAAGAAAATGGGCAGACAGGAGAGAATTTCCCTGAGATAGAAATATGAAAGGTCAAGATCAGCATGTTTATTTAAAATAATACCTAGGCACAGTAACATCTATACTTAGTTTTCTCTTCATCCATCTTTGCCCTTCATTTTTTAAGTGTAGGTTTGAATATATGGGTTTAAAACGTGTTTTCAAATGTCATTTTAAAAATATAAAACAGGATGACATTGTACAGCACATTGTTTTTTTTTAATTTTCTCTGAACCCACATGAAGTCTACTAAAATACCAATGATGGTCAGCTTCTACTACTCAAGCATATTACAGCTGCATGTATATATTTTGGTCAATGTGAAAGATGCTACTTAATCCCCTTTATTCTTGATGACTGCATTTTTCATCATGTTCCAATTCAGTTAAGTTTGTTTCATTCACCACAAGCCCTCTTCCAGGCTCATCCCATTGCTCCTGCCATTTCATTACTTACTTCACAAAAATATGTATAAAAGCCATTTTTGTTCACCCTGTGGGAATGTAATTAATTCCAAAAAGTCCTCTATTTCTCTTCAAAAACAAAATAAAAAAGTCACCATAATTACTATGCTGATTCTAGTTGGCTGCATTTGATGTGGGATCTGTTTAAGTGCATAAGCTGATAGAAAATCAGGTTTGATGTTTCATCACTATATAGTAAGCTATACTGCATATACTATATAGTGCAATACACACACACACACACACACGCACACACAAACACGGTCACCCTACAGAATAACTGTAATTTCCTTCCTATCAAGAGACACCAGAATAACCCAGTTTGACAAGAAATGGCTAGAAAACAGGTTTTCTAAAATGACGTTTGAAGTTTAGAAGTTCTTGGACCATTGGGGGTGTGTGTGAATCCATGTCACTGAAGACTGAAATAGAACATAGCCTATTGACATCATCCTAAAAGGGGGTTAATTATGCATTGCCATGTTGATTTGTATGATACACTATAATTGAGACTGAGAATAGTGTTTGTATTAAGAAAGAGAAGTGGCCTTATTTAGAGAGAAGTGTATATGAGCTGAAGGAACACATTGCTTCAGGTTAATGAATGAAACCCTGTGGATATATATTCACTTCTTTGGCAACCCAGCAAGAATACTGTCTCTCAGAGCGTAGGTGTTCTCTGAATGTGCATTTATTTTGGGAGAAATTGATACAAACAAACAAGCATGGAGTGATATGTGGGCACAACCTGCAATTTGCAAGCCACATACTGAGAAGCAGTTGTATTAATCCCATTCTAGCTGTGGCTATAATGTGTGTTGCGTGTACTACATCGCTAGGAAGGGCTTGGCAGAAGCCCTTTCATTTTAAGTAGTATTTGCAGACTACATTTAAAAGTTGTATTTTTTTTCCTTCAGAAATGCTCACAGTAGTAAGCAGAGAGAACCCAGTAAATAAAACCATAAAAGGGCATATTTTTAGCACACACAAGACCTATAGTATGAAGAAAGTCTTGCATGATGGCAGTAAGAGAGCTGTGATGTGAAAGGCTTATGCTACAGTAATTATTCCAGTATTTGAAAGCTAAAACATATGAAGAACGGTTGAAGGAATTGGGTATGTCTAGTTTAATGAAAAGAACGACTAGAGGTGACAAGATTCCAATATCTAAGGGGCTGCCACAAAGAAGAAGGGGTCAAAAGAAGCAATGGATGGAAGCTAATCAAGGAGAGAACCAACCTAGAACTAGGGAGAAATTTCCTGACAAAACAATTAATCATGGACCAGCCACCCTTTAGAAGTTGTGGGTGCTCCAACATTGGAGGTTTTTAAGTGACTCTGTTATTCTGTTCTGTTATTGAAGATGCCAGTCATTATCTTTTTACTTTGGGTTAATAAATTAATTTGGTTTTGGCAACTGTTACCCAAGTTTAGTTGTGAAAAAAAGTACAATTTGGCAACATCAATAAACCTACAAGCTCTTGCCTAAACTGTATTGAGTAGGAAATAGATACGGTAAGTACTAATCAGAAAAAAAAAATCCTTTAAGTTTTAGCTTTAAAGCAACAGTCAGGGGCAACATCTGAAGCGATAGTTGGCAATCTTTCTGTGCCTGGATGATCTTCTATTATCATCAGGCTGCATCATCTTCATCCACATCTTCATTTTCATCATCATCTTTTGCCTGTGGAACAAGCAGTTGTAATATTTGTGCCATAATTCATAAGGACATTTGCCAAAAAAAAAAATGGTAAATTGTCTTCTAGTCTACATCAACTAACTTATATAAATAGAACTGTACAGATTTCTTGGCCTGCTACAGAAACTGTCTAGTTTTTATTTTTGTTTTAATTTTCCAGCCTAACCTACAATCCTGAACTTGCCAGTAGTTTTTCTATCCAAGTACTAGCAAGAGTTGGCTCTGCTTAGTCAATGTCTGGTAAGTATTTCCACTTGCTGAGGCAATCTCATGTGAATTTGCCCCAAAGCATTGATAAGGTGCATAATAATGCCAATTTTTATTTTATTTTGGGGAATAAAATAAGAGGTAGTGAGGAGTGGGCCCCAACTACAAATCTTGCTTTTTTCTAACTGTCTTCTCCTACAAGTGTCATGTAATATGCAAGGACCAAATTCCTTGCATTGGAAATTTGTCTTTTGGTTAAGAAGTTTCAGGGAAGAAGATTCCCAAATCCTTACCCTTCATCTTCTAGGGCAATCTACTCCTCTATCAAACAGTTCTTGTAATTACAGTATATCTGCTGGCAAATTTGCTAAATGCATATTTAAGTCATTACTTTTGTAAGCTAGAGTTTCAAATTTCAGTTAGAGTTTCAATTAATTTTGCTTCTCAGAGCCACTAAAATAATTTAATACAGAACTATGATATACATTCTCGATTTTGGCATTTGATTGAAATTGGATATTTCTTTGAGATGATAGTTTCCTACATCCTTCTTCTCTCCCCATTCTAATTCTTTCCTGAAATGATTACTTTTTCAGAATCATGAAGTTATCATGATATCTCTATGATCTGCATCAGTCCAAGCTACGTGATGACATCATTAAATAAAATAAGATTTGTATGAAGGAAAAAAAGGGAAAGAAAAAAATATACTGTGTCCAGTTCTGGAGACCTCACTTTAAAATGATATGGATAAGATTGAACAAGTCCAGAAACAGGCAACAAAAATGGTACAAAGTCTGAAGGACAAAAACTGTCAGGAGAGATTGAAGGGACTGACTACACTACAGTATGTACAACCTGGAGGACACAAGAGAAAGGGAAAAATAATGTTAGAAAGTATTACTTCACACAGAGAGTAGTGGAAGCTTGGAACCAACTTCCAGCAGAGGTGGTGGGTCAATCATCAGTAACTGAGTTTAAACATGAATGGGATAAACACATGCCCATTATCCAACAAAAATTAAAATAAAATGTTAAATAAACAAACAAAAAACTTACAGGGCTGACTTGATGGAACACTAGATCTTTTTCTGCCATGTTTCTATAAAAGAAGCAAAATGTTCTGGAAAACTCATCAAAAAGGAAAAGCTTTTTCACAGTGGAATAAATAACCAATCAAACAAATCCTGCACAACTTCAAATCATATCTATTAAAAAGAGATTTTTAATGAAAAACTAAAATTGTGACAAAATTACTGCTGGCTGAATTCATGAGATAGGCATTTTTCCTATTCCTCTTTTAAATTGTTTTAAAAGGTGTATACATTTTCTCTATGGCCATCTCTGTTAATATTGTATTTTTTGTGGATTAATAAAAGAAGTTCTGACTGTGGTTATTTGATTCCTGGCAAGCAGAAAGCACACAATGAATGTGTAAACCAAGTAGTCTAGCATAGTTTCTTATCCCTGTTGTTATCTACTAACACATATAAACATCCAGATTTTAAAAATTTCTGCCATGTTCTCAACATCTTGTCAGGTGCATTCCAAACATCAGGGCCACTAAGTGAAAAAAAATGTATAGAGAAGTCAACTTCCAATGCTGTTCAGCACTTATAAAGAAAAAAAAAGGCATTTTGAAGTATACTGAAAGTTCTGCATTATCTTTAACCCCATTGCATAAACCTCCTTCTAAAATCTACAACACATAAAATTCCATTAGATTTGAGCAATTGATACAAGCATAAACCACACAACCACAACCACACACACACACTACATGGCGGGGGGGGGGAGCCCACTGCTTTTCTAAAGAGAAAGTAAGTAAGGGTCTTACTTTGACATTTTTGGATAGAATGAAACTGCCTTGTTATGCCTCAAGGAAATGTAATTTAATATGCAAGGTGGACGCCCTTTGCCTGAACTTCACTGTCAGCATTTATGAAAACAAAATTCCAGCTTTACACAATAAAACCAATTTGCTTCTGGTTTTGGATGAAAAGGCCTCATCAAATGAAAGAGTGGCCTTTGCGTAACTTTTTCCTTACCCACTGAGATCTTACATCAGAATTCAAAATAGCTCTGGATTTGAAAATAACTTGCAGGCACATCAGTCAATCAAATAAAGGCACTGCTGCAGGAGGCCCCCAGATAGCTTAGTCACAACAAAGACAACTATTTTCAGAGACTTCTAAGCAGGGGTAGAGTCTGCTTGCAGCTGCAGTCTAGCCCTGAAAAAGAGCGGCAAGCTGGCTTTGGAGAGTATCCAGAAAAGGAATCAATTTGGACTCCATCAAGGGTCTTCTTACCTTCTAAGTGAGTGTGAGAAATTTAACTTGTAAGCTCACCACAGCTGTCAAGGGAGGTAAATGGGTTAAAGAAAGAGAGACCCCAAATAAACTTAAGTTCATGTGAAGATGAATGCAATACACACTGCACAGTATTCAGGCAGAGACCTAGCAGCAAAGAATCAACCATGTCATTTATTTAAGGAGCTGGGTAACATGAACTTTTGGTACACTGGCTTCTTCCAGATATGTTGGGATCGCAACTTCCAGAACTGCAGCTGGAAACTCAGGAAGTTGCAGTGCGAACACATGTGGAAGGAGTCTTATTAGGGAAATAGGGAGTAGATAATCCTAAAAATACTAAAAAGCAGAGACATCACCCTGCCAACAAAAGTGCATATAATCCAGGCCATGGTTTTCCCAGTTGCAATGTATGGCTGTGAAAGTTGGACCATAAGAAAGGCTGAGTGCCAAAGAATTGAGGCATTTGAACTATGGTGCTGGAGAAGACTCCTGCGAGTCCCTTGGACTGCAAGGCGTTCAAACCAGTCAGTCCTAGACGAGATCAACCCCGACTGCTCTTTAGAAGGCCAGATCCTGAAGTTGAAACTCAAATACTTTGGCCACCTAATGAGAAGGAAGGACTCACAGGAGAAGGGCCTAATGCTGGGAAAGATCGAGGGCGATAAAAGAAGGGGACGACAGAGAATGAGGTGGCTGGATGGAGTCACTGAAGCAGTAGGTGTGAACTTAAATGGACTCCAGAAGATGGTAGAGGACAGGAAGACCTGGAGGAATGTTGTCCATGGGGTCGCAATGGGTCGGACACGACTTCGCAATTAACAACAACAACAATCCTCACCTAATTTCCATGCTTCTAAGTCCTCTTCATATGGCAGACTCAACTGGCTTCACTGATTCCCATTTCATATACTGATCCTTTTCTACTATGACCCAATTGTTTGGGGATAGTCTGCTGTCTTATCCACATCTCAATTTATTTATCATGGCTTTCACTACATTCTCTCAAGGATGTCTGCAAAACCTCAAAATTAACAGAATAACAGAATAAAACAGTTGGAAGAGACCTTGGAGTTTTTCTAATCCAACTCCCTGCTCAAGCAGGAAACCCTATACCATTTCAGACAAATTGTATTTTAATAGAAAAAATCTTACCAGTTCTCCAACTTGCATAATAACTCCCAAATTATCAGGGAATATTGCTGAATTATAATTAGATTTGGCAATCATACGAGGTCTTGGTCCTCCCCTCCCCCTTCCTGGAGCTTGTTGAATTTTTACAAGATTGTACTTGTAACTATATTTCATAAAAAGAAAAAGAAGGTTTTGTTGAAGATCCAAGGTTATATTCCAGTACAAAATATATTTCTCCATTTTGCTTGTACCTGATACCCAACCATAGCAACCTAACAGGAAAAGAAAGGACCATTTTCTTACTCCCAAAAAGCTCCTGGGTGGAGGTAGGTTTTTTTCTTTCTTTCTTTCTTTCTTTCTTTCTTTCTTTCTTTCTTTCTTTCTTTCTTTCTTTCTTTCTTTCTTTCTTTCTTTTTTTTTGCAGTGCAAAGCCAGCCTCTTAGGGCCCAGGAGTATGGCGAAAATGGGGATTTTGGTGCACTTCAGCTCATTTAAGATGCTTAGCCAGACCCATATGGCCCAACCTCCCCCTCGCAGGAGGAGCATTGGAGACAGTGGAGGAGGTCAGCTGAGGCAGTAAAGGGCAGAGTGGCAGGGGGACATAGGAGGATTTCGATCATGTGACCATGCTGTGCTGCAGTAACTGTAACTTCACGCATGAAGTTTGTTCAGCACCATGATAACTTTGAATGGGCATTGAATGAATAGTTGAAAGTCCAGGATTACCTGTATTTGAGTCACCCAGATCACGATTGTCCCAAAAGTGCTTTTTCAAAAGGCAACTGGACTTTGTTTTTCCTCGAAGACGTTTTGCTTCTCATCCAAGAAGTTTCTTCAGTTCTGAAAAAAGTGAAGTGTCTTAAAGGAAAAACAAACTACCTGTATTGCTGCCACTGGATTATAACAAAGGTAAATGCTGTGGAAGAATTTGAATAGAAGGCCGACAAAAAATAAGCAGTAAATGGAAAAAAAATATGGAAGCTCATTGGGAATGGATCTTGTTACACTCCTATAATATTACTGGTCATGACCAGGTGTAACTGGGAACTGATTCAAATAAGCTAAAATATTTTTCAAGTTTCAGAAATATCTGAATTATATGAGAAATCTGAAATGTCTGTCTAGAATTGGTAGTCCCTTTTTATGAGGAATTTATGGCAATTAAAAGATACACTCTTTTTTATAATTAGAAGAGAGGGAATACAAATAAGTTTATTTGGTATTTACTTGCTACTTTTTACTGTTCACATTTCTTCATAGCAATCTAAGAAAGACATTTTGGAAACTTTTCTGGTTTTGACCATATAGATATTCAAAAAATAAATAAATAGTGCAGTATGCCAGCTGTGTATTTTACTAGCGTAGATAGAAAGCTTTTATTTCAAACTGGTCAGTCCTAGAAGAGATCAACTCCAGCTGCTCTTTAGAAGGCCAGATCCTGAAGTTGAAACTCAAATACTTTGGCCACCTAATGAGAAGGAAGGACTCACTGGAGAAGGGCCTAATGCTCGGAAAGATTGAGGGCAATAGAAGAAAGGGACGACAGAGAATGAGATGGCTGGATGGAGTCACTGAAGCAGTAGGTGTGAACTTAAATGGACTCCAGAAGATGGTAGAGGACAGGAAGACCTGGAGGAACGTTGTCCATGGGGTCGCGATGGGTCGGACACGACTTCGCAATTAACAACAACAACAAAACATATGTTTGTGTATATGTGTACTGTATACACACAAACTAATATTTTAAGATAATTTTCAGTATCGCCAAGGTAACTGCAAAAGCAAGAATGGATCTACAAAAATTATGCAATTTCAATTTAATGTAATGTTTTGGTGGTATGGAACTGAATGGAATTTTTTTTTAAAAAATATGAAATTAGAAAATTATGAATTAGAAAACAAATATGGTGTTATATTGCTGAGAACAAAAAAGAAAGCAGCAAGTGGAATAGTTTATAGATGGAAAAAGAAGAAATGTTAAATATTTCAAATGTAAAGTGATGGGACAATATATATAGCAAAATTATAAATAAGCATTCATAATCCTCTTCTCTTTCACACTTCATAAATACAGTACATCAGATATTCTAGTCAAATTTGTAGATACCAAAATTAAGTAGATGATTTCTCTAAGTTCTCTGAAAGAAGGAGAAATTCTTGACACATTCTCAAAGCTTGGATTCTTCCTTGCTACAAATAGAAGCACTGGCCTAATTAAGAAAGACTAATGGGAGAATTAATCTTTCCTTGAGTTGTGGGACGTCAAGGAGATATAAACCATTGGAGAGATATTTGTACAATAATTCAAGCACATATCTTGGCTACCTCATTGCTAAGTGCTAGGATGCTATACTCTAAAATAATCTTTTCTTCTGGAAATAATTGCAAACACAAAATCTCTTTCAGCAGACTGAATTAGAACAACAACAATGAATAGCTAGCTAGCTAGAGATAGGTAAAAAGGCAAGACAATTACTTTTTAAATTATTATTAAATATATATGCCACCTGGCTTCCAATGACTCTGTATTGTATTTTCAATATATGTATTCCAAGTTGCCCAAAATCTGTTTTGGTGAGATGTATTGGAGGACAAATGCCATCATCTGCTGCCTGCCTAACTATTAGTCAATAGGTTTACAGAAACAGTATGCACAGGTTATAAGATTTAGTTCAGGCTTGCTTTAAAACAGTGTTTCTCTTTTTTAAGAACATCATTAGGATTTTCAGAATATAAAATACAAATGAAAATAAAGGTAGAAGGGAAATGGGAAAGGGAAAGAATGAGGAAAGAGAAATATAGGGGAAAAGGGAAAAACAAGCGTTGACTTCCAACTTTTTTCAATGCAGTAAAATACAAAATGGAATTGCAGCCTCGTTTTTTTACTTTATCAAATTAACAAATATCAGCCATTTCTATAACAATAAATAAATTTAATAAGCAAAAACCAAAGTCAATTTTTTTTCTGTCTCAAGCACAAAGCTCAGAAGCCATTTCCAAGTAGAAACAAACCTGCATATATTCCTTTCTCTAATTAAAACAGTAAATTTTGCCATCTCTGCTAGCCCTTCACTTTTTCCATCCATTCTTCTATTGTAGGGACTGACATATCTTTCCATCTCTGTGCATGTAGATTTCCCGTTGCATTCAACGTGCACAGTATCAAAGTTCCAAATCTTTTTTCCAAATCCTTATTCAGAAATCCTAAAACTAAAGCTACAGTTTTCAAATTTATGTTAGTTTTAAGGATCTTTTGCAGTATAACAGGGATCTGACCACAATATTTTTTTGCCTTATCACAAGTCCACCAAAGATGATGGACTTATGATAAGATAATGGATTATTATCTTCTTTTGAATTACATTTCCCACATACATTTGAAACACCTTCATACCTCTGTAACAACTTATCAAGTGTTAGATACCAATTGCACATCATTATATAAAATGTTTCTTTCACATTATAATTCAATGTAAAATTTTAAACCATTTCTCCACATATTTTCTCATTGTTCAAGATTATATTGTATCCAAAGTTCCTTGCCCACTGAATCATACATGGTTTCACATAGTCATTTTCCAGATTCAATTTCAACATCATTTTATACACCCTAGCACGATCTTCATTAGTACATATGACAATTTCAAATTCATTTTATAGATTGAAACCCATAGCTTTTTTTTTTTTGGTCTAAGTGAAATCTTTCCTTAAATTGTAAGTACGTGATCCAGTGTCTTCCAATTCCAATTCTTCTTTTGACTTGAGATTATATTCACCTAAAAGATATTATCTGACCTTAAGTCCACCAGACTGATCTCATCATCATTTCTTCATGAGACAGCACTCAGGAGGAGAAAACCCTGTTTTGTATTTATTCCAAACCACCTAATGTTGTTTTGGACCGTGGTGGTTATTAAAAACTGTAATCAATAATAAATTCAATAAATATGTACATGTCCAAAATAATGCACATTGGTAGCATTTTTTCCAAAGTTCACATATAAATTAATGGGATCTGAGCTGGCAATGATTTGAATCATAATGTGCCGATTTGCCTGGCTTTCTATCGGTAATGATTCCAAACGAGGAAGGGGAACAACTGCAGGGGACATCAAAAAAAGTTGAGATGATGGCCATGACTTGTAATCAAAATATTGCTGCTTATTATGTGTGTCACATATATGTTACAAATAAAAAGAAACAGGACTTCAATCATGTTATGGTCTCTATCTTGATTATTTTTTTTTCAAATACCTTCCTCCCTCCTGATTATATATGATTTCAAATTTCTCACTGAAGGCAGGACTAGAAGAATTTAGGTTACAAAGTTTGATAATTTACTTGAAATTCTCTGCTATTCAAATAAAATAAAATTTGGAAGTGTCCTCCTTACTCATTGAAGTACAAGAAGAAGGATAAAATACATCAAAATCAACTTTGCAAGGCTCTGTTATTGTAGCCAATCTCAATAAAAATAGTTTTAACCTTGCTATAGAGTTGATTTCCTGACAATATATACTCTAAAGAAAAGATGTCGATCAAAGCAAAAGATGTATTGGAGCATCAGATCACAAAACCAATTCATACTGAAATCTTATTATGAGAGAAAGGCCAAATGTTTGTTCTCTGCTAGTATGTCTGTAGCTGAAAATGCACCTGGCTAAAATGAAAGCACAGTCTGGACAAATCAAACAACATAGAAGAAATGGCATTATGTTTTCCTGTGGCCACCTGCTATGATTTAAAAAACAAAGAAGGAAATGAAACTGAAAAATCATTATTAATTCAAAGGTAGTCAATTGGTGTACTGAAGGCATGTGGCACAATGCTGCCCATGTTTAGAAAGAAATTAAGTTCACTGGAGATTTCAGATTTTCAAATGTTGTCTCATTCAAAATTTTCTCTCCATTGTTATAGAATAATAATCACTGTTGGCTTTGTAATGGAAAATGAGCTGGAAATCATTCACTGAACTGATAAAAAAGTCAAACAAATTGGGATGTTGAATCTGTAATTCTTAAAAATAATAAACAGGCGTTATTGTTGTCTAACCATGACTGCTGCTTAAAATTTTGAGACTTCTGAATTGCTGGATGGTGTAGATGTATGAATAGAACTTGTATGGGCAGTGAACTATGTTCATCTGAAAAATGGAGAAGGTACATACATGGATTCATTGTTCATTAATATGAATGTAATAGTTATCATATAGTTCATACTAATAGAAGCAAATGAAATTCAGTTGACTCACTCTCCAATGAATTGAACTTCAAGCACAATCTTCACTAGATTTTTACATCATAAAAGCCTGGCCAACAAAATCCACAGTATGTTCAAAGAGATGTACATTACCACACATTTAAAGGAGTAATAAGAATAAATGATTTGGAGGGATTTATGTCCATGTACATGGATTATTGGCAGTTAACAATGGTTTTTTGAGAGTTTTCTATGTAAGAGGTTTCTTGGCAATCTGATTTCTTATGTCATTGCTCTGTTGCCTTAGTGGGCATCCATGATAACAACGGTGGGTAAGAGCAGTGTTCCAAAAGGAATTAATGTTTTAATACCCCCAGTTTCTCTGATGTCTACAATTGTTCCGATGCCTTGTGGGAAATGTTAAGTGCCATGATCTCAAAATGGGGCTATCACTTTGGTTTCCTACAAAGCCTTCCATTTATTGTGTGACTGTGGAAAACTAAAAAAGAATCTCTCAGACCTTCCTATATAGTCAAACCTAACATCTTGAAAACTGAATTTCTCCAAATCAAGAAGGATTCCCTCCACCATCCAAGTCATTCATAAAAATATTAAAAAATAGAAGCTTCAAAACTAATTCTAGTCATCCCCATTCAATATCTTTCTCCAATTTGAAGAAGAACAACTGATGGATACTCTTTGAATCTAACACTTGGAGCATTTTAATGCCATGGCACCTAATCCACTCTTACTGCAATGGAATGTGTAGATGACCTTGGGAAAGATCCTGCTTAGAAAACAATTAGATGAGATGGAGGAGCCCCCAATGGCTTATCAGTCAGAGGAAGAACTTAAGAAGAACCTACTCTAATTTATCAGGCAGTTAAAAGTGGTGGTGGGAAGCATGTATCTTCAGACTTGCAAAATTTGTTTAATGCAGCTTTACAATAAAGTAGAATTACCTCATGTAGTTGAGTTTCCTATCTGGTTTATTCGGGAGGGCTGACATTAATCACCTCTCTTGTCTGGTTGCTTCCTAAGCAGCATCTCTTCCCTTCATCCCCCAAGGTCATCCACACATTCTATTACACTTACCTAGCTTTCTAGTCATCATGTTCACAGAGTATTTTGCCCAATGTTTCACTAAAGTAGTGATATATTATGTCTACAGCATTTTCACATAAGAAATATACTCAATATAAAAATGAGATAAGGTTTTACTGGGATAGGATTAAAGCACATTTCTTTTTGAAAAGCTATACTAATTTTGTTTTTAGGTGCCTATAGAGTTTTATTCTTATGATAGGGAGAATATTTGGGTTTTTTTTTTCAGTCATTAGCTGTATAGGATTTTCCAAGAATAAGGCTTCAAGACTATCACCTAATTTCTTCAGCTCCCTGAGATACAATTTATTTGTTACTTGAGGATTATTTATTCAAAGGAAAGAGATTTTTTTGGCTATATTTCTCTTAATCTGAAGCTTCAATTCTATCCTTTCAATCTGACCTTTGCAATTTCCTATAATTTTGGTTGGGGAAGATTGAACAAAAGTAGGAGTACCTCTACCAGTTCTTTGTTATCTGTTAGCATTTGTCTTCACTGAACAATGCTGATTCTCTCTTTTTCCTTTTATTTTGAATCTAATTGAAGAAGCCTTTAAAAAATTCTTAGCATCCTTCATTAACCTCAAGTCATTAAGAGGTTTCACTTTCCTAACACCAGCTCTATAGCTCTGGGTGACTGGGTTTACTTTATAACCTGTGACCTGACCTTCTTTCCATTTCCTGTCTTTTATGGTTTTCAGATCTTCATTAGGTTTTTTTTATGTAGCCATAATTTCTTCAGCTTTCCTCATTTTTTCCTTCATCAGAATTGTTTTTAATTTTTTTTTAGTATCTCCTTCTTTAAGAATGACAACCTATCTTTAGCTCTTTTTCTCATTAGCGTCTCCTGACATAGAGTCCTACTTATCACTGATCTTAGTCAAATCGACCTTTTGATGTCCACAGTATGCATTTGACAACACTCAATTTCCTTTAAAATTATTACATGGTCACTTTCACCCAGTATATATGCTTCTTCTACTACTTAGTTCATTTATAGATATTGTATCAGAAGGAGTCTGGGAGTGTTGCTTTTTAATAAAATGTGTTATTCTGAAAAAGGTATTCCCAGACTCCTCCTGATTTTTGGATACCATAAACTAACACAGTTTTCCTCCTACAACTACCTCCTCCAGATTAGGTTACTTTGATTTGTATGACAAAGCTTGTCCAGTGGTTGCAGCCTTGTAAATGAAATAACAATAAATTAGAAATGAACAAGCCAAGAAGGATGGAGTGAAATAAACAGGTATAGAAAATATTTGAAAAATAATCAGAACCCATAACGAAAGAAGATCCTATCCACCAGTATGACAAAAGTTTGTTTAAAAGTGCAAAAGGAGAGGCTGGGGAGAGAGAGAAAATGAAATGAAAGGAAAAATTGTTTGATCAAATTTGTTAAGGCAATAATGAGAATTCTTTTAATAAAATGTACCATGCGTTTTCCCTTTTCTTGTCCTCTATCCTAATAGAGGAGTTGTTTTGAAATATTTGTGGTATGTGAAGCATTGGAAAAATAAGCCTGAACAGAAAAAGATACACAGATGTTTTCTATGTTTGGAGGTGAGGGTTCCTCCCCAACCTCCACTCTTCTAAAAATTCCTTAGCTTTCATAGCTGCCACTTTTTGCCGCTCTACATAGTGCTGGGATTTCTGAACTGAACTTTTCCAGTCATTTTAGAGTGTAGTATTTATGGCTTGGCTATTAATCAGTGTCTAAACCAGAGCCTTGCTGTTTAATCAGTGAGATATTATTAACCTTAAACAGATACTGCATTATTGCAGAGAATTTATGGCTGTGTAGCTTAACATAGGAGGCTTTAAGGTGTCAGCTTTGTATCTCAGACTTTTAGTCTTTACCGCAACAGCAATAAACCCAAGTACTTGTCACTGAATTTTGTCACCCTAATCTCTTGTTGCTTTGCCTGTAATTTCCATTTTCTTCCCTTCTTCAGCTAGGATATTCCACCCCCCACCCCCCAGCACTATCAAAGTTGAGATTGAAAGCTGATGTTCCAGGGGTACTTCTTTCAGGATTATGTTACTTTGGAAAAGTTATCTAGTGCCATTAGTGCCCAATGAGATTAATAACATATAAACACATAAGCACTACGTAGAGTAACAGTGATACATACAGTAACAGTAATATAAAAAATGGTTGCAATGCTGGAAAATAAAAACAAAATTGTGGATTATAAGACAGAGATGACAATTAAATTTGCATATGAAAAAGGGATGGGTTATGGGAAGAAGATATACTTTTATGTAACCTTATAGTGGGCAAAGAACTACTGAGTTTATACTTAAAAATGATTTCTGATCTTCAATTCCATACTGGTAGGTGTCCATGAATTTGGTCCAATTTCACTGTCCTATTTGAAGTGTAGTGCCCAAAACTAAACACTGTACTCCCTCCAAGTGGGGTCTCAACAAATCAGGGCAGAGTTGAACAAATATTTCTTGAGATTTATGTTATGTCCCGAGCCTTGCAAACGGCTCGGGCGTTTGCAGGCAGTCCCGGGCAGGTGCAAAGCTGCCCGGGACCAGACAGGCTGTCGCCAGCGCCGTGCGCATGCGCGGGTGCTGGCACGGGAAAAGTAACCCATTTACCCGGGAGTTGCCTATATAAGAGGCTGCGAGGCGTTTGGGCGAGGCTGAAGCCATCTTCCTGTAAGCTGAACGCTGAATAAAAGAAACTGAGAACTCCAGCTGCTTCTCGTGTCTGTTTTCCCGCCACGGACTCAACACTGGCGACGAAGGTGGGATGCCTTGCACTACCTGGAAAGGAAGAAGTGTAAGCTTACCCAAGGAGTCCTGAGCGGCGGAAGAGGAACGGCGTCGACTCGGCAGCTGCCCGCCAATCCGGTGCGCATTCGGGGGTAGGCTGGCTGATAGACCCGTCTCCTGAAGATCCGAAGATGGCGAAAATCGGAAGGCTTTCGGAATTCGATGTCTCACATCCAGAGCGGTGGGAGTCCTACGTATCCAGAATGGAGAACTACTTCAAGGCAAACCAAGTGAGGGAAGATAGCTTGAAGGCGGCCACCCTGCTTTGCGTTTGCGGCCAAGACGCCTTCGAAATCGCAGAAAACCTTGCAGCACCTGTCCCAGTAGAGTCTGTAAGCTACGCAGACCTGAAGAAGCTGCTGAAGGAGCACTTCCACCCCAAGGTGTCCGTTATCTCATGGCGCCACACCTTCGAACAAAGGGATCAACGGTCCGGTGAGTCAGCCAAGGAATACATCGCCGCGTTACGGAAGGCCGCCAAGCCCTGCGAGTTCAAGGACCTCGAGGAACGACTGAGGGACCGATTCGTGTGCGGGTTAAGGCATCGCGAGCTACAACAGAGACTTTTCGCAAAGGAAGAATTATCCTTCCAAGACGCCTTAAGGGAAGTCACCGCAGAAGAAGCAGCAGGCGGCGCCGTCAAGAACATGCGGCCGATCAGAAGCAGTGCAGAGGGTGCGTCCGTGCACCAGGAAGACGTCCGACGAAACTCCGAGGCGGATCCGGATGAAGAAGTCGACCGTCTACACCCCGCGAAGGAAGAGAACCAGAAGGGAAGCTCTTCGGCTCCGCTAAAGTGCATCGGCTGTGGAGGTCGCCACAGGAGAACCGACTGCAAGTTCCGCTCCGCTACCTGCTGGGCATGCGGTAAACAAGGGCACATTGCAGCTGTGTGCCTGGGCCGACAAAAGGCACAACCCCAAGAAGAACGCCTGAAGGGTACCAGATTCCCCAGCCAGAATAGGATAGGTTTTTGCGCTTCGCGAAGAAGCATCTGTAGAACAGGCACACATAAGCCCATGAAGAAAAAGCTGTCACTCAACGTGAAGCTACAAGGGGTTCCATTATCTATGGAATTAGACACAGGGTCTGCCCTGTCCATCATTTCATTGCATACATTTAGGAAGATTTGTTCCAGAAGTGGGTCTAAGGCCAAGTTAAGGCCTTCTGATATTGTATTAACAGATTTTCAGAACTCAAGAGTGTGTGTTAAGGGGGAGGCCACCTTAACGTGCAATACAAGAGTTTTGAAGGTCCACTAGACTTATTAGTAGTAGGGGGTGAACGAACGAGTCTCATAGGACTCGATTGGTTTGAGGCCCTGGGGATACACGTCACAGGACTCAATAGCTTACAAACACTCGACCTACAGGAAGTCTGCACAGAATTTGCAGATGTTTTCAGCCCCAGCTGGGCACATTCAAAGGACCACCTGTGTCCTTAAAGCTAGACCCCACTGTCACTCCCATTAGGATTAAAGCAAGAAGGGTCCCTTTTGCTTTAAAAAGTAAGATTGGACACTGAACTAGACAAACTAATCCAACAGGGAATCCTAGAACCTGTTGATTCCAGCCCGTGGGAGACCCCATTGTCACGCCTCTAAAGGCAAATGGGGACATTCGCATTTGTGCTGATACAAATGCACACTCAATAAGGCATTGCAGCAACATGCCTATCCTGTTCCTGTGGTCAGTCACATCCTGGCCTCTCTCAAGGGGGGGCGTGTTTTTTTGCAAAGCTTGACCTAGCTCAAGCATATCAACAGCTGCCTGTTGATGATGATGCTGCCATAGCTCAGACCATTGTGACCCACAGGGGAGCCTTTAAAGTAAAAAGGCTACAGTTTGGAGTGAATGTCGCTCCTGGGATTTTCCAAAGCGTAATGGAAAACACACTACGAGGTATACCAGGGGTCTGCCCCTACTTTGACGATGTCTTGATTGCAGGAGACTCCACACACATTCTAGCTGAAAGGCTTAGGGCTGTCCTGTTAAGATTCAGGAAATCAGGCCTCAAGCTCAGAAAAGACAAATGCAAGATTGGGGTGCCTTCTACTGAATTTCTGGGATTCAAAATTGATGCTGCTGGGATTCATCCTGCTGAATCCAAACTAACTGCTATTTTAGATGCACCCAGGCCAAAGTCTAAGGCCGAACTTCAGGCCTTTCTAGGCCTCCTGAATTTCTACAATTCTTTTCTTCCACATAAAGCTATTGTAGCTGAGCCTCTTCACAGGCTACTAGACAAACAGGCTGTGTGGCTGTGGTCACAAGCGCATGAGGCTTGCTTTAAAGAAGTCAAGGCCTTGCTCACTTATAACAGTGTTCTTGCACATTTCAACGAGTCTCTCCCTGTGTGCATCGCTTGTGATGCGTCCCCCTACGGGGTTGGAGCTGTCCTGAGTCACCTCAGGTCTGATGGAACTAAGGTTCCTATTGCATACTACTCCAGAACACTGTCTTCTGCCGAGCGCAACTACGCTCAGATAGACAGGGAGGCTCTGGCTGTTGTTGCTGGAATTAAAAAATTCCATGATTTTCTATATGGCAGGCATTTCACGGTCTTCACTGACCATAAGCCTCTGCTGGGACTGTTTACCACACGTAAGCAGACTCCCCACATCATTTCCCCTAGAATGCTTAGGTGGTCTATTTTCTTGTCTGCATATGATTTTTCATTACTCCACAAGCCTGGGAAAGAAATGGGCCATGCTGATGGCCTCAGTAGGTTGCCTCTGCCAGTAGTAGAAGCTGACCCCGCGCCAGCTGTCAACATTCTATCAATCCAAGCCTTGCCCGAGCTCCCTCTTAGTGCCAGGGATGTTGCCGCTGAAACAGGTACAGATCACACACTTTCACGTGTCCGCTCCTGGGTCCTGTCCGGGTGGCCTGAGCACTGCCCTAGTCCTGAGTTTCAGAGTTTCTGGTCCAAAAGGAACGAAACGAACTGTCCTTTCTCAGGGTTGTATGCTTTGGGGAAACAGAGTTGTCAGTCCCACCTCAATGAGGACTAGGGTCTTAGAATCCCTCCACGAGGGTCATCCTGGCATTGTTCGTATGAAGGCTCTTGCACGCAGCCACTTGTGGTGGCCTGCTTTAGATAAAGACATTGAGGCTAAGGTACACGCATGCCACCTGTGCCAACGATCTCGCCCAGAGATGCCCCAAGCTCCTGTGCATAGATGGGAGGAAACACAGTCCCCATGGTCTAGGGTGCACATTGACTACGCTGGGCCCTTTCAGGGCCAGTTCTTCTTGGTCCTTGTTGACAGCCATTCAAAATGGCTTGAGGTTGTGCCTGTCTCATCCACCACCACTGCAAAGACTATTCAGGTACTGAGGGGGATTTTTGCTGCACACGGGCTGCCAGATGTCATTGTGTCCGACAACGGCCCTCAATTCACCTCCTCCGAATTCCAAGCTTTCTTACAGGCAAACCTGATTCGTCATGCCACGTCTGCGCCTTTTCACCCGTCCACCAACGGTATGGCTGAACGCATGGTGCGCATCGCAAAGGACGCCTTGAAGAGACTCACCTACGGGGACTGGCATCACAGGTTGGCTGACTTTCTCCTTTCTTATCGCACCACACCGTCCACTTCTACAGGGAGAAGTCCAGCTGAACTTCGTTGGGGGCGCCAACTTACTACTAGACTTGACCGGTTGCATCCGGACAGACTGCCTTCATCTACCTCACATCCTAGGGCACCTAGACAACTACTTGTGGGTGCCCCGGTTTGGGCTCGCAATTACGGGCCTGGTCATACATGGGTCCCCGCTTCTGTGTCCAGGATCACAGGTCCTCTCTCCTACGAGGTTGCCCTGGACAACGGTCGTGTCCTGCGTCGGCACATCGACCAACTTCGCTCTAGGCGAGACTTTTCTGCTGAGACTCCTGGGTCTTTTCCAGGGGGGGAGGGGGACCCTTTGGAGCAAAGGGAAGGGCAAGAGCTACTGCCCATCTCCACTGAGGGAGCCACAAACGGCTCGTCCCAAGGTTCTGCAATTGCTCCGAAAAGAAAGTCATGGAGCTTACCCACACAACAGGCACTCACGCCTACTCCAGCCAGGGAGTCACCCCGGGGGCATACTCACTTTCCACACACATCACACAGCACTCCAGCAACGGAGGATACCCGGGGGCATCCCAACAAATCATTCCCCGCAAGAGAGCTGGCACACAATTCCCAAGGTTGGCTGACCTTACCCCAAATCCTACAGGGGGTCAAACATACACAGAGCTAGTCGAGGAACCAAGTCCCGACTACAACAACCCTAGCACAAATCAGGGAACACCTGAGTTTTGGGAAAGTACAGAAACCCACACGAGCCCGAACACAGAATGGGGTTCAGGGAATGGACAGCCTCCTGACAGGTCTTGGACTGACCTAGGAGGTTCTACAGAGACGCCCAGCAGCGGCTATCACTTCAAGGGGCCTGAGGGTCTACAGCTAGGTAGGTCAACCAGGTCACAAAGTAACAGAAGCCCTGGCCTGACGAGCCCGGTGGGCAAGCAAGCAGGCCAGGCATCGGGGCACAGTCCTTGGAAGACACCAGGGCACAATAGAGAGAACAGGCTCACGCCTCCCTCCAGTCAGGGGACTTATGCCAGTAACCCAGAGCTAAGAAGGTCACAGAGAGCAAAGAAATCTCCTAAGTATCTAGAAGATTACATAACATTGCTGGCAAGGCAAAAGCCAGTAATCAGTGGGAGCACTGGGGAGCAAAATGTCATATAAAATAAATGTTGTATGTTGGTAGTAGTTTTAGCCCGGGGGAAAGGGGTGTTATGTCCCGAGCCTTGCAAACGGCTCGGGCGTTTGCAGGCAGTCCCGGGCAGGTGCAAAGCTGCCCGGGACCAGACAGGCTGTCGCCAGCGCCGTGCGCATGCGCGGGTGCTGGCGCGGGAAAAGTAACCCATTTACCCGGGAGTTGCCTATATAAGAGGCTGCGAGGCGTTTGGGCGAGGCTGAAGCCATCTTCCTGTAAGCTGAACGCTGAATAAATGAAACTGAGAACTCCAGCTGCTTCTCGTGTCTGTTTTCCCGCCACGGACTCAACAATTTAGACTTTATGCTCCTATTAATGCATCATTAATAGCATTTGCTGTTTTAGCAGCTGCATTGCACTGCTGGTTCAATTTGTGAGCAACAAAAACACTCAGATCCTTTCTGCATATGCTACTCCCCTTCCTATCTTTGTACCTTGCATTTTTGCTAACCAGATGCACAATTTACATTTCTCTCTGTTAGATTTTAGCCTGTTCATTTCAGACCACTGCTCAAAGGGGCAGAGAAGAGCAGAAAGCTGCTCCTCTCTCTCTTCTGTCCTTTCTAGCTCTGTGTCATCTGCAAAGTTTATGAATGTCTCCCCAACTCCCCATCCAAAGCATTGATAAAATTGTTGAATAGCAATGGTGCTGGTGAAACATTTTACTTGGAAATCACTGAAAATTTAGAACACAGCCTGTCTTCTTTCAATAAACCCAGTACTAGTTTCTAAAGAAGGCCAATATTGTTATCCTGACATACCAGAAGCACAGAGACCTGTAACCATCTAATCAGTTCAGGACTGGTATTTAATTTGAACCATTGACATTTTGACTTCTGCTCATATTTTAGCAACTACCCTACTCTATTTGATCCCAGTACATGTCAGTTTCACTTGTCTTAATTTATTCATTTTCTACCATTCTGCAATAGAAAACTTACATATATTCATACTCCATATATATTCGTACTCCATACTCATCTTTCACCAATAACACCCATTTTATGCAACAGTCTTTCTCCTCATCACAATATTTAGTACCCCAGATGGGAAAGATGATATATTAGATAGCCTGGTTCCATATTGTGAGGATTTTATGAATCAATAATAAAACATACAGTAGAAATAGAACATATACATACACTCTCTCTCTCCTTTCTGCTTTATAAGTATTTATTTCATGAGAATGGTTTGATAGATAATAGCAGATGCTTCCAAATGCATTTATAGTTTTCCAAAAATTATTATGAGTGGCTGCCCATTTGGGAACAATTCTTGTAACCAAGATGTGTTGTTTGATTGTGTTAAAGATATAACTAAGGCAGATTTCCTTCTCAGTGGGACGGACCTCAGTGTTGCCATGTGGTCAATGCAACTTGGCTCATAAGGATTGTCTGTTCAAATCTTAGCCCTGGAGTTCTGAACAAGATGCTGGATTAATCAGCTGTTCAATCTCTCTCTCTCTCTCTCTCTCTCTCTCTCTCTCTCTCTCTCTCTCTCTCTCTCTCTCTCTCTCTCTCTCTCTCTCTCTCTCTCAACATTTAAATCAACAATCCTTTTATTTTAGCAAACAAATTGGAAGAACAATTGGGGGAACTGACAAGAGGTTGTATAAGCAAGTACAAACATAAAGACGGTGGCTGTCATCACTGCTAACTGCAAAAGGTTTGCCATATGGATCATTTGCAGCCTGTCAATTTATACTATCCACACACTATCAAATGCCTATATCCAATTATGTTCATCCAAACTTGGATCACCCTGTCTAGAGAAAACCACGGATGCCTGAAATGCACCAGGAATCTGATCATGAGCCAACGTTGAAATGTTGCCAAGTCTCTGCAGGTCAAGACAAGCATTCCAAGTTAGCCATTTATCTTTCCCCATGATCAGACTTTTGCTTTACAGGGGCAAATTGTTAGTTTGGTTGGTGACTGCAAGATAGCCTTCTTTGTCTGTAATACTTCTGTGTGAGGTTTTTGATCAGTATGATATTGCTTATTTATACTCCTAACATGATGCAAGACAATTCTACCTGCCCACATACACATCTTTACATCAGGCCATTTCATTATTTATACATGACATGAGAACTACTTTGTCAATTTAAACCGCAATTCAGCTTGGCAAGTGTTCAATTTCCAACATGGGACAGCCAGAGGCCACTGGCTGGCAAACAAAGACCTTCCCTGTTGTTTATCCCCAAATCTTCTCATTTCTTTTAGCTTTCACCTGCAATCTGTAAAACACACTGTGATCACTGTGCTGTTTATTAACAAAAGAAATCTATAGTGAAACTTATTTTTCCTACTTCCTATTTTTCCTAGATCTAGTATGATGTAAGCTAAGAGAGAGTAATTGATACTTTCTTGGCACATTTGGAGAAAAGCAAAATATGACATGATTCTAGGATTCTTGGCGTACTAGTGAATGGCTAATCTTCCTTACTGCAGCCTAACATACAAATATTAGTTTATTCATTAGTATATCTGTTGTACGATATTGTACCAATATTTTTATTAACAAAAAGAACATTGACAAGAAAATGGAATTTCCCATAAAATAGCACACAAACGACCCTTTAACATAGTATTACTTGATGCATTTAACATTAATTGATGTGCTTAACATTAGAACCATCATTAAAAAGGCACAACAAAGAATGTTCTTCCTACATCAATTCAGAAAATTCAGACTGCCCCAGGAGCTGTTAATACAGTGGTACAGAGGAATTATTGAGTCTGTCATTTGTACTTCTATAACTGTATGGTTTGATACAGAGCAAACAGGACAGTTATAGACTTCAGTGGGTAGTTAGGATTGCAGAAAAAACGATTTCAACCAGCCTGCCTTCCATTGAGGACCTGTATATTGCATGAGCCAGAAAGAGGGCTGAGAAAACATCTATTGACCCCTCACATCCAGACATAAACTGTTTCAACTCCTTATCTCAGGATGCCATTATAGGGCATTACATAACAACTAGACACATAAACAGTTTTTTCTGTCATGCCATCATTCTCCTGAGCACTACTGTACTGTCTTATGTCTAAGGATATTTACCCATGTAATATGGCTGTATTATTATCCTTCTCATCTTTTCTACTACCTTCTCCTATTGGTATCTTATGATTATATTGCCTAGTTTGTGTGTACACTTGTGATTTGTAGGTACATGTTGTTTGTGTGTTTGAATGTTTGTATGTACACTATATTACCTTGTTTTTATGTACATTGAGAGCTTATGCACTGGAGACAGATTCCTTGTGTGTTCAGTCAGACCTGGCCAATAAAGTATTCTATTTTGCCAAACATTTCCCCTAGTTCTCTGTGCTCCAGGTCACCGTTGTTAAGAATCTCCTATTCTCGCAGATTCATCTTCAAAGATGAAATGGGGAGGTGGGAAAGGATTAGAAAGAGTGTGAGTCCAGATGATCAATTTCAATATGTTAGAGACCTATTTCAATCTGCCTGAAATCTTTAATGATGAATCAGTTATATTATCATTCATAATAAAAATGATGATGATGATGATGATGGAAGGGATCTTGGAGGTCATCTAGTCCAACCCCCTGCTCAGGCAGGAAACCCTATACCATTTCGGACAGATGGCTGTCCAGTCTCTTCTTAAACACTTCCAGTGTTGGAGCATTCACCGCTTCTGGAGGCAGGTTGTTCCACTGGTTAATTGTTCTAACTGTCAGGAAGTTTCTCCTTAGTTCTAGGTTGCTTCTCTCCTTGATTAGTTTCCACCTGTTGCTTCTTGTCCTGTCCTGCCTTCTGGTGCTTTGGAGAATAGCTTGACTCCCTTTTTTTTGTGGCAGCCCCTGAGATATTGGAACACTGCTATCATGTCCCCCCTCGTCCTTCTCTTCATTAAACTAGACATACCCAATTCCAGCAACCGTTCCTTATATGTTTTAGCCTCCAGACCTCTAATCGATATTCAGAACAAATGTTTACTATTCATTTATTTGTTGCGTTTATATTCTGCTTTTTCTCCAGCTATATGTATCACTCCATTTTCCAATTTTCCCCATGACAACAGACGTACAAGATAGGTTGGAGAAAAGAGTGTGACTGCTTCAAAGTCCCTTACAGAGCTTCTGGGACTGAACTTGGTTCTCCTCAGTCCTAGATCATTATCTTAAGTACTCCACAATCCTGGTTTTTCTGGACAATTAAAAAAAAACCACAATCACTCATTTTGTCAACAGATAGCTAGAAAGACAGAGGAACCAGACTGTGTTGAATTGCTATATTATTAAACTACCTTACTATGCATTATAATCAAGCTGATGATCTCACTAGTTTATACAATGTAAAATTTCCAAATTACTACTTGGAATTAATATTAATATCTAAGGCAGAGGTCCCCTTTTGGGCACCAGGGACCAATTCCGTGAAGAGAGATTTTCCACGGACCAGAGGGGTGGGAGTTTCATGTACTGCCTACATCCAGCTGATGGGGCTTTGTTTGTTTGCCCAGACTGGTTTCTGGCATGCCATGGACCAGTGCCAATCCATGGACTGGGGGTTTCGGGACTCTTGATAATAATAATAATAATAATAATAATAATAATAATAATAATAATAATAATAATAATAATAATAATAGTAATAGTAATAGTAGTAAAGTTGGAAGGGACCTTGGAGGTCATCTAGTCCAACCCCCTGCTCGGGCAGGAAACCCTACGCTATTTCGGACAAATGGCTGTCCAGTCTCTTCTTAAAAACTTCCAGTGTTGGAGCATTTACTGCTTCTGGAGGCAAGCTGTTCCACTGATTAATTGTTCTCACTGTCAGGAAGTTTCTCCTTAGTTCTAGGTTGCTTCTCTCCTTGATGAGTTTCCACCCGTTGCTTCTTGTCCTGCCTTCAGGTGCTTTGGAAAATAGCTTAATTCCCTCTTCTTTATGGCAGCCCCTGAGATATTGGAATACTGCTATCATGTCCCCCCTTGTCCTTCTCTTCGTTAAACTAGACATACCCAATTCTAGCAACCGTTCCTTATATGTTTTAGCCTCCAGTCCCCTAATCATCTTTGTTGCTCTTCTCTGTACTCTTTCTAGAGTCTCAACATCTTTTTTACATCGTGGTGACCAAAACTGGATGCAGTATTCCAAGTGTGGCCTTACCAAGGCATTGAAGAGTGGTATTAATACTTCACGTGATCTTGATTCTATCCCTCTGTTAATGCAGCCTAGCACTGTGTTGGCCTTTTTGGCAGCTGCAGCACACTGCTGGCTCATATTTAGGTGATTGTCTACTAGGACTCCGAGGTCCCTCTCACAGTTACTACTATTGAG
The DNA here is from genome assembly GCF_016545835.1 of Crotalus tigris. Taxonomy (NCBI): domain Eukaryota; kingdom Metazoa; phylum Chordata; class Lepidosauria; order Squamata; family Viperidae; genus Crotalus; species Crotalus tigris. The sequence goes on from NW_024096483.1 coordinate 29,450, forward strand.
CATGGTGCCACCTATGCTGTACTTGTGCATTTGGTTTTTCTTGCCTAAATGTAGAACCTTGCTTTTTTCACCATTGAATTTCATTTTGTTAGTTAGTGCCCAGTGTTCAAGTCTGTCCAGATCCTTCTGTACCTGAAGCCTATCTTCTGGAGTGTTGGCTATTCCTGCCAGCTTGGTGTCATCTGCAAATTTGATGAGTTCCCCATCTATCCCTTCATCCAAATCGTTGATGAAGATGTTGAAGAGTACTGGGCCCAGAACAGAGCCCTGGGGCACCCCACTACACACTTCCCTCCATATAGATGCAGTTCCATTGAGGACCACTCGCTGAGTACGGCCGGTCAGCCAGCTACGGATCCATCTGGTGGTGGTTCTGTCTACCCCACATTTTTCTATCTTGTCAAGTAGTAGGTTGTGATCTACTTTATCAAATGCCTTACTGAAGTCCAAGTAAATTATGTCCACAGCATTCCTCTGATCCACTAATTTTGTCACTTGGTCAAAGAATGCAATAAGATTTGTCTGGCATGATCTATTTTTGACAAACCCATGTTGGCTTTTAGTAATGACTTTGTTTGCCTCTAGGTGTTCGTTGATTCGTTGTTTGATTATCTTTTCCAGGATCTTCCCAGGTATTGAGGTCAGGCTGATAGGTCTGTAATTTCCTGGATCCATTTTTTTTCCTTTTTTGAGGATGGGAACTACATCAGCTCTTTTCCAGTCCTCTGGTAGTTCCCCTGTGTTCCAGGATCTTTGAAAAATATAGTTCAGTGGCTCCGATATCACATCTGCCAGTTCCTTGAGAACTCTGGGGTGTAATCCATCTGGTCCTGGCGATTTGAACTCATCTAGGCTGGACAGGTGCTCCCTAACCATTTTCTTGCCTATCTTAACTTGTGTTTCTGTTTTGTTTTTTATGGCACTATTTTTGATAGGTTGGTCTGTTTTTTCCCTTTGTGTAAAGACAGATGCAAAAAATGAGTTAAATAGTTCTGCTTTCTCCCTGTTGCTTGTCACCTTCTTGCCACTTCCACCCACTAATGGACCAATCATTTCCTTCACTTTTTTCTTGTTTTTTACATGTTGAAAGAAGCTTTTTTTGTTATTTTTGACTTTGGTCGCAAGCCTTAGTTCATTTTGAGCCTTGGCTTTCTTCACTTCATCTTTGCAGGCTCGGGCTATTTGCTGATATTCTGACTTAGTTATGTTCCCCTCTTTCCACTTTCTGTACTTGTCCTTTTTATCTTTCAATTTGTCAGAGAGTTCTTTATGCAGCCATGCTGGTTTCTTTTGAGAGCTGTTATTTTTCCTCTTTGTTGGTATTGTGCTAGACTGTGCTTTTATTATCTCATTTTTCAAAATTTCCCAAGCTTCTTGAGTTGTTTTCCCCTTGAGGATTCTCATCCATGGAATCCTTCCCAAGCCCTCTCTAAGTTTATTGAAATTAGCTCTCTTGAAGTCCAAGACTCTAGTTTGACTGTGTTCTATTGGTTGTGCTTCTATAATGTTGAATTCTAATATTATTTTAAAAAATGGAAAGTTCTGGAAGAAGTTATAGCAAAGAATATTATTTTACTATGTACAGTTTCAATAAATTTTGAATGATTATATGAACCATTTTTCATGAAATAAGGAACTTCAGAAGCATCCAACTTAACGATTTGAGTATTTTACTTTATACCACATTTATCATCTGCTTGCTGAATTTAGTACAAGATCTGATACCTAGTGAAATTCTCTCATATAAACAATCAATATACATGCATATATCTAGCATGTTATACTGTGTATTTGTTGAATGGAGCTAATGAGTGGAAAAATATTCATAGAATTTTTTTTTTTTTGAAAGAAAGTTTGAAAATCAATTCCCCATCTTTAAATTAAATTAGATGTGGTAGAAAAAATAAAATAAATTGGATTTTTTTCCCTGCACGATACTGGTTTTTATTTAGTTATTATCCAAGATATTATTTGCCCCTTTTTACTGTTCATTTTGTTTTATCAATAATCTTATTTATTGCTTCTAGATAGTGATGTAGAAATGTAACTGAATTTTAAGATTGTTTTCAACTCCTGATTTCAAGCTATATGATACACAATTACTGGAAGGGCAGGAGATTCAATTTTCTATAAAGATATTTTGTGAAAAGCCTAATTTTTCACAATAAGCCTGGCAATCAATAGTTCCTGAAATTAATCCTAGAAGACAACAAACTTCTGAAGCATTTATTTACTTTTTATCATGTTGTTCAGAGGAGGACAATCAAGGTAGTGAAGGGTCTTATGAAGTCTTATGAAGTTAAAGGATCTGGATATGCTTAGTCTAGAGTGGGAGATAAAATAGCTGCCTTGAAATATATGAAGGGGGAATGGATTTCTCTGTTGCACTAAAGAACAAGTCTAGAACTTGTTAAAACTATGAGGAAGTATGTTCAGGCTGGATATCACAAAGAACTTGCAAATTGTACAAGCTGCCAGCCTATGAAACAGGATGTCACATGAAGTGGTAAGTTCTTTGTTGAAAATCTTCAAGCAACAACTTAAAGTTATTGATAGTCATCTAGCAGATGCTACACTAAGCACAGTAGTGGTTTACTGTAAATGGCCTTACTGCATTTATCACTAATTTCTTGAGCTGATTGCTAAATCTGGATGCCTAATTTAACCTTGCCCTGAAAAACAATAGTTGTAAGCCTTATTAGGTTTTAAAAAGAACCATGGATGAAAAATGAGTACAAATTTGGTTTCAATATGTCATAATTTATATAAATGGTTAATCACCACCGATACTTTATCTTAGCCCACCCAAATATCCATCTGGCTCAATCTTGTTTTTCAGTGGCATAATTGCAGTTAAACAAGATTTTGCCTAATTGTAAATGAAAGGTCACAAATTAATTGGCTGTTAGTGTATAAACCCTCTCAGGGATTTAATTGTAGGTTTTATGATATAGGTAGTTTATGTTGATGTCTCTGCAAATTTGGCACAGAAGAGAAGAATGTTGCTTAAATTAATATTTTGGATGATTTAAAATACTTTGACAACTATCAGTATTTTTATTAGGAAATGAATCAGAAAGAATTAAAGTGAAAAAATAACATCTGTCATCAATCAATTGCTTTTCAGAGAAATTAATATGGTATTTCATTTTCTCTTTAAATATACTGATATTTTTTTCCCTCAGTTCATGCCATTCATTGAGATCAGATGCATTTCAGGCTGGTTGTGTCAGATGTTGGACACGTAAGTAATAAAGTCCTGAAGGTCCAATAACAAAGGAACAATGGAATGTGCAACAAAATTATCAGCAGAAAAATCTATATTTAAAGTGCAACTATATAGTAATATGAAGTTTGATGGTTCCAATCTTCTTTGTTCCTTAGAATTAGATTAAATGTCTAGTAGAGAATTTTTTCAAAAAAGAAAAAGAAATCTGGTGCCATTTAATCTTAGCCAAGGTACTGTATAAAATGTTGTTCTCTGTTATTCTTTCTGAATAACAGAGTTGGGGGGAACCTTGGAGGTCTTCTAGTCCAACCCCCTGCTCAAACAGGAAACCTGCTTGGTATACCATTTCAGACAAATAGTTGTCCAATCTCTTCTTAAAAAGAGAATCCACAATTTTTGGAGGCAAGTCATTCCACTCATCAATTGTTCTAACTGTCAGGAAATTTATCCTTATTAGTTCTAGGTTGCTTCTCTCCTTGATTAGTTTCCATCCATTGCTTCTTCTTTTGCCTTTAGGTACTTTGGAGAATAGGTTGACCCCCCTCTTCTTTGTGGCAATCCAGTGGTGGGATTCAAATATGTGAACAACTGGTTCTCTGTGTGGATGCCGCTTCCAGAAGTCCTTTCTGGGCCTGGGCAACAAAAAAAATAGCTACCAGTTCTGTCAAAGTGGTGCGAACTGGTAGAATCCCAGCCTATCTTCTAGAGTGTTGGCTATTCCTGCCAGCTTGGTGTTGTCTGCAAATCTGATGAGTTCCCCTTCCATTCCCTCATCTAAATCATTGATGAAGATATTGAAGAGTACTGGGCCTAAGACAGAGCCTTGGGGTATCCCACTGCATACTTTCCTCCAAGTAGATGCAGTTCCATTAAGGACTACACGTTGAGTACAGTTGATCAGCCAGTTATAAACCCATCTGGTGGTGATGCTGTTTAACCCACATTTTTCTGTCTTATCAAATAATAGGTTGTGGTCTACTTTATCAAATACCTTACTGAAGTCCAAGTAAATTATATCCACAGCATTTCGCTGGTCCTTTGATTTTGTCACTTTGTCAAGGAATGCAATAAGATCATGTCTGGCATGATCTGTTTTTGACAAGCCCCTGTTGGCTTCTGATTACTTCTATATGTTCACAGATTCTTTGCTTGATTATCTTTTCCTGAATCTTTCCAGATATTGATGTCAGGCTGATAGATCTGTAATTTCCTGGATCCATTTTTTTCCCTTTTTTGAAGATGGGAACTATCCTTTTCCAGTCATCTAATAGTTCCTCAGGGCTCAAGGATCTTTGAAAGATATGTATCAGTGGTTCTGAGATTATATCTGCCAATTCCTTCAGAACCTTGGGATATAATCCATTTGCTCCTGGTGATTTCAATTTGTGTAGAGTGGTTAGGTGTTCTCTTACCTAAAAAGGTTAGACATGAATGAGGAAGTACAAACAGATAAAACAATCCATGCTACCCTCAGTGAGCATTATGTGAAGCTAATTGCTCTTTAAAGACCAATAGCATCTTTTTATATATATAAATATTTTATTGGTTTTTAACTATAACAATCTCCAGTGCCTGGTGTACAGCATGTTGTCTTGGTGTATATTTTAACAAGAAAAAAGGATAACAATAATTAATTAACAATCGATAATGATTAAATTTGATAATTCCATAATTAATATATTAATTAATGATGTATTTCTTTGATCTTCCCTTCTTCCATTTATATTCTCCTTCTTCAACCTTAACTAAAATATAATTCTTAATATTTTCAATATATAAATGATTAGATATAGGCATTTTTTATATTTATACAAATAATAATCTTTCTATATAACATTTTTTTCAACTTATATTATTTTTATAACCATCATCTCATTAGTTCAGCATGCATCCTATTTTCATAATTTTTGTTTACACTTAATTTCCCTTATATTCAATCCAATTCTTATCAGTCATAATTTCTTCATATGTTAGTCATCTAACTTTCCAAATTTTCCCATTTAGGTACATCATCTCAATATTTTATGTCATGCATTATAAAAATACTATACTTTTTATTTATCTTATAGTATCTAGATGTAACATCCTTTTTAATAAGTTTATATTTCACTTATATTAATAAAGTTACATCAATCTGCTATTTTTACATTTCATATATTATAGAACTTACTATATTACTTAAATCTCTTATCCTTCTTATTATAAGGCCCCTTTATGTTCAAAATTCTCTATTCTTTTAGCCATATTCAAACAAATGTTTATTCACGTAATAGTCCATCTGATAGGGCGAGTAAAATCTCTTGTATCTGTCTCTGGTCTTCTTCTTTTGCCGAGTAGTTTTCCAAGTTGTTGTAATCCACTTACCCGGTGGTTCCTGTGTATTTACAAATGTTGTTGGGAATACAAAAGATGATGTAAGTAAGATGAATACTTTCTGTCTCCCAAACTTTGATGGTTCTCCTGGTAATTTTATAGTCCATTCCATTTTTCTTGTTGTATCAGAATCTTTTAGATTTTTTCCTGTTTGTGTTAAATTATAATTCTTTTCATTTGTTATTTCATCAATTTGATCATACTCTTCTAATTTGTAGTCTGTTATCTGATTTATTTATTCATTCATTGTTATTTCCTGGGTGTTTTTTAATTGTAGATTTAGATTGGAAATATGCTTATTTAAATCATCAAAGTTGTTTCAAATTTCCTCATGGTTTGAGTCTATTATCATTTGTATTTGTCCTAACATTACATATATTTCCTCCTGCAACGTATTTATCTTGCCTTGACGTATTGCTTCTGGAGGCCCTTGATTTTCCAGGCTAAGTCCTTCAGGAGAAAATATCGAATGTGGTGTCCTGTCATTTTTTGATATGTATGTGATATCAATGTTGTTTCCCCCCTTCAAATAATCTTTCATCAATATTTTAATTCAAAAGTCAATTTATCAGTCAGTCAAAATTACAGTTCAGTGTGTTAAGCACTTTATATCCTTCCTATAGATTCTTCTCTAAAAGATTATCCAAAAGCCAAGGTTTTTCTTTTCCATAAATAGTTCTTAGATTTAAGCAACAATCCAGGTGTTTTTTTTCTTTCAGACACTTTTTAATCTTATAGCTGACCCTTCCTTTGTTCCCATCTGTCTTCAAAATTATTTGCAATTCAAAGGGACAGTCTTTTCTTTGTTTCTAGACCTTCTGCCAATTTCTGAGTCCTTATTGTTAGTATTCTATTCTCTGATTCTCTACTAGATGTCAGCAGTTATTTCTTTTTTCAGGTTTTTTTTCCATCAGAAAGTTATTTTTGTTATATATTTTTATAATTATATCAAAAACTCTTTAGGGTATAATCTTGACAGTTTTTTAGTTCCTAGATTTGTCCAGACTGTAATATTTTAAATCAAATTTTAGTATGTGTCTTTCCTCCTTAATATTAATTCGCCACTTCCATCTGTAAGGGAATGGGGATATAGTCCCCTCCCTTCACTTCCAGAGGTTTTCTTGCTTTGAGGATCTTTTTCAAGGATTCAATTAGTAGATAGAAGAAACAAGATCAATACTCTCACCAATTCCAAGCACGCTGTTCACCGATGTTCAGGTTCATGCTCTGGGAATTCGGCTGCAAGTAGCTTGGGCTAGACGCAGATCTCATGCTAGCCTTTCTTCTGTCAGGTTCGGAGGGCTACCCCCAGATCAAACAAAGTGATTATCATCACTTTGTGATCAATGGGACAGCCCTCCTTCACAGTCATGTCTTCAGAGAGACTTCAGACCCATCTAGGGTCCCCCTGGCAGGACAAAACTAGCCATGGGGAGCGGAGGTCCGCTCCCGCACGGCCATGTGCTACGAGCGCAAAACCGGAAGTCAAGACCAATAGCATCTTCATCTATGTTTTTGCCCTGCAAAAGCTGTCATGGAATTCAAGTTCACTCATTTTATACCAGTGACTGTAGCCCTAATGAAGTTGTTGCTATTTGCAAGAAAAAATGAAAGGATTTTTTTTTTCGGAGTGCCCTTCAATTGGTTCCTATTCTTTGCGTCTATAGGAAATGCTGTATTATTGTATTGATTTCTGAGTATTACTTTATACTATTACTTTATACTTAAGATTGCTTTGCAAATCTAGGTCATTTAGACATAAAGGAATGATTATTCCTTAAGCCAACAAAAGAAGAGAAAGGTCCAAGAATTGAAATGGGACACTTGATCTGCAAGTTCCATGAGTGGAAACTGGGAAAAACACAGAGGGAAACATGTGTCTTGTCACAGGACAGCCACCCACCAGGAATTAGGGAGGTAGGGCTCCAGGCAGTGCAGACTAGCAAAAGTTCAAGCTGGTAACATTGGCCTTCTTTCACAACAGTTTGTTCAATGCTCATAAATAAAGTATATTTTATTAATGGTTTAGATATTTCACAATTTTGTTAAAAACCACATAATGTCCTCATTTGGAATAGATGTCCATGAAAAATTCATTTTTAAAACAAAAACAAGTGAAAGCTTTCCGCTATGTTTATGCATATCTGTCATAAGAAAATGCTAAAAGTTTATTCCTTAGTAAGAAAAGGTCCATCTTCATAATAGGCCATGAGAATGGGCACGCGGAGAGCATGTTTTTCTTAATGGTACCCATTAAATGTGTTAGATATTATCTCCCTAAATTCCCAGCCCGCAAAGTTCCACCAAACATTACTTGTAGCTAGAGCTCAGAACATAGGGGAAACTACCCGATTGAGCAAGACCAGTGTGAAATGAGTATCATAAAGCCTTTGGAAATGCAATATTGTAAAATAGTCTATAAGACATAATGGGAAACTAATGGATAGTTTATCTTAACTGCAATGATTCCTTGTCTTTAGATATAAGAATAAATGGTAGCCTGCTCTGGCTGATAATGATAGTCCTTGGATTAAGCAACTACGGGTCACACTTTCCTAAGAATATTCCTCAAGTTGTTGCTTCACTGTAAATTTTAATTTATAGAAGCAGAAAGAAAATACTAAATATGTAACCATATTAGATTTATCATATGGTACTTAGATGTTTTTTTAAAAAGCAGTTTTTGTCCCATCTCTATTCATTACTTTTTTGAATGCAAAAGAATTTCATTAAAATTCTTTTTCCTTTGACAGACATTTTAAAAGAAAAAATTATCTAATCTAATTGAATAAGAACTGAAAGGAAAAAAGTACAAGATAAAATTTTGATAGGACCAATCCTAACACAATTCACAAGGGTTACAATAGTTCATAAAATGACAAAAGCTAAACTATTTTTCAGAAGGGTGAAAAGGAGAATCAGCAAACCTGCCTTTTCTTTCTGTATCCCACGAGCGCAAATTCTCCCAAGATCACAAGTGTTTGATGTAAAGAAAGAGCCTTTCTATCCACAAGTGTAAAAGCAAGATCCAGCGCAGCTGCTTTTACTCTTTGTTAACATTTGACAAACATTACTTTAATCCTCATATCCATGAAATTAATTTCTATTAACAAAGGAGACAAGAGGTCAGAAAATAAATGAAAATCTTTCAAAAATTGTCAGGCAGGTGTGAGAAGTTTTATAGCCAAATATATTTTATTCTTTATACTGTTTCCATCTTCCCTTAAAATATTTACAGAATCTGCAGTAATCTGAGAATCAGTGCCTCCACTAGATAATTGACAGTCAAGTTGAAACAAAGTTAATCAACTAAAATTAGTAAATTTCCTCAAACCCCCAAATAAGTTACTCAGACCTAATCCATATATCAAAGGATAAGATCTCCAAACACAGAGTTAATTAAATTAGGTCTCCCAGAAGAACTGCATATTCACAAGAATAATCATACCTACACAACACACACACACACACACACACACCATTCAAGTGTCACCTAGAATCAGCATGCAGACACCTCCACATCCCAAACAAGCTCCCCTATAAAAATCTGTTGCTGTACCCCATTTCTTTGCAGCCTGATCCTAAAGGCAAACAGTTTTGCTTTTAGAAATAAATATTTCTTCTATCTTCACAGCTGTCTGGGTTTCATTTTTATTTATTCTTGCACAGCCCCAGCTCAAGCTGGAACCCCAAATGATTATTCTGACATAGGGAAAGAAAGGAATGAGAAACCTTTTGTATAGGTGACACAGGTAAGAAAAAACATCGTAGTGCAATAGTTAGAATTCAGATTTGGATAACTGAGAAATCCTCACTTAGCCATGAAGAAAATTGGTTGAAACTTAAAGGAGATTACTTTGCAGAATTGTTCTGAAGAAAAAGTTGTGGTGTGATGGTGATGGTGGTGTTAATAGTGGTCATAGTGAAATGTAGTAATAAAATCACAGAGGAAAGCATTTAGCTTCAGCAAAATTCTTGCCCAGTTTTAATTGTTGTGCAATTTAGGTCATGGATATGTTACTGGCCATTAGTACTCCAAATGCAAAACTGGAGCTCAGTCTTTTTTTTAGGTTTCTGATCATGAAATGCATATTTTATTTTGAATTAAAACTACAGGAGTATATTTTTTAAAATGATGTCAGAGCCCCATTATTTATGATTATCTGGGTTAATTTAATTACTTGCCTTAGCTGACCTCTCCTTTTAATGCCAGGTATTCATAAGAGACAGAAAATACCCCACCTATTTATTCCATGTCCAATTTTTTATCATGTGCTAAATTTTCAGATCAACTGAGCAAAAAAACCCCCATCAGATAATAATTGTAAATCAGTTTTGTATTTTTGGAATTTTCCATTTTATTTTTTAAAAAAGGAAAAGAAAAGTCTTGGCATTTTGATCTCTTCCATCTTTTCCTAATCAGGGAATATTTGGCACATACAAAGAGGTTATGTGGCTTTATTTAACTTCATCAGGCACTTCCACAACCAATACTAAAGGCCTAGGCTGCAACACCAATACTTTCAGTGCTTTTGTTACGAACTCCTACACTGGATCAAAGAAGGTAAACAGGAGAAAAATGCTTTTATCCAGAGCTGAATATATTTAACATTTATTTTGTCTTTTCAGGATACTGTTACCAGAAAACCCATCCATTATCTGAAGTGTTTCTTCTTTTTTTTTACTATTTCACAGAATGAAGACTAAAACTCGTCCATTGCCCTATTATACTCATTCAAAATACTCAACCATCAAATAGACCTACCAAACACAATAAAAGATGTTTCGTTGAACATCTAACAGAGAAGAGTATACTGTCTGAATTCTTCTAGAAGAGACTATACCACTTTTATACGTTTCTTCTGTTACTTAAACTTCTCCTTAAGCCAAACTATATTTCCAGTCAGTAAAATAATGGAAGAAATAACTTGTTTCTCTTCTTAAAAACTTTGGAAGACTGTCACGAAGCATAAATGAATAAATGATGTTACCTAATTTGGCTAATGAAACATCTGCAAGAAAACAACCAAATTCAGAGAGCACCAAGGACCCCTCAGAGCATAAATATAGCTTCTGAGCAAGGCACTCCATAGGAATATAACCTAAATTTCTTGATCTTTTACATATTTTAAACAATTTTAGTACCTTATGAATTACAGCACTGACACAAACATAGGTTTTACAGTATATGTTTTAGAATATGATTTTATAAAGGTTGTGGCTCCAATAATTTGAACATTCATGTTTTTGCCATCCCGCAATTCTAGGAAATTTGTTGGAGATTAGTCAAGGAACCAATAGCTAAAGCCGCATTTTGCCCTTCTTACTGAGTCAATTTTATAGAAGTAGTGAAGAAGACATTAAAACTTGAAAGATCTCAAGAAATCATTAGGTCAATATTCTAGGACTTCACAATTCGTGGAGAATTCTTTCCAACACTTTATGAAATCAGGGGAGAAGACTTCACTGGAACTACTAAGTCAAAGAACATGAACCTATGCTATTTATAACTGGAGGTTTTAATGTGATCTTCCTTTCTGGTGAATGAAGCGCCTGCTCTGAAGATACTATTTGTTATCATTAAACCATTAACATATACCCTCTAAAAGCTATAGACTGGCAGATTCCCTTTAGTAAATAAATACCCTGTGTCTCTTTCTTTCTTTGTTGATACATTCTGCTTGCATTTGGTTATTTAGTAAATGAGTAATGCATGGCTTTCCAGATTTTGGTAAATTCACAGTCAGCCCTAGATAGCATGGCTAGTGATAAAGGAAGATGAGAGTTGTAGTCCAGCAACACATAGAAGGCCGAACATTGTCCAGTCCTGGAGCTTATAAATTTATCTGCATTTTAGAATTTTCATAAAAATTAATTGTTTAATTTATTTGAAATTATATTCTGTCACAGATAATATATTTGATTTTACTCCAGTATTCTTTTTCCAATTTCATAGAAAAAGTGAATGGTTGAAGCCATTTAGGGACGTGGTAGTTCCTAAATTGAAGGAAACAGTTTGGTCTAATGGCTAAGGCATCAGGCTAGAAACCAGGAGACACTAAATTCTTGTTCTGCCTTAAGCATGAAAGCTGGCTAGGTGACTTTGGGCCAGTCACTTTCTCTCAGCCCAACCTACTTGACAGGGTGGTTGTTGTGAGGAAAACACGAAGAAGAAGGAGTAAAATGACAGTAGCTTTAAAGCCAACATGGGTTTGTCAAAAATAGATCATGCCAGACAAATCTTATTGCATTCTTTGACCAAGTGACAAAATTAGTGGATCAGAGGAATGCTGTGGACATAATTTACTTGGACTTCAGTAAGGCATTTGATAAAGTAGATCACAACCTACTACTTGACAAGATAGAAAAATGTGGGGTAGACAGAACCACCACCAGATGGATCCGTAGCTGGCTGAACGGCCGTACTCAGCGAGTGGTCCTCAATGGAACTGCATCTATATGGAGGGAAGTGTGTAGTGGGGTGCCCCAGGGCTCTGTTCTGGCCCAGTGCTCTTCAACATCTTCATCAACGATTTGGATGAAGGGATAGATGGGGAACTCATCAAACTTGCAGATGACACCAAGCTGGCAGGAATAGCCAACACTCCAGAAGACAGGCTTAAGATACAGAAGGATCTGGACAGACTTGAACACTGGGCACTAACTAACAAAATGAAATTCAATGGTGAAAAAAGCAAGGTTCTACATTTAGGCAAGAAAAACCAAATGCACAAATACAGCATAGGTGGCACCATGCTCAATAGTAGTAACTGTGAGAGGGACCTCGGAGTTCTAGTAGACAATCACCTAAATATGAGCCAGCAGTGTGCTGCAGCTGCCAAAAAGGCCAACACAGTGCTAGGCTGCATTAACAGAGGGATAGAATCAAGATCACGTGAAGTATTAATACCACTCTTCAATGCCTTGGTAAGGCCACACTTGGAATACTGCATCCAGTGTTGGTCACCACGATGTACAAAAGATGTTGAGACTCTAGAAAGAGTACAGAGAAGAGCAACAAAGATGATTAGGGGACTGGAGGCTAAAACATATAAGGAACGGTTGCTAGAATTGGGTATGTCTAGTTTAACGAAGAGAAGGACAAAGGGGGGACATGATAGCAGTATTCCAATATCTCAGGGGCTGCCATAAAGAAGAGGGAATTAAGTTATTTTCCAAAGCACCTGAAGGCAGGACAAGAAGAAACGGGTGGAAACTAATCAAGGAGAGAAGCAACCTAGAACTAGGGAGAAACTTCCTGACAGTGAGAACAATTAATCAGTGGAACAGCCTGCCTCCAGAAGCAGTAAATGCTCCAACACTGGAAGTTTTTAAGAAGAGACTGGACAGCCATTTGTCCGAAATGGTGTAGGGCAGTGGTTCTCAACCTGTGGGTCGGGACCCCATTTGGGGTCGAACGACCATTTCACGGGGGTCGCCAAACAAGGCTGTCCGCCATTTTTTCCCTTTTTTCTTTGGCTACGCCCCTGGCACCCGGTGATGTATAAGTGATTGGGGGTCACCACAACATGGGGAACTGTATTATGGGGTTGCGGCATTAGAAAGGTTGAGAACCACTGGTGTAGGGTTTCCTGCGTGAGCAGAGGGTTGGACTAGATGACCTCCAAGGTCCCTTCCAACTTTACTACTATTATTATTATTATAAGCCCACTGAGACTATTAGGAATACATAATGATCCAGGCTCAATGAAACTCAACATGCACATTCTTAAATTCTTGATGTGAGCTTCCAACAAACTTATGAAGTGAAATTTTATCACAGTGAGGAGATTCAGATCTATAATGTACTGTTATCAAATTCTTGAAACCCAAATGTAATGAGATCTATGAGGTCTGAATTTTTACTCGTAGACATAGCAGAACGGGAAGCTAGAAGAAGGCACTAGTTTCCACTGCTTACATTTGTGAGACTTTGTGAAATAATATATTCCTAGGAAGGCTATACTCTTAAGTAAATTCATCCCAAGTCAGATGTGGAAAAGATGAAGATTCAAACTGCTACCAAACAGATAACCTATTGATCTAATATCTCATGTTTGTCTACTATAACTTTCAGAAAAATGCTCTTCAGTGGGCAAATCCCAGTACTTCAATGTGCTGCTATAGACAAGAAGTGCTGCGCATTTAAGAGCAATTTTCAGATCAAATTCCCTGGACTTTGAAAAGTAATTGGAAGATTTCCAGTGCTTATATAACATGAATAAAATGACCCAATAATGTTATTGTTGGAATGAAAATCATTTATCTGCTCCCAGATTTTTATTGCAGATTATTACAATATGAAAAAAACTCACTGAGCCAACTTAACAATGGTATGATAGAAAGGATGATAATCGTAAATGAGAATGAAAAGAAGGATGAGGAAGTTAAATATGCAATTTTTCTGGATTTAGGGAACCTTTTTATATTTCACCATTATGAACTTCAACATGGGATGCCTATACCTTAGCCTGATCTTGGGCCAGCCCAGATTCACAGGTGTTTAAACACATGTTGACTCCTTTCTGCCTTTTCATCAATTTAAATTAGCAGGTATTATTCATATATTTTTCACTACATGGATATTGTAGATATTGTATTCTAATACTTCATGTGATTTTTTAAAAAGTGTTTTGACATTTGGAAAAGGAGCTTTTGTAAAATAAAAATTGGATTGACCTGACTGGTATATCATTCTGAAAAATGAGAACCAAGTTAATTTGCTTAAAAATATAGAACAGAGAGAATCCTAAAGCATCCTTCATCAATAAATTCCAAGGAAAACAAATTCCCCAGAACAGAATGTGCAGCCACTGAGTGAGTGAAAGCAGAATTTAATAGCAAGTGCTCTGTCTGGTATCAGTGCCAGATTAAATCTGGCACTTCCAGGCGAACATTTTTATTGCTTTTAATATATTTTTGCATGTTCTAAATTGTTTTATTGCAGTTTAAAATCAGGAAAACTGCTCCAGTATCTCACATTTCAAAGCTGGGAAAGACCTTTGCTGAAGCCTTCAAATAATGATAATACTACAGGTAGTCCTCAACTTACGATCACAATTAAGCCCAAAATTTACGTTGCCAAGTGAGACATTTGTTAGGTGACTTTTTCCCCATTTTACGATTTTTCTTGCCACGGTTGTTAAGTGAATCATTGTAGTTGCTAAGTTAGTAACACGGTTCTTATGTGAATCTGGTTTCCCCCTCCCTGGACACTGCAAATGTCATAAATAGGAACCAGCTAATAAGCATCCAAATTTTGATCATGTGACCATAAGGATGCTGCAATAGTTGTAAGTGTGAAAAATGGTCATAAGTCACTTTTTTCAGTGCCGTTGTAACTTTGAATGGTTACTAAATGAATTGTTGTAAGTCAAGGACTAACTGCTTTAGAATTTGCAGGTTGTTTTCAAATCATCTCCAAACTTAATAGATTTTCTCCTCCATCTAACTTTTTAAATCGTCTTCGTCACTATCAAGTTAATCATCCCTAGCCATTGGCACACATTTAGTAATAAACTTAGTGATAAGTTTTTTTTTCCATAGGGATTTAATTTCCCTATGAAATTTTAATTTTAACTAAGTTGCCATTAATATCAGCAACTGAAATTAACAGTACAGAATGAAAGTACTGAAAGAGGAAAAGTTTTCTGGATAAGAAAGTCTTTCAATATCATGTAGGTTGAGAAAGTGAAAGAAACAAAGCTAATTAAAGTGAGAGTGAAATGTTTGGTTTATTTTGCACTTGTCTATTTCCACCTGTTTTCACTTCAAATGCTCACCCGCTAATTCAACTCCATGAGTGCTTTTTAAAAATCAGAGTTCTAACAAGCCATTCATGGTTTGGCACGAAGGACCACAGCAGAAGAAACAGACGGAAAACTTTGTTTACTCACCCAGCTGGACTATGTCCATAGTATGCTCTCTTCCACTACACATAATTCAAAAGGTTCTCACAGAAAGTGATAAAAATCATTTTACAGAAAATAGAATGAAGTAACATTGATAAGACAAGTCAACATTTTATGAACACTTGAATATGTGGAAAAAAGATCACTACTTTGGCAAGTCTGATGGAGTTACTGAGCTAAACTTTGGAAGATGATGCAAAAGACCAAGAGGAAAAAAGAAAGGGAGGGAGAACAGACTGATAGAAGAAAAAGAATCCAAAAAAGGAAATTTAGTACATAAGTGGTGGCTAAATATCTGGATGAAAATGTCTGTGGAGATTCTCAATCATCCAAGTTGTGCTTGCCCCAAACTTTTTTTTTTTTTCAAAAGACAACTAGATTTTGTTTTTGTTATTTTCTTGAAGACGTTTTGCTTCTCATCCAAGAAGCTTATTCTGTTCTGACTGAATGGTGGGGAATGGAAGGATAACAACCAGATGACGGCAGGGGATATAAATCCTTCCATTCCCCAGAACTGAAGAAGCTTCTTGGATGAGAAGCAAAACACCTTCAAGAAAAAAAACAACAAAGAAAGCCTAGCTGCCTTTTGAAAAAAAAAAAGCACATTTGGGACATCTGGGTGAAAAAGAAAGTTGTAAGGAATATAGACAGAACTTAATAGATTTGTGCCTTTTCAACCGGGGACCATTCAGATATGTTGGCTTTCAGTTCCCATAATCTTTGAGCACACGTGAACCTCAGGGGGCATTTGATAGAAAGTAAACTTCAATCAAATTGGTCGGCTTCAGGTTACGAAAAGCTAGCAGGATCCAATCCGGGTCAGTCATCGGGACCAGAGATTTAATCTTTCGAGCTTTCGGACTTATACTGAAGCTCATCCTCAGGGTTTATCCATAGAGAGAGAAAAATAGCAGATACAACTTAGGATAGAAAGAGAAGTGATTAGAAATGAAGAATTTTCAAGAAGAGGGGTATAAAACTGAAATATGTATCAACATTTGTATTAGCATGTTTCTTTCCTTAGTTTTGATGAATTTATTGCTTTTTTATTTTCTTCCACCAAACAGCTTAGGGAAACAGACATATGTTTATTATCCACCAATCATCCTACACAATAGGTTATACTGAGCGACAGTGAGTGGCCGAAGGCAATCTTTAAGATTCAGTGTGGGACTTTCCCCCATGTCTTAACCCTTCATTTAAATCATTATTACACAGTGACTTTGTAAGCTTTATTTTCATTATTTTATAGATGTGGAAAAGAAGTTGAGACATAGGAGGATAATGGTATTAGACAACAAAGAGTCTTAAAACAAATTTAACATCTCATAAGGTTTTCTGGATCAGCATCTACATCATATATATATATATATATACACAATATTGTTTCCAGATGGTACCGTAGGAATCTGATGAAATTAATTATTATTATCTACAGAATATATATGAAACAACTTGTTTTCAGAATTACTTCATATGTTTATGGGTAATATTGGCATTTCAGTACAAGTCTAGCCCAAAGGAATTAAGATTGTAAATTGAATCCTTGAGGATTAACTTTGTTTAGACAGTTATTATATTAATAAAATGAGGTTATATGCCTGTCAAGTTGCTTATGGCAATTATAATTCAACTAATCGTAAGTATCTGGTCACATTTTTTTTTCTAATTATAGTATTTTCATTTTAAATATGGCTTTAAATTATTGCTGAGACCTTTCTTTTCCTCTCACCCTTCTTTATTTATATGTGATACTTCACTTCTGCAACTCTGGGGTGGAGATACTAAAATAAACATATGCACAATAAAATAATAACACATGCAATTAAAATAGTAATATAAAACCAGCAAGGCAGTACAATTGTAAGAAGAGCAGCAGAGGAAAATAAAATAAAGAATCCAAATTTAAAAGGTAAATAGGGTGGGAACGGGGGAGGGACTACTTGCCAGACACAATGAACTTTGTTGGCATTGACCTTTGAAGCCCTTCAAAGCTTAGAACCTAATACTCTTCCATTATAATACTTTTTAAGTATGAGTACTAAGATCTGCAGAAGTTCTTTTCAGATAACTTTGCCTATCATCAAAGGTTCATCTATCTAGCACAGGGGTAGTCAACTTTGGCTCTTTTATGACTCATGGACTTCAACTCCTAGAATTCCTGAGCCAGCTTAGCTTAGCTGGCTCAGGAATTCTGGGAATTGAAGTCCACGAGTTATAAAAGAGCCAAGGTTGACTACCCCTGATCTAGCATGTTAGAGAGGACCTTCCCCTGTGATGCACCCAAGCAGTGGAATTTAGGAACTGTGTTTTCGTGCCATGCTCTCAATATAAATACAATCTGAAAAACCTGATTTATTTAATGGAACTTTAATTGTTAGATGATTTGTGTATCTGTACTTATTTTTAATAGTATTTTCTCCCATTTCCTTTTTTAATTTTTATATTTGCTCAGCAAAAATGTATTAATGTCACTGACTAATAAAAGAATTAGCCGATGGGTGGATATCACTTTCACTTTGATTCTTTGCTGATGTGGAATACTTCTAGTTCTAGAAGGAGCCTTGCTGGGTCAAGACATTGAGAATCACTTCTACAAGCAAAAGTTCCTTGGCAAGGTGACTCATACATGATCCTCATATCCTTTGTTGTTAGTTGGAATTTGTGTCTGACCCATCGCGATCCCATGGACAACATTCCTCCAGGCCTTCCTGTCCTCTACCATCTTCTGGAGTCCATTTAAGCTCATGCCTACTGCTTCAGTGACTCCATCCAGCTACCTCATTCTCTGTCGTCCCATTCTTCTATTGCCCTCAATCTTTCCCAGAAAATCAAATTAAATCAGTCTTTATTATTATGGCCATAGGCCAGATGTTTACAGTACAGTACATCCAACCAACTACTCTCATTCATGCTGGCTATCTTGGAAACACAGTGAAAGACTTAAAACAGTTGCTGAAATAGTTATAAATCTGCAGCTATGATGTTATAAAATTCAATATAAATAGAAACTTTCCTACAAAGTTCATTACTTTTATATTTGAATGCAAGTTGTGTAACTGGGATAGAAAATGAAGAGGCTTAGTCACATCTACACTGAAAATCAGGAAAGTTACCACCAAATCCAAAAAACATCACCATGTGGTAGCAAGAAGGTCTACCAGAAAATGGATTTACTATATTTGCCAAGTAAGAACAGCAAAGCAGAACAAAAAAATGCAAGCAGATAATAAAAGAAGAAAAAACAACCACTAAAGGTGTTTACACACTTTGAGAAGCATAACACTGAACAAATGAATACTACCAAAAAAAAAGTAATGGTCATCATCATCAACAACATAAATTATTGATTCTGAACCAGAAAATAAGTTGAATTTCTCACTGAACCACTTAATGATAAAAGATGTACTTGAGGAGTCTGGACTGGCAATACATGAAGCTGTCTTCTTTAACTTCATTTTCAAAATAGGCCTCATCGTGAAATATTAAATTGGTACATGCTTCAATGGGCAGTGTGGTGGCTGAGTGGTTAAGACTCTGGACTTGTCAGCTGGAAAGCTAATATCCCAGGTTTGAGATCCGAGTGCCACACGACGGGTGAGCTCCCGTCCTCCCCCCAGCTCCTGCTAACCTAGCAGTTTGAGAGCATGCAAATGCAAATAGATAAATAGGCACCACTTTGGTGGGAAGGTAACAGTGCTCTGTGATGTCATGCTGACCACATGACTATGGAAACATTTTTGGACAGTGCTGGCTCAATGGCCTTGAAACAAAAATGAGCATCCCCCTCTATAGTTGATTATGGCTACCGGAGTAAAATCCACAGAGATTGTTTTACCTTTTTTATATGATTCAATATAAGGTGAGGGCTAAGACACTGAGAAATCTGATTTTACTTTCTGAATTTGGAAGAAATTGTTTAAACTTAGCCCAACAGAGTCTGGAGGAGAATGGGAATGAGAAAAAAAAACAGGGGAAAAACACTTAGCTCTTTTCTCTTTTTTCCAACTTCTAGAATTTAATTTGTACTGCTCCTTTTAAAAAACAAATCAATGTGAGTCCAATCAGCAGATTTTGTTCTTACAAATGCATCAATAAATGTATATATGCATTCAGACTGCAATTCATTGCTGCAATTTGTACATAGGCAGCCTTCTTCTAGTTCAGATTCATTGGCTGGAAGTGGCAGGAATGGAGGGGGCCATAGAGAGTTCTGCAGAGACATTTACTGCAAACTCTATTCTTGTTGCTGGCAAGTACTAAACAAAAGCAGGAAATGTCAACTTCACGTTGGCAGGATCCAAAACCTCTTTTTTGAGAGCTCTCCCCCCCCATCCAGAACTGGCTAAGGCCGTAGTGGCAAACCTATGGCACGCGTACCATAGGTAGCACGCAGAGCCTTCTCTGTGGGCACGTGTGCCGTTGCCCTAGTCCTAGGCCTTCACCTTTTCACTTTTGCCGCCATGTGCAAACAAAAAAAAGATTTAATCAATCAATCAATTTCAACTTCTCATGGGAAAAAAAAAGATCTTGCAAAGTCAGAATTGATTGATTGAACTTTTTAGTCCCACCCAGTCTGCCGTTACCACCGCAGCCATGCCCACCCAATGGGCCACGCCCACCCATTTGGCCACACCCACCCAATGGGCCATGCCCACCCAACACCCGACGATACATAAGTGGGTTTTGGATTGCAGTTTGGGTACCCGGTCTCTAAAAGGTTTGCCATCACTGGGCTAAAGCAAACCACCTCGCTATTTAAGATTGCACTTATCAAATGTTTGCTTCGTAAGTTTAATAAGTAGTTGATCTAAGGGTTTATTTTAGTTACATTTGTTTAAAATAGCATTCCTTTAGTGGTTCTTCCAATATATCATGCTTCAGGATAAAGATAATAAAATTGTTTGGGACAGTTATCTCATGCCTAATTACAACCTCCCTACTACTCACAAGAGACAAGCAAGGGCTTTTCAGGACATTATGATAGGTACTCTACTTTTCTTTTCTGTTGTTAGTTGCAACTGAAGTTCTATTTACCATGGTACTGTAGAAATATGGGAGACTACCTCGTGTTTTTATCATTGGTCAGCAACATTTACCAAAACATTATAATTTGTCTCCTTTTCCCATGAAGAATCCTCATAGGGAGAATGATACCAAAGCATTGTACGTGCATCTATTTCATCAGAAAAATTCTGTACCTCCAGTGCCATGTTACTCACACAAAGTTCCTTCTGAAACAGTAGGAAGACTTCCAGGAACATTGAGTAATGCAAAAAAGGGCAGGGGAAAATTCCTTAGATTCTTTGAATAGGTTTCAGATTTATAGATCAAGGCTTTTACTAATAGAACATTTTTTAAAAAAAATGGTTCAGAGCTGTAGTCTATACAGTTGGATGTTATTAACACATTTATAACTACAGGTCAACAGGTGTCATTATAAATGGAAGCCACACTTGGTGGCAGCAAAGCATTCAAAAAGAGAAAGAAGAGTAGAAATTTGGAAATGACATTAGAGGGAAGTGATGATATATGGTAGCTATAGACCAAGATAGCACACATCTTATCTATCAAGGCTGCATTTCCAGCAGATCTATTTGACCAATCCAGGGATAGAAAAGGGGTCAAAGGTGGATAAAAGTTAGTGGAAATAATCCTTTTCTCTATATGACATTCTTTTCTCTGTCTCTCTCATTTACTTCTAGTCACCTTTCATCTCTAGATTATCAAGGGACCAATATCCATTATCAGAGTTCTTAAAAGATCGTTCTCAGGGTTACTGAAGTGACATCAAGGACTATAAAATTCAGCTATACTATTTAAACTTCTTATACACACACAGAAACCAATGCATCTGGATTATGTAGGGGTCAAAATGAATCAAAATACACAATCCAGATGTATTGGTTTGTACTGTATGTGTGTGTAAGAACTTTAGATACCCCAAGGTGCTTCTGGATTGAAAAGATTAGCTGGTGACATTCCCATTGCCCATGGCACACCCAACTGAGTGCTCATTTCATGTCCCCATTAATGTGCCCAACAAAGCAGTACCTGTTTATCTGCTTGGGTTTGCCCACTTTCGAATTGATAGGTGGTCAGGAGCTGGAGTGAATGATGGGAACTCACCCCATCACAAAGCAGCACTCGGGTCTCAAAGGCGCGCTTCCTGATTGTCAATCCAGTGTTCTAATCATGTGAGCTACCATGCTCCTTGTAAATATGTATTAATTTTAATTTATTTTGTTAATTAAAAAAATTACTTACCGTATTTTCCGGCATATAAGACGACTTTCTAAACCCTGAAAATCTTCTCAAAAGTTGGGGGTCGTCTTATACGCAGGAATATACGGGTAGCTGTTCTCTGAATTTAAAACCAATCTGCCCCCTAGTGGCCAGCCCTATTTTATTTTACAGAAATAAGCACTAACAGGACAAAACTTTCTAGCAGCAAAGGAATGGAGCTCCTATTGTGCTCATCTATAAACAGAAATTCAATATTGTACTGTATTTTCTGGCGTATAAGATGACTTTCTAAACCCTGAAAATCTTCTCAAAAGTTGGGGGCCATCTTATATGCCCAGTCGCCTTACACGCCGGAATATACGGTACCTAGAATACTGGCTTGACTAGAAAGATAAGGGGAACATCAAATTGATACATGTTTAATCTATCTTTTTTCTGCAAAAGCCCTTCTATTTCTGTTTTTCTAGCATTTGAGCAGCTCAGTTAATAGAAGTCAGAAAAATGTTGGCCTCGCTTTAGTCTCGTCCTTCTAATGACCGTCACTGTCTGAAGATTTACCACATAGAAATGAGTTCAACCTCTTTCACTGTTCATGTCATTATATATATATATATATAAAACCTGAAAGTTG
The DNA here is from genome assembly GCF_016545835.1 of Crotalus tigris. Classification (NCBI taxonomy): domain Eukaryota; kingdom Metazoa; phylum Chordata; class Lepidosauria; order Squamata; family Viperidae; genus Crotalus; species Crotalus tigris. The sequence continues at coordinate 51,840 of NW_024096483.1, forward strand.
CCCTTTTTTCAAAACAAACTTTACACAAGCAGCTTCCAACCCTCAACATGTCCCTTCATCTCCTGCCTGAAATCTTATGACAAGCCTTATAGAGATATTCTTCTCTGGAATGCTGCAGGTGCATTTGTTAGCTTAAAGAACAAAACATTAATAGTATCCTCTTTTGTGACAGACCGGAGCAACTTTTCAAATGGTGCTCCTTAATTTCTGAAACTTCCTACTCAATAAGGCACTATTGTCCTGCCGCTAACCTGATCTTGGAAACACCGCCAACCTGTCAATTCATCAGCCTCACAGAAAGGATGCTTAATCTTTTCAGCTGACTTGAATCACTTCCTGAAGCTCAGGTAAACCCCAAATATTTAGCTGCTACAAGGCCCAGGCTTCCCTTTTGATTTTCACTGATTAATTAGCAGAGGCCTGTCCCTCTTTTTAAAGCTTCAACTAGCAAGTTCTTTTGCTGTATATCTTTTCTTCCTTTGTTAAAACGTTATCCAGTCATTTAAACTGAATGGAGCATTATTTCTGGTATTATAAGGAGGGTCGTTTAGATGAATCTGTTCAGACTTGCAATTTGGTGCACAAGGCATTCACTTATTATAGCCTGTGTTGTGTCTTAGCAATCAACTGCCTCTTCCACCTCTGTTCATTCACTTATTTATTTATTTGGTTCCTCTCATCAAGTTACTCTGATTTGCTTACCTCAGGTAGATTGGACAGGAAGTTGAAACACAAAACACTAACAGCTAAAAGGTAAATACCTCATTGAAGGTGTTATTAAAAACAACTACATTTTTAATCAATTTGTTTACAATGTGAACTCTCAAGTTTCTCAAGTTTGAACTATGTGTTCAGAATGGACAGTGATACATATTGTGATTAAGTGTATCATGTATGTGTATGGATAGATATATACTTTCTTTTGAGGGCAGGCAACAGAATTTCATTTTTAATATGGGTCATAAAGTTTACTATGACAATAAAGTTTATCTTATCTTATTCAGTCTGTTGACTCTCACTCCTTCAATTGGAAATTTCAGTATGTTACCTTGATTAGGTACAGAAGAGAAGCACAACACCCAGCATGAAAAAAAACTGATACATGTACATGGGATTATAAACATAATTATAATTATAAACATGGCCCTTACTTCTGAGCAGTAAATATTTGGAGCTAATTCCTTCCCAATTAACATCTTGTTTAGAAGAAATTAATGATATTTTGTCATTAAAAAATATGTTTTCAAGTTTGAAGGTGGATATAAATCAATTAATTTACTTGGAAATGCCCCCAATTGAACACATGGACACAAATTTGAGAGAAAGGGTGGACCCTGATGATTACAAACTTTGGCTTTACTACCAGCCCCCCCTCAAAAAAAACTGATGGTCTCTCTGACTGCCTATAAGACAACTATATTTGTTCATTTGCTAATAATCCAGGAATAATTTAAATTTGAAAAAAATGAAAGGGTTAAATATGGTAAAAGGGTTAAAATGATGAATTTAGGACCAGGACATAGATTTAAATCCATCTTCAGCTATAAAAATTCACGAAATGATTTGAGCCTAGTTACTACCTCTGAGCCTTGGGGTGTGGCGGGGGGGGGGGGAATTAGAGGGAGGGTTGTTGTGTATGTTGTTTTGTACTCCTGAATGGAAGGTAGACCATGTATCTAAAAAAATGGTCAGATGGTTGCTAAAACAACAAGAAAATTAATTCCCAAATAGTGAAAATTTACTATGATTAGGGCTGTTTAACCAGAAAATATGGCAAATGCATGAATTATTTATGAAATATTTCCCTCTTATGTAATATTAGAAATGAGGTCATCCAGTGTAACTGAGTGATAGAGTTAGAAAAAGTGGCAGCAGGGTGCAAAGAACGACTCATTTAGCATTAGCACTGATATTATTTTGTATGATAGAATTTGAAGGGGCTATTTAGGCCACCAAGTCCCAATCCCCTGCTCAGTGCAAATATTCCACAAGCAATGATGATATATCAATAATGTTAAAGAGAAGTTAGGCAAGTGCATCCCATTTCAAAGAAGTTGGAACACAAATTGCTAGAAAAAAATAAGAAGCAATTATGCTTCTCTTTTGCATCTAGTTCACCAGAATGCGAGTCTAAACAAGGAGGATTATCTTGTACTTTTTTTTTTACAATGTTGGTTCATATTTAACTGAGATTCTGCATATAGTCACATCAAATGTAGTAAGGCTTATTTCCAGAAACAAATGAAAGGACATAGTTTTCCATTATGGTAGACTTTTTATTTCGATGGAAGGTTAAGGTTGAGTTGAACAGCAAAATAACAATTCCCAACTCCTTATCTATATACAAAAGCCCAATCAAACTAGTAAAAAAAGTAAAACTAGAGTCCCTCCTGAGTAATTCTATGGAGATATTAGTTTTCTTGGCAACAATATGGAAGTAATTGACCTTCTTTCAGGATTTTTTTCTAACTTCTTACTGTAGCCTGCAGCAATAGATTTCCATGAAGGTCTCCCATCAAGAAGTACCGACCAAGTCTGTCTTTATTTACTTTTCAAGGCCAGCTAATGTTAGTTAAATGCTGTCACATGCCAAGGTAACCACATCAGTTACTGTCTCTTACTTCACAATGATAGAATGCTTCTCCACTATCACTATCTGCTACCTGATGAAACCACCTCAACTTTCCTAATGGTAAGGTTGATCAAATTGTCCCCCCAATGACAAACACCAAAAATTATTTACTGTTTCTATATTATTGTTTTGATCCTTGATAATCAGTTACCTAAATTTAGGAGCAGGAGGATGGATCAAGACTTGGAACTGTATAAATGAAATGTGGAAGACAATTACTGGAGGTAAAAGCAGTAAAGAAATATTTATTTCATTTCACATCTCATTTCATATCGTTGTAATATTTCTGCCCCAGTTAATTCATCAAATGAAAAAAAAAGTTGTTGGATTTGTATCTTAAGCAACATGTTCCTTATAGATTTTTTTCTTGTAGAACTCAGTCTGACATTTCTGAATGTTATGCTTTTATCAACAGAACTATTTTAGCCTAGGGATACAGCTGCAGAACAGCATAAATTTATTCCAAGCGATCTTCTAATCCAGCTGTTTGACAGTGCTCTAGAGCCTCAAAAGCTTAAATCCAAACAGTAATTATTACCCAGTACTGAATGCCGGGAGAACACCTGTAAGAAGACTTCACTTTGAACAAAATAAATTTTATTACAGTAAATACCACGGACTCTTAGAATTACTCTGTTCATTTGGAATTCCAAATTGTGGTGAACCCAATAATCCCTGCTTATATAGGAGTTCTGAAGCTTCCTTTATTACAAACAGCTGACCTAACCTTGGCTTCTCTTTAAAAACAGAAACACATGGTTTTTTCATTTGCATTTAGCCTCTCTCTCTGCCTCAGACTTCAGATACCAGACATATGATGTTATGGAGATTTTTTTCCCCCTTCATAATTGGCCCCTTTGGCTCTAAAGAAATCAGATAAGCAGAACTTTAACAGGTGAAACTTTTCCTGGCTCTTGGTGAAATCTTCTCTAGCTATGTTTCTGGAACTCAAAGTACAAAAATATTTAAAGCAATTTAATCCCACTTTTTAAGTTTACAGGTAGTCAAAACTGCTAACAAGGTAATTAAAACAACAATTTATATTAAAATCATTAAAATGCAGTGTATATATTTAGACCAGAAGAGTAAGAACCAGTGGATGAGTAAGAACTAGAAAACCAAATAAGACAAAGAAGGGGGGGACTCTTTGTCTTCAGAACCAATCTAAAGTTGGTTCTGCTCCCTTTGGTTCCTTCTTTCAACTCCATCATCAAGATGGAGGATCTGTAACTTGTTAAAGACACAATTACAGGAGTTGTAATTTACTCCCAAAATATGTTTTACAAGCTCTCAAGAATTTTTCCCCTGCAAAAGAAATTGAGTTTTCCTATATTATATTCAAGAATTTGAAGATTTTGAATTTTTGGGGTGGCATTTTTGAATTTATAATATTTTGGAGATACTGTGGTGAAAAAATTATTGCTAATGCTGCTGTTTTGGGTACAAGTCGTTCTGTTACTCTGAAGCCTTCCTGAATGTCCATACACTGGAACCTGAAAAATCCTAACAGGCTTAGGCTCCTTAAAATATTTTTCTTTGGGGTTTAAAAAACAGAGGGAAACCAGGAAGATGAAAAGAGAGATGTTTGTACAAAGATAATTCACACATATTGTAGCCATAAAGAAATAATTGCAAGAACATGCCCATGTCTTTACTTTGGAATGAATGAAAACTGATAGAAAATAATTCAGAATGAGGATGAGGAACATCATACAGGTTACAGGCATGAAAAGATGCAGACAAAATGGAGTTTAAAAGTATCTGTGTTTGGGTGAATATTAGTTTCAGGTTTACTAATTATCAGGAATAAAACATAACTGCCACCCAAAGTATCTTGGAATAATCCTTGTGTCAACGCTGCTAACATATGATGTTTTTGCTTTGACAAGATGGAAATGCAGCCATTTTCCTCTCTTGCTTTTAGAGTTAGTTGATGCTGGGAGGGGGAATGTGGATGGGACTCCAGCTAGTCATAACAATAATAACTCAGCCATGGGAACCCAAGGTCATTGGGCTCAGAATTGATAGAGTTTTGGCAGGCTGGAGAGCTGAGGAAAAAGCCCATGCTTCAAGCTAATTGGAGAATGTGATTTATGACTGTTTATTGGAGGAAGGAATTGTCCTTTGTTACTTTGTATCCAGGGGAGGGGAATTTAGTTTTTGGTTTCAACTATACAGTGCCAATACTTTGTTTCTCAAATAAAATATTCTTTAAGGTAAACAATGCCTCGAAGTTCTTTTGAAAAGTTTCATCTGTCGGAACCATGACACTTTGATGGATTCCTAACATTTGGAAAAGACCTTGAAATAATTGGATAAAAGTTGAAAATTGTGAACAACTAGGAAGCTCAAGCAAAAACATTGTTTATAGAGGCACAATGGTTAGTCACCAGATATTGCACACCTGTATGGAGAAGTTGTCATACCAACAAGATTGATAATCATCTTAATGACACAATGAGAATAATATCTGCAACCCTTAAATCCACGCTGCTCTCTTGGCCCATGTTCTTACTAACATTGCCCCTCCTGATTTTAGGTGACAACAACAGACAGCTGGAGAGTGGAATAAGATAAACAGGCCATCAACTCCTAGAGATCCACCAATACATACAATATTAGACTGTCTACTTCACACCAGGCTTAAATCTAGGGAATCAATTTGAGATAATATACCACAGTAGTAGATGAAGAATAATGATTAAAATGGGCAAATTTTGTTAACCATAGCCAAACAGATCACACAGATCCAACAAAACCACTTCCAGGAATGCAGTTGCCCTGAAAAATATGGAGCCACCAAATAGAATCAGGACAGGACATGCCAGAACTAAGGTAAAGCTCTTTAAGTGGGGAATGCCCGAGAGCTGGCAATGTGATTGTGAATGCACTGGAACAAATGATATAGTTCATGAATGTCTCCTCAGGAAATTTCAAGGCACCTGGGATGATCTTAATCTCAGCCACACCAGAAGCAGTTAGATGGTTAGCTTCCTTAGATATTGAATTATAGCCTATAACTTATTGTGATTCTATGGCATCACATTATTGTGATTTTATTATGGTTTTACCTTAATTTAATACTTTTATTTCATATATCCATATGCCTTATACATTTGCTGATGCTTTATTTAAACTTATATTTATATATCAGTGATTGCCTCTGTAGATGCCATATGCTAAATAAATAAGGAATAAAAACTCAAGTACTTTTGGGATATATTGATTTATTCATTCTTTCCAAAAAATATATGAAGGGATAAATAAAATGTGAAGTCTTTTCCCCCAAATACTTCTTTGCTTTGCCTGCAAACCTAGTATGGAACTATTGCACGCTGTTCAAACGAATTCAGAACTTGAAATCTTATAACCTTTATTAGACAGTAATGATAAGGTGGAGATAAGGTGGGTGGGTAATGGTTAAAGAAGTCAGTAATGGGTGCATTAGTGATGAAATCAGAATAAATACTGGCAGACTACAGGGTACATTCAGTTAATGCAAATTCATGGTGGTCCAAGAAAGTGTTTGGGGTCTGGCCTAAAAAATGACACCCAGCACATAACAAATACCTCAGCAATGCAGTGCCTATTGTTCTTTATTGATCAAAGAATAAGCAAAAGCCACTGAACAAATAGTTCCTGGAAGTGTGGAATCCATGGTAAGGTTACTCAAGGTTTACCGAATCTAATAGACCAGAACACTGAACTAAGGGCAGGATGTTATAAACACAGTGTGGGTGTAAATGTGGTAAAGGTGGGTGGTTGTTAACAGAATAAGAAAAGGATTGATAGGTTCCACCAGCTTTGTGGTGAGTCTCCCTGTCTGATATTATCTGACAGCAACTTAAAATGCCTTTACTTTGATCTTGTTGCAGGGACTAATCCAGCTAATGTTCCCATTTGAAAGCTTGTGGAGCTCCTTTTATTTCATTACCTGTCACAGAACTGTAGAAACAATGTGTTTTGTTTCTAAATTAATGTCTTTTCTTTATTTAAATGACTTTGAATATTTCCCCTCCCTACTCTCCTGTGAGGTCAATTCTCTGTTGTTTAAATGAGATGGGAGGGGATTTATAACTACTTCTGAGGCTTGTAGTGAACTAAATGTCCTTCCTTGAGTACCCCATAAATAAACTTGCTAGTAGCTTATCTGAAAGTAATTAGTGATATCTCAGCCAGTCTACATAAAAGGGACACCCTGAGAAACCAGGAGTCATCCATAGCTATGAAGGTTGACCTCAGCAAATGATCAAAAGGCAAAACTTAACACAGAAGCTGATGTAATTTCATACGGTTGTCCTGAAAGTTGTCCAATTTTCAGGAGCATCCAATTCAGAAGTTGGAGGAAAAAGGGATGGTTAAATGCCCAAAGCTGTGGAGAGCATTCACTGAAAGTTGGAGTGGAATACTGTGACTATCTACATTTTTTGGATTTCATCTCTTATCAGTCTCATCTAAGAATGTACAAAGGCTTATAAGAGTTGTAGTTCAACATAGCCCAGAAGGCATCAGTTCAATATCTATCATAGAGAGATAGTTGAAGGTCACATTTGAAGAGACTGTACATAGAGGAAGAGCACATGCTTTTCTGACAAAGATTAAAGCAGATGATGTCAGATTTTGAATGGGAAACTTTCAAAATGGTTTATGGGAATACTGTAGAGTTTTGGAGGTTGTATGTATGCATGTAACTACTCTTGAAAGCAGGAATATGATCCATATGATTAATGGATCAGGTTTTATAATTATAACATTATAGAGATATTTTCACAAGTAGTGTATTCTAGAATAAGCAAAGCCTGAGACCAAACTAAATATATTCTACTGTATTAGGAGGAGAATCCCAATATATATATTCTCTGTGTATCTGGCAAGAAAGACAGAATGAAGTGACCTCTTAGAGGAACAGTAGGGAGAGTGGTAGATGTACAATGAATATACAGTAAGTCCTTAATCATTATCCTCACTCTATCTACCTCCCCCTTAGATTATGAGTTGCTAAAGAGACAATGCCATTGGATTTGGACTATCAGTATAGGCATAATATACTTGGGTTCAGCAAAGCATTTGACTAATGTATACCTGCCATGCTGATTAGCAAGTAGTTACATGTGAGCTGGATGACTTGACAATTAAGTGTATTCATAACTGGCTTGAAAACTGTACTCAAAATGTGCTCCTTAATTCTCATTAAATTGAAGAAAGGTCTCAAGCAGGATGCCACAGATCAATCCTAGGTCCTAAACTTACCAAATTTTAATTGATCATTTGGACAAGGGCCCAAAGTCACTGGCCCAAAGCCAGAGAAAGATGATTTGAGGCCAGTGCCCTCAACTGAATTTGGATTTCACTAGTTCTAGTTAGCAACTTAGCCAATATGTCACTCTAGGTCTTATAATGATACAGCTAGTCCTCAATATATTACCATAATGAAGCCTTCCCATTATGCTTTTATGTGGTGACAATCATACAATGGGTCAGTCACATGACTGTCCAAGTTTTACATTCTTTTTTGTGGTGGTTAAGCAAACGCAGCAAAATAATAGTAAAACATGACAATGTGATTGTGGAACACTGCAAACAACCATAAATATGGCTGTGTTGCCCAGACCCTAAATTTCGGTCATGTGACCATGGAGGGAGCCTGACCATCAGAACCTCAAATCCAGGTTATAACTTTCCCACTATTTAATAGTGACATTACATTTTAAATGTTGATCAAGGATTAGATGCAGCCCTGAACAAGCACTCTCAGCCTGATTAGACAATACTAGAAAAGTATTGTAATATTATTACAATATTTAATATTGTAAGCTGCACAGAGTTACCCTGTGGTAAGATGGGTGGCCAATAAATTTAATAAGTAAGTAAGTAAATAAATAAATATAACAAAATTAATCTATTATAGTAACTTCTTACAAGGAGTAGTTTTGTAAAATGCAGCAGTGTGACATTTCTATACTTTTTCCATTTATGATGTTATTAAAGAGTTACCGTCTTGTTTGGGTGACATCAGCCAAAAAAAGAATTTACACACAAAGAGACAGTCAGACAGATGTAGTTTCTTACTTATCTCCTGAACAAAAAGAACTATATATTTGCAATTTGAGACTGAAAAAAACATAACTGCTAAAAAGTGTTACAAAAAAAGAACAGAACAGTTCTTCCAGTTTTAAAAATATTCTAGTTCTTTTTCACAGCTTCTGAGACCTCATGAGGGAAGTCACAATAGATACCACCAATCCAAATTCATTGATGGTAAGAAGTGAAGATAGGTGAAAGAGGCACAGAAAAAAGTAGTTAAAGGAGGTAGAGGAGTGCAAGAAGATAGAGAAGCGCATTAAACAATTCATAAATCTACTCGTATTTACATGAAATGCTATATTTGAATTTCCTCATAATTTTATTTATTAAATTTATATGTTATCTGTTGTGTCCTGAGCCAGCAAAAGCAGGCTCGGGACATTGCTATGGTCCCGGGCTTCTGTAAGCTGCCCGGGACCAGACTGAATGGCGCCAGCCTAGCGCGCATGCACGAGGCGCGAAAGCGCGCCATTTCATGTAACCATTTTGCCCGGGGATCCGGTTATAAGATGAGAGGCCTGCAAGCCTCTGAGTTCGTTGTTGGAGTGAGCAGAAGAGAAATAAAGAGCTGTTGTTTCCAGAATGTGTGATCTTCATTTGCCATTAATCCAAAGACTTAACACTGGCGACAAAGGTGGGATAACTTGCAAGCTTAAAGGAGAAAAGCTGTAAGACTTACCCAAGGAGTCCTTGAGGAAGGGAAGACGGCGTTAAACTCAGTGTCTGGCCTGCCAGTACAGCGTCGCTGGAGGTAAGCTCGGCTGATAAACTCCTTCCCAGGCCTAGAAGTAAGAATGGCGAAGATAGGTCGTTTGCCCACCCAGAGAGATGGGAGTCCTATGTTGCTAGAGTAGAAAATTACTTTAGGGTGAATCAAGTCAGAGAAGATGGCTTGAAGGCTGCAACCCTGTTGTGTGTCTGTGGTTAGGATGTGTTTGAAAATGCGGGAAATTTGGCAGCCCCTCTCCTCTAGAGTCTGTAACGTACACAGACTTAAAGAAGTTATTGAAAGAACATTTCCAGCCTAAAATGTCTGTCATTGTGTGGAGACACACGTTTGAACAGAGGGACCAGAGGGCAGGTGAATCAGCTAAGGAATTCATTGCAGCCTTGAGAAGAGCGGTCAAACCCTGCGAATTCAAAGATTTGGAAGAAAGACTGAGAGACCGTTTTGTATGCGGGTTAAGGAACAGAGACTTACAACAGAGACTCTTTGCAAAAGAAGATATTTCATTCCAAGATGCTTTGAGAGAGATGACAGCTGAGGAGGCAGCAGGTGGGGCGGTCAAGAATATGCGGCCCATCAGGAACAAACCAGAAGCAGTCTCCATGCACCATGAGGGCGTCCATGAAGGTTAGAGGAAGATCTTGAAGAAGAGGTGGATCGCCTTTACCAGTCCATGGAAAGGAAGCAGAAGGAAGGCCAAGAAAAAGCTCCAGCTACGTCCAAATGCTTCAGGTGTGTAGATCGCCATAAAAGAGCCGACTGCAGGTTATGTTCCGCCATCTGCAGAGTGTGTAGCAGGCAAGGCTACATAGCATCCATCTGTTTGAGTCACCAGAAGGTACAACCTCGAGAAGAATTGCATCTGAAAGGTACCAGGGTCCCCAGCCAAAACAGGGTGGGTTTCTGCGCGTCACGCAGAAGTATTTGCAGAACAGGCACACACAAACCACTTAAAAAGAAGCTGTCACTTAAGGTGAGGTTGCAAGGGGTCCCTTTGGTCATGGAGCCGGACACTGGGTCCGATCTTTCAATCATTTCCATTCATACTTTTAGGAAGATTTGCAACAGCAGTGGGTTCCAGGCCAAACTTAGGCCATCCAACATAATCTTAACAGATTTTCAAAATTCCAAGGTGTGTGTAAAGGGGGAGGCCACCCTTACAGTGCAGCACAAGGATTTTGAAGGTCCATTGGATATGTTGGTTGTGGGGGGTGAACGAACGTGTCTTATAGGATTCGATTGGTTTGAGGCCTTGGGAATTCAGGTTACTGGGCTGCAATATTTTCAAATGTTGGGCCTAGCAGAAGTCTGCGAGGAGTTTGCAGATGTGTTTAGTCCACAGCTTGGGTCCTACAAGGGGCCTCCAGTTTCATTGAGGCTTGACCCTACCATCACACCCATTAGGGTTAAAGCTAGGAGAGTACCTTTTGCACTAAAAGGTAAAATCGATGCTGAGCTGGATAAACTTTAGACCCTGTGGATTCCAGTCCATGGGAAACCCCCATAGTCACACCTCTCAAGGCTAATGGGGACATACGCATATGTGCAGACTACAAATGCACATTAAACAAGGCGCTGCAACAGCACGCGTACCCAATGCCAGTTGTCAGCCACATTTTGGCCTCCCTCAAGGGGGGGCGAGTTTTTGCAAAGCTCGATCTGGCACAGGCATATCAACAGTTACCTGTTGATGAAGCAGCTGCTGAAGCACAGACCATTGTAATGCATAGGGGTGCATTCAAGGTCAAGAGACTACAATTTGGGGTAAATGTAGCCCCTTGCATATTCCAAAGTGTCATGGAGAGTACACTTAGGGTATTCCTGGAGTTTGCCCCTATTTTGATGATGTCCTTATTGCTGGAGAATCTACTCAGAATTTAGCAGAGAGGTTAAGGGCTGTTTTGCTTCGTTTCCGAAGAGCAGGCCTAAAACTAAAAAAAGGCAAGTGTAAGATAAGAGTCACTTCTACTGACTTCTTAGGATTCAGAATAGATGCTCAAGGTATTCATGCTGCTGAATCTAAATTGAAGGCTATACAGCAGGCTCCTAGCCCCAAGTCTAAAAGTGAGCTGCAGGCTTTACTGGGTCTTTTAAATTTTTACAATGTGTTTCTTCCCCACAAAGCTGCAGTAGCTGAACCTTTACATAGGCTTTTAGACAAGCAGGCAGCTTCGCAGTGGACAAAGGTCCACAAAAAGAGCTTCAATGAGGTCAAGGTTTTGCTCACGACTAATGCTGTGCTTGCACATTTCAATGAGCAGTTGCCTGTCTGCATTGCCTGCGATGCATCCCCTTATGGGGTGGGAGCTGTACTCAGCCATTTGAGGGCTGATGGGTTCCTGTAGCATATTACTCCAGGACTCTATCTTCTGCTGAGCATAATTACGCTCAAATAGACAGGGAAGCATTGCCATAGTAGCTGGAATTAAGAAATTCCATGATTTTTTATATGGCCAACATTTCACAGTCTACACAGACCATAAGCCTGTGCGGGGGTTGTTTACTGTCAAGCCATTCGAAGGTGGGGGGTTGGATGCAAACCGGAACGTGCCACGGGTGGATCTTACAGTCGTCGGGTGGAACTTGCAGCTGCTGAGAACCGCCGCTAGACCAACCACTTCCTCCAGACAGGAGACCGTAGTCTCCAATCTATCCCCTTCGCCAATTCTGAGAAGCAGGTGGTTCCAGTTTGTACAATGCAATGCTGGCGAAGCGACGGTGGACCAGGGTGCGGTGCCATTTTCTCCCAGCAGGCACCACGCATTGCTGCTGCTGGAGGGAGGCGCCCAGAACGGACATGCGCCGAAGCGGGGCTGCAACGGAGCATCGGCAATGGACACGAACATAGGGACACCACCGACAGAAACAAAGGCTTGTCTGAACTCATTGGCTGCGCCGGAGGCCTGTCTGAACGCCTTTGGGGATAGTGCTGGGGTGTTCTTATCTGAACGGCCTGGCAGGGGCCTGGTGGTTGCTGAGGCCGTTGCACAGAAGGTTGCCAGTCATGGTGAAAGCCAGCGGGGCGGGTCCGCATCTGGGGGAGGGCGTGAACAAGGTGGGGGGGAACATTTATGCACTTAGAGTGGATGTTGGTTTGGAACTGGGGATGGGGATACGGGGTGTGGCAATCCTATGTAAAGCACTGGGAGCAAACCACTCCCAGTGCTAACTTTTGTTTTGTCAAAGAATAAAGCCTTTGATGATTGCACTGTGTACCGGCGTTCCTGGATTTTTCCCAATGGATGACAACGGACACTCTGTCATTTACAACCAACAAACAAACCCCTCATATTATTTCCCCTAGAATGCTGAGGTGGCCTATTTTTTTTGTCAGCATATGATTATTCATTAATTCACAAACCTGGTAAGGAAATGGGCCATGCTGATGGCCTAAGCAGACTACCTCTGAAACTGGTAGAAGCAGACCTTGCTCCTGCCATCAATATTCTCTCCATTCAGGAGTTGCCTGAATCTCCCCTCAGTGCCAGGGATGCAGCCGCTGAAACTGCCACAGATCTCACACTTATACGTGTGCTGTCATGGGTTTTGTCTGGATGGCCTGACAGAAGTCCAGGTACTGAGTTCCAAAGCTTCTGGCTCAAGAAGCATGAGTTATCCACCTTTAAGGGTTGCCTGTTGTGGGGCAGCAGGGTAGTTATCCCTGCCTCTTTGAGACGGAGAATCTTGGTCTCTCTACATGAGGGTCATCCTGGCATTGTCAGGATGAAAGCGCTTGTGCGCAGCCATCTGTGGTGGCCTGGGCTCAACAAGGCTATAGAGGCCCAGGTGCACAGGTGTCACTCACGGCCAGAAATGCCTCAAGCTCCTGTGCATAGGTAGGAGGAAACCCAATCACCTTGGTCCAGAGTGCATATAGATTACGCTGGGCTCTTTCAGGGGCAATTCTTCTTGGTCCTTGTTGATAGCCATTCAAAGTGGCTAGAAGTTGTTCCTGTTTCCTCCACTACTACTGCCAGGACAATCCAGGTGTTGAGAGGTATTTTTGCAGCACACGACCTTCCAGATGTTCTGGTTTCAGATAATGGTCCTCAATTCACTTCTTCTGAGTTCCAGGCTTTCCTTCAGGCCAACATGATCCATCATGCAACTTCGGCTCCTTTCCACCCCTCCACCAACGGTATGGCTGAACGTATGGTGCGCATCACCAAGGATGCCCTCAAGAAACTGACTTGGCATCACAGGTTAGCTGACTTTCTTCTTGCACACCGCACCACACCGTGTATGTCCACTGGGAAGAGTCCAGCTGAACTCCGCTGGGGTTGCAGACTAATAACTAAATTTGACAGATTGCACCCTGATCGGGTGGCGCCTTCAGTCTCACAACCATGGGCACCTAGATGCTTGCAAGTGGGCGCTCCGGTTTGGACCCGGAACTATGGGCCCGGTCATCTTTGGATTCCAGCTGTGGTCTGCAAGGTCTGGAACTTTGTCCTATGAGGTGTCTTGGGGCAATGGCCGCGTTGTTCGGCGGCACATAGATCAGCTGTGTATGAGACTGGACTCTTCCTCTTCCACTCCTGCTTCTTCACTGGGGGGGGGGAGGAGGGTTATAGTGTGCATGTTGAAGATCTCTGTCAGCAGTCAAGGGCAGCTGAGGAGGCTGAGGAAGGCCCCTCTCAAGGTTCCGCAAGTGTGCCCAACAAGAATTCATGGGGACAAGGATCAATGCCCACACCATTACTTACTCCAGCCAGGGAGTCACACAGGGGGTACCCACACTACTCACACACAAACTACAGCACCCCAGACAGGGAGGTTAACCGGGGGTATCCAAACAAATCAAAGACTACAAGAGAACTGGCATCAACCCAAGAGAACTGGCCCAATTCTGCAATTGTTCCCAGAAAGAAGTCACTGGGAAAGGGGGTAGACAGAGAGGCGAATCCTGATTCTGGTACCTCTGGCACGGAATGGGGGGCCACAAGGTATGGGGGCACCGCAGCTACCCCGGCCAACTCTTCTGCTGGGTTGGGGAGTGAGGGACTGTGTTACCAAGGAAGGTCCATTGTGGACCTGGAGAATACCACAAGTCCACAAAATGCTGAGTGCGTCCAGACAGCCTAAACTCAGGCAGGTCAACCAGGTACAGGGAGGAGCGAAGTCCTGGTCTGCCAAGCCCGGTGGGCGAGCAAGCAGGCCAGGCAACAGAGCCAAGGTCACTGGGGCCACCAGGGCAGAAAAGAGGAGGCACCCCAACCCCGGTAATTGAACAAGGATGTTCCCAAGGTCCGAGGTGGTCGCAACGAGTTAAACACCCACCCAAACACCTTAAGGAGTTTGTGACGTTGTTGTCAAGTCACGGGAAAAACAAAGCAACCATGCCCTAAGTGAATGGTGTAGTTTGGGTTTTGGAGTGTCAGGTACTATTATTCCCAAAACGTTGGCAAGGCATCATACAAGGGTGTGACCCATGAGTAGCATATATATATCCACAGTCCATGCATTTAAATAATGGATTCTGATAACATGTCCCTTCAGAGAGATCGCACATGTGTGCGGAGTATGCTCTATTTGGGGGGAAGGGGTGTTGTGTCCTGAGGAGGCTCGGGACATTGCTATGGTCCCGGGTTTCTGTAAGCTGCCTGGGACCAGACTGAACGGCGCCAGCCTAGCGCGCATGCGCGAGGCACGAAAGCGCGCCATTCCATGTAACCGTTTTGTCCGGGGATCCAGTTATAAGATGAGAGGCCTGCCAGCCTCTGAGTTTGTTGTTGGAGTAAGCAGAAGAGAAATAAAGAGCTGTTGTTTCCCGAATGTGTGATCTTCATTTGCCATTAATCCACGGACTTAACATTATCCATCTCAGTACCCAGAGTTAATACAGGATGAGGAGACTTTTGCTTAAAGCAACTAAAGGTATGCTGGAAATAAGTATATTGATTAAATGTCCTTGAAGGAGATGGGCAGTCTAGAAACATGAAATATAAAATAAATTTGAATAAGCACAAAAAAAATCATTTAAATCTTAGAAACCATATGGTTGCCTTGCAAACATTAAATATGTTATGATCTTCAAACAAGATTTTCCTTAACTATCCCTATTCCCAACAAATATCTAATTCTGTCTTAAAACAATAAAGTTCACTTACCTACTTCCTTATTTTCCAGTTACCTTATTTGCAAATCAGTGAATTTTGGTATACGATCATTGGAACAGTGTTTGTGAGGTTTATTTTACCCGTGCCCAGCAATTCATCCATATTAATCACTGAACAATGTAGAAAAAGTCATAATCCTTCTAAATGCTTTCTTTGAAGAAAAAAAATCCTCAATCTTTTTATTGGGATTTTATAGAACTTATGTCCTCCAAAGGGGCAACTGTATCTAGTTTTATCTCAAAACAAGTATTTCCCCATGTTATTATTCAGAATCTTGTTCCAAAGATTCTTTATTTTTCTAAAAGACATTGTCCCCTAAGCCTCTTGAAACCTATCTGTATGTACTGTAGTTCATAATTTTCGCAGGAAGGTGCCTTGTATGAAAACTTCACAAAATGGCTTCCCATGGCCTATACTCCTCACCACAATGTAGATAGGTCGTAGGAAGACTTGAGAAGCTGCATTGAGCTTTGCATTCCCAGGTGTGTGTAGTTTGATACCTCCCAGTTGATTTCTGCTAGCTTCACAATCCTTCTAAAGACATATGGCTTTGATGTATTGTTTCTCCCAGACTGCTATTTAAAAGGAATTTAAATAAATGGTTTGGTCTATCGGTTCAGGTAACATGATTTACAAATCATATCTGGTGAGAGAGAAAAATAATTTTAAAGTTTGGATAAGTACAACACCTGGGTTGACAAGTTTGTGGTGGTTTTTTGGGGGGAGGTGGGGGTGGGGAGGATTTATTTATTTATAAAATTGAAGATACCTCAATCTTAAAAGACTCTAAACTTTTTTTTTAAAAAAAAAAAGCTCGTTTTATTTTTTTAAGTTTTCAGTTTTGGTAGTAATCAGCTGACGGATTCCCATCAATGATCTTGTACTACTAGCCTGTTCAATTAAGCCTTGGCACAGATTTAAATGCTTGGTATCCACTAGAGTGATAAGTGATATCAGAAACATCATGGTATTATCTCACAAATGAGAATTATGTAAGAGTTTGTATGATAAAGATACATATAGATATGATTGTGGCTTCTATTTGGCTCTATTGCATAGGTGTCTATGGAGTGTCAACAAATAAAGTGACGTCATCTGTAAAGAAGTGACTCAAAAAATACAATGGAATCATTACATTTTCTAATGGATGCTTATAGCTAAACTTAACACATTTTTAAATAGCTGGATTAATCTAGGGATTCTTGCCAGAATATTTCACCTGTGTACAGAGATGCAAAGAATCAGGATCACATGTAAGTTCCAATTCAGAAGATTTATTGTTCAATTGGGTCAACTAAAGCTCAGTATTAATATGGCACCAGAGAAGGGTCAACAGAATTCAAAAGCGGTTTGAATTGGAAAGTTCATGGACACATAACGATTTTAGGCTGAGTCTCTCTTGACTCTGCCCTCAGGCTCTGCTTGCTCTTTTCCTAAGTCATATTTCCATATATTTTCACTCTTAGAAAGTTTTGTTCACTATAGTGAACTGATCTTTGACCAAACTGGTAGAAAGACAATCTACAATCTTGCATATAATTAAAAGCACATGAACTACCATTACATCATATAAATGAATCAAACAAATGGGAATCAATTACATTTTATAAAGGATATTACAAATCCCCAGATCAGAAGAGAGAAATGACAATCTTCTCCAGAGCATTATAGCAGATATGCTAAGACTATGTCAGGCCATGGACCTCATTTGCCCTTTGGGTGGTTTTCCAAGAACTGCACTCCTCAAATTAGATGGAGCCAGGCACAGAAGTTGGCTGGGCAAGAACAACACCTTCATTCAAATATTCAGTATAATTGTATTAAGTTAATGAAATGCAGTTAATATGATTACTTCCCATTTTTGAAAATGATTTTCTTCTATTATGGAGAAAACTAGTATTTGCTGACAACTTTGGGAGATTAATAGATGACAACCAAAAATTCAAAGGATGCATGCAGTCCTGGGACTTTGTTTTGTATCCCTCTAGAATAAAAAAATATTGGATTCCCACCAGCCATTATCTCAGTCAGAAAAGCATTTTGCAAGTTCTTGCCATTTGAAAAATCAGCATGGCTGGCACAGATTTCCAAAAGGGATTTCACCAGCTTTTAATGGTCTGTCATCGGATATTGGCAATGTTCATTCACTGTGATTGTAATGTCTTTTTATCTGACACAAACAATGCTATCCATATTGCTTGAACAGGAGACTTGGCAATTTTAAGACTTGTGGACTTCAACTCCCAGAATTCCTCAGCTGAGGAATTGAAGTCTACAAGTCTTAAAAGTTGCCGAGTTCGGAGACCCCTGTACTAGAATCTTTCTCCCAGGTTTCACCAGTAGGATCATAGTTTGGTTTTGAATATGCAAAGCAGAACCTGGCATATTGTCTCTGAGAAGCATTAAATGTGGCAATAACTGAGGCATGGGAAGCCAACTCTACAAAGAATAGAAAGACATGAGCAGGCATGATCAAATTCTCAAAAAAAACTTTTTGCATTAGGTGATATATCTCTTCAGTGAAATCATTATTGAGCAAAAACCATATCAAATTTGTCTTTTCAGACAATATGGATTCCCAGAAAAAAATCCTTCAAATTGGTATGGGTTTTTAATATTGTCTTTGTATAAATTTTTTGTCATCCAGAATGATGTATTTAAGATCAGTATATAAATTCTCTAAATAAACAAATAAAGCCAAATTAGCACCATTTCTTTTTACTCAGATAAGATGTATGACAAGCTAATTGATTATTTTGACTAAATCCTGGGTGATATGATATGATTTTGTTACATGGTTTGGCTTTAAGTTCAGAGGCCCCCAGGTATTTTTCAACTACAATGAAGGTAAGACTTTTTGCCCTTTTGAAAAAGTGACACAAACATTTTGGTATAACCTAAACCAGGCTTAACATCGTTTAGAAAAAACAAAACATCCCCCCCCCCAATTTTTTTTATCTAAAAACGAACCATTTTCCTCCAGGAAAAATCCAGAAAACTGTGATCCAATCAACATGTGAGCTTTAATGGCCCTCATTAGGAATTGGTCCTGAGACACCTCTGTTTTGATCATTTATACATTAACTGCAAATGGACCTTGTAGATTCATATTGTTAACATAATTTATGAGTAGTGTTAAATGACTTTGCTACCCAAACTGATGAAAGATACAAACTTTCCATGGTTTAATATTCTAAGATTTTAGCTTGGTTTACATTTGTTTCTGTATTAACCTCTCGAGTATCAGTCACCGCTTGGGAGTTCTTTTTTTACTTTATTTTTAATGTGGCACAAAAAAAATGTTCCATGAAGCCTGTGTGCTTCTTTCTCCAGGCTTATGCAGATGTCAAACTATTCCTAAGGGAAGACCAGACCTATGGAATGAATTTGATAGTCTTTTGGATTAAGTCATTTGTATGTCCATTTAATGATAAAAATGTGGTCATAAAAATAATTTAATAAGGGTGAAACTGAGACATGACAATTTTGGCATACCTCGTGGAACTCTCCTGGAGGATTTAATTTGCTTATGGAAAGACAGCTATATTTCTTCTAGAGGCACAATTCCTAAGTGTACATTCACACTGATTTCAAAGGGAAGCAAAATGTGGCTTTTTCTTCTTAAATTCCAAGATGCTGGACCTTGAAATGGTTAAAAAAAAAAAAATCAGAGCAGTCCTCATACACATGAAGTCTTGACTCTTTTTAATACAATAGCACTGATTTATTCAGGATTTGTTAAGAACTGAAACAACTATTTCAAAAATGAAATTATCTGATTTATTAAGAAATGGATATGTTACTATTTGATAATATTTCTACCCTTCATTCAGTAAAAATGGATCACTTGTCATTTCAGTTTGAGAAGAAGGCAAGTCAAGTCATCTCCAAATGTTAGATGTTTCCTAAACACAGTAAAAATGCTTTCATCGGTTACCACTCTTTTCATTGACCCCATGTCACCCGCTATAGCATTGCTTTCTTCTTCTTTTAGATCTGAAACTCACCATTGCCCCAAAAGGGTAGGCAAGGTACATTAAACCGTTATTCATCCTTCCTTGCTTTTGGGATCACAAATGGCAAAGGAATGGATAATGGCAGGTGGAGCTGAGATCGCCAATGGTCAACAATTGACCTTTTATAAGGAAGGGTGCATTCATAGTGCTTGAAATGTTCAACCTCTCATATTGATTACGGAAACCATTAGCAATATCCAGCCTCCATTTAGTCCCACAGAGTACTTAGCATTTGGCTCTGATATTACGTCTACATGCAGAAAAGCAGCATTGTTCTTCTGAATCCTGGCATTAGACTTCCTCTGAGTACATCAGTAGTTTTCAGTGGCTCTTAACAACATACTAATATTTATTTAGTTTGAGGTATGTGGGGATTTATGCAATTCTTCTGAAATTTAAAAGATACTTTTACTATTGAGAAGACATAAAGGAATAGGAAAATGCTGGAAGCAAGAATCCTTTGATGTCCCTCCAATAAATGCAGTACAGACAGGCTTAATAGAAGCAGCTCACATAGTTGCATGTCTCTTTATTAAGCTGAAGGAGACCAGACCACCCTCTAGTGGGACTGAACTGCATTTCATATTTCCATATTAAAGTGTGTTTTAATAGTGTGCATTAGGTCCTTTTTGCTTGGAGAAAGTTTGCAGTTGAAATAGAATGCAGGGATAGCACGTGTGCAAGATCTGGAAATATTCAAGTCACAAAATGTAGCCAGGTCTTTTGTTTGCTAATAATATTTTCATTTTTGTAACCTCCAGATATGTTGAAATTGAACTCCCACAGTTCTCAGCCAGCTTGGCTAATGAGACTTCAGCATATCTAAATAAGGTGACCAACTTTTTTACAATAAAAAGGAGGACACAAATAAATTGAAGAAAAAATATCGTAAATAAAAGAAACATTTTATTCATTGCAACAATAATACAGACAACTTGCATGTGCAAAGTTTGCCAGCCAGGTGTTTTAGCGCGCTCAGCAGCAATTCCTATTGGCTTTCAAAAGCCAATAGTGGGAGTAGCACAGCTCATGCAAAAGTTGAAAAAAAAACCATCAAAAAAAGGTGCCAGAACGCCATTCTGAGCGTTCTATGAGGGGAAAAAAAAGCCCTGCAGATTAGTCTTCAGATATCGAAAAGGAGGACATGAAGGAGGACACTTTTTGAGGGTGGACAGAACTTACAAAAGGAGGACTGTCCTCCCCAAAGGAGGAGGGTTGGTCACTGTTATGTCCCAAGCCTTGCAAACGGCTTGGGCGTTTGCAGGCAGTCCCGGGCAGGTGCAAAGCTGCCCGGGACCAGAAGGCTGTCGCCAGCGCCGTGCGCATGCGCGGGTGCTGGCGCGGGAAAAGTATCGCATTTACCCGGGAAATGTCTATATAAGAAGCTGGGAGGTTTTGGGAGCTGCTGAAGCCATCTACTTGTAAGCTGAACGCAGAATAAAGAAAACTTCAACTGCTTCTCGTGTCTGCTTTCCGCCAAGGACTCAACACTGGCGACGAAGGTGGGATCGCCTTACACCGCCTGGAAAGGAAGAAGTGTAAGCTTACCCAAGTGAGTCCTGAGCGGCGGAACGGCATCGACTCGGCAGCTACCCGCCAATCCAGTGCGCATTCGGGGGTAGGCTGGCTGATAGACCCGTCTCCTGAAGATGGCAAAAATCGGAAGGCTTTCGGAATTCGACGTCTCACATCCAGAGCGGTGGAGTCATACGTAGCCAGGGTGGAGAACTACTTCAAGGCAAACCAAGTGAGGGAAGAGAGCTTGAAGGCTGCCACCCTGCTTTGTGTTTGCGGCCAAGACGCCTTCGACATCGCAGAAAACCTTGCAGCACCTGTTCCAGTAGAGTCTGTAAGCTACGCAGATCTGAAGAAGCTACTGAAGGAGCACTTCCACCCCAAGATGTCCGTCATCGCATGGTGCCACACCTTCGAGCAGAGGGATCAACGGCCCGGTGAGTCGGCCAAAGAATTCATCGCTGCATTACGGAAGGCCGCCAAGCACTGCAAGTTCAAAGACCTCGAAGAACGACTGAGGGACCGATTCGTGTACGGGTTAAGGCATCGAGATCTACAACAGAGACTTTTCGCTAAAGAAGAATTGTCCTACCAAGATGCCTTAAGGGAAGTCACCGCAGAAGAAGCAGCAGGCGGCGCTGTCAAGAACATGCGGCCGATCAGAAACAGTCCAGAGGTTGCATCCGTGCACCAGGAAGACGTCCAAAGAAACTCCGAGGAGGATCCGGACGAGGAAGTCGACCGTCTCCACCCCACGAAGGAAGAAAAACAGAAGGGAAGCTCTTCAGCTCCGCTCAAGTGCATCGGCTGTGGAGGTCGCCACAGGAGAACCGACTGCAAGTTCCGCTCCGCTACCTGCCGGGCATGCGGCAAACAAGGACACATTGCAGCTGTGTGTCTGGGCCGACGAAAGGTACAACCTCAGGAAGAACTGCGCCTGAAAGGTACCAGATTCCCCAGCCAGAATAGGGTAGGGTTTTGCGCTTCGCGAAGAAGCATCCTTAGGACAGGCACACACAAGCCCATTAAGAAAAAGCTGTCACTCAAGGTGAAGCTACAAGGGGTTCCATTATCTATGGAACTAGACACAGGGTCTGCCTTTTCAATTATCTCCTTGCATACATTTAGGAAGATTTGTTCCGGTAGTGGAACTCAGGCCAAGTTAAGGCCTTCTGACATTGTGTTAACAGATTTTCAAAATTCAAGAGTGTGTGTTAAGGGGGAGGCCACCCTTAACGTGCAATACAAGAGTTTTGAAGGTCCACTAGACTTATTAGTAGTAGGGGGTGAACGAACGAGTCTCATAGGACTCGATTGGTTTGAGGTCCTGGGGATACACGTCACAGGACTCAACAGTTTACAAACACTCGACCTACAGGAAGTCTGCAAAGAATTTGCAGATGTTTTCAGCCCCCAGCTGGGCACATTCAAAGGACCCCCTGTGTCCTTAAAGCTAGACCCCACTGTCACTCCCATTAGAATTAAAGCAAGAAGGGTCCCTTTTGCTTTAAAGAGTAAAATTGACACTGAGTTAGACAAACTGATTCAACAGGGAATCCTAGAACCTGTTGATTCCAGTCCTTGGGAGACCCCCATTGTCACGCCTCTAAAGGCAAATGGGGACATTCGCATTTGTGCTGACTACAAATGCACTCTGAATAAGGCATTGCAGCAACATGCCTATCCTGTTCCTGTGGTCAGTCATATTCTGGCCTCCCTCAAGGGGGGGCGCGTTTTTGCAAAGCTTGACCTAGCTCAAGCGTATCAACAGCTGCCTGTTGATGATGATGCTGCTATAGCTCAGACTATTGTGACCCACAGGGGAGCCTTTAAGGTAAAAAGGCTGCAGTTTGGAGTGAATGTCGCTCCTGGGATTTTCCAAAGCGTAATGGAAAACACACTGCGGGGCATACCGGGGGTTTGCCCCTACTTTGATGATGTCTTAATTGCAGGAGACTCCACACACATTCTAGCTGAAAGGCTAAGGGCTGTTCTGTTAAGATTCAGGAAATCAGGCCTCAAGCTCAAAAAAGACAAATGCAAGATTGGGGTGCCTTCTACTGAATTTCTGGGGTTCAAAATTGATGCTGCTGGGATTCACCCTGCTGAATCCAAACTAACTGCTATTTTAGAAGCACCTAGGCCAAAGTCCAAGGCCGAACTTCAGGCCTTCCTGGGCCTCCTGAATTTCTACAATTCTTTTCTTCCACAAAAAGCTAGTGTAGCTGAGCCTCTTCACAGGCTACTAGACAAGCAAGCAGTGTGGCAGTGGTCACAAACGCATGAGGGTTGTTTTAACAAAGTCAAGGCCTTGCTCACTTCTAACAGTGTACTTGCACATTTCAACGAGTCTCTTCCTGTGTGCATCGCTTGTGATGCGTCCCCTTACGGGGTTGGAGCTGTCCTGAGCCACCTCAGGTCTGATGGAACTCAGGTTCCTGTTGCATATTACTCCAGAACATTGTCTTCTGCTGAGCGCAACTACGCTCAGATAGACAGGGAGGCTCTGGCTGTTGTTGCTGGAATTAAAAAATTCCATGACTTTCTATATGGCAGGCACTTCACGGTCTTCACTGACCATAAGCCTCTGCTGGGACTGTTTACCACACGTAAGCAGACTCCCCAAATCATTTCCCCTAGAATGCTTAGGTGGTCTATTTTTTTGTCTGCATATGATTTTTCTTTACTCCACAAGCCTGGGAAAGAAATGGGCCATGCTGATGGCCTCAGTAGATTGCCTCTGCCAGTAGTAGAAGCTGACCCTGCGCCAGCTGTCAACATTCTATCAATCCAAGCCTTGCCCAAGCTCCCTCTTAGTGCCAGGGATGTTGCCGCTGAAACAGGTACAGATCACACACTTTCACTTGTCCGTTCCTGGGTTTTGTCTGGTTGGCCTGAGCACTGCCCTAGTCCTGAGTTTCAGAGTTTCTGGTCCAAAAGGAACGAGCTGTCCCTTTCTCAGGGTTGTCTGCTTTGGGGAAACAGAGTTGTCATTCCCACCTCAATGAGGACTAGGGTCTTAGAATCCCTCCACGAGGGTCATCCTGGCATTGTTCGTATGAAGGCTCTTGCGCGCAGCCACTTGTGGTGGCCTGGTTTAAATAAAGATATTGAGGCTAAGGTGCATGCATGCCACCTGTGCCAACGATCTCGCCCAGAGATGCCCCAAGCTCCCGTGCATAGATGGGAGGAAACACAGTCCCCATGGTCTAGGATGCACATTGACTACGCTGGACCCTTTCAGGTCCAGTTCTTCTTGGTCCTTGTTGACAGCCATTCGAAATGGCTTGAGGTTGTACCTGTCTCATCCACCACCACTGCAAAGACTATTCAGGTACTGAGGGGGATTTTTGCTGCACACGGGCTTCCAGATGTCATTGTGTCCGACAACGGCCCTCAATTCACTTCCTCCGAATTCCAAGCTTTCTTACAGGCAAACATGATTCGTCATGCCACGTCTGCACCCTTCCACCCGTCCACCAACGGTATGGCTGAACGTATGGTGCGCATCACAAAGGACGTATTGAAAAGACTCACCTACGGGGACTGGCATCACAGGTTGGCTGACTTTCTCCTTTCTTATCGCACCACACCGTCCACTTCTACAGGGAGAAGCCCAGCTGAACTTCGTTGGGGGCGTCAACTTACTACTAAACTTGACCGGTTGCATCCGGACAGACTGCCTTCATCTACCTCACATCCTAGAGCACCTAGACCACTACTTGTGGGTGCCCCGGTTTGGGCTCACAATTACGGGCCTGGTCATACATGGGTCCCCGCTTCTATTTCCAGGGTCACAGGTCCTCTCTCCTACGAGGTAGCCCTGGACAACGGTCGTGTCCTGCGTCGGCACATCGACCAACTCCGCCCTTGGCGGGACTTTTCAGATGAGACTCCTGGGTCTTTTTCCAGGGGGGGAGGGGGACCCTTTGGAGCAAAGGGGAGGGCACGAGCTGTTGCCCATCTCCACTGATGGAGCCACAAACGGCCCATCCCAGGGTTCCGCGAGAGCTCCGAACAAGAATTCTATGAGCCTACCTAATTACCAGGCATCCACGCCTACTCCAGCCAGGGAGTCACCCCGGGGGCATACTCACTTTCCACACACATCACACAGCACTCCAGTCACGGAGGATACCCGGGGGCATCCCAACAAATCATTCCCCGCAAGAGAGCTGGCACACAATCCCCAAGGTTGGCCTGACCTTACCCCAAATTCTACAGGGGGTCAAACATACAGGGAGGTGGTCGAGGAACCAAGTCCCGACTACAACACCTCTAGCCCAAATCAGGGAGTAACTGAGTTTTGGGAAAGTACAGAAACCCACACAAGCCCGGACACAGAACGGGGTTCAGGGAATGGACAGCCTCCTGACAGGTCTTGGACGGACCTAGGAGGTTCAACAGAGACGCCCAGCAGTGGCTATCACTTCAAGGGGCCCGAGGGTCTACAGCTAGGCAGGTCAACCAGGTCACAAAGTGACAGAAGCCCTGGCCTGACGAGCCTGGTGGGCGAGCAAGCAGGCCAGGCAGCGGGGCACAGTCCTTGGAAGGCACCAAGGCAAAATAAGGAGAACAGGCTCACATCTCCCTCCAGTCAGGGAACTCATGCTAGTAACCCAGAGCTGAGAAGGTCACAGAGAGCAAAGAAGTCTCCTAAATACTTAGAGGATTACATAACATTGCTGGCTAAACAAAAGCCAGGTAATGATAGGAGCACTGAGAAGCAGAACACTGCATAAAATAAATGATTATATGTTGGTAGTAGTTTTAGCCCGGGGAAAAGGGGTGTTATGTCCCGAGCCTTGCAAACGGCTCGGGCGTTTGCAGGCAGTCCCGGGCAGGTGCAAAGCTGCCCGGGACCAGACAGGCTGTCGCCAGTGCCGTGCGCATGCGCTGGTGCTGGCGCGGGAAAAGTATCGCATTGACCCGGGAAATGTCTATATAAGAAGCTGGGAGATTTTGGGAGCTGCTGAAGCCATCTACTTGTAAGCTGAACGCAGAATAAAGAAAACTGAGAACTTCAACTGCTTCTCGTGTCTGCTTTCCGCCAAGGACTCAACAGTCACCTTAATCTAAAGGATATTAGGATAGGGCAGGGGTAGGCAACCTTGGCTCTTTTATGACTCATGGACTTCAACTCCCAGAATTCCCGAATCAGCTATGCTGACTTGAGTCCATGAGTCATAAAAGAGCTGAGGTTGCCTATCCCTGGGATAGGGAATACTGCCTCAGAGTTTTGGAAAACATCAGCTGGTCTGGAATTTATTAAATTCAAAAATAAATATTCAAAATGGTGTTCTGTTTTGGAATGTATTCTATTTTGATTTTAAAATTTGGGGAGGGTAGTATTTTGTTATTCATTTTTTTCCTGATTTGATATGAGCTACAGATTTATCTAACATGAACTGGGTTAGTAATGCTGCACTGAACTTTTGAAGACTGCGGGAAAGGGATAGCGAAAGCATAAGACCAGAAGAAGCTGAGTTACAAACCAAGAAAGAAATTACAGGTTTTCATAATTAGCTAGCTCCTAAATATGATAAATGTAAAGATAAATTTCTATGAAGATTCTCAGTCATCCAGGTCATGGTTATCCCAAAGGTGCTTTTTTTTTTTCCTTCCCAAAAGGCAATTGTACTTTTTTTTCCTTGAAGAAGTTTTGCTTCTCATTCAAGAAGCTTCTTCTGGGAAATATCTTAGGTAAAGATAAATTGTTACTTGGATCTGGGAAAATTAGAGAATTGACATGGTATGATTTCATGCATGAATATTCATTAGAAGCTGGGCCAACCCTACTATTAGTCAGAGTGAGGCATTTGCTTCAAGTAGTAAATGCTGAGGGACAAAAAGAGCAGCCCCTTTTCCAGTTGGTGCTGGGAAACTAAACTACTCCTTTAGCCCTAAGATATACTGTAGCTACTCCTTTTCCAGTAAAGCCAGAAGTATTCCTTCTATAAAACATTATTCCTAAGAAACCGGAGACAATCAACTAGTCCAAAAGAGAAAAAGACTACAGCACCTCCAGCACTCAGATCAGCATAGATTAATTCCAAGGTCAACTTCAGACCAAGAATCAAGTAAGCAATACCCCAATCAAAAAACTGCCAAAGAGCCATTGGTAAACAGCCCAACCAAAGAATCTCTAAGACCACCCACACCCACACAGACAGGCAAGACACCAGAATATAAACTGACAGCAAACAGCACTCCTTACTAGCACGAATGATGATACCTAGTTAGGGTAATGAAACGTCTGCAAGAAAACAAGCAAGCTCAGAGAGCACCAAGGACCCCTCCAACTCGATTTTTACATTTTTTCCCTTGCAAAAATTTTCTGTGAAGTAAATTATATAGATTTGCTTCCCAGAACTTCATAACCAACATTCCTTTGTATTTATTTGAAGAATTATATTTCCATCTGTTTTTTTATCAAGAATTGTGTGTGTTTCATTA
Source organism: Crotalus tigris (assembly GCF_016545835.1). NCBI lineage: Eukaryota > Metazoa > Chordata > Lepidosauria > Squamata > Viperidae > Crotalus > Crotalus tigris. The sequence continues at coordinate 79,389 of NW_024096483.1, forward strand.
ACTGTGTGGTCTGTTTGGGGAAAATCTCAAGTAAATCTCAGAAGGGACTGTGTGGCCAGGATTGCATCCTAAAGTTAAGAGGAAGAGCAGTGATTAATTTTCAGAGTCTGTTACCCTCCAGATATATTGAAATTGTCATTATCTAGAATGACCAGTGAAAGATATCAGATCCAAGAGGACTAGAATAATAAGACAATAGAGTCTGTATACTAAAATTGTGGGGAAGATTTATTTATTTATTTAGGAAATCTATATGTTGCTCACCTCACTCTGCGAAGTGAAAAGATTAATCACTGCAAACACTGGTAAATGTACACTAGTTGCCAAGCACCCAAAATGTGATCCCTCTACTGGGTGGGGGGCACCGCCATTAGAACTCTGGAACTGAATCGTAAATATTGCTGAGAAGGTCCATCATGACTTCAAACAGTTGCTAAGTGACTGGTCACTAAATGAAGATTACCTGTACTTGTTCTTAATAGGATTAAAATCTTTCAAAAAAGAACAACTACATAATTTGGAGGTGCTCCTAAAATCATCCCTATCAAAACACCCCAATATAAACTCTAATGGCAATAATATCTATTTTCCACTTTGATGGGTATATCAGCTATGTCCTCTGAACTAGAACATCCACAAGATTCAGCTTAGGCCCAGATATATTATTTTTTTAAGTTTTGAATTACAGGTAGTCCTCAATTTACAACCACAATTGAGCCCAAAATTTTTGTTGCTAACTGGGAAATTTGTTAAGTGAGTTTTGCCCCATTTTATGACTTTTCTTGGTACATTTGTTAAGTGAATCACTGCAGTTGTTAACTTAGTAACATGATTGTTAAGTGAGTCTCACTTACCCATTGAGTTTGCTTGTCAGAAGGACACAAAAAATAATCACATGACTCCATGATACTGCAGTCATCATAAATGTGAGTCAGTTGTCAAGTATCTGAATGTGACTATGGGGATGCTATAACAGTCATAAGTGTGAAAAATGGTCATAAGTCACCTTTTAGTGCCATTGTAACTTCCAATGGCCACTAAGTGAACTGTTTTAAGTCGAGGACTACCTGTACATAGTAACAGAAAAAGAACTAAAACACAAAGAAAATTACAATACAAATACATACATTCTCAAGCAAAAAATGCATAAAAGTGCTTTCAAAAAGTGAAAAAAAATATCCTTATAACAATTAACAGTTACAATTTTATATCTATTTATCTTCCATGATATTTATAACTACCATTCTTTTTAATCTATTGTATTTTGTATGTGTGAATTCCATAATTGGTCATATTTGTCCATACAAAGTCTACATCTACAAGCAATCTGCTCATAGGTGACAAATAGAATCAGCTTTTCAGTCCTTTGCATAAAAGGAGCCATACATTTAGCTTTCCAAAGCTGCAACATTAGTCTTTAGAACCATTTACATTATTTGATTATCAAATTCTATGAAATAGGAATGTAATTCAAGAGAATATTATCCTCTGAAAAATTTAGCTTTGGTTTTATGTCATATATATATACATATACATATACATATACATACATACATACATACATACATACACTACTTTTCTCTCAGAATTTAGTAGGTATTGTTGTTGTTGTTTGTTGCGAATTCATGTCCGACCCATCGCGACCCCATGGACAATATTCCTCTACTCCTTCCTGTCCTCTACCATCTTCTGGAGTCCATTTAAGCTCATGCCTACTGCTTCAGTGACTCCATCCAGCCAACTCATTCTCTGTCGTCCCCTTCTTCTATTGCCCTCAATCTTTCCCAGCATTAGGCTCTTCTCCAGTGAGTCCTTCCTTCTCATTAGGTGGCCAAAGTATTTGATTAGTAAGTATGGGATAATATAAAATGTGTTTTAAAGAAGCATTGCCCTTATTACATATCCATCAGAATGCATATACAATTGAAGTGGAGTCCAATACATTTTAAACATTATATTTTTGTTCTTTAAGTCATAGTTTGAGGTCCATTGACACTCTTGCTATAGATGTCTAAGGAGATTCATCCAGGTCATGGTTGTCCCAAAAGTGCTTTTTCAAGAGCCAGCTTTCTTTGTTTTTGCTTGAAGACATTTTGCTGCTCATCCAAGAAACCTCTTCAGTTCTGATGTTAATAGACATTAAGACATTGTCTAGACAATATATAAATATATAAAACTCTAATTCTTTATGCCACTCACTTCTCAGCATCTGTATATCCAACTGATTTGTTGATAGCAGACATCTATAGGAACTAATAGTAGGGGCTTTTTGTCTGTTTTAAAGGATTTAAGTTGTTCTAGTATACGGGTGTCAAACTCGATCACGTCACGTGACATATTGTGATGTATCACAATGTTTTTCCTTTGCAGAGTTGGGGTGGGCGTAGCCTGTGTGTGGCGTATCCCGCCCGCGGGCTACCAGTTTGACACCCCTATCCTAATACCTTAGATATCTCAAAAGTTGAAAAGCCATTGGGCTGTTGTTCAGTTGCTAAGTTGTGCCAGACTCTCTCTGACTCCATGGACTACAGCACACTCCTCCCTGTAATCCTCCCTGTCCTCCACTGTCTTCCTGAGTGCTCCCAATCCCATACCCACAGCGTCAAAGACTCTATCTGTCTCATCCTCTGTTCTCCCTTCTCCCTTTTTCTTCAGTCTTTCTCAGTATCAGGGTCTTTTCCAACAAGTCCTCTCTTCCCAGTTGGCGGCCAAAATATTTGAGCTTCAGCTTCAGTATCTGTCCTTCCCAAAAAAAACCAGTCAGGGTTCATTTCTTTTAAGATTCGAGGATTTGATCTCCTTGCAGTCCAAGGGACTCTCAAGAGAGCCATTGGATCACAGTTTGATAATTCAGAATACAATCTGATTTGACTCTGATTGAATCAGAAGATGCCCAATTCAACTCAGAAAAATGCATACATGCCACCCTAAACCCTGCATGCTTCCCATAATTTAGCATGGTAAATGTGTTATGCTTAAGATAATACCATAACATTTTCAGAGCAATAGATCTTTCTGAAGTATGAAGCTTCCCCAATTTCATGAAATATGTACAGAAATTATCCTTTAAATTTTGATTTAAAAATGGTTATAATGTTTTTGGATAACCACAGAATTACATGATATCTGCAGCACAGATGTCAAATCTGCCATATCTCAAATACAGCTCTTATATATAAGGTGTGTAAAAATATAGTGCACTATATCTATGAACACATCTTGACACTGTAGAGATGCTATAATTTTGAAAACATCTGCCAATTAACAGGACAAAAGTAAAGGATTTATTTTGCTAGCTACATTCAAAGGTAATGTTAGGGAGAAGAGGGGAGAAGGACATTGTGGTAATATTGCCTTGTTAGAGTTATATATTAACAAAAAGTAAGAGTGACATTTCTAGCAGAAAGCTCAGACCTTAGATGTATGGATTAAAATGGAATGTTTTAGATAAAACTAAACAGGAGGACAAATAATTATGGAAGAATAGTATCTATATTTCAGCTTCCAAGGAAGGCCCTTCAAACACATCAGCTCATAACCTTATCAAACAGCACAGAATATTCTGCAGGAAGCTTTCTTTTCCCTGTAAAGCTCTCAAAAGTCTTTGTCATTTTCAGTGTAGTTCTTGGAGAGAATCCCAGTCTGTTTTATGGATCCCTATAATTGGTCTGAAGTATTTAATTTTCTTGGGGTTCAAGATTCAGTTGAATCCAATACATATCTCATGAATGACAATCAAAACAACTAATTTAAACATATACCAAGTTTAGAAAGAATACAACAAAACAAAGGAAGATACTCAAACAAAAGAAAACGTGGGGTTCTTAAATAAGTTGTTTTGAAACTCTTCATTTTTTTAAAAAAAATCTCCTTTGGAGGGCTCTAGGGAGATGTCAGTGAGACAGTATTATTCCCTCAACAAGAAAGATCAAACTATTTGATGTGGGGTGTAGGGATCTTGTTTTGGAGGGATTTGCATAAAATCAATTCATTAAGCATAGAAAAATCTTAAGTAATCTATTTTGCTTTTTTATTTTTGTCTTCCCACTCAAAAAAAAAAAAAAGCTGAAACATTATTCTACTAAATTTTTGCTGCTGGTTTTTGGTGGAGCAATCTGGTAGGGCTCCAGGATTTTCAGGAAAATTAGTTTTCAAGAAAATACACTCCAGATGTTGATGAAGAAACAGTTAACTTTTATCCAATGGACATAGAATTGAGGGTGAAAGTGGATACCAGTCTTGGTATTTACTGCTTTGTATGCAAGATTTTCAGAGTATTTCCCCAATGTTTTTTCTCTTGTAAGACAACAACTGGTTGATCGTTCAGTGTTGTTGGCACAAGTTTCAGGTATGTGGCATTTTTAATACATCAAAACCCACAATACATAGTTTTGAAAGAAAAAAGCTCACTATATTCTACAGAAATGACTTGCTATGGGTTTCATTATTTCCCAAGACCATAAAACTTTTTTTACTTCTCAGTCTCATCTTTTATGAAATATAACTGCTGACAGGGACCGATTTGAAGGCATGAAAACAAATAAAAAATCCTTGTAGAATGTTTTGCAGATTTATAAATAATCTAGAAAAAGCTGCAGAAACAAAATGTTTTCCTTGACTGCACAGCTCAATTTTAAAAACATATCACTTTTTTTTCCAACCCACATTTTACTCTTTTTCCTTTTCCAAGTTATTTGGCAAAACCCACATGACATGTTTCTTCTGGATCTGAGATTGCTTCGATAGGGAGTTCATTTCTGCTTGACATATGGTGTTCAAAAACTCTAATTTGCTTGGTTTGATTAAAATCCTAGAAAAAAAAATCTAAAATGGTAATACAAAACAAACAGACCAGAGCTAAAGAGCTTGGCACATGTGTGAAAAACATTGTTTCTGGGCTTTTCCAGTCCCAAATCTGTACTTTAAAGTAAAGCATCAAGTGGTGTCACATGACCTCAGTTAGGTACAATGTAAAGAAAACAAGGAAAGCCGCACCCTAGTGTTGATATAATATTTTAGCAACTGAAGTCTTTTGGCTGGCAAGCAGAATTATTATTCCATGAGAACAGGACAGAAAGGTAGCACATACATTAAATAAATACAAATCATACCAATTTATTCTAGAAAACCCTCAACAGGTAATTGAGATGTCATCAGTTTTAGTTCTTCGTATTTCTTATTTGGATTTTACTAATCAAAGATGTTGCACAGTGTTTCTCAACCTTGACAATTTTAAGGCAAGTGGACTTCAATTCCCAGAATTCCACAGCCAGCAATGCTGGCTGTGGAATTCTGGGAATTGAAGTCCATATGCCTTAAAATTGTCAAGGTTGAGAAACACTGTAAGATGAAGGCATTTTCATTACAGTAGTAGGAGTAGTACGTCCACTTCCTATTTTTGAAACGAGTAAAATTAAAAGAATATACTAAAATAAGTTAATATGATTAGAGAACTATTGTAAGAGGGTGCCAAGATGTTTTCAATGATTCAGCAGTCCAAGACAGTGACCTATGCACTCCGAAGATTTTCACCCTTTCCACCATTCAAGTCTATCTCCTGTAAAGTCTGGTAGACATTTCCTGCTGAAACTTGTTCCTGAATATTTTGCCTTCATTTGCATACATTGGGACGTGCTGAGGAAAAACTCTCTCTGTTTCTCTCTGTGTAGAGGCTAATTTATCAGGACCTCTATGAGGTATGAACTATTAAGGCAACAGCAGAGCTAAGAATAAAGTGACAGGATTCCAAAATGACAGAATTAGATCAATCACTTCATCTACAGGAAGAATCATTATTTTACTCTCCTTTAAAAACAAGCAAGCAAATGCACTGTATTAGCATCATTACCCTCAATATAGAAATGAATCTCCAGACAGATTATTACGATGATGATTAATCTTCAATTTGATTCACAGTGCGGGACTGGTAAAAACTTAACAGTTCAAGTCCTAACCAAGGACCTAAGTAGCATCTGAGTATACAGGCAGTTCCGAGTAGGGTGGTTTTTTGCAAAATCAGACTATTCAGGTCTAATAAGTTCAAATTTTCCATGTGTCTAGACAGCCCTTTGGTTATTGCTCCAAAGGCTCCTATTACTATTGGTACAACCATCGATTTCTTCCTCCATAGTCACTCAACTTCAATTTGCAAATCACAATATTTTGTTATTTTTTTCTAGCTGTTTCTCTTCAATTCATGCATCATCTGGTCAGCCAGATGTTCAGATTGGGTTTAGCATTTTTGTCTACATATCGACTCCTTTCCAAGGACCTGGGATAGGAAGATCCGGATGTTATTGGTGTTACAGATATCATCACAGGATGGAAGATGTTCCGAGTAAAGCTGCCTTTTGCAATTAACTGATGGTGAATTTGTCAATGCCAATGCTGTCCAAATAGTGCTTTGGTTGTTTCGAGATTGCACCCAAGGGCCCTAAAACTATTGGTACTACCTTTGCTTGCTTTTGCTACAGTCATTCTATTTGTAGGTCTTTGTATTTTGTTACCTTCTCTAGTTCTAGTTCTACTTAAGCCTGGGTGGCTTAAAAGCAGCAACTGAGAGAGGGATCTTGAAGTCTTAGTAGACAATCAATTAAATGTGTGCAGCAGCAGCCAAAAAAGCCAATGCAATCCTAAACTGCATTAACAGAAGGATTCAATCAAGATCACATGAGATACTGATACCACTCTATAAAGCCTTAGTAAGACCACACCTAGAATACTACAACCAATTTTGGTCTCCACACTATAAAAAATATGCTGAGACTCTAGAAAAAGTGCAGCGAAGAGCAACAAAAATGATTAGGGGACTGGAGGCTAAAACATGAAGAATGGTTACAGGAACTGGACATGGCTAGTCTAGTGAAGAGAAGGGCTAGAGGAGACATGATAGCAGTGTTCCAATATTTGAGGGGCTGGAGAGAGGAGGGGGTCAACCTATTTTCCAAAGCACCTGAAGGCCAGACAAGGAATAACAGATGGAAATTGATCAAGGAGAAATTCAACCTGGAAATAAGGAGAAATTTCCTGACAATGAGAACAATCAACCAATGCAACAGACTGCCTTCAGATGTTGTTGGTGCTTCATCCCTGGAGGCTTTCAAAAAGAGAATGGACTGCCACCTGCCAGAAATGGTGTAGGCACTCCTGCTTGAGCAGGAGGTTGGACTAGATGACCAACTATTCTATTCCATTCCATTCCATTCCGTTCCGTTCTGTTCTCTGTTCCATTCCGTTCCACTCCACTCCACTCCATTCCATTTCATTCTATTCTATTCTGTTCTGTTCTGTTATACTGTCTCCAGGGACTGCCACATCAACTATCCAGACTTTTTTGTCTTTCTTATAGACAATTCTTAAGTCTGGGGTGTTATGTGGCAAGTGCCTATCTGTTTAAATTCTAAAGTCCCAGAGCAATTTAACTTCTTCCTTTTCTATGATTTTCTCTATTTTATAGTCCCACCAGTTCTTGCTTGCAGGCAAATGATATTTCTTGCAGATCTTCCAATGCAGCATTGTTGCTACTTTGTCATGCCATTGCTTGTAATCAGTCTGTGCAATCTTCTTGCAGCAGCTAACCAGGTGGTCCACTGTTTCTTCAGCTTCCTTGCATAGGCAGCATTTATTGTCTGTCTTCTCAACTCTGGCTTTGAATGCATTTGTTCTTAAGGCTTGGTCTTGTGCAGCCAGAATTAGCCCTTTTGTCTCTTCAACTTTCCTGCTCTTAGCCATTGCCAGGTCTTATTATGATCTGTTTTCCCTGCTATTTTTAATGTACTGGCCATCTAATGCTTTGTCTTCCAATGCTTCCATTCTGTTCTTCATTTGGTCTTTCTTGTAAACCAGTTTGATTTCTCTAGTAGTTAGTAAATCTTCCTGACATACTAGCTTCAGTGCATCTTCTTCACTGTCCTTCAGATATTCTTCCAAACAGACTTTTTTCTTCTTTAGCCATCTGATGTACTTGCAACATTCCAAGCTCACCTATTTTCCTTTGTAGGTAGAACCTGTCTATATTGCTACGAGGATTCATTATCATTATTTTTTTTGGTCTTCCTATTGATGACTTTTAGTTCTGCTTCAGTCCAGTCCACTATTCCAGCTGTGTACCCAATGACTGGAATTGCCCAGGTGTTGATTGCCTTGATGATATTTCCTCCACGGTGTTGTTGCTTTTGTTATTGTTATTGTTGTTATGGTTATGGTTGTTATGGTTCATCCCACAGTTAAACAGATGTTCAAACAGGATTTGGAACTTTTTTCTACCTATCAAGTCTTTTCCAATGATTGATTTTGTTGTTGTTGTTGTTGTTTAGAAATGGCAACCTAAAATAATCCAGTCCATAATCTGTCATCTCAGAACTGAAACACTCTCATTCATCTGTATGTCACATTCACTGATAGCTTTTCTCAGGGTATAATTTTTGAGTGAGCACATTGTAAAAAGAACATGAAAGATAACAACTAAGTTTCCATTTTGACTTTGGAAGCTTTGAAAAGATTTTGGCATTGTAAAGAGGACGATGCACTGATTTATTAACAGAATAACTCCATTCTCTTTTTTTCAATATTAGATGTATACATATTTGTATAGGAGAGAACAGATGTACAGTATATGGCCAAAATATTTGTAACAGTGCAAATTTTTTTTCAATAGTCTCCAGCAGAACTGAAGTCATACAATGTTATAGCATATGGCAGTGATGGCAAACCTTTTAGAGACCGAGTGTCCAAACCGCAACCCCAAACCCACTTATGCATCGTCGGGTGTCGGGTGGGTGTGGCCCATTAGGTGGGTGTGGCCCATTGGGTGGGTGTGGCCCATTGGGTAGGTGTGGCTGCAGTGGTAACAGCAGACTGGGTGGGACTAAAAAGTTCAAGCAATCAATTCCAACTTTGCAAGATTTTTTTTTCCCACGAGAAGTTGAAATTGACTGATTGATTGAACCTTTCTTTTTGTACACGGCGGCCTAAAGTGAAAAGGTTTTATAAAATCCAACTGAAGGCCTAGGACTGGGGCAACGGCGCGCGTGCCTACAGAGAGGGCTCCGAGTGCCGCCTCTGGCACCCGTGCCATAGATTCGCCACCACTGGCATATGGCTATCTTTTATAGTATGTTACATTTGCAAAAATGTATACACATAACAGCATTGATATTAAAGTGGAAACTATATTAAAATCTGCTATCCAAATTATAGGTTTTCTTTAAAGTAAATTTCATTGACATGAATGGTGCCTGAAGTAATCTGTTTCAAAGAATCAGAAAGTAAGGCAGCATCTATCATGATGACTCAGCGTATTTCACTAGGTTCACTGAATGTTATGGGAATATAGCTGACAGAGTTCTAAAATGGCCCGATCCCTAGATGTGCGCCAAAATCTTTTCAAATCTGGAGTTCCAGATTTCAGAGTTCCCAGTCATGCCACCCCAACATATCTCAAATATTTCCCTATACATTTCCCTATTCCCTAAGAATTAAGGTTCAGTGGAATTCAATAGTAATTAATATATTTAATAGTACATTAAATAACTTTTACCTTGTTGCCCTTTTATCCATAAACATTCAGAGTATGACTGGCCCAAAGGATGATAATGTTCTAAAAGATGCCGGAGGGATGATTAAAGTAGGTTTATTTATTTATATCCCACCTTTATTCATTTTATAAATAGCTCAAGGCAGCAAACACAACTAAAACACTATATTTCTCCTATTTTCCTCACAGCATGATCCTTGTGAAGTGAGTTGAACCAAAGTGACTGAACCAAAGTCACCCAGCTGGTTTTCATGACTAGAATTCACCATCTCCTGGCTTAAAACTTAACTTGAAAAGTTAATGAAATTTTTTTTGTGTGAAGTTTCTATGAGAATATCCAGGAAAGGTATAATGATGTTGTTCATACAACAAATGTTCAAATTTGTGTGCTGATATAACTCTATAACCTGGGTATGCTTTTTCTCTTAAGAACTTAGCTTTTGAATTTAAAAACATTTTGCATCAAGAAAAGTATATTGCTTATTCCTTGTGTCTGTGATGTTTGTATCTTGTTTCTCAAAAATGTTTTTCAGATTACTTTTCATTTGGAAACACTCAAATTCTTTGTATAACTTCCAATGTGATTGCAGCTACAAATTTCTTCCTCAGTTTTTAAAATCCATTTGACGTGTGGCAAGGAGTTGGAATATATAAATATAAAGTTTTATGTTCCCCACATCTGCAGTTCCATTATAATCCTCCATCTGTAACGTAAACAAAGAAAAATTAATCAGAAACATTAATTCCAAGGAGCATTCTTTCTTACATGGTTAGACTGTCTGGCTGAAAAAGCTAAGAATATAGTCCTGTGTATATTTGTTCTACCAAAGCAATTTCAACTTAAGCACAGTATCCACACATGAGAAGCCGCTTTAGTTTTTCTTCCAGACTTTCCAACAATATATGAATATTGTACACAGGTGCAGGTGGGATCAGGACATGATGTACAAAGGACAAAGTTTACCTTAGGCTGCAGTATAGCAAAGGCCTTGTTGGATTAGATGGGGTAGCGGAGTGGTGAAATACTACTTGTGGACATCTCCAAATTTGCTAATCCCTTGTGGGTTTTGACATAGATAGTATGTTTCTGCATCCCATATGGTGCAGTGTTTAATCGTTGGGGCCAAGAGCACGTCAGCCTTGTCAGATCATTTAGGATGGGCTAATTGTACAGAGAAAGTCCTGTGCCATGAAAGATTTTAGAGATGATCTTGAATTACAATTGGAAGCCTATAGTTAGCCAATGCAGCCCACAAAAGAGCAATGTTACATGGTTATATCAAAGAGTACCCACTATTTCTGTTCCCATCTTCTGGATCAGTATCTGAGAGATTTTCCAGGTCATCCTATGCAGCAGTTGTGTAACTACCCTAGAAAACAAGTTATCTTGCTCTGATGTATTTTTAAAAATACTTTTCCTTGATTATGTTTCTGACAATCTCAAATGTTCCCTTTTATCCCATTTTTCACAACTGTCTGATGGAATTTATACCATCTTGGTATAAATTGGAGAAACCTGATGTAAAACAGCATTTGAATAGTTTTTCTTCTTCCTATGTTACCGGCAAGAATGTTGCTGTTTTTGTTGTACAATTGTTATACTGTACTAATTCTTTTTTCTTCCCTTTTATTCCAAACCTACCCGAAAAAGTTCTTTTTATTCTTGGCAGTATCATTTGCCAATCTTGGATCATTCTAAAGTCTGGCTTTCCTGACACTATCTCTACAGTTACATCTGTATTGTTCTGTACTTATCTTTTTTTAAAGATTTTTTTAATCTCACCTATATTATTTTTATAAATAACCCAAGGTGGCACATACTTAATACTGCTTCCTCCTATTTCCCCCACAAGGCTGTGAGGTTACTACATTTAATTAAGCAATTGAAAAGAAACAAACATGGATATTTGACCCAGAACAATTTATTTATAACTTTTGGGATGATTTGGGATAGTTAAAATGCTGTGATAAATCTTCTATGAATGGATCACAATAACAGTTTGTTAATAGAGAGTTTTGAAACTTTAATTTTGTTCTGTTTCACTATTACTGTTTTTCCTGTTAACTCCTTTGTCATTAATATAACATATAGAAGACAGTCAACAGGTAGCAAATAGATTTAGTAGTTTAAAAATTTTGGGAGGGCCTGTTTCGCAAAGGGTGGGAACTAATGTTGTCAGTGCTTTTTTTCTAAAAAAAAAAAAAAAAAAAGGTATCAGAACTCACACACGTCATACAACCCGCCTTGCCTACCCTACAAGGTTCCATCCAAAAAAGGTGCCGGAACTCCGTTCTGGGCATTCTATGAGAAAAAAAGCCCTGAATGTTGTAATAATATATTAATCAGTATTCAACTAGAGGGCATAATATGTGTGTAATGTGTGTGGGGGGCAGGTTGATGCACTTTTTAAATGCTTCAACTGTTTTGTGTTTTCTTCTTTTTTATCTACTTGGATATTTTTTTGAGTTTTGTATTTTGTACTTTAGCCTTGTTCTGAACAAAATTTATTTATTTTTTTAAAAAAAGGACAATGCTGTGAGGTGAGTTGGGCTGAGAGTAAGTGATAAACCCAAAACCACCCGACCAGCTTTTGTGCCTAGAACTCACAGTCTCCTGGTTTGCTGTTCATCTTTTCACATCCTCTATGTGTCCTTTTTTGTTTTCAGCAAGGTTTTTTTAAAGTTATATTGGCCCTTTTTAGTTTCTTCAGTTTTGTTTTCTTCCTCATAGGGATTTTTACAGTTGTATTTTGAGTATGTTAGCACTTCTCACTTACCTTGAGCAACTTCTCTTACTTTCTTCTCTACACCCTGGGAAAGCAGAGGAAGATTAAAGTTAAAGCACCTTCTTAAATCTTTTAAAACAATTTCAGAACTGTATCTTTAACTTTACAGTTAATTGGGTAAGTGTGATACATTTCAAGGATTAAACTCTTATCGTAAGAATAATTAACGTTTCCATTGCAAGATGAATTAGATATCATTTGAAGAAGGCTGTGGCAGGCTTTTATTATTTAAACTGCAAATGAAATGCAGTGACATGTGACATGATGCAAAAACTGATGTAGGCAACTTTATAGGATGTCATAAAATATATCTAACTAAAAACATATGTTTTTTTAAAAAAAATCAAGTCCATTTAAAGCTACTGATCTAAGCTGCCCAACTCCATAGAATTTACATTTATTTCTACAGATCGCTAAAGTTACTGCAGAATGTTCATGAAGACACTAAAATGTTGGAAATTAAGAAAAAAATAATCCTAAATTCCCCCCTAAAAATTGCCTGTATAAAGCCTCACAAATATAAACATTCTACAAATATTCAATCCCACATAATCCATTTTCATGAACAAAAATCTAGTCTATGGATGGGTAAGCTATTATTCACAAGTAATGTGCATCCCCTGAAATTACAGGGAAATTTACAGGTAAATTTTGAGGCAGCTCAAAAGGCCCCCAGAAATTGTGGCATTAAATTTTAATGGTAAACTTAAAAAAAAAAGCAGAAAAAATTCACACTGTTTCAATGGGGAGGAAGGGAGAAAATTGGTGTGCACACTATGGGATACCACATCAATAAAAAACAAAAATGCCCATATCAGAACATTGCCTTCCTCAAGAGACCTAGTTCAGCAAGTACACTATGGTATGGCACCAGGTCCTTCTTAAAATAAAAAACAACAACGTATAGATAGTCCTTGGCTTACAACTATTCATTTAGCGACCATTTGAAGTTACAACAGAACTGAAAAAAGCCCCTCTTTATACAGGCCATTTTCCACCACACTTAAAATCAGAAACAGCATTTCCTCTATTTTGAAATGGACAACATAGAAGAAAAATGGACGGTCTAAAATAGGCTTAACATTGTGACTAACATAAAGAAAGGCAAAAGAATGTCCTATAAAATTCTTTGCAAGCCAGTAGATAACAAAATGCTGACCCTACCACATTTCTGACGTAGTTTCCCACATTCATCCATTGATTTAGGCCCTCCCCAAAAAGTTATATACAGTGATTGGCATATAAAGAATACCCTGTGATTAATGTATTCCTCTTCTGTATTCAGTATATCATCTCTGCTTGACATATTCTGACTTTATTTTATATTAATGTGGGAACTGAAGCTCTGTCTATTTTTTATGAGTTCCACATTAAAAATGACAGGAGTTTCAGTCACACTGTCATGGTTACCCTTTTTTTGTTCTATATTCCCAGTTCCGTGCCCCATTCATTCAAAAGGTCCCATTGATTCCTGAGTGAAAGCATACTTGGAAACAGGTGAAAGATCCATGTATTTGGGCTACATCATCACAATGTAAAAAAGATGTTGAGATGCTAGAAAGAGTACAGAGAAGAGCAACAAAGATGATCAGGGGACTGGAGGCTAAAACATATAAGGAATGGTTGCTGGAATTGGGTATGTCTAGTTTAATGAAGAGAAGGATGAGGGGTGACATGATAGCAGTGTTCCAATATCTCAGGTGCTGCCACAAAGAAGAGGGAGTCAAGCTATTCTCCAAAGCACCTGAAGACAGGACAAGAAACTAACCAAAGAGAGAAGCAATCTAGAACTAAGGAGAAACTTCCTGACATTTATAACAATTAATCAGTGAGACATCCTGCCTCCAGAAGCTGTGAATGCTCCAACACTGGAAGTTTTTAAGAAGAGACTTGACAGCCATTTGTCTGAAATGGTATAGGGTTACCTGCCTGAACAGGGGGTTGGACTAGATGACTTCCAAGGTCCCTTCCAACTTTATTATTGTTGTTGTTGTTGTTGTTATTATTATTGTTAATTACATCTTATTTAGAAATCTGCCTGAAGTTGTCTTTCTGAAAGTCAGAATTTACATGAATCTGCACAAATAACACTATTTATTTTGATCCTGATCAACATACATAACCCTACTGATTTTTTTCTTTTTTGCCAATTAGTAATTATGATGAAAATCAGCATTATTGTCAAGCAAAATAAGACAATTGCTTTTAAAATACCGTATATGCCGGCGTATTAGGCGACCCGGCGTATAAGATGACCCCCGTCTTTATAGCCGGGCCGCATTCCTAGAACGTCGTCTTATACGCCGGAAACTACCAGTATTTCCGGCGTATAAGACGACTCGGCGTATAAGACGACCCCCGTCTTCGGCGCCGATTTCAGCGTTCGCGGAAGTCGTCTTATACGCCAGCATTTACGGTACATTTACATTCCTAGATCCTAAATTAAATTTGTTCTACAGACCAATCCCATCCAAGATGATATGAGAACTCTGGTCTTGTGCATGGAGTTGGACTAGAAGATCTCCAAGGTCCATTACAGCCCTATGATTCTATGATGTTGATAATTGACAAACATAACTGACACTGAGGAAAGGCATTGCTCTGATAATCTAATAAATTTATTAATAATAATAATCAGGCTGGAAACCAGGAGACCTTAGGTTCTAGTCCCATTTTAGGCATAAAAGCCAGCTGGGTGATTCATTCTCTCAGCCAAACTCACCTTCCAAACATGTTGTTGTGGGAAAAATAAGAGGCAGAAAACAGGAGTATTGAATATGTTCAATGCCTTGAGTTATTTATAAAAATAATAACAACAGCAATAGCACTTAGACTTATACCGCTTCATAGTGGCTTTACAGCACTAAGTAATTTACAGAGTCAGCATATTGCCCCCAACAATCTGGATCCTCATTTTACTGATCTCAGAAGGATGGAACGCTGAGTCAACCTTGAGCGGGTCAGGATCGAACTCCTGGCTGTGAGCTGGATAAGCTTGCAATACTGCATTCTAACCACTGCGCCACTATAGGCAGGATTAAAAGTATAATTTAAAAAGAATAACTACTACATAAGCAATGAAAGAAATCGTTTTATTAGAGGTAGTTAAGGTTAATTGAAATGGAGCAATAAGAGAGAAATGAAAGTCAGTGAAACAGAAGAAACAAAATCAGAAAAGAAAAAGCAGAACATTTTATAATGGTGGTGCAGAAAAAGCAGATGACTTGGCAAGCAGGAAGAGAACCAGGAATACAATTCGGATCACAGCAATGCAAGAAATCATTGATTCATCTATGCCAGCGGTTCTCAACCTATGGATCGCGACCTCATTTGGGGTCGATCGACCATTTTTCGGGGGTCGCCAAAGGCGGCGATCCGCCATTTTTTCCCCTCCGGGGGCGGCGCCGCGCATGTGCGCCACGCATGGGGGCAGCGGCGCGCCTCCGGGGGCGGCGCCGTGCATGCGCGCTGCGCATGGGGGCGGCGGCGCACCTCCAGGGGCGCCGGCGCACATGCACACCGTGCATGGGGGTGGCGCGCACCTCCAGGGGCGCCGGCGCGTATGCGCACTGTGCATGCACGCCGCCGCATCGCACATGCGCATAACACTTGTGTGACGGGGATCGTCGTCACACAAACGTTGAGAACCGCTGATCTATGCTATCCAATGACTAACACTGAATGGCAACAGCTCTTTAAGAATTCAGACTAGTGTCAGAGAAATCATTCATTTCTCAAATGAACAGATGGAATAATTGTATGTGAAGTTACATCATGGATCGGTTAAGGCTAAGCCTCTTATTTCAGCACTTTTGCCACTGCATTGTCCACTTCAAAATGGTGTCCAGAAATGGTCCCAGGGGCCTTGCGCCATCAAATTGTCAACCTTGGGTTATTATAGAGACTAGCAACAATAGCAGAGTTCATTTTGCTCCTATGCTATGTCTTACTTTGTGCAGATTTTAAACAATGAGGATGTCAATGCTGCAAATACTGTATATTCTTGCTTTGACAATATGCAAAACTGTCTGGTAATTACTGGGTTAATACATAGCTTAGAGTGGGGGGGGGGAAAGCCCGGGAAAGAAAGAGGAAGTAAACTTTTGACCTTCACACTAATTGGATAATGTGACTTGTGACTGCAAGACAAGGGAGGGGTTTAGCAAGAAAAGATTGATGCCAGCGAGAGAAAGTCAGATTCTGGCATCAATACGTCCATGATGGTGACCGGCAAAATTGTAGCTCTGTAATAAAGACTTTAGGAAACATGCCTGAAAGTTCTTTGAAGTGCTTCATTAGTCGGAACCTGTGACATCATGCCAGAATTTCTGACTGACACAATGTGTATTTCCTACACTTATATATGCAAATGCAGTGAATGGAGA
The DNA here is from genome assembly GCF_016545835.1 of Crotalus tigris. NCBI lineage: Eukaryota > Metazoa > Chordata > Lepidosauria > Squamata > Viperidae > Crotalus > Crotalus tigris. Next base: position 96,095 of record NW_024096483.1, read on the forward strand.
CCATTCTGGACTTGATCTGAGATCCTTCTATATTTCCCAAGGAATCTATATTAGTCAATCCAATTTGGGGATTAAAGAAGAATAACTATACTATAAAAATAATTAACTGAATATTGAGAATTAACTAAATGACAAGTTGAGATAATATATTTGCAAGAAGCAACCACTTCAAATCCATTATTGTGATTAATCATTCATTATCATTATTAAGATTCTAAACTTGGAAAGAAAAATCAGATAAGGTAATAAAATGGGATGTGTGTTAGTATATTGACTAAAATATATTAGTTCAGGAACCCTTACTCATTCCTATGTCAACTTCTTGGTAACCTGCCAAATAGTATTAGCACCATAGAAAATATACACATATATATATACAGCCAATGACCACTGGGTGCAATATATATTATTTCTTGCAAATGTCTTACAGGAAAAGGTTATTTAAGGGCAACTATAAGTCCTTTTTGGCATTGTTTATTTTTCGTTTCAGAATAATGAGATGTCAGAAAAGCTGAATATTTAATATATGAATGTGATATAAAAGCAAATTTGAGAAGTATTGTTATAGTTAGTAAATAAATTAGGACTGGGTTTTAGTTCTTAATAAAACAAGTTGATAAGTAAAAACCCTGCCCTAAAATGTTAGAAAATCTAAAGAAACACATATCTAAAAATTCAGGAATCATTATTTTAATGTTAGAAACAGTCAACTCTAATAGGGTGAAAGATATCAGTGGGTTGTATCATTCTGATTCAGAAAAATATGATAAAAGTATATAATCAGGATTTCATACATTTTTATTAATCCATATGCAAACAGAGAATCATAAAATATTTGAGTCAGGCAGTATCTGAAATAATCTCATCCAATCATACTTGAATATTACTAATAAAATAGAATTATTACCCTGCTCTCCAAAGTGTAGGTCTTTTTGTTGAACCACTTTTACTAAAAAAAATTTTTTTTAATCTTCAACCCAACTATGGGGATCTTAGTAATTCAGCTTTCATGAAGATCTTGAATATTATCTTATCCAAATCCCTGCTCCTAACAGGAACTACAGTATATAATTGGCTTCAAGCACTTTCTCCATTGTTGAGTAACTCATATTTGCTGAACAGTTGAAATCTGCTTCTCTGCAATTTTCATCCATCCATCCATCCATCCATCCATCCATCCATCCATCCATCCTAGTATTGCCATCTTATTCTGGAATAAAAATAAGTCTATTCTATCACCCTAGAGGGCTCTGCTGACTGCTGGAAGTGGCTGAGAGGGTAGGAAAACTTCATCCTCATTCCATCCACTTCTTGGCTCTTGTAGGCGTAGTTTTAGAACAATTTTTAATAAAATTTTAATATCAGTTCATTTTACTCTTTTAATCATTTTTTTCACTTATTTCTATAATTTGTAAGCCATCCAGAGTCACTTTACAGGGAGATGGGTGGCATAGAAATTTGATATAGATAGATAGATAGATAGATAGATAGATAGATAGATAGATAGATAGATAGATAGATAGATAGATAGACAGACAGACAGACAGACAGACAGACAGACAGACAGACAGACACCAATCCACAAGCTCAGAGAATGAACCTTCACTCTCACACTAAGAGACTAGAATCTAAAGATTCCTATTTACATATGTATATGTATATAAATGTACTTATTAACCAAAACGTTACAATATTCTTTCAAGTATATATTATTTTCCCTTATGGCTTTTGATAAATGATAGATGGATGGATGGATGGATGGATGGAGAGATAGAGTGATAGATAGATAGAGAGATAGATAGATAGATAGATAGATAGATAGATAGATAGATAGATAGATAGATAGATAGATAGATAGATTTCTCCTAAGCAGCTCTTGAAATATATGTGACAACCATCCTGCCTCCTCAATCTCCACTATTCTCTAGGCAAAAGATACGGGATCTTGTATTTGTCATAGGACTTTCCCAGACCCCTCAATATCTTTTCATGATGCACTGCAGCTAATAAGAGATTTCAACATTCACAGTAAAGTTGAAAGAAGGAAAGGATATGTAAAGTAGAAATATTTGGGGAATTAGAATGACTGACCTTCCTCAAATGAAAAAAATTCTTGTAAGAGGAGGGGAGTAGGTACAAGTGGCCTTTTGGAACATTTTACACTTAACCTACCATGGGAAAATTTTGACATTTCTTCCAAATCTGAAATAAGTTCTTTGACGTTTTCTAATTTCCCCTTGGTGCCGATATGCACAATTCCCATAAGAGGAATTCCCACATAAATTCTTTCCTTAGGTTCATGGGTGCACAGGAAATTAATATATTAGCTAAAGAATTGAATGTGCAGTGAAAAACAAGTAATTAATAAGAATAAGAAAATTAAATTCTACAAGGAGAATTATTCCAAATTTAGAATTCTCCTTCTCTTCTGAGAGAATTTCAAAATAAAATTCATTTCTACCAAAATTGAATTAGAACTGGCAAGGAAAAATGCAAGAGGATTTCTCAGATTAGTACAGCTGGAGAAGCAGGCTTGTTCCTGTGAACAGAGTCCTGTACTTCTTTGAACAAAATCTAATCTTCCAGACTTCTTTCATGAGGAGTGAAAGCAGGCAAGCAAGTACCATATTTCCTCCAAATTCCTGCAAGTTGCCACAGCCAGGGCAACCCCATCATGGAGGAAACAGAGGCCTCGGTGAAATGGTTAAACAAACATATAGTTATTGTTCAGCTTTGAAAAAGGATATTAGATTACATACCAGGAAAGCAAACCATGTCTGACTTTGACTTTCAAAAATCTTCTGAGACTCTAGTACAAGGCTTAGCTTTGATTACAAAGCACCAAGAAAAGTCAAGTTTATTTATTAAGGTATTATTCTAATATCAACTCAGTAAGACCAATTGTTTCTTCAACTGCACAGTTTTAACCAGTGGGAAATTCAGTGGTGGAGCTGCAAATTGAGATTGTCATCCCTTTTTCTCATTTGAGTTCTTTCTACACTGAAACAATTTGCATTTTGTCTGAAAAAAATGCTTCAAAATGTTAAGAAAAGAATCATTTTTATAGCTCTGATGAGCAACTAGAAATATGTTTTATGTCCATAAAATCAATCACAACAGGAAAATAACTGTGAGTAGGACATTCATCATCATAAAAAGTGGATGAAGAATTCTAGAATACAGTTCATTGAACAAATGTCATGCAGGAGATTTGCCTATACATTGGGACTGCTTTTCAACTATTAAACATCTTTAGACCAACAAGTTTTTATAACACCAAGTAATTCCCTTAGAGAAAGACTTTTTTAAATATAAGTTTAAGGACATTTTTAATAAACAGCAGAAGTATGATTAGAATGTTCATTTTGGAAAGTCAAGGGGTCCAGATAGATTTGAAATGAGGTTTGGAAATTAATTATAAGAATTCTTTCCATGGGAAAATGCTGTTGTTTTGAAAAACAAAAACTTGATAGGATGGGACTTTGAAGGTTATACACTAGAGCAGCGGTTCTCAACCTTTTTAATGTCGCGACCCCCAACTGGTCGTAAGTCGAGGACTACTCAACTGGTGCAGCACCGTTTGCAGAATGGGACTTTTGGCGGGCTCAACAGAGCAGAGACAGCCTGGACAATTCCTATTGGCTTTTCAAAAGCCAATAGAATAAAAGGGAGTAGCACAGCTAAGGAAAAGGGGAAAAAAATGGCGGACTGCATTGTTTGGCGACCCCCGTGAAATGGTCGTTCGACCCCAAATGGGGTCCCGACCCACAGATTGAGAACCACTGCACTAGAAGGAACCAGAAGGAATCAAAGATTACAATTATAAGAGAACACTAAAATTTGACTTACTAATACAGAATTGAGCAAAATATCTTAATATTGGATGTATTGAAGGATATCTGTGAATAATGGATCCAAAAGATAAATTTAATATTGTCTGCCATTATACATAGATTGTGTTTAAAAGATTATATGGAAGAGGAACAGGTTTTATTAAAAGTGGATTAAAAATGATAGGCTACAAAAATGGCATAGAAAAAGATACTGCACTGGACATTCAAAGGAAACCAGCTGATATTTTAGTAATTAAAAGGGATATACAAACCAAAAGATTGACTTAGATAATTTTTTTATACTGGGTTTATAAAAGCTAACTGTAAAAGTGTTGCAGTTTTAAGAAAAGACAAAGAAATAATGATAAGAAATTAAGCTGTACAACATTATTTGAAGGGATTAAAGATAAGATTGTTAAAAGTAATAGGAAGGAATATAAAGTTGGCTTATTTGAACCATGTTAAAATAGATATGTTGTTATTCCTGATAACTCTTAATGAACTTTTGCTAACTCAAACTGAACAATGAGGTTGTAAGTATTTGTGTATAAAAAAAGTTGAGATATGGGAAGAAAAGACCATTTGTTGTACTTTAAGAAAAGGTCATAAGTTATTAAAATTGTTTACACTTTTGATGAAGGGAGAAGTCATTTCTTTATATATTTCTTTGCTTTTTATTTCTTTTACTTTTCTTTTTATTTCTATTTTTTCTTTTTTATATTTTTGATTTTATTAGTTTTGCTCTTTTTAATTGTAATGTTCAATAAAGTTACTACCAGTAAAATTGGTAATTTTCACATATCATAAGGAAGGAGAATGCTAAATGTATAGGAAAGACTCATACAATCTATATCACCACCCAACCTAAAATATTTAATGCACAGAAGTTATATTAGTTATCCCATGTGGGTTATTGTAGTAGATGTATTCATGTGTATTATTGAATTATTCGTCCTCCCACTTTGATTAATTCAACTAAATCATAGATATAAATTTTGCAGCTCTGTGTTTTTTGATATTGTCTCAAACATTTCCCAGTTCCAAGTGAATTCCTCTTTCATTCTTTCTAAAGATTTTGGTTTGAGTTATACTATGCTGCTGTTATTGTTCATGATGTTTTTGTTGTTTTAATTGGAGATGTACAGCCTGAGGCTCCAAGTTGATATGTAGTCTTCAAAGGTCTTCCCAAAACAAGGATGCAATTCTCAGAAACCTCTAAATTGTGGTTTCTAAATTATAATTTTTAATGTGACAGAAAAATATTAAATGCATGACTGCAGAGTAATCATGTCAATTACACTGCATTGTAATTGAAAACTTATGTAGCTCTGTTTTAGAAAACAGTTCTTTAGCTTTATGCTAGAAGACCAACATTCAGGAATCATGATCAGATTCCAAAGTCTATCACATAGGAAGAGAGCCAACTTTGTATTCCATATCCTTTTCCTTGGAATGATGGAAACAAGATAGATGATGAGGTACCATATGTTCACTACAGTATCCTGGATGTCTATAATCCAAAATTTACAAGGCATTGTCAACTGGAAAACAACAAAAAGAATGCAATAAGATTTGTCTGGTATGGCCTGTTTTTGACAAATCTATGTTGGCTTTTGGTTATGACTTTGTTTGCCTCTAGGTGTTCATGATTCGTTGCTTATCTTTTTCAGAATCTACTTGGGAAGATTCTGAAAAAGATAATCGAAGTCTATACATATGTTGTATATAGGATGTTTAAATGTGTGTTATGTATGTGTACACTTTGAGAGCAAGCAACTAAATTTCATTTTTAATATGTGCCATTGTGCCCACAGTAAAAAATGACAATAAAGTTTATCTATCTATCTCCTACAAATTTCCTCCTACCTCACTGATGATTCTGGGAGTCAAAGTATCAGCAAGACACTAAGGTAGACTAGTGGCTAAAGATTCCTACATATATAGGTATGTGTATATAAATGTACTTATTAACTCCCAAAATATTACAATATTCTTTCAAACATATATTATTTTCCCTTATGCCTTTCAATAGATAGATAAATGATAGATGGATAGATGAATAGGTAGATGATAGACAGATATTACTACTGAATTATTTCCATTTTCTCTTGTTTTTACATGCCTGTTAATGTTAAATATAAAAAGGATTTTGCTTCTTCAGTTTTTATAGAGGCCCCTTAAAAATTGGCATGGTGGGAAAATGAACATGGCTGCAGACTAAAGGTGAATATGTTGAACAAATAGAAATGGAATGATTAAATGCTACATCTGAAAGAGAGAACAGAAAGCAAATGTTAACTCTGCCCTTTATTGGATTGCCCATTTCCTCTTTCTCCCCAACCAAAGTGAGCATCAGCTGAGGATAACCAATATGGTATTAATGAACTGAGAAACAGTAAAATTGGAATGATATTCCCCTCAGAAATATTATACTGCCTGGTACTTTGTGCTCTCTAGGGATCTAAAATTGGCTACCCTTCCTCCTGGGAGGTCCATTTATGCTTAACACACATCTGGCTTAATTAGGTCAACAGCTGCTACAGGTTCAGTTGGACAAGCTCCAGGCTCAAGGGTGCATTAGCATTTGTCTCATGATTTAACTTTCCATAATCTGATCTCTGCAGCACAAAATGAATTAGCAAGAGAAGATTTATTGCTTGCTAATGTGCTATGTGCACACAGCAAGCCTATGTCACTACGCAATAAACTGAATTTATGTCACGTGGGAGCCTAGAAATTCATTTTAAAAAAAATCCTTCTTTTCAAAAGCAATCTAGGAAATGCAAATACAGAAGATAATCTGAACAATTCTACTGCTTACATATTTTATAGTGGCATAAGTAAAATATTAATTAGTTTTAGCAGAATAAATTTAAAGGCATAATAGCCAATACAGGGAATGATGCAATGCCAATATCAGTCAGAAACTTTATGGTACTCAGTGGCTGCTGTTTACCTTTAATTTAATTTATAGATCTTACTTTCCAGAATTAGCAGCAATGTGATAAGAGTGTTTCTTCTTATGTTCCATTAATGAATTTCCAGAGAGCTCAGTTAGCAAGCAAATGGGAGAAACCATGGAGATTCTCAGTCATTTAGCTCATGGTTGTCTCAAAAGCACTTTTTCAAAAGGCAATTGTACTATGTTTTTTTTCCTTGAGGGAGAAAAGTTTTCACTTCTCCTCCAAGATGCTTCATCAGTTCTGACTGGATTGTGGGACCATCCAGTCAGAACTGAAGAAGCTTCTTGGATGATAAACAAAATGTTTTTTTCTCCAGGAAATTTCAGACACAGGCCTTTCTCAGTCCTAACTTGGAAATATCAGAGTATTAAATAATTCCCCTACAACTACAAATTGATGCTTGGAACATGTTTTCAGCCTAAGTGGCATAACGTAGGTATATTTAACAAATGCAAATAAAACTTGAGACCTTTTACCTAGGAAGCATGTCTGGAATCTACATGTAGATTGGCTTGAGATCTGAAGTTTTTGGTTTAGTTAGGTTGTAAATGATCTCATCAACCGATTAAATGAAAATGCAGATAACATGACCCAGGCATTTATAAACATTTTAGAATGGATTAAAAGCAAGAACTAGAAATGGGATGATTGATTATTTGATTACATGTCATCAGATTGGTTCAACTCTTAGCAACCGCATGAATAGGTTTTTTTCCAGGACGAAGCAATGGGATGGGAGCGGATACGATTAGAGGGGATAATCTCTGTAATAATTTAGATATATAATTCCTAGAAATGAAACAATATGCTCAATAACTATTGAGTTCCCAAACGTAATGAGCTGAATATCTTCTGAATTCCTTCTCCAGATTCTATTATGAAAGCATTTCCTAGTTCAAACAAAGACCTAGTTGTCAAACACCTGATGGGCTTCGTTGTTTTTTGTTTTAACTTCAGTATGTAAGTGGTGAAAGTTACTGCAGGTTACATGAGTCATAACTTGTTCTTGTAAAAACATACAAAATATGATCAATTGATCACAATAAAGCAGGTGGCCATGGTTTTTTTTGCTCACAGGATAGTACAGCACAGTTTACAGATCTTTTTTTTATTACTATACCTGCCAGATAAGGAGAAAAACCTAAAGCACCTGGAGTAAATTAGAAGATAGGATATTGTTTTAGTGAGTGAGGTAGTGGGACAGAACCTGCAAGTTCTATTTCAAGTCAGGCAGAAAAATCTTCAAAGACCAGAAGTATTCCGTTGAATGTCAAATGATACAGAGCTGAAGGTCAAATTATATCTGGACTCCTTAGCAATGTAATAGCAGCTTCACCAGAAACAGGAAGCAGTAAAGAAATTAAGGTGTCAAAAATGAAAAAGGCAATCTGATCCTGGTGTGTTTCCCATTATGTTTCCCATAATCTGAAATCATATTCACATCCTTTATGTTATCTTCATGTCCTTTTGGATAGCTGCTGCAATTATTCTGAAGCCAGTCTTTTTAATCGTAACTCCATGCTGCAATGCACCTTCCCTGATAAGGTCACCTTCTGGTTTTAAGTTTCTCTTTTTGGTGCCAAGCAAAATTTTTATTCCGATTCATGTTAATTAATTAATGTAAATACACACACAAATCGCTTTAAACATAAAGATAGAAACTTAACAGTTTTTTTCTGACAGTGAGAACAATCAGCCAATGGAACAGCTTGCCTTCAGAAGTTGTGGGAACTTGATCACTGGAAGTTTTCAAGAAGAGACTGGACTGCCACCTGTCAGAAATGGTCTCCTGCTTATGCAGGGGCGGGGTTGGACTAGATGACCTACAAGATCCCTTCCAACTCTGTTATTTTATTCTATTCTATTCTGTTCTGTTCTGTTCTGTTCTGTTCTGTTAACAAGAATTAGTATTTAGAATAAAGAGAGAAGAAAAAGAAAAAGGTGCAGAAAAAAATAAGTGACTTCCAATTTTCTTTCACATCACTTATAACTGTAAATTAATCTTTTATCTATAATTTTAGTATTACTTATATTTTTCTATAATCTATTTTTTTCTAAGCATCAAAATCATATGCTATAATTTCATTCATTTGTTTTATTTTAAATTAATTTTATTTAAGTTCGGTATTTTAATGTAAATTTGAATTATTGAGCTATCTTAGTTTATTTAATCCCTGATACAGAAACTCAGAAGAACCAAAATGACCTTTAAAATGAAATGCATGCTCTTAACAGTCTTAATCATTTCACCCATTAAGAGAGATAATCAATCAGCTGAGAGCCTTTAGTCACCCAATAAATAAATATTCCTTGTAAAATTCAGTTGAAATTCAGCTAGGCAGCCAAAAAAATTAAGTTTACATCAACTCTTTCCAACTTAGCTACAGTCCTAAAAGTAAACCAACTGTTGTGCAACACGAGCATGAAAAAATTTTAATATGTTTCAAAATGCTGAAAATTCTTCTCTTGCCTTAATATTGTCTATTTAATCTCCAGTAGATTTTTTTTAAATGATTTCTTTTGTTGCCTCTTCCAGCCCTAATTTCCTGTTGCCATTTTTTTTTCTCCCCACCATTATCTAAAATCTGGTCTTTGCAGGAATGTCTGTTGCCACCTCTTGTATGTTTTGATCTCTGACTTCCTTTCTGTTTCTTTAAACAGGTGTGTTTTTACCTGAAAATATTGGTACAGAAATCGCTGTAACTGATCATTATGACATCCTGCCCTCTGTTCTTTTACAGAGAGAAGGCAGTGTGAAAATGCATTTTTAGGCTTTAACAGGTAATTGCACAATTCATCTTTGTAAGACATTATGGTCACACAGGAAAAGCTCTTGCAGACTCCCCCTATCATTCAGTTGTTAGTTGAAAATGGACAAGAAAGTAAAATTTGGCATCAAATAGGTTTCATATGTATAGAAATATAAAAAACAAAATAAGATAAAAAGAAAACAAAAATAACAGCCTGACCCCACTTTCTCCATGATACCTTCACTGCTCTGTGGTCCGTGATCCTTAAAAATTTCCTACTACTGGTATTACATTATACAATACTGCATCAATTATTTTTGTAGGTGGAAATAACCACATCCTAAAGGTCTCAATTTACTGAATATTAATCTCTATAATATTTCCATAGCAAGACCCTCACTATAGCTATTGGTGTCCTATATCAGGTAAGCTATGACATATAAGTTCAATGGTGTCCAGCAACCAAAAATTATATAGAAAGAAAGAAAGAAAGAAAGAAAGGAAGGAAGGAAGGAAGGAAGGAAGGAAGGAAGGAAGGAAGGAAGGAAGGAAGGGGGAAAAAAGCTATGCAGACATAAAGTTATTACTTCCTTTCCTTTATTTTTATTTTTCTCTTTCCAAATCTGTATTATTTATTCTTTTAAAAAAAATCTTTAATAAAAATATATAAAATTATTATATATCTTGCTACTCTCAAGCAAGATTGGGGATTCTTGTTTTATGCAATATTTGAGTACTTGTTGACAAAACCAGGCACTCATTAAGCAAATTGAACTTCCACAATTGACTTTGCTGCAGGAAGACAGCTGGGAAGGTTGCAAATGGAGATCACATGACCTGGGGACCTGCAATCTTTGTAAATACATTTTGGTTGCCAAGCACCCAAATTGACTGTGGGGATGCTGCAATGATTATAAATGCAAGGATAGGTTGTAAGCCACTTTTTTCACCAAAACAATTGTTTGCAGGATGAGGAGCACCTGCAACTGAAATTGTTATTAATTTAGTATTGCTTTCTCATGAGTTCAGCTTTTACTTTGCACTAATCTTATAAATACATAAACCAGGCTATTTAGGGAAGCTCTTTGCATTAATGCATAAGAAAATGCAATTCATATTTCTTCCAAGTCTGAAAGATCCCAAATCATGGACACTTTGATGGATGGAAGGAGAATGTTCGTAAACATGAAGACTGGATTAATTAGAACAAGAGATTCATCTATTAAGTCCATAGCTTAACAATTAAAAGCCTTTATAACCATTAAGACTGCCTCTCATCTAACAGCAGAGGACTAACCTTGCCACCCCAATTTTATTTTACATTTCAATGGCTCCTTAGTGAATAGACCAGATATTTTGAAACTCATAATAATTAAAGGCAGAAGACTAAGTACAAAAGTTTATTTTTGCAGAAGTAGATTTCACTTCCCGCAGCTTACATTTATATAACTGAGTTTCTATGTCCTAGGTTAAAATAATGTTTAATAAATAGTAAGCACTGCTAGTTATCTACCACATATTGTCTAGTGAGCATATTTGCCTTTTTTTTAAAAAAAAAAGATAAATTGCCACATCTTGAAGAAGAACAGAGCTGGACATAATTTTAGTTATCAAATACTGATAATTGACACAGAGACAGGCTTTGCTTTACACATGGTTATAATTAATCCAGTTCAGTGACCTCAAAGGCTGCTTTTCTAAGAAATGGGTGACTTGATTCTTTGTCAGCTACTTCAGTGGATATAAATTACAAATGAGGTACTAATGAAGGATTTCATCACTAGTTTAGCCTGAGATCAGCCTTCACGTTCCAGTTTATAAAAGTTTGTGGCTAGTGGTGGAGAGTACATAAGGGATAAGAGACTGGAAGCTCCTTGAAGCTGCTGTGAATCAGCACAGAAAATAACCATGATACCTTTTGTGAACTAAACAAGATTTTGGTGCTTGCTTTAAAATACCGCAGTACAAAACAAGAATGAATCTTTTACCTGCAGGTCAATGTAAGGGGTGGTCTTGCTCAGTTCCTTTCACAATGCAGCACTGTACTTCTAGTCCTTGACTTATGTCCATTCACGTAGTGACAGTTCAAAGTTATCCTCACATTTACAGTTGTCACAGTTCCCTCACAGTCACGTGGTTGAAGTTTGGGGGCTTGGCAACCAGCATGTATTGGTAACAGGTTGCAAAATTGAACATGTGTGATGATTCATTGAACAAGTGTATCACTTAGTGACAGAAGTTCTAGTCCCAATTATGTTCGTAGGTTGAGAACTACCTATATGTATTGTATGTATGTGTGTGTGTCCATATGTATATAATCATTCAAGTGGTGGTAAAACATACATCCCTGGAAAAAGCCGTGTCCAAAACACTGGATTCAAATTTAATTCACTGAGCATCCCGAACAATAAACTTCAGCCATATATATCTCAAGGGTGTTGAATGCAATCTACAGTTTCAGTGAAATACCAATGTCTTGACACTGCAGAACTCGTAATAGAGTGGCTGAACATCTTTCTCTTCCTTTACATCTTTATGCCTAGACTATTCAACTGGAGACACATACATTACATGATTAGATTTCTATGACTCATCATCACCATGTTTTTGGGAGAGGAAAGGAAATAGGGAGAAGCTTTATAAATCAGAAATTGTACATCCAGTGCAAGGTGTACCATCAGCTAATGATTTCCTATGCATGCAGCATAGGATTAGAAAGTTTTGGGTTCAAGTCTGCCCTATATCATGGAAACTCACCCAGTGCTTTTGTTGCTGAGGAAAATGGGGGAACTTATTGTTCGTTTGTTTGTTTGTAAAATTTATTGGTCACCCATCTCACCACAGGGTAACTCTGGGCAGCTTACAATACTACAGCTTGTAGAGTAAATCAGGATATAAATCTAGGAAATGAACCAACAGAAAGAAGGATTATGCTCTCCCATTCCATTATACAGTATTAATTGAGTTATGTGATAGCCTAGAGCAGGGTTAGGCAACCTTGGCTCTTTTATGATTCGTGGACTTCAATTCCCAGAATTCCTGAGCCAGCCATGCTGAGGGGAAAGGGAGAGTTTCCAAGCTGAGCCATGCTGGCTCAGGAATTCTGGGAGTTGAAGTCCACGAGTCATAAAAGAGCCAAGGTTGCCTATCCCTGGCCTAGAGCTAAAGCTCTCACTTCACAATCAGGAAGCTGTGAGTTTGATCCTAAGTAGCAGCAGATATTTCTCTCTCTGCTGTGAGCTCAGCATAGGCATCAGGAAGGGCATCTGGCCAGTAAACGCTCAGCTCCATTCAGTCGCCCTGACTCCATCCCAATGCAAGGGATTACAGGGTCATTAAAAGAAAAAGAAAAAAGAAAAAAAATCCATTAAACAGTATTCATGTTACCACTATTTATGTAAACATCTCCACACCAATATTTGTATCAAGAAAAAGATGCCTTTCATGTCTTTTAACTGATGTAAAAACTCTCTATAGCAGTAGCAACCTGCCCAGAAAAATGTTGTGTACCTTGATATCCTTGTATCAGTGTTACTACTACATTTCCAGCAGCTGCATCAGCAAAAATCAATAAGTCTATGCTGAAACACCTACCAACTTAGTTCAGCATCTTGACTGAATTCTCACTTGGCTACAAATTGGGCTTTCAAACAATGGCCAGGAATACCTATAATGCTAAGCCATGGTTTGTTCAACCCTGGGTTGTGAATTTAGCCAAAAGGGCCCTGGTTCCTAAAGGATACTAAGCCAAAAGCAAAGTACAAAGTATTTCAAATATATTTTTACTTTATCTGCTAACTATCTTAATTGCTGATCTGGTTGCCTCATGGTTGGTATTCACTAATTTATCCAATTTATCCCTTTTCATCATAGTAATTCACCTAGCATCAGCCTAGATTAAGGCACCAATCTGTCATCTAGGAGGAGCAGGAAATGTTGTGACAGAGTTGCTGAAATATTGTGTCAAATGTTTGCATGTTCAGGGCGAGATGGACAGTGAACTGGGCATCCATGAGCTGTAGCTTGATGGCTACTCCACAAAACCATACCTATGGTTTCATTATTCTCACAGAAATTCCTTCCTGACTGCCTGGAGGACAAATCCTATTAACAGAGAAATTCAGAGTTGAAAAAATCCACATCCTGAATCACAAGTACATACCGCAGTGGTTTTTCACCTATCAGTTCTCAATTTTAGAAAAATCCCTTCCTTCTAAAAGCAATGGAAGGCAAAATGTAGCTTGAAGATCATGTAAATAAGGACAAAATTTGGGCCTCGTGGTCAGAAGTCCACCTTTTGCTCCCCAAAAGTCTAATTTTGAATGTAATTGAAAATTCCCTGGCAGTAGAGCTTGGAGATTTTGACAAATTCTGCCCATCTCTGCTTTTACATTGTTAAAGAGGGATTTTCATCCCACACTTATGCATCTCAGAAACCCCTTCACGAACGCTAAGATTTTTCTGCCGCAAACCAAACAAATTAGTATTAGAACTAACTGAGGAATAAATAAATATACTAAGCTTCTTAGGAAAGCACATCCTAATTACTTTTGTCCTTATTCCACTTCTTAAAGAACATGCACCGGCTTCCAACAGTAAAGCACACAAGAAACATATTATTAAAATGATTTAATAACTTCCCACAAAATGAATTGGATTGCATTGATTGCTTTACTTTATAATGTACCTCTTCCCTAAGACTATTTTAAAAAGAAATTAACAACTCCATTCTTCCTAATCCTGAGATCATAAGAAACTTAAGCATTTAACATTTATTATTTATTTAAAGAACTGTATCAGACTTTTCTTCTAAAAGAGCTTTCAGAACAGTTATTTTTTTAAAAAAGTATTCCAGACTGAAAACATGCTACAAAAGGGAAAGGGGGGGGGGGGAAGTAAGACCTAAAATTACAATTGTTGCTAGCTCTATTTTTTGTTATGCAAAAGGTCCAGGTTTCTTGAACTCCAGACAAAAATGGATTTCAGGTAGCAAATGATCAGAAATTCTTTGCCTGAGAGCCATGTACTATCCTATAATTATTTTTGTATTTATTGCTGAAACAAGGAGGAAATGAGATATAGTTAGCAAATTCAGTTTTTCTCTCCCTCAGCCCTATAATCTTTCTAGCCAACCTTGATATAAATAAATGGATGAATTGCCCTTCAGTGGTATCAGGGAATGGGAAGGCAGAAAAAGAAAATCAGAGACATAATTGGGCATAATCTTGTCTTCTGATTCAGAAACAAATTTCAAGGTAAAGTACAATAATCAGCAATAACCCAGGAATTCTCTGCATCTTCTCCTCATATTATTATATTGGTAATGCATAGTTTATTTTACAATGAGATTTTCAGGGCCTTCAGACATGTGAAACAGGTATCTCAGAGAATATGAAGCTGTGTACAAGCCGACAATGGAATGCAAAGTTATGTGGTCTTCATATCTGAATACCCTAGTATCACTGCACTGAAATAAATGTCTGTCCAAGCAGCTTCTGTGCATATAAAGCATTAATGTATTCTTCAAGCAACAAAAAGACTTGAGCTCCACCTGATGGCCTTATTGTTGCCATAAACTTGAATATACCTACTTTCTATTGCCTCAGAAATTTTTGTTACCTCAAAATCCTACTTTCTCTCACCTCAGGAACTTCTGTTTACCTACCTTCTTAAACTCATACAACCCAAAATGTTTGTGAAAACTATCTATATTAAGCATTTATTGTCTTGAGTCTTAACAATTTTAAGAACTGCTTAAAGTTCTTAAATCTTTCATTCTTAGCTTCATTTACCATTTACCAGCTGTAATTACACAAGGTTGTCTTTGCAAGAGAAAAAATTTAATCTGATCTGGTTCATGCTGAAAGTAGTACAAAATTACATCCGTAATGTAAGTAGAGCAAGTGGGGATTTACATTATGTGTCCATTAAGACCATAGGAACATGAGCTAGATGGGAGGGAGGATTTAATTTACTCTAACTTCATTTGTTTCATTGGCTCTGTTACCTTACTCCAATCTGCTACCCTTCGCATACATTCTTCTGCCTGCCAAGGAACTGCATGAAGACAAAAACTGAGCTCAGTTTGAGGGCATCTCTCAATAATCCAATAATCTGGAAGGCAGTTGTTTGGTGGAAAGCTGGATTGTCCATACAAACATAAACATGTGTACACAGAAGTAAACATGTTCATTTTATGAACATCCAGCTCAGAATTAATTCTTGACTGTTTGCAACATAAATTTAGTACAGAGGTACATACAGCTATAATTGGGTGCCCCCAAAAATCAACAGGAACATCTTCCATAACCTGGTCAAGATTCTTGACCAGGTTATGGAAGACTAACATGGAAAGTCCCAGATTTTCGTCTTTCGTAGGACTCACTACCACCGTCAGGTTTATTGCCTTCAGTTATAAAAAGATCTGAATAAGCAGAATTGAGAAAGACTGCAAAGATCCTCCACCAGTTGGCCTATACAAAATAGGATTATTGTTTCCAGTAAAATGACATGGTCTTAGAGAAGTTTTTATATTCTTTGCATAATTACAAAAATGTATTTGTGCTCAGAACTCCATTGTCACTGATGAACATCAGATTTTAACTGGTAACCTTTTGGCGAATTTCAAATCTATTTTCTTCCTTTTGTTTCACTACAACTAGTTACTTAAAGAAAGCAACAAAATACTTGTATCAACCTGTCTGCTTGCTCATTGCATTTCAGGCCTTACTAGGCAGATGCTGTGGATCAAAGCCTATTTTTTATATGTAAGTGACAAAAAGCAATATTACAAGTAGACACTAGGCTTCTACAGAGACATCTGTCTGCATAATGCCTGATCAGAGCTTTTCAAAGCTTTGTGAAGTTTCGTACAAGCTCTTTATATTACATGGGTTAATGTTGTTTAGAAAAACAACCCAGCAGACAGGTGACAGATTCCTGGCAGATCCCAGAAGAATGCAGATTTCCCAAAATTGTACCTGTGACCCATTTTCAAAAAGAGTGCTAAAACTGTCTTCAGAAATGTGTCAGGACATGGGAAAATGGTGTTAAACATGCCATTCCTAGCAGCAGGAGATATTCAGTAGAGGGGAAAATAAATCTTGGGGAATCTATCACACTAGCCTGCCCCATATCAAAACAGCAAAGATTTGCCATTCTTGTTACCATGATGGTTTCATCAATTGTGGCAGCAAATTGGATGTTAACATATTTTTCTGCCAGTTCAGGATCTGTTGTGCATGTTAACACAAGCATCTGCCTTTAGTTAAATTGTCTTTATGAAGAAACAAAATTTGGTCTTCAGATACTTTATTGGTTGGCTTCAGGAAGTCTTCTCTCAGTCAATGCAATTCTGGTGTCATAGTCATGGCAGAGATCATTGGGCCAACGTAGCTGGGTTTTCTCTCCTGATTCAAATTCTGAGTGCTCAGATGCTATTTTGCAACAGCTGGACTATGAATTGGAAAACTTAAGCTGAGACTTAGGGGAGAATTTTGAAGAAGTTTCTATAAAGCATCCCAATTTGCTCTATGAGCTACTTTTGTAAAGTGTCAAAAGGCTGACACTCGGAGTGTATCATATATAACATAAGTATGTAAACTGTATTACAATCATATTTTAAGAATGAACCATTTTCAAAATATGTAGCAAAAATCAATACAACAGTGAGTAAAAGTTATATGTATATGTCAGCTAAAATGCAATTAAATCAAGAATTTCTTGTAAAGACAAAAATGTTTACATCTGTAATGTAAACATCAACAACAGCAAATCTCAAATCTCTGAAGGTCAGCTCCATTCAATATCCCATCTGCCTCCTCCTCCTCCGCTGCCTCTTCTTCTTCTTCTTCTTCTTCTTCTTCTTCTTCTTCTTCTTCTTCTTCTTCTTCTTCTTCTTCTTCTTCTTCTTCTTTCTTCTTCTTCTTCTTTCTCTCCTCCTCCTCCTCCTCCTCTTTCTCCTTCTCCTTCTCCTTGAATAGCTAGCTTTAATCTTGGGGGCTTTGCTTTCTTTTAACAGGATCTAAAAATGATTGGCTTCATCATAAAGTGAGATATGAATGAATGAATGGAAGAACAAGAAAAGTTAATAGGAAGACAGAACATCAATAATAACATCCACTTTTCTCCTCTCAATGTCTTTTCTCAGCTTTTTTTCTTTTGTAATGTGTCAGCTGTAAATGTAGTTTTAAAAATGTGTATGGTGTGTTGAGAGAGAGTGTGTATGTGTGTGAGTGTGTGAGTGAGGGGGGGAGGGAGGGAGGAGAGAGCTTCCCCCATCCATTAAGACAGCATCCCAAGTTTCATTCATTTCCATGATGTAGATAACAGAGAATGTAAGAACAATTGTTAGGCAGGTTAAATAGAAATAAACTTCCATAATTTTCTTTATTTTAATCAAAGCCTCAAAAGATTATATTGTTATATCCTAAGAATACTGTAGCTGCTGTATCTTTTCTTTAATCCTAAAGAATTTTGAATTACTTTATCATTCTGAAACTAAAGTTCCCACAGAATTCCAACTTTTGAGTTTTATTCCAACACATTCCAATGCATCTTTCTAAAATATTTCAGATCTTGTGAACAGTATGTCCTAGACAAAAACATGTTTCAAAGTAAATACGGAGAAAAACAAAATATGTTCCCCTTGTATCTTTCTAGTGCGATTAAGCCATTCAGACAAATGATTTTCTAACGCATAGTGGAAATTCCCAGATTGAGTCTGAAACTTGATGGAATTATTTTTGTATGCTTAGTGTTAAATCAAAAGCAGAAAATGCAAATGAGGCACAATATTTTGCAATGTTCAGAGAGCTCTCCTACTGTTATATATCCTACTTATTTTTTCTTTTTCTTCAATGTTGGTAGGAATTTCAAGTCAATGGGGAAGCCAGATTCACTTAACAACTGTGTTACTAACTTAACAACTCAGTGATTCACTTAACAACTGTGGCAAGAAAGGTCATAAAACAGGGTAAACCTCATTTAACAACTATCTCACTTAGCAACAAAAATTTTGGGCTCAGTTGTGTTCGTAAGTTGAGGACTACCTGTATAATAATCAGTTGGAACATTGTAAAACTTTAAATGACCAGAGATCCTGAGTAAAGCTTAATGCATGGGATCTCTTACTCTCCAAAACACAAAAAAAGTGTTTTTAATTTAATCTCTTTTCCCACTAATTATCTCTGACTCCTGTTCCCATAGTTGCCGGGACAATTCCAGGAATAAGGTTGAAACTGAAGGTTGCAGAAGAAAGTTAAAATTGCTTCAATATTCCCTTCCCTGAACAGGGATTTACGCTGGATTATCAGCATTTCTGCTAAAAAGAAGAATGTGTTCCATTGATAGAAATATTACTACTCTTTTAACTATAAAAAATAACAGCTCTCAAAAGAAACCAGCATGACTGCATAAAGAACTCTCTGACAAACTGAAAGATAAAAAAGACAAGTATAGAAAGTGGAAAGAGGGGCACATAACTAAGTCAGAATTTCAGCAAATAGCCCGAGCCTGCAAAGATGAAGTGAGGAAAGCCAAGGCTCAAAATCAACTAAGGCTTGCGACCAAAGTCAAAAATAGCAAAAAAAAAAAAAAAAAAAAGCTTCTTTCAACATGTAAAAATCAAGGAAAAAGTGAAGGAAATGATTGGTCCATTAGTGGGTGAAAGTGGCAAGAAGGTGATAAGCAACAGGGAGAAAGCAGAACTATTTAACTCGTTTTTTGCATCTGTCTTTACACAAAGGGAAAAAATAGACCAACCTATCAAAAATAGTGCCATAAAAAACAGAATAGAAACACAAGTTAAGATACACAAGAAAATGGCAAGTGAGCACCTGTCCAGCCAAGACGAGTTCAATTCGCCAGGACCAGATGGATTACATCCCAAGGTTCTCAAGGAACTGGCAGATGTGATCTCAGAACCACTGAACTATATTTTTCAAAGATCCTGGAGCACAGGGGAACTACCAGAGGACTGGAAAAGAGCTGATGTAGTTCCCATCTTCAAAAAAGGGAAAAAAATGGACCCAGGAAATTACAGACCTATCAGCCTGACCTCAATACATGGGAGGATCCTGGAAAAGATAATCAAACAACGAATCAGTGAACACCTAGAGGCAAACAAAGTCATTACTAAAAGCCAACATGGGTTTGTCAAAAATAGATCATGCCAGACAAATCTTATTACATTCTTTGACCAAGTGACAAAATTAGTGGATCAGAGGAATGCTGTGGACATAATTTACTTGGACTTCAGTAAGGCATTTGATAAAGTAGATCACAACCTACTACTTGACAAGATAGAAAAATGTGGGGTAGAAAGCATCACCACCAGATGGATCCGTTGCTGGCTGACTGGCCGTATCAGCAAGTGGTCCTCAATGGAACCACATCTACCTGGAGGGAAGTGTATAGTGGGGTGCCCCAGGGCTGTGTTCTGGGCCCAGTGCTTTTCAACATCTTCATCAATGATTTGGACGAGGGGATAGATGGGGAACTCATCAAATTTGCAGACGACACCAAGCTGGCAGGAATAGCCAACACTCCAGAAGATAGGCTTAAGATAAAGAAGGATCTGGACAGACTTGAACACTGGGCACTATCTAACAAAATGAAATTCAATGGTGAGAAAAACCAAAGGCACAGGTTTAGTATAGGGAGTACCTTGCTCAATAGTAGTAACTGTGAGAGGGACCCCGGAGTCCTAGTGGACAATCACCTAAATTTGAGCCAGCAGTGTGCTGCAGCTGCCAAAAAGGCCAACACAGTGCTAGGCTGCATTAACAGAGGGATAGAATCAAGAGCACATGAAGTGTTAATACCACTTTACAATGCCTTGGTAAGGCCACACTTGGAATACTGCATCCAGTTTTGGTCACCACGATGTAAAAAAGATGCCGAGACTCTAGAAAGAGTACAGAGAAGAGCAATAAAGATGATTAGGGGACTGGAGGCTAAAGCATATAAGGAATGGCTGCTGGAATTGGGTATGTCCAGGTTAATGAAAAGAAGGGCAAGGGGAGACATGATAGCAGTGTTCCAATATCTCAGGGGCTGCCACAAAGAAGAGGAAGTCAAGCAATTTTCCAAAGCGCCTGAAGACAGGAAAAGAAGCAACAGATGGAAACTAATCAAGGAGAGAAGCAAACTAGAACTAAGGAGAAACTTCCTGACAGTTAGAACAATTAACCAGTGGAACAACCTGCCTCCAGAAGCGGTGAATGCTCCAACACTGGAAGTTTTTAAGAAGAGACTGGACAGCCATTTGTCTGAAATGGTATAGGGTTTCCTGCCTGAGCAGGAGGTTGGACTGGATGACCTCCAAGGTCCCTTCCAACTTTACTATTATTATTGATCATTGCACAGTCAGCCAGATGTTCAGACTGGATTTGGCATTTTGTCTACTTATCGAGTCCTTACCCAGGACCTGGGATAGGCAGATGTGGATGTTTGATGGTATTACAGGTATCGTCGCAGGATGGAAACAGTTCCTAGTAAGGCTGCCTTTTGCAATTGACTAATAGCGAATTTGTCAATGCCAATGGTGTTCAAGTGGTGCTCCAGTTGTTGTGGGATTGCACCCAAGGAGCCTATTACTATTGGTACTACCCTTGCTTGCTTTTGCCACAGTCTTTCTATTTCTATTTGTAGGTCTTTGTATTTGTTATCTTCTCCAGTTCTTTCTCGTCTATTCTGCTGTCTCCAGGCACTGCCACATCCACTATCCAGACTTTTTGTCTTTCTTATCGACAATTGTTAAGTCTGGGGTGTTATGTTGCAGGTGCTTGTCTGTTTGAATTCTGAAGTCCCAGAGCAGTTTAATTTTATCATTTTCTATGACTTTCTCTATTTTATGATCCCACAGTTTTTGCTTACAGGCAAATGATATTTTTTGCAGATCTTCCAATGCACCATTGTTGCTACTTTGTCATGCCGCTGCTTGTAGTCAGTCTGTGCAATCTTCTTGCAACAGTTACCAGGTGGGCCACTGTTTCTTCAGCTTCTTTGCATAGGCGGCACTTACTGTCTGTTACTGTCTTCTCAATTTTGACTTTATATGCATTTGTCCTTAAGGCTTGGTCTTGTGCAGCCAGAATTAGTCCCTCGGTCTCTTTCTTCAATTTTCCGCTCTTAGCCATTGCCAGGTCTTATTATTATCTGCTTTCCCAGCTATTTTTTTTAACGTACTGGCTATGTAGTGCTTTGTCTTCCCATGCCTCTATTCTGTTCTTCATTTGGTCTTTCTTGTAGGCCAGTTTGGTCTCTCCAGTAGTTAGTAAACCTTCCTGATATACTAATTTCAGTGCATCTTCATCATTGTTCTTCAGATATTCTTCCAAAGCCATTTTTTCTTCTTCAACCATCTGATGTACTTGTAGCATTCCACGCCCACCTATTTGCCTTGGTAGATAAAGTCTATCAATGTCACTGCGTGGATGAAGGGCATGATTCATTGTCATTATTTTTCTGGTCTGCCTATCCATTGCTTTTAGTTCTGCTTGAGTCCAGTCCACTATTCCAGCTGTGTACCTAATGACTGGGATTGCCCAGGTGTTGATTGCCTTTATGGTATTTCCTCCATTGAGTTTGGATTTTAAGATCTTCTTCACTCTCTTGATGTATTCACCTCTAATCTTTTTCTTGACTTCAGTGTGCTTGATGTTGTCAGCTTGAAGGATACCCAAGTATTTGTAGTACTCTTCCTCATCCAGACTCTTAATGTTATTTTCGTGGGGCATCTTGATTCCTTCAGTTTTCATTATTTTTCCTTGTTTGATAGTAAGTGTGGCACATTTGTCCAAGCCAAACTCCATTACAATAATTGGCTATATATACGGACAGTGTTGAGCAGCGATTCTATTTCAGATGATGTTTTTCCATACAGCTTCAGATCATCCATATAAAGGAGGTGGGATAGTCTGGCAGATGTTTTTGATGTTTGATAGCCATGTCCTGAGTTATTCAGTATTGTTGACAGAGGAAACAGTGCAATAACAAATAGTAATGGTGATAATGAATCTCCTTGAAATATTCCTCTCTTGATATTAACCTCTCCCAGCCTCTCACCATTGATCTGCAACTGTGTCTTCCATTGTGCCATCGATCTTTGCACAAATTTTCTGATGTTTCTACTGACTCCTGTTATTTCTAGGCACTTTATTATCCAATCATGTGGCAGAGAGTCAAATGCCTTTTTGTAGTCAATCCATGCCACATTCAGGTTGGTCTTCCTTTTCTTGCAGTTTTCCAAGATCATTTTGTCTATTAGGAGTTGATCTTTTGTTCTTCTGCTATTGGGGCGGTTTCCTTTCTGCTCAGGTGGAAAGAGATTGTTTTCAACTAGATGCTGTTGCACTGCATCAGCTAATACACCAGTTAGTAATTTGAAAGTTGTTGGTAAGCAGGTAATTGGCCTGTAGTTACCTGGTGTTGCCCCTTTTGCTGGATTTTTCATTATTAGGTAGGTTTTCCCAGTTGTTAGCCACTTTTCAATTTCTCCTCCTTGTAGGATATTGTTGAATTGCTTGGCAATGAGTGGGTGTATAACAGTTAGATGTTTCAACCAAAACCCATGCAGTTCATCTTCACCTGGTGCTGACCAATTTTTGATTTTCTTTGCTCTTTTTTCTACCATTTTTGTTGTTATTACTAGTTCTTCCATTTCAACTTCTGTTTTATTTGCATCCACCTCTTTTAACCAAACCGCATCCTTGTTGTATTTCTTTGGGTTATCCCATATCTGCTCCCAGAACTGCATAGTTTCTTCCTTGTCAGGTACTGACTGATTCATTGCAGTTTCTCCATTGATGGATTGGTAGAAATGTTTCTGATTGGATTGAAATTGGAGGTTCTGCCTATAGTTTGTTGATTTTGCATCCCAGGTATTCTGTTATAACTGCAGCTGTGCTGTACATTAGTTGGTTTGTTTCTTGCAGTGAATTGGTGCTTATACTTGATATTGCAGTATTTGCATCTTTTAATGCTTGTGCTAGCTATTTCTTTGGAACAAGCTTCAATGCAGGTAGTCTTATTCTGTTGTTTTTGTGCTGTTCTAGATGCTCAGTTATTCTTTGTTTCAATTCTTTTATTTCTTTAGTTAGAGGGTTTTGTTCTTCCTGAGGAAGAGGGGCCTGGTTTCCAAATGAGAACAGTTGTATACCTCTGCTGGATTCCTTCACTGCCAACTCCCCCTGGTTTGCCTCTTTATTCTGAATTACTTCTGGTAAGGCTTTGATTTCTTTGCCCTGGGTAAACCTTTGCAGTTCGTCCAATTCTGTTTCTGTGAATACTTTATTTCGTGTTATAAATCAGCATTGATCTGCTAGTCTCTGTTCTGTTATTTCTGATTCTGGATGTTGTTCTTTCCAGAACTGGTGCATTTGTTTTAGATATCCTCTTCTTGTTGGACTTGATCTGTAGTAACAGATCATTATTTCTTTGTTTTCCATCACTGTGTATCTGCGACGGGTAAACACCTTTTCTTCCAGTAGTTCTGCAGCTGCTGGCCCTGGGTGCTCAGCCAACAGTCCTGAGTCCTGTAACCCATTTTTCATCAGATATCCAGGAACTCCAATATCTAGCACAGACCTTGTTAACCCGGGCGACATCCGAGCCAGTATGGCATTCTGAAATTTACGTCTCACCATATTTTTTATGGGAGCGACCCTCTTTGTCTGACTCCTCTGGTGAGTCCTGTCCAGTATGGTTGAACCTCTGGCATAGCTCTCATCTTCCTCAGAGTACACAAGCCCCACAACCACGTCAAGGTAGTGCCTCACTGGGGGATTATTATTGTTGTTGTTGTTGTTGTTGTTGTTATTATTATTATTATTATATCATGCACGATTTTCTCCTCTTTATCAGATAATTAATATACGGTGTTCCCAAGGTAATATAAAATCATAGGAAATCCAATTAAAACTCCCAAACAAATCAAATTAACTGAATTGGTTCTATCAATGACTCAATTTGTCTAGGTTCTTTGTACCAGCAGATACTTGTAATACTCACATTCTTTATGCAGAAAAGATCTGGCAAACAGACATCATTTTTATATGATGATGAGGGGAAACGAATCTCAGGAATGTAATTAGAAAAGTGCCATTTGAGAAATTTTATTTCAGCATTACTGAAGATAAGAGATTTAACTCATTCACTTACATACACTCTGTATTCTGTAAAGAGCATCCGAAGAACTTCTTTCTGCTGGGACATTATAGACTTTTTGATGGTGGTCAGCTACTATCTGAGCACAGAGATGCTTAGTAGCACTGTGTCTGCTGCTCCTGACATTACCCATTTGTGCTTTGGCCCAAGGTCAAGGATTAAGGTAAGGTCAGTTGAGGCAATCCTATGGTTGTTCATTCTTTTGTGGAAGAGCATAAATTAAGAAGAAAGTGAACAAGGCATTTTTGATAAAGCAATATCCTATGATTTCCTAGCTTGTTCACTCAGATTACTATGTGGTCTGGCTCTTATGCAGTTTGAAAATTTGCATGTTTAAAATTTCAGACTGTATGCGGACACTAATGGAGTCTTCTGTGCTTATCATCTACTTCCCTTCTAATGTACACACACTATGCCTAATGACCAGTAAGTGAGTCCAGCAGCACCTTACATCCTCCAATTATGTTGGACCATGTCTTAACATTCCAGGCAAATTATTTTATTCTGATAAAAGAGGCAGACAGTATAAACAATGATTTGGGTTGCAGCCAAATTAAAAAAAGTATTCCTAGCTGTCCATCGCAAACAGGCCCACCATAAACCAAACTCACTGGAGTTCACACTAACTATAGTGTGGGAGGGAGGGTCTATTTAAATTCACTGGCCTTTGAAACAGTATTATGAAATTATCCATGAAAAACCATAGAACAAATCAGTCTGAAATTTCAGTGAGACTGGGCATTCAGCATTGCACCATTGGTGTAGGAAAGAGTACATAAATATCAGTAATTTCCTATGGCTGGTCCCTGGCTTAGAGCAAGTAAAATGTGTATATCTAGTGCGGAAACTAATCAAGGAGAGAAGCAAGCTAGAACTAAGGAGAAACTTCCTGACAGTTAAAACAATTAACCAGTGGAACAACCTGCCTCCAGAAGCGGTGAATGCTCCAACACTGGAAGTTTTTAAGAAGAGACTGGACAGCCATTTGTCTGAAATGGTATAGGGTTTCCTGCCTCACAGGGGGTTGGACTAGATGACCTCCAAGGTCCCTTCCAACATTATTATTATTATTATTGTGGATCATCGCACAGTCAGCCAGATGTTCAGACTGGATTTGGCATTTTGTCTACCTATCGAGTCCTTACCCAGGACCTGGGATAGGCAGATGTGGATGTTTGATTGTATTACAGATATCGTCGCAGGATGGAAGCAGTTCCTATTAAGGCCGCCTTTTGCAATTGACTAATAGCGAATTTGTCAATGCCAATAGTGTTCAAGTGGTGCTCCAGTTGTTTTGGGATTGCACCCAAGGAGCCTATTACTATTGGTACTACCCTTGCTTGCTTTTGCCACAGTCTTTCTATTTCTATCTGTAGGTCTTTGTATTTTGTTATCTTCTCCAGTTCTTTCTCTTCTATTCTGCTGTCTCCAGGCACTGCCACGTCCACTATCCAGACGTTTTTGTCTTTCTTATCGACAATTGTTAAGTCTGGGGTGTTATGTTGCAAGTGCTTGTCTGTTTGAATTCTGAAGTCCCAGAGCAGTTTAATTTTATCATTTTCTATGATTTTCTCTATTTTATGATCCCACCAGTTTTTGCTTACAGGCAAATGATATTTTTTTGCAGATCTTCCAATGCACCATTGTTGCTACTTTGTCATGCCGCTGCTTGTAATCAGTCTGTGCAATCTTCTTGCAACAGCTTACCAAGTGGTCCACTGTTTCTTCAGCTTCTTTGCATAGGCGGCACTTACTGTCTGTTGCTGTCTTCTCAATTTTGACTTTGTATGCATTTGTCCTTAAGGCTTGGTCTTGTGCAGCCAGAATTAGTCCCTCGGTCTCTTTCTTCAATTTTCCTGCTCTTAGCCATTGCCAGGTTTTATTATTATCTGCTTTCCCAGCTATTTTTTTCATGTATTGGCCATGTAGTGCTTTGTCTTCCCATGCCTCTATTCTGTTCTTCATTTGGTCTTTCTTGTAGGCCAGTTTGGTCTCTCCAGTAGTTAGTAAGCCTTCCTGATATACTAATTTCAGTGCATCTTCATCATTGTTCTTCAGATATTCTTCCAAAGCCATTTTTTCTTCTTCAACCATCTGATGTACTTGTAGCATTCCACGCCCACCTATTTGCCTTGGTAGATAAAGTCTATCAATGTCACTTCGTGGATGAAGGGCATGATTCATTGTCATTATTTTTCTGGTCTGCCTATCCATTGCTTTTAGTTCTGCTTGAGTCCAGTCCACTATTCCAGCTGTGTACCTAATGACTGGGATTGCCCAGGTGTTGATTGCCTTTATGGTATTTCCTCCATTGAGTTTGGATTTTAAGATCTTCTTCACTCTCTTGATGTATTCACCTCTAATCTTTTTCTTGACTTCAGTGTGCTTGATGTTGTCAGCTTGAAGGATACCCAAGTATTTGTAGTACTCTTCCTCATCCAGACTCTTAATGTTATTTTCGTGGGGCATCTTGATTCCTTCAGTTTTCACTATTTTTCCTTGTTTGATAGTAAGTGTGGCACATTTGTCCAAGCCAAACTCCATTACAATATCTTGGCTATATATACGGACAGTGTTGAGCAGCGATTCTATTTCAGATGATGTTATTATTATTATTATTATTATTATTATTATTATTATTATTATTATTATTATTTTGTTTATCTCAAGTGAGAATGCTCTCCAAGGTTGTCTGCTGGGTATCTTTCAAATCACCAATAATCCTGATTCTTTTTAATTGATGATGCCTGGATCTATTAGGAGTAAAAAAGATGCATAGGTACCTTTTAAAACATTTTAATACAAATTGCATTTAATATACATTTAATACAAACTGGGGCACTTTTTATTTGTTAGATGAACACAATCAACCTATACTTTGGTCTTCCCTTTTTATCCTGCAGTTCCCCCCTTGTCGTCTTGTAATAATCGGGGGGGGGACATTTTTCATAAAATTAGTTTTATTGCAGTGACTTGTCTATTCAAATTAATGGCTCAACTTGGGACTACATAAGCGTTTTAGCGGCTTGTTAGAGAAATAGGTAAACAAAGTAAATAGTTGGAACTTCAGCTCCACCTCCTGGCATGAAGTTTTTTCACATTTGCTTTATTCCCCTCGAATCTGCTGATAGACATAAAATGAAAATGATGAGTATTTTCTAAATGCTGAAGAAATCATGAAATTTTAAAATATGGATGTGGCTTTCATAGGCAAAAGAGCATGTTGCGAGTTTTATTTCCATAAAAAAATAGAAGAAACTGACTTAAGTTATAACTGTTGATAACCTATTATGAAACCCCTATGGAAATTGGCAAGCTGAGGTTAAAAAAAATAGAAGAAAAAACAAAATACAGTTGATAAGTACTATTATTTGCAGATTTGATTATTTGAAATGCTCTACATATATGTCTTGAAGATTATCCCATAATAAGCAGCCTAACAATGTCTTTTCCAATTTTATTCTGATCCTAAAGTAGTTTTGCTACATGCAGTATCATTTTTTTCTACTGTCCCTTGCATGAAAATTTATAAGTGTCATCTTTCAAGCAATTTTAATGAAAAGCATAATAATCTCTCTTTTTTATTTAAAGGTTTAATTAAGATCTACAATTCAATGAGATCCACTTTGACAAAAAATGTTCAGGTACAGACTTTCATTGTTTTCTCAAACTGTAGGGTAAATTAAAATAACAGCTCTTTATCTTTCCACCTTATAAAATATTAAGGCCCATATACTTGTTCTGTTAAAATATACTATTGAATATGGATACAAAAATGAAAAGGAAAATTATTCTGGTATTTTTCATGAAGTAATGATAAATGACGCCATGATAAATGTAGCCTTTACTGATAACATAAATGGCTGTTATGTATACAGATTATATGCACATGCAGATAATGTTGAAAAAAATTCATCTAGAGTCTCATCCTTAAGTTAGTTCAATGTTTCCTAGTACTACAAATAAGCATCACCTCAATTCAGTATGCTGTAAAGGACCACATTAACTGGGAATTATATTAACTGTAATCCTTCACGATGTAATCCTTCAGCCTAATGTTCATGAAGCATTCTCTTCCAGCCTACTTTTGCACTATCCTGAGGACACAGGTAAAGCTCCAAATGGCTTCAACGGCTCTGTAAAAGAATGTAAATGAGCAACTGTCTGCAAGGAGTATAAATCCTTCCATTCCCCACCATCCAGTCAGAGCTGAAGAAGCTTCTTGGATGAGAAGCAAAATGTCTTCAAAGAAAAACAAGAAAGTCCCGTTACCTCCTCCAAAAGCACCTTTGGGATTCTTCCATCCTAGCGACTTCTGGGTTTATTGAAACTACAATTTCCCAGATCCCCTGTTAATATGATCGTTGGGAATGCTAGCTGGGAATACTGGAAGCTAACATTTCAGCAGACTTGGAAGTCATCAGTTTGGAGAAACTGTTTTATTAACTGGCTCAAAACCCTTTTCATTGTCATTTGATAATTTTGTTCCAACATAAAATATTATTTTATTGTGTCTATATTTGTGTATGTGTATATTTATGTGCCTATTCATGTACTTTCAAGACTGCATACTAATAGATATGGATATGGATATATAAAACATTGTCATCAACACAGACAACTTATAAATTAACCTTTCCTGACTATGACCTTAAGCAATTACATTTTGGGTTTAATGTCATCTTGCTAGGGTGCTGCAGTTCATGCATTTCATTTTACTATTTCTTTTTCTTGGCAATGCAGCCTACCATTACAGAAATGACACCCTTGGCTAAATTAAGATGTATCCACATCCTGTTATGCGTTAAATATTACCATTGTGTAGATTTTTACAATCAAAGACAAACTGGGGAAGTTTATTTCACCAGAAATAACAGCAGAGAATATTATCGTGACATTTTAATAATGCAATATATTATGGTGACAATGTAATAACAAAAGCTGACAAACATGATCCCAGGCATAATTGCATTGATATTATGAGGCCCCATTACCTCATTTGTACCTATATATTGTTGAACTGTCAAGGTGCCTATAAATACATTTAATGGTACTCTAGGAGAACCTCAAGGTGTTATTAGATACAGCTGCTGAAACACGACAATCTATGAGGATAATCAACTACTTTTTTACATTGCTCCAAAATTTCAGATGTCCCTGAGCTTCTTCAATCACAATCATATCTTCATATTGTTTTAAGCAATGATTCAAATGCATTTATTCACTTGTTTGTCAGATCAGTCCCAGAAACCAGGAAAACACATACAAAATTCATAGAGATCAACTTTATGTCAGAAATTAAAATAATCCACTAAAAGCAGTGGAGGATAAAAATAGTTTTACCATGAAAATAAAAGTGTGTAACAGAAACACAGCACTGGAAACTTAGCTATGCTTAAAAGTTTTGATAGAGTAAAAAAGCCTTTGCCTGGTATCAAAAAAGAACAAGATAGATAAAACTGTAAATCAATTTCAGGGAAGGAACTACAGAAGTCCAAAACCAAGTAGCCACTCACAAGACCTCAGTGGGCAGGTGTGCTTGAAGCAAGGTTTCTGATGACAACTTATGATTTTGGACAACAATACTTGAAACACAGTGCACCTTCAGAAACTACAACTTCTAATTGTAAACGGTGCCATAGAATAGAATAGAATAGAATAGAATAGAATAGAATAGAATAGAATAGAATAGAATAGAAGCTGGAAGGGACCTTGGAGGTCTTCTAGTCCAGCCTCCTTCTCAAGCAGGAGAACCTATACCATCTCAGACAAGTGATTGTCTACTAGTCTCTTCTTTAAAATCTCCAGTGATGGAGCACCCACAATTTCTGGAGGCCAGCTGTTCCACTGCAGAACTTTGAATTGCATCCAGGAATGAACTGGAAGCCAGCCCATTACATGAAGAAAATGAGCTAGAAAGGTGTTAAATATGTACATTTAAAGATTTCTCCATACATTTACATATTATTTTACACAATGGCCTGGCTTTATAACTCACGTAATAACTTATTTGGAACTAACCATTTCCAACTAACTTGGTTAGAATTATAATTTTTATTTTGCTTACCTATGTATTCAACGTTGAAAGAAGACTTATATTTCTGACAGATAAAAACTAAAGAGATTACATTTATAACACAGGTTAAGAGCCTTTGATTCCATCTCTGCTCAGTTTGCTCTAAGCGTTAGAAAAATAAATGATATTTATTTAGCCTAGTAGCCTAGTAATGCAAAACAAAACACAGAAACATACAATTGATGAGGGGAAACCTCAGTAATAAGAAAAACCTTCATTGTTTTCCCTATCAAGAAGTATGTCCTTTTGTTGAAATTCTTAGTTTCACAGCTTGCTTACTTGGTGTAGCAGAAAAAAAAGCTGGGCTCTTGGCAAACAAGGGCTGCTTAGCCATTGATTAAAAATGCCGGGAGAGATTGGTGAATGAATGTTCCTCTTCTACCAGGAACAAGGAACATTTGGATCATTGCCCTTTCAAGAAAGTTTTTCTCCCATATAAATTACACCTCTGTGTAGTCCTGATGTGGTAGCCATCATTATGCAGGACAGCTCTGTACAACAAAGATGATTAGGGAACTAAAGGCCAAAACATATAAGGAATGGTTGCTGGAATTGGGTATGTCTAGTCTAATGAAGAGGAGGACGAGGGGGGACATGATAGCAGTGTTCCAATATCTCAGGGGCTGCCACAAAGAAGAGCAAGTCAAGCTATTCTCCAACGCGCCTGAAGGCAGGACAAGAAGCAACGGATGGAAACTAATCAAGGAGAGAAGCAACCTAGAACTAAGGAGAAACTTCCTGACAGAACAATTAACCAGTGGAACAATGTTCCTTCAGAAGCAGTGAATGCTCCAACACTGGAAGTTTTTAAGAAGAGACTGGACAGCCATTTGTCTGAAATAGTATAGGGTTTCCTGTCTGAGCAGAGGGTTGGACTAGATGACCTCCAAGGTCCCTTCCAACTTTAATAATAATAATAATAATAATAATAATAATAATAATAATAATAATAATGCTTTCCATTTGCTCCTTAGTCTCTGCAGTAGGAATTCATATAAAATCCACTTAAGTACCCGCTTTTGGATTACATGCTTGGCATGTGTATTATCCTGTAATATGTAGAGATAACCACTGAAGATATTTTTCTCCAAGTATTTTAGATTTTGACCAAATATTTTTGAAATGTAGCAGGGTAGAAAGAGTGAGGTGGAGTGGAGTGGAGTGGAATGGGGGGGATAGAATGGAATGGAATGGAATAGGCAAAAAACATTCCACGGAACACTGCCACCAGTCATAAATGCGAACCAGTTGGCAAGGTACCTGACATGCAATTACATGACCATGGTGTGTGCAGCAAGCGTAATTTTGAGGACAAGTTATAAATAACTTTTTTGAGTCCGTTGTAACTTCAAAAGCTTGTTAAGTGAGCACTACCTGTACTGAATTCTAAAGAAAAAACAAAAACCTTTGCATTCAGCCTAGCCCTTCCACAATACCCAGCCAGCTATTTCTCGTGATATGTGAAAATGAAGGGACCTCTAGTCGGTGTTCCTAGTGTATGTCAGGTTAGAGAAGATTGCTTGATACCAATAAAGGTGAATGTTTGCAGCTCAGGATGGACATGAGAGTCCTTGGTGCTCTCTGAACTTGCTTGTTTTCTTGCACACGTTTCATTACCCAAACTAGGTAACATCATCAGTGCTAGTCAGAGAGCTCAGAGAGCACCTTGTTTAAAAGGTCTCTGATATTCTCTGTTTTAAAGTAGTGGTCTATACATATAAAATAGTAGTGGTCTGTATATATATATTTTACGCGGGAGAAAACCCGAACAACCAAAGACCTCTATATATATATATATATATATATATATATATATATATATTATATATATATATATATATATATATATATTATATATATATATATATATATATATATAATACGATATAGGCTTTTCTACCACCAGGGGGCACTAGCGTTCTATTTTCAAAGTCCAAATATTTTATGGACTGTAAAAAGATCCATGCTTCTAATCTCTCTCTCTCTCTCTCTCTCTCTCTCTCTCTCTCTCTCTCTCTCTCTCTCTCTCTCTGAATATATGCTTTCAGAAATCGTGGGCACTCCATCACTTGAGATTTTTAAGAAGAGACTAGTAGACAGTCACTTGTCTGAAATGGTAAAGGTTCTCCTGTTTGAGCAGGGGGCTGGACTAGAAGACCTCCATGATCCCTTCCAGCTCTATTCTATTCACTACTTTGGTGGAAATGTAACAGCAGTCCGTGTGCCTTTGGTCTATTGCCATGCTGGCCATATGACCACGGAAAATGTCTTCAAACAATGCTGGTTCCCTCGACCAAGAAACAAGAGATGAGCCCTCACCCTGGAGTGGGAGACGACCGGACAAGTAAGCCTTTATCATTTTGTCTTAGTATGTATATGGCTGGCCATGTCAACAAAGGACTCTGAGTGGCAAACAATCATAAAATCGATCTATCACAGTTAAAATAAATAACAGCAACGCACATTTGATGCTCAAAAGAGAATTTAGGAGATTAAACAGGACTTTCATCCCAAACTAAACAAATGGAAGAAAATGAGATATCTGATTTTTTTTACACTGTTGTTTAAACTCAAAGGACAGCAGGCAGAAATTCAGGGGCATAGCTCTTTGATAAGCTAGTTTTATTATTGATATAAAAAGCCATAATTAGAGCAGAACTCAATTAACTGCTTGAACAAGACAGACAGACAGACAGACTTTCCTCATTCTTTTTTTCCCCCGTCTACGTGTTTCAGTCAATTGAGAACTATAACATGCCATTTAAAACATGTCAGGGAATTATTTTTTTTTCTTTCATGACATATTTTTGTGCACATGCGAACCCTCGCCTGAGAGTAAACCAAAGCATGTACCAAGGGCAATTTTTCCTTGCCACTTAAGCTGCTCATCTCCTGTGCTTGTTGCTTCCTTGAGCCAACCTCAGAAATTCTGATTCAGATTGCAGTGAGTTGACATTAGAGTTGAAGTGGTGCTTAGTCAAAATTATAACTACTCCAAGATCTGATTGGTCCTTCCCAGCAATGGAGGCTTCTATATGAACTGGTCTGCTAGGGCCTACCTTTTCATTTTAGGGATGGTTCCTAGAACTTTCTTCCTCAAAAGTCCCTGTGTCTTTGCTATGCTTCCACAGATGTTGCATGTATGGATGTCTTTACTGCTTCTTCCCATATTATCTCTAATACTATGATACTAATGCTGACCCTTTCTCATTCCCCTCCTCCCTTAAAGCACCCCCTCTGGTGCCTCAATAATAAAAGCAATAAGGAACAAGTTGGTTTTTTGTTCCTGTGTTCCTTTGTAGACCCATAGAAACTTTCTAGCAAGAAAGAACTGACAGCTCAGTTGCATAGAAACAAAGCAGAAATGTTCCAGTGTTACAAAGGGGGGGGGAGGAAAGCAGTATGCTAGGTAAGGGGTGGAAAAGAAGGGAGTGATGCTTCACCTAGCTTGAGCAGGAACAAAACATCTACCACTGGGATATGTAAGGGTTGAATGGGGCATGGATTTCTAGGGTTGATAATAGTTCATTGACTTAATGAGCCACTGTTGGACCATTGTAGATTATTAAAACACCAGCAACTGCTGACAAATAGTTGGGGTGGGTGGGTGGGAAAGATGCATGCCAGGGATCACAGTCAGTCATTGCTGTGGCTGCTACTAGAATGAAATGAAGCAGTAGAGACCATTTATTCTAGAAGCTTAATACACCTTTGCCCAGTAAATTGTGTATTGAAGCCTGGAAATAAGGCTGCAGGGTACATTTGCAATGGACTAGGAGTGCGAGGAAGACAATGTCATTTCTTTCTACATGAAGGCAGTGGTCAGTGACCCATATTGCTGATGAGCCCAGCAGAAGTTATGAATCTGCTTTCTATCAGTTGTAACTCATTATTACATGCCTCACACTCGGGTAGCCTGATAATCTGGGGCATCCAATCAAATGCCTCACACTTGGATAGCCTGATAATCTGGGGCATCCAATCAAATAGCAACCCAGTTACACATGCTGACATCTGCATCTTCATCAACCATAGCTATTTTTGCCTCCCTGGTCCTACACTTCAACATGTAAATGCTTTTGTTTGGTTCATGGTCAATGAATTCAATGTGCTTAATGTGTATTCACTAGTCAAGGTTCTTCATAAGAACTTTGATTATCTGTGGGACTTCATCTCTCCTGCTGTATTTGCCTATCCTATTAGATCTAGTACAGACAACATACTGCAGGAGCCATTGTTAAAGTTACATCATTTTGTAGAACCTCTAGATGTGCCTTTTCTGTGGGCAGCACATGCCCTTTGGGATAGTATCTTCCCTGAAGTCTGGATATCCCCAAATCCTGTTGTTTAGGAAATGCCTTGAAATGTGGCTCTTTTAATAGACTCTGGGACAGAATATTTCTACACTGTATATATGAGCTCATGGTATACTACTTGTTTTTTTTTTCAACATGTTGTACATAACTTAAAATCACTTGGATGATTAATGTGACTTCTGAATTGAACAAGTAAATAAAATAATCATACATAAAGGAGAATATGGTTATTGGCACACCCTCAACTTTTTCTCATTTTTTGCTTTGTTTTTAGTTAAGGCCAGTAACAACAACAACAACAACTTCTCAACTGCCAATTTCAACATTTCTCAAGACATCAATTCTCCTTCAATATTTTCACAACCCATTTTGTGATATCTGGGGAGGTGGGGGTGGGAGGGATCATAGAATTCACATATAAAAGAGTGGGTCTTCAATAACATGTTCATGGCCAACATATTGATTTTTTTTTAACTTTTCTCTGGGTACCCTGGAGATTTGTTTGAATAACAATGGAAATAATTCCTTTAAATCTTCATGAATATGATGAAATCCTCCCTTAGGCACTAGTAAAAAGCTACAAAATCCATAAGCCAATGCAACCAAAACCAAGAATGCACATATAATATCATGTTGGCCTTATATTAATTAAAAAATTGAGTCAGCAGCAAACTATACAGCTTTGAAAATTGAATTGACAATGAAGTGTCTAGAATCAATTTCTCATCTATCAAAATTGTCCCTCTTATAAAACTGTATTTTCCCTTTTTCTATTCTAAGTAGTAAATTGAAGGAAGATAGACTCAAGTTGAATTGTAATTTTTCCTTATCTTTATCTAATGCGGAGAAACCTACAGGATAATTATAAATAGAATAATTGTGTCAGGATAGAGAAAATGCACAGACATTGTTTTTTTCTAGAATCAAGTACAAACAGACCACTGTTCTGAGAGGGAAATTTCATACGTTAACTTTTCTGTACAAAATTGGGTTTACTTTGCTGATGAAATATTTCATCTTCTTATAATGGAACACAATAAGGTACTGATGCAGAATGGGAAAAAAATTAGCCCATCATATCTTTTTATTGAAAATCAAATACAGTATACCAGTCTAGACAAGTAAATAGTCTAATTAATCTACTTTGAATAATTTCAATAATAATTTCTGCTGCTTAGGGCATCAAAATAATTCTAATATTGAAAAAGACCACGCCATGCCTGATACCTAGTCAATTTAATTAGATTAATGGAAGTGATAAAATTGCTGTTATCCTAAAATGTTTTATTGATCAAATCTGAGCATATAATTCAAGTCTGCTGCAATCTGACTTCTTTCAGTGGCAGAAGAATGCATCCTTTCCAACTCCAGTTTAAAAGTAAAGAACTATAAGTATCTACAGGCCAGAAAACTCATCAGTGGTACCAAAAAGACAGACTGAACAATCCATGCTGTAGAACTCTTTTGGGAATAAATTATTCTGGACATAGTAATCTTACTTTTGAGTAGGCATCTGTGGGCTAAACAGTAAATGTTTCTGACAGTACTTACTGTAAAAACTATATTATGAGGCTCTCTATATTTGAGACACTCATAAGAAGCTAAGTATCATAAGAAGCTAATTATTCTCTTTATTGGTCCACTGTCTATTTTACTCATTATCTCTTCTGTTATACAGCTAAAAGCACTATGCACACTGTGCAGATAGATTTATTTAATATTATTCCATAAATAGCTTTCTGATGATTTATTCAATATGCACATAAGTATATAATGTTCCCTAGCTTTTTTTCTTAGAACATCTTATTTTTTGCTGGAAAATGTTCCTCTTTATTTTGTGCTAATTGATGCATTCTATTCCTGCAATATTTCTTAAGAGCTTTTAAAGCTATAATGTTAAATATAAAAAAATATTAATAAGTGCAGAATAGGCACATTCATCATTGTAGAAGAGAAAAAGAAATATATAAAATGATGAATAGGATTTTTCTTAAAAAAAGAAATCCTGCTGAAACATTATTAATGTTATTAATGTATTAGATGCATGTGGGAAAATGTATAAAGATAGATTGGTTGTCAATTTCAGCATTCATGATAGGCTATAAGAATTGAGTTTTGTCACAGCAACTTCATATCTTGTTAGCATATAAAATGGAAAAATTAATTAACACAGAAATTAACGTCTTGATGCTACACAAGCTCAAACTTTACATGCGTGGGCAAACTGTATTCCATGCGGTTTCCAAGTTTCTTGCAGGCTATCTCTAAACACATGATCACATTCGATTTTCTCATCATTTATATGATTCCCTGGTGGCTCAGTGATTAAGCGCAGTATTGCAAGTTAACTCTGCCCACAGCCAGTAGTTCGATTCGGACCAGCTCAAGAATGACTCAGCCTTCCATCCTTCTAAAGTTGATAAAATGAGAACCCAGATTGTTAGGGCAACATGCAAATAAGGCTTCAAATTGTAAACTGCCCATAGAATGCTTTAAAGCTCTATGGGGTGGTATATATTGTAAGCCTAAATGCTATTGCTATTCAATTAATAAATTATGTGCCATCAAGTCATTTCCAATTCCTAGCAGGCATATAGATAGATTTTCTCCATAATCATCTATCCCTAATTTGGACTTTCAGGTTCTTCAAGAGTTTCCTCTTCACCACTGCAACTGAGCCCATCCACCTTGTTGTTGGTTGTTCTCTCCTTTCTTTCCTTCTACCTTTTCCAGAATTAGAGCCTTTTCCAGGGAGCTAGGTCTTCAGATAATGAATCCCAAACAGGATAATTTGAGACTGATTATTTGTGTCTTGTGTGAGAATTCTGGGTTAATATGTTCAATGGTTCATTTGTTTTCATGGCTATCCTTTGTATTCTCAGAAGTCTTCTCCAAAAACAAAGTTCAAAAGTGTCAATCCCCTTCCTGTCCTGCTTCTTCTAAGTTGACCTTTTGCTTCCATTGAGTGTCACAGGGAATATCATTGCTTACATGATCCTGATCTTTGTAGGTATAGATACATCATAGACTGAAAGGGCTGGAAAGGACCTTGGGGGTCTTCTAGTCCAAACCCCCTGCCCAAGGCAGGAATCTTCATTCCATCCCAGACAAATGGTTGTCCAATCTTTTCTTGAAAGTCTCCACACGATGGAACACACACAACTTCAGGAGGCAAGCCTTTCAATCAGGAAATTTCTCTTTAGTTTCAGGTTAGATCTCCCCCTGACAAGCTTCTACCCATGCTTCTTGTCCTGACCTCAGGTACTTGAGGGAATAAATTGACAGCCTCTTCCCTGTGGCAACCTTCCAAATATTGGAAGATGGCTATCACATCATAGGCCTCTTTATTAGACTAAACATACCTAGTTCCTTAGCCGTTCATCATACAATTTAGCTTCCAGACCCCTTTGTTGTCCTTCTCTGCACTCTTTCTAGGGCCTCAGCATCTTTCTGGTATTGTGGTGACCAGAGCTTGGTTGTTTTGCCTGTTGTCATTATTTTCAATATGAGATAATCACACCTGCTTAATTGCTTATCCACTGTAACCCCTGACTATCTAAACATTCTTGTACAGTCTCTGATTGCCAAGTTTGTTCCACATACTCTAAGACTTATTTGTGTCCTAGAAAAAAGGAAGCACACAAATTATCTCACACTGCCAGCCTTTTCCTTTTCTCATAGGAAATGACCTTGCTGAAACAATGGATATTGTACTGCTGGGAAATCTTTTGAAGATGCTCATCTTGTTTGTAAAAAAGAATAATCTTTCATCTTGCCACGTTTCTCTGCTTGAGTGACAGAAATCAGGAGCAAGACATAGTGGAGTATGTAAAAATGACAGCATCTATTAATACTTTATTCAAACTCCTCAATTAAAATGTAATCTCAAGAGTTTTTTCACTACTTTAATTCCCTCAGATGCTCCAGTTTGCTGAGTTGACTGCAGTGCACAAAGAGCAATGGAGGAAAAATTATCTTATATAAGATGCTGTGAAAAGAAAGGGCAGATGAGAACTTCATAGCAGCCATAGGTTGGCTTTAACATCTAGTCCAGGTATAAAAAATAATTACCTCATTTTATTATGGCTTTCTCTTACAATTCTGTTTTTCTTCTTAATAATATAACTTTTCCAAAGAACTCAAACTTCAGGAATGTTTTGCTTTCTCTCATCTCAAGGAGACAAAAATCAAATTCTGAAAGAATCTTTCCTCTTAATATAATTATCAGTAATAAGAGTACTGGGGCTCCTAATGATAGGTTTTTTACTTAATTTGATTACTTAGTGGAGTAATTTTTTTTCTTTTATATATCTCTGCCCATCCTCACCCTTTTTCTGAGTTATTTCTTTACAAAAGACTGGCCTTTCCTATCAGAAATTCAGTCCTAGCTACATGATAAAACTTGAAGAATATTTATGCAAAGCCTAGAAATAGATAAGGCAAGGAAACACCATATGCCACTTAACAAATAGTTTTCCTCCAAAGAGGTTAACATTATGTTACAATCAAATAATGAAATAATTTTTTGAGATTCTATTAAATGTATTGTTACATCACTGAGGTTGACATGCTTGTTCTGGCATTTGGACAATTAACAATTGATGTTTACAGAGAAAGTGTAATCATCTATATGCAATTTTATGTGTTTATAATTAATACATTTAGAGAAGCCAACTTTGTTGATTTTTAAATCATTAACTCTATTTAACAATAACCAGATTCAAAATAGTTTATGATCAATAAAATTTATCATAATCATTTTGTACTGAGTAAGGACATGCGGCATATCTATAATCAAAACCAGGGCTTTTTTTGTCATAGAATGCACTGGAGTTCCGGCACCTTTTTTCGACAGATTTTCCAGAGTTGTGTTCTTTTCCTATTGTTGCCCTTCCTATCTTTGTTTGCTTTTGAAAATGCCCTGCTGGCAGTACGGTGTGAGCGGGATCCCTTCTGGTGCTGTCTGCCTCCTCTAGGAGGAGCCATGAGGCACCGGAGCACCACAGCCAGAGCGTGGCTTGATTGACAGGGTCAGACCATGTGGCGTGGAAGCCGATGGTGGTGGTGGGAGACACATAAACATGGAGGCCGTCTTTCACGAGAGGGTGAATGAGCCTTTTGCCTTCCCTTACAGAAGCTGGGGTGTGAGGTTAAAAAGAGGCAAAGCAAGAGGAAAGAAAGGCAGCTGGCATGGAAGCTTGCCCGACAGCGAAACTTTGCTGTTTCAGTTCCTTGGGTAGTTCAAAGGCTGGGATGTCTACGAAAATATCTTTTTAGTCTTTTATACTTTATATTCAAACTGCAGAAGGGAAGAATAAGAATAAAGCCAATGTCTTGTGATTTGGAGGTTTTAATAGTATTAATAATAAATATTAATTATGTATTGGTCAGATGTAAAGGTAGACCTACAGTATGAGGTTTAATCAGATCTATTTATTAAATTGGGTTTAACTTAAAGGTAAATTAAAAGTAATCTGTTCACTGACAAAGTTTCAACTTTAATTTGTTTCAAGTCAATATACATATTAAACTCCAAATGTAAATTTTTCCACCTTGTTTGACAACTTCTTAAAAATAATTCAATCTTTTACAAGCAACCAAATTTTGTTTTATTTGGCCAATTTCATTCCACATAGAAAGTTGACATTTCCACTCATTAAACTGAATGGGTATGACAGTGATAAATGTCCCAAAAGATTAATAAAATGCCTTCTTGTAATTTAAAGCCACACAGTGCATGGTAACATTAATACTAGTATTAACTTACCTTGAACAAAATCCTAGTCTTTTAGATACACTGAAAATTGAAAGGGTTTTTTTTTTCAACTACAAAGGTAAACTTTGTAGAGTAAGCAAGGCAGGTTGTATGACATGTGTGAGTTCTGGCACCTTTTTTTTTTTTTTCAAAAAAAGCACTGATCAAGGCTGTAGGGTACATGGACATAGAGCTGCTTATGGAACTGACTTTTTATTGTGTTTATTATTGGGCTATAATTTATGACGTCTTAAAAAACAACCAAAAGCAGCATGGAAGATAAGCAATTTAGACTGCAGTATGGAATTGTCCTTAGGCTGCAATCCTGCATGTCAAACACTTCATTCCAGATGAAGTGCAGCTGTTGAAATGGACTGACAAAAGCTTATTCCTTTTAATAAAATTTGTTACTCAGGTAACAGCCCAGAGTCCTTTTCATTCCCCCTATAAATAATTTTGCAAAAGATGGGCCAATGCTTCAAACTTCTGGAAAATGAAACTGATTGAGCCACTTTTATTATTAATAGCATAATAATGAATAAAGCATTCAATATTTAAAAGTTCTAAGAGTAGAGATAGTCCTTGACTTAAGTTCATAATGGACCTGCCCAAGTCAGCAGCCCCAGTAGATCCGCTGTAACTTCAAATGGTTGCTAAGTGACTGGTAAGTCAAGATCTACTTGTGCCTCAGATATGTGAAAGATGTACATAAAGCACCCCTATGTCCTGGCTGAAATTCCTTATACAGTGGAGGTTTTTGTGGCAACCAACTTTGAATGACAACACTGCATTTAGTCACCTCTTTGAAAGTCATAAATTAGTTATTTCTGTGGTTTCTGGGGTATTCCCCCTCCCCTTTTGATCAATCATATCTGATTCTTGGAATCTGCCTGGACAAACTCATGCAGTTTTCTTGGCAAGGTTTTTTAGAAGGGGTTTGTTATTCCTTCCTTCCTTCCTTCCTTCCTTCCTTCCTTCCTTCCTTCCTTCCTTCCTTCATTCATTCATTCATTCCTCCTGTTGAGAGTAATTGAGTCAAGATCACCCAACTGGTTTTATTCCTAAGCAGGAACTAGAACTCACAGTTTTCCAGTTTCTAGCCTGGTGTATTAATCATTACACCAAACTGGGTCTGGCAGTAATAAAACTGATGATGGTTTCATTAAGTTCAGCACTGAATAACTGTATAGTACAGTTGCAATGAGAAACTATCT
This sequence comes from Crotalus tigris, assembly GCF_016545835.1. Lineage (NCBI taxonomy): Eukaryota > Metazoa > Chordata > Lepidosauria > Squamata > Viperidae > Crotalus > Crotalus tigris. Next base: position 138,170 of record NW_024096483.1, read on the forward strand.
GTAATACTGAGTAGTTGTTAATTACGAATTCTGCCTGGATCTTCAAGAAAAGTTGGTAGTCAAAACTAAGAATGACTACTGAATTGAAGCAGAAAGTCAGCAGAAGAGTGCACTCAAGAGAAAAATTGAAACTACTGTGCCCAGTGACAGATCATTTTATATGAAGAGGGAGGGGATTTCACATTCCTGTTAAAATCTGCAGGTGTCCACTTGAAATCCTACAGTATTTTGTGAAGAATAAAATTAAACTGATAACAGATACTACATTTGATCTTAAGACCAGAGAGCGATGAAGATTAATTAAGTTCAAAATTTGGTTCCTGAACAGAATATAAAATAATTTAAGGGTCTTTTGAGCACAGCACTTCCCTTTATGAAAAAGAGATTGTAGCACAGGCTGTGAATGTTTCAAAGTAGAAAGAACAAAAATATTTTCTCAATTTGAATCGCTTCAAACCTCAGGAACTGATGACACAAGTCTCAGAGAAAGTGAAGGTAACAGTAGCAGGAATAGTTGAACTGCATTTGAAAACCTGCAGAGGACAGACAGTACAGTAAAAAAAATCTCCAAGAACCTGTTGAAGGAAAAGTCTTCATCATAGTTCAGTCCAAGCCTTCTCATTGACATGAAAATGGCTGACAAAAAAAGTTGCCTGAGATGGGTGGTAAATAACTTTGATAAACAAACAAACAAATAAGTTTCTCCTTCAAGAAGACCGAAAGTCCATTCTTTTTCCTGACCTTCTACTTAGTTTTCCCATTATTTCAGGAACATTTTCAAATTGGCTGGTATAAAAGCATCTTGGATAATGAGGATGATAACTTTCAACCTTATACAGGTATTTCTCAATTTAGTACCATTCATTTACTGGCCATTCAAAGTTACAACAGTACTGGGAAAAAGTGACATGACTACTTCTCACACTTGCGACTGTTGAAGCATCCCCATGGTCACATGATCAGAATTCGGACAATTGGCAACTGGTTCATATTTCTGACGATTTTGCTGTCCTGGAGTTCTGCGATCACCTTTTGCGACCTTCTTATATGCAACAGCATACTTCATTTTTATTTGTTCTTGACTGCAACCTCTCAAAAGTATCTACATAAGATCTTTTTTTAATCAAAATGTATAATTGTAAATATTTAATCTGCAATTGTCAACATTATTTTTTAAAAATTTGGAATGGATTTGGCAATCTTTCAGTTTGCAAAATGCATCAACAAGAGATTCAATCATAAAATTCCTAGCCTAGAATTAGTGGGCAGTAATTCTAGGATGGAAAGTAGGTAGGCACATTCATGCCTATTGAAAGTACGTTAAATGAATGTTGTGGTGGTTATTCCTAGGTAAATTGATACAGGATTACAACAGAATTGTATAGCATTGCAATCAGACCTCTGAGAAATCGTTCAAAAATAGATTTACAATGGTTTCTATAGTCTAAGGCATATTTGTAATTTACTTGAAAAGAAAACTAATGTCCTTAGAGACATACACATAAGTGTAAATTAAAAAAATACTTTTCTTGATGATGGGAGGAATTCCAGGTAAACATCAGAAACATGTTCTCCCTAGACAGTTTCAGTGGACTGGCAGTTTTGAGATGATGAAATTTTCAAGCTATGAAAACAGGAAGAAGGGATTCCAGTTGCTATTATTTGTCAATCCTGTTCCCAAACTGATGAACTTCAGCAACTGCAGTTGCAGAGAGATTTATTTCTGAAATTAATATAGAATCTGTGTTCATTATCGCATATATCATCAGCTGGACTGGATGGCTGTTCTTAAAAACACCTAGCTTCCTTTCTGACAAAAACACCTAAAGTAGAATTTTCATATTGTTGATATATACAGTATCTGGCACTCACCTTACACTTTAAAACTTTAAAGTGTACAGCTAAACTTTAAAAAGCAAAAGCAAAACATAAGAATGTAGCACTTTAAATGCCCAGAGATGGGAATCAAGTGGGGCACAAATTTAATACATACATACATACATACTTCAATTCAGTGCGAAACCTATTCTTGTAGTTACTTCTTGACAGATTCTTTCAGAATATCTATTTACCAATACAATTCACCAATGAAGATATGGAAATTACAACTCCATATAAATAAATTCTAAGCTTGCTATATTTAATTTTTGGCTAGGGTTTGTTTGTTTGTTTTTCTTATTGTGCCATGGCCATTTTTTAAAATAGGATTCAGTATAGAGCACAAATCCAGAAAATGAGTTAATCTCAATAAATAGGTTGAGCATGTTGGGCAAACACAGCTATTATAATTGTTTCTTTATCCATCTTTTCCCTTTTATGAATGCTCCATTGAAAGAAAAAGTTTAGAAGAAGTGGGAATATAACAAAAGAATGTAACAACATCTGCACACACACACACACACACACACACACCACATTCTCATTCATCAGTTGGTTTGATGGCATAAATCAATGTGTAAAAGAAAGCAGAATAATCCAGATTCAAAACTTGTTTTTTTTAATCTCATGCCAGAAAATTAGTACTAATAAAGTTGTTTTCAAAAGAAAGAAACTTCTCACCTTCTTGGCATCTACTTAGATACGAGAGGGAGAAAGAAGTTTTTTCAGCAATGGGCCTATTCTTAGTTGCTGATTGATTTGCTATTGATTGTGGAGACCAGCAGTGAGGACTAGCAGTCTTCCATGGAGGTGAGTGAAATTCCACCAAACTATCACCTGGCCTCATTTGCATTTTATACAAGAGAGTTGACAAGGTATTTCCCGCACATACTACTGTTATTTCCAGTAGAAAATAACATAAAATAACACAAGGAAAGAAAAATCAGAATAATTGCAACCAGAATATCTTCTGATTAATTAGCTATGTCTGATGACCAGTTTATTTCAATCACTCAATAGAACTGGAGCTGTGCAGAACTATAGCTCCCAGCAGGGAATTGGTAGCCAGAGGTCAAACATACTACAATTCCTAATTCCAAAAGATATGGCATACATTCTCAAGTAAGTAAAGCAAATTGGGTATAAATAGCTTGATTCATGGAGATTGCAGGGAAGTGTTTTATTTGTTAGATTTATACCCTGTCTTCCATTCAGGAGCTCAAGGTTATATACACAAGACTCCTTCTCCAATTTTTTTCAACAACAACCATGAGAAGGAAGGAAGGAAGGAAGGAAGGAAGGAAGGAAGGAGGGAGGGAGGGAGGGAGGGAGGGAGGGAGGGAGGAAGGAAGGAAGGAAGGAAGGAAGGAAGGAAGGAAGGAAGGAAGGAAGGAAGGAAGGAAGGAAGGAAAAAGAGAAAGACTGGTCCCAAATCACCCAATGAAATCCAGTGGCTGAGATTGGGCTTGAATCTGGGTGACTCTGCTTCTAGGCCAGCACCTTAATCAATAAACCATAATGGCTCTGGTCAGAGAGTCCCTCTGGGAGAGAGACGGGTGGCTTAAAAATGTGATAAATAAAATAAAATAATAAAATAAAAATAAAACAAACAATGGCTCTGGTTTGTTTTGGGGGTTCTCTCTGGAAGGGGTTTTCAAGTTTCTAGTTAAATTATAAGTCTAGAATTTCCAGCTAGTTTAGGCAGATTTAAAATTGCTTCGTTTTTTTTTCAAGGTCAGACAGAATTTTCTTGGTTCGGACACTTCATTAATTGAAATAAATATGGATTGCATTTATCCCTTCCTCCATTTCCCTCTCCTGTTTCAGATGGGACTATCTCTCAGGCAAATTATAGATTGTAACCCTCTGGGCTAGAGACCATTTTTTACTTCCCAGACATTGACAATGCAACAAGGATACATTTTAAAGTCAAATTCCTATGGCCTAGTTCATATAACACGACATATTGTGATTTATTTGGTTTCAGTTTAGCATGTTGTACAAACATGGCTGTAGTTCAATAAACCAAAAATGGTTTAGTAGATTGTGGTTTAGCAGATTGTGTGAATCCAATTTATACATGTGCTTTTACTAATTTATTACAAAGATCTGTATGTCTCTATGTCTCTAGATAGCTTACAATATACATATATTAAAAATCCATGAAACCCATTCAACCTTAAAACAATAAGGGATTGGGAAGGAATAGAAAGAAGATAAAAAGCAATCAAGAGACAGAAGGAAAGCTAATTGGCAATTCAGACCTGGTGACAAGAAACTTGGGAAGATTATATATTTAAGTTGATCAGACAGCTACTGCTTTAATGAATTCACTATAAATGAGGCTGAGCAATTTATCTTTCTAGGGTTTCCATATTTACACAGATTAGCATTACTTTACTGACTTTGGTGTAGTTCTTGAATCCTTGATCTCGTCCATGGAGTCTGATATGTTCCTCAATTATGTATCTATGTAGTCTCATAATTATTATGTTTTAAACTTAGTTAATTGTTGGAAGACAAATAGGAAATTAAACATAGAAACTGAGAGCCAATATGGTGGTTAAAGGCACTGAGCTAGAAAGTACTGTGAGTTCTAGTTTGAGTTCGGATTTAGGTGGGAAAGCAGCTGGGTGACCTTGGGTCAGTCACTCTCTCACAGCTCCAGGAAGAAGCCCCAGAAAGAACAAACCACCTCCAAACATGTTGCCAAGAAAACTCCAAGGACTTGCCCTCCAACAGACACTCTCAGCAGTAAAATACTTGTTCACATATACAAGGTGAAGTGAGTACATCAGAACTTTGTGTAACTGCTTTCTAATATTGCCCCATACATTCTATTACCTTTCTGATAATTTCCATGGGTATGTAATTCAAGGTGAGAGCTAGTCTGTTGCAGTGGTTAAAGTACTAGACTAGAAGCCAGAGACTGTGAGTTCCGGCTTCACCTTGGCACAAAACGAGCAAGGTGACCTTGGGCCAATCACTCCCTGTCAGCCTTTAAAGGTAATGGAAGACCACATCTCAACTCTTGCCATCAAAACTGCAGGGACTTGTCCACTTGCCAGGAGCAATGCTTCCTCAAAGCCATAATAATAATAATAATAATAATAATAATAATAATAATAACAACAACAACAACAACAACAACAACAACAACAACAACAACAACAACTTCCACATCTGTCTATCCCGGGTCCTTAGTAAAGACTTGCTAGGTAGACAAAAATGCCAAACCCAGTCTGGACATCTGGCTGTGTTAATAACAACAACAGTAATAATAATAATAATAACAATATTATATAATAATATAATAATACAGCTGGTTGATATCATTGTACCAGGAGATGCCAGAGTCAAAGAAAAAGAACTGGGAAAAATTGCAAAATACCGTGACCTGGCCATCAAAACTGTGTGCTTATGGATGAAATGTGTAACAGTGATACCCATTGTCATCGCGGCACTGGGAACTATGTCCAAAAACTTTGCAAAATATTTCAAGAAATTGCAGCTTCCTGCAATAACTCCAACAATGCTACAAAAAACTGAGCTACTCAGAACTTCTTACATTTTAAGGAGCTACCTGGTTGATACCTAGGATGCTGGCAGCAACCCGTGTCAACCATCAGCGCCAGTCAGTTTGAATGTTCAGTTGACTGAGGTTCACGTCTAATGAATAATAATAATAATAATAATAACAATAATAATAATAGTAGTAATAGAAAGACCAAACTGGCCTACAAGAAAGACCAAATGAAGAACAGAATAGAGGCATGGGAAGACAAAGCACTACATGGCCAATACATTAAAAAAAATAGCTGGGAAAGCAGATAATAACAAGACCTGGCAATGGCTAAGAGAAGGAAAATTGAAGAAAGAGACCGAGGGACTAATTCTGGCTGCACAAGACCAAGCCTTAAGGACAAATGCATATAAAGTCAAAATTGAGAAGACAGCAACAGACAGTAAGTGCCACCTATGCAAAGAAGCTCAAGAAAGAGTGGACCACCTAGTAAGCTGCTGCAAGAAGATCGCACAGACTGACTACAAACAGCGGCATGACAAAGTAGGAACAATGGTGCATTGGAAGATCTGCAAGAAATATCATTTGCCTGTAAGCTAAAACTGGTGGGATCATAAAATAGAAAAAGTCATAGAAAATGATAAAATTAAACTGCTCTGGGACTTCAGAATTCAAACAGACAAGCACCTGCAACATAACACCCCAGACTTAACAATTGTCGATAAGAAAGACAAAAAAGTCTGGATAGTGGACGTGGCAGTGCCTGTAGACAGCAGAATAGACGAGAAAGAACTGGAGAAGATAACAAAATACCAAGATCTACAAATAGAAATAGAAAGACTGTGGCAAAAGCAAGCAAGGGTAGTACCAATAGTCATAGGTGCCTTGGGTGCAATCCCAAAACAACTGGAGCACCACTTGAACACCATTGGCATTGACAAATTCGCTATTAGTCAATTGCAAAAGGCGGCCTTACTAGGAACTGCTTCCATCTTGCGACGATACCTGTAATACCATCAAACATCCACATCTGCCTATCCCAGGTCCTGGGTAAGGACTCGATAGGTAGACAAAATGCCAAATCCAGTATGAACATCTGGCTGATTGTGCGATGATCAATAATAATAATAATAATAATAATAATAATAATAATAATAGAATAGAAGAGAAAGAACTGGAGAAGATAACAAAATACAAAGACCTACAAATAGAAATAGAAAGACTGTGGCAAAAGCAAGCAAGGGTAGTACCAATAGTCATAGGCTCCTTGGGCGCAATCCCAAAACAACTGGAGCACCACTTGAACACCATTGGCATTGACAAATTTGCTATTAGTCAATTGCAAAAGGCGGCCTTATTAGGAACTGCTTCCATCCTGCGACGATACCTGTAATACCATCAAACATCCACATCTGCCTATCCCATGTCCTGGGTAAGGACTCGATAGGTAGACAAAATGCCAAATCCAGTCTGAACATCTGGCTGACTGTGCGATGATCAATAATAATAATAATAATAATAATAATAATAATAATAATAATAATAATAATAATAATAATAATAATAATTCAAGAGAACACCACCTGGCCATCAGAAGGAACTAGCAAACCCTCTGGGTCATAATTAATACAGAAACAATTTCCTTCCAGTAGGTTCAAGGTACAAAGAGAGCGGCACATTACAGGAATTACGCCGGATTCTCTGCTGTTGGTCAGCAAAAAGTCACCGCGCGTCGTCCCGCGAGTGAGCAACATGCTAAGAAGGGACGCGTCTGGGGAGATTCTCAGCCATCCAGGTCAGGATTGTCCCAAATGTGCTTTTTCAAAAGGCAGCTGGATTTTCTTTCTCAGAAGAAGCTTCTTGGATAAGAAGCGAATCGTCTTCAACAAACAAAAAACACAATCCAGCTGTCTTTTGGGAAAGCGCCTTTGGGGTCGTTAAGGGGCAGGGAAGAGATGGATTTTCTTCAGAGCCGCTGGCGGCGTTGGCTAAACCACTGGCGGCGCTTCTGTTTTTGCTGGCAAGCAATCGAGCGAGGGGGACGCGCTGTCAGCGCGCAGCGAAGCGTCCGGACTCTGGAAAAGCGGGCCAAGAGGAACCGTCTCCCGCTCTTCTCCAGCGGCGAGTAGCGGGCGCTGACGGGGCGTTTCCCTCCTCCGCGATGAACGAAGCTGCGCCGACAAGACGAAAAAGCCGCGCTTGTTGCTGGACGAGCTCGTTTGGGCTGCGAGGGATGGAAGGGGAGGGACCGCCGCCGGAGGAAGGCTGGTGAATCCTGGGGGCGCTCGACGGTCTCCCTGGCGAAGAGGGGAGATGCGATGACTTCGCTCACCCTCGTTCAGCCCCCCCGAAGAGGACACCCGTGGGAAGATCAGGTAGAGCCCGCTCCTTCCTTCCACGTTTGACTTTTCTAGCGGATTTATTGAGAAGTAAATACACTTGTAACGAGGCTCGCTCCGAATGAGCGAGTTTTAGGGTTGCAGGCGAGCGGAGAAGTCGTGGGTTCCTGGTTGAGGATGCGGTGGGATTTAGGAGAGTTAACACCTAATGCTTTACCTCGGGAGGCACCAGATTGTAGATGCTCCACCTCTCCAGCAGGACCTTCTCTATTCCTGCCTGCTTCCCAACCCAAAAAATCCTGATTCCGGATTTTGGGAATATTGATGTACTCCAACTCATTTCCAGTCTTTGTACTTACCCTTCCTTAAGGCGGCATGTACAACTTTGCTCCAACGTTTGATGTGTCAAAAGTATTTGCCTCTCCTACATTTTTATTTCTCCTTTTGTCCAAGAAGCTCCAAAAGTTAAAATGATTCGGCTCCTCATTTAACCATTCATCTTCTGGCAAACCTGTTGGTCAATTCGGTGGCCAGTTCTCTTAGGCCAAGCCCTCTCATCTGGTTCTATGGCTATTCCCTGTACCGAGTATCTATGGAAATGTAACGTTTCCCTTTTCCAAGTATTTTAGACTCCTTAAAAACATCATACTACGACTGTGCAATACGCTGTGTTAAGCAGTGTACTTCTCACCTTTAAAGGAACGTATGCATATGAATGCCAGAGCAAGGGGGTAGCACCTAGCTGATCCTGAAAATGTTAAGCAAGCACAGAACTGGTTACAACTTGAATGGAGACCAACCCAGAATGCCAGAGCTGTAAACTAGATTGGAAAAATCTGGGAAGAAGGCAAGAGCAAATCTATGCCTATCTACAGTATGCCTTTTCTGATATATAAGGTGAATGAAAGTTAAGGAAATTTTAAATTCTTAATTTTGAATTTCTTCATTTACTTATGATAAATAGTATAAAATAAATATAAAAAGCTGAAAATATGTATCTCAGATGCACAGTGAGAGATAATATTGTTCAATGCAGGAATCCTCTATTATACCATTAGCATCTGTGACAGAAGACCATCCAGTCTCAGTTTAAAACCTCCAGGAAAGAGAGAAAGACCATCGTCTTCTGAGTCCAATTTCCATTGTTGAAGAGTTGTTCCTATTTGGAACTTTTTCCAAATGTCCAATCAAAATGGATTTCTTCACTGTTTCAATACATTACTTCTTGTCTTCCCTTCTGGAACAGGTCTGCTCAGTTCTGCCCATCTTCTGCTTCATAGCCATCCAGATACTTGCCATGCTTACCCACAATTTTCTCTTTTCTGGTTAAACCTACCCAGCACGCCTATAAATCACATTTTTTTTTCTTTTCAGGCCACTTATTATCTTGATTGCTTTTATCTGACACATTCCACTTCCTAAATTGTGGCATCTATTTTAGATTATTTCAAAACATTAAACTAATGTCACAGAAGAGAGCCTTGAAATTAGTACTGTGTTACCCTCACCTAATTCATCATATCTGGCAGTTATCATCTTTAAAGTCCATGAGGAACCATCTCACCCCAGTGGAACTGGCCATCGCCACCCATGCTGCAGACCCCATCGGTCAGGGAATTCTGGCTGGTGGGATCCAGGAGAAGAGCCTTCTCTGCAGTGGCTCTGGCCCTTTGGAACATCTTGCCCCCAGACTGGCTCCCATCCTCTTGGCCTTCCATAAGGGCTTGAAGACCTGGTTCTTCCTGTTGGCTTGGGCACCCTATGGGGAAGTATCACATTGGAGGGTTGATGGACCAATAGTAAATTTCACTCCTCCCCTGTACATTCTGTTTCCTCCCTCCCCATCTTTGAGTCATAATATGTATTTTAATTAGCACTATTGATGTTACCTTCCCCAACACCACAATATCCAATTTTAGTCATTGGCTCTTTTAGCCAATTTCACAGGTTACTAAATGGAAGGTGGAACCACACTGAAAAGGAGCCACAGTTTGCTCACTCTTGGAAAGCCTGGTCAAGTAGAAATGAAGACATTTTGTAGATGAATCACTTTTGTTTCTGCTTCACCTCTAATGCCAGGAGAGTGAAAAGTGGGATGCAGCTTTTAGTTTAGTTTTTTTTCTTCTTAATTTGTCCATGCAGTAACTTTGCTTTTATTTTTCTTTCCCACTATTCCCAATGAAAGGTTGGCATCCTATTTTGACCCGTTTAAACTGAAGAAGAATGGCAGTCTTGTGTTGTTTTTTTCTACGAGTTGTGCTTGCACTTGTGTTTCCTTGCATTTGCTGTGTTTTATTGCATTTTCTTGTTTCAATTATTTTCATAATATTGACATGCATGTAGATTTGTGACATCTTTCATTTCAACACTACCTTTCACAATAGCATTTTTCTTCAGATGAAAATATGTAGGCATTTGAGTATGATTCTGTAATCTGATTTTGTTTTTTATTATAGAAAATAAATGTTGTGAGATATGAACTATTCCACTGAACAAATATACTTTAAGTTGGCTAGGCAGTTCAAACTGTTAATCTAGGAGGAGCCAATGTAGTTACCCAACAGAAATATAAGAGCTCTTTTTAATACCCATATTAGGACAAGATTGAAGCTCTTAAAATACTGAGGAAGTTTTCCAGTTATCCAAAACTCATTTAATTAAGCTTTTTTTTTATTTTTGTGAATTGAACATTGTAGCTAATGTGATTAAAACATGTACTTTAAATTCCTTCTCTTTGCAGGATTTCCAAATATGTAAAATTTGGGTCACTGGCATAGAATGAGGAGACTGGGTAACTTTTATTAGCCTACTCTTTTTGAATAAAATTAGTTATTTATTGAATGCAAGTAGTTTTTCATTAAAATTGCTTTTATTTCCAATATAGCTTAATATTATGGTGATTCTTCTTCTCCCAAGTGGAGATTTTAAAAATCCAGTTTAGTTACAGGTAGTCCTTGATCTATGACAACAATAGGAACTGCAACATTCATTATTAAGCAGTGTTACAGGATCCAGTTTGAGTCTTTGCTGGAGCCAATCCTTAGAGAACTTCTCCCTCTCCAGAATGTGTGCACTGGGCTGGTTTACACACTATATTTATATGGTGCTTAGTTGTGTGTGGGTTTTAGTTGTTAGGGTGTTAATAGCCTACTATTAAGTCATTAGGTTGTTTCCTGGTTCACAGTACCTTGTCTCCTAAGTGCCTGGTAAGCTGGTAATAAATCAAAACACCTGTTTATGGAGATTCTCAGTCATCCAGGTCATGGTTGTTCCAAAGGTGCTTTTTTTTCAGGAGGCAACTGGACTTTCTTGTTTTTCTTTGAAGACATTTCACTTCTCATCCAAGAAGCTTCTTCAGCTCTGACTGGATGGTGGGGAATGGAAGGATTTGCAATAGTGGCAAATATCAGTAGCTCAAGTATAGGATGAAGATGAAGGTTTGTTCTATGAGCTTGTGGGTTGGTTTCCAAACGTTTCATTTCCAGGCTTGGGGAAATGAAGAGGATGTCTGTGTCAGTGCTCTTCTGACCATTGGGGCCATTTGGGGGTTATCTGTATCCTCAGGGTCACCTGAGTATTGCAAATGCGTGTAGAGCCTTCTTGGCTGCAGGATGTTTTCTGTCCTGTTCCTGTAGTTTACAGGGTTTTCTGGAAATCTCCAAACCTCCAAATGGCCCGAGCAACTCTAAAAGAATGCAAATGACAGCTGTCTGCAAGGAATATAAATCCTTCCATTCCCCACCATCCAGTTGGAGCTGAAGAAGCTTCTTGGATGAGAAGCAAAACGTCTTCAAAGAAAAACAAGAAAGTCCAGTTGCCTCCTGAAAAAGCACCTTTGGGACAGCACTCCTATTGACTGACAAGGTGCCCATCTCACAGGCTTCAATTGTTAAGCAGTTGTAGTCATAAAGCGAGGCATCACACATGATTGCATTCAATTTTGCAACCTTTTTTGCCACTGTGGTTAAACAAATCATCATGGTTGTTAAGTAAAACATCACGTGATTGCAACCTGTAACCTTCCCTGCCAGCTTCCCCATTGGCTGGGCTGGTCAGAGGTCAGCTGGCAAGACTGCAAATAGCAATTATAGGACTGCATCCATTATAAATGTGCAACAGTTGCCAAGTGCCCTAATTGCTATCATGTAATCATGGGGACACTGCAACACTTTTAATTGTGAGGACAGGTTGTAAATCATCTTTTTCAGTGTCACTGTGTCTTCAAATGGCCACTAAACAAATGGTCATAAATCAAAGACTATCTGTACTGTTGAAAGAAGATTGTTGAGACTTATTGTTTTTCTGTAATTTGGTATATATTCATAGGGCTGGATTTTTTCATACGCAGATGCAATATGCCACTCAGATGTCTGATTGTAGGAAGGTGCACTCTGTTTAGTTGCTTGCCAGCAATTAGAGATATATAAACAAAAAGATAATAGAATTGGCAGGAATAAATCCTCCTTGTAGTGTATCATCAATAGCACAAAAGAGTTTTCACCAGTCAGTCAATCAATTGTTGGTGGAAATCACATTATAATTTTCCTGCTGCTAATGGGAGTAGAAAAAACCAATAAATTGTTGAAAAGGAATGATTCTTGTGTTTTCAATGTCCTTCTTAAAAATGCTGAAGTCTATTTTTGCAGCCCCTGAAGCTATTTTTATTATAGTTATTGCTAAAGATTAGACTTAATTACTTGACATTTTGAGGTGTGATTCACTGTGTGAAAACCTTTGTAGTATTGGCTCATAGAAAAACTCACAAACTTTGCCCCCATTCCCAACAGCCTTTCCAGGCAAAACCCACAGAAAATTTTGGGTTTTATCCACTTTATATTATCTATCCAATTATTACACCCTCAGCCACCTCCCAAAATGGATTTCTTGGCCTGCCATTGAAAGATTTCCACTCCTGGCTTAGAGAGAGAGAAGAAAGCTAAGATCATTTTGTCTCTCTGTATATATTCTATATGTACTTGTGTGAGAGAAAAAAAATTATACTTGAATGTTGATAGCTGTGCAGTTTCCTTCCTTCCTTCCTTCCTTCCTTCCTTCCTTCCTTCCTTCCTTCCTTCCTTCCTTCCATCTGTCTTGTTTTTATTGTGTTTTAAAGATGCTTTATATAACTCTTGTGAGCCTTCCAAGTTGGGTTTCTTAAATAAAAACTATATGAGTTTCTTCAATAAATAAATGTTTGCAACCCCTAGCCCAGGCATTTGTACATTGCTCCAAACTGAGAAAGTTTCTCACTATTAATAATTCTTAATATAACAGAACAGGAAAATTATAAAATAATTTTGTAAGTTGTAGGATAATTGCATTCAATATATATTTCAGTTAAATCACATATAGTTTTTCTCCAGGGTTTACCTACTTCTTGGTCTTGGTTTTACCCATTTTGGGGTAAGCATATACTTCTAGACCAATTGCATGTTTCTGCTTCACCAAACATTGTGTGCTGCTGTTGTACATGTACAACAATCTCTGAACTTTTATGTCGGTAAACTGAATATGAGCAAAATTAAGTGTTTTCTTTTCTTTTTTTTTAATAGCTAACAGTTCGATAGGATTTTTCCTGTCTTCAGAGTAGTGTGAGTAACATTCTAATAAGAGGTGCATACTATTTTGAAAATACAAATTATACCCAGCCTTTCACCTCTTAAAGCATTAGTGTAGCACCAGCTAGTTTGTCATAGAGTAAAATTAGCCCTGTCTGTGCCGCTAGTAAAAGGGGGTGGAATGTGAAATGTGGCCAAACATGTAAACAAGTTGAGCCACGCCTAAAATATTTTCCACTGTGGGTACAAGTGTAGAAATTCATTGTCAGGCTGAAGGCGTTTGATCTGAGTTAGATCTGCAGTTTCTGCTGTTGTTTAAAACCTTCCAAGGTAAGTCTTTTAGGCAAACATTTTTTGCATAGGTATTATAAATTATAAATCAATTAATGTAAAGGATTAATAGACTGTTTAAAAAACCTATGATAATTCTTTCAATTTTGACTTCCCCTCCACCATTAGATTAGTATTATATTAACTTGAAACACAATACACAAGTTATTTTTGTAGTTTAGATTGTAGTAACTATGTAAATGTGGCAACATCTGACTCTAACTTTGTGTCCTTGGCAATATAAATAGCAATATCGAAATAACAAATGTAATTCCTTTGGTGGGACAGTATGCTTTTAATGCAATGAGCTTCCTCTTTTCCTTGCTGGTTTCCCCCCCTCCTTTTTTTTTTTTGCATGCTCCAACTGAAAGGCTGATCTTTTATGGAAAAAAAATGATCATGTTACTTAATAATGGGTGCTTCTGCCATATAAGGGCTTGAGTATAAAATCATATGCTTTCAGTTGTCTTTTCGTGGAGACTGCATATTTGTCAGTCATGTTAACTATCTTGCATGATGCAGTAGCTACGCTTGAGTTCCACAAATACTTGTTGTACTTTAATATTATAATTTAAGGAAAGTTGTTCTCTTAAGTGGATCACCATTCCTGCATTAGGAGTAATCTAAAGAACCTTCTCTTACTGTGGCACCCTCCAGATTTTTATAAATTCATCTGGAATCAACTGGAGTAGTACGGAAGTAGCTTATAATTTAGTATTTTTAATTGATTATTTATTTTTTAAAATGCTACCCCTTAACTGATTTTTGTTTGGACACTGTCAGTAAAGGTCAATTGAATATTTAGGACCAGATCTGCAGTATTTAGGGCTGCAGTCTGTCTATAGATTCTTCCCTTAATGCCAGCAAGTCTCTCTGAGACTTATCATTTATACCTATTATTGCATCTATATCGGATCCCAGGAAGGCTGACTGCTTATCCCAGTCAGTCCTATACTGTATGTCAGTTTCTGACATATAATTTTTGAATACCAAACAGATGCGCAAATCAGACATATGTATACTATACTATGTATACTATGTGTACTATGGCCCTAATGTTTTACCTACAGAATGGCATGCCCAACTCTGAAAATCAGGTTCTGTGTTCTAGGGACACAAATAGGTAGATTCCTTCTTATCAGAATATATTGTCTCCAGGAGACTATATTAATTAGGACAGTGAATATAAGTCAGTTTACTAATTTTAAGACTATTCCATAGACATAAAAAAGCAGAAATGGATCTATATATATGCATGTGATGGATCATTAATTGGTTATTTACCACCAATTTGGTATTGGCTTCTTAGTGATCACATTGATAGATTTTTCTCGAGGATGATCTGTCCCAACTTGTCCCTTCAGGTCCTCCACTGGTGTTCCCATTACTGCTATAATTGCTGCAATTGGGTATGTCTAGTTTAATGAAAAGAAGGACTAGGGGTGACATGATAGCGTTCCAATATCTCAGGGGTTGCCACAAAGAAGAGGGAGTCAAGCTATTCTCCAAAGCCCTTGAAGGTAGGACAAGAAGCAACGGATGGAAACTAATCAAGGAGAGAAGCAACCAGGAACTTTCCTGACAGTTAGAACAATTAATCAGTGGAACTACCTGCCTCCAGAAGCGGTGAATGCTCCAACACTGGAAGTTTTTAAGAAGAGATTGGATAACCATTTGTCTGAAATGGTATAGGGTTTCCTGCCTGAAGGTCTCATCCAACTGTGTTATTCTATTCTATTCTATTCTATTCTATTCTATTCTATTCTATTCTATTCTATTCTATTCTTTCTCATTAAATGAAATTATATAATTAATGTTTTTTATTAATCAATAATGCTTCACTGTTTTGTTTGGAGGATCATCAGCTTGCTAAATTCTTAGCTCTTAGAAATCTACTTTTAATTATTAGATGTTCAGTTTTCAAATTTGAAGTAGAATGCCCTGTTTGAAATATTTATTTTTAGTTAATTATGTCCATTATTTTTTTCTGTAGCAGATGGTACGTGAAGAGTATATTTCAGCAACACCAGGTACTGACATACAGAGACCAGAATCTCCGTATGTCTACAATGTTGGCATTTATGGCTGGAGAAAGCGCTGCCTTTATTTATTTATCCTCCTCTTGATCATCATTCTAGTTGTGAATCTTGCTCTGACAATTTGGATTCTTAAAATAATGTGGTTTTCAACAGTAAGTGTTCTTTTTCCTTTAATTGGGTTTTACTGTTGCTTTTGTTTATATTCTTACTGTCGCTTTAAGTTTTTCCCAGTGATGGTGCTTTGTAAAACATCCTTCAGTCTATTTACCCTAGAGGAATTTTGGAAATAATTTTCAAACACTGGGGAATACCTATATAAAAATCAACAAAAATACAATAACTTCATAATACAATTTATTCCTAATCTACAGGATCCACATTTTACATTTACAGTAACAAAGCGGCAGGCCAGCAACTAGATACATATAGAGCTGGGATAGATCTGTGTTCAAGCGATAGATAGATAGATAGATAGATAGATAGATAGATAGATAGATAGACAGACAGACAGACAGACAGACAGAGACAGACAGAACACAGATGCTCTGACAAGTATCTAGTTTTAACGTCGTTATTTGCAGCAAATAAAGTTATTTTCCCCTGCTTCTATCTTATTTCAGTAGATGAGTTTCTATATCTCACCTTCTTTATGTGTTTTTAGTTATAGTTTAGCCTGATGTATGAAATCCCCCCCCAGCTATGTACTTTTCAAATCACAGTATTGCTAATAAGTCAATCATTTTGGTTTGTTAACCCATATTTTTTAAAAAAATCACTTCATGTGATATGTAATTCTAGCCGGAAGCTACAGTCTTAAATATACTTTAGGATAATTTGTATTTAACTCAGTGTTAATATGCTTTGAATTGTGTTCATTGATTTGTATTACTTGAAATTCATTCTTTAATGCTTCATGTAATGCAGTGCTCAAATATCTAAATTCTTAATGGGAGAGATAACCATGTAGATTTAGTTGCATGCCAGCAATCATAAATATATGATTCCATTTCAAATAACAGTAATGTATGATTAATCCAAACAGAAAAGAGGAACAAGTGGATCACTTCTAGCCTTTCTGTTATGCAACTTATATTTTTTTCTTGGAATTATTGCTTTTTGAAGAGAGCTTGTGTATACATTGCTGGTATATGGATTGGAGAAGAAGTCCTTGTGTGCAGCACCTTTTTATTAATGTAGTTCTGCTTGGGTGGGCATATTTGCAGATGGCTCTCATGAAAACCTTGTGTGAAAACAATGCTTGTTATGACCACCTTTCTTCCATCTGTAACATATTTATCTTCTGACTTTCTTTTTCATTAGGGATGTACTTCTTGAATAAATCATACAGTATTTGGAAAAAATAAATCTGGTATCTTTGAAAAGAATTTGACAATGTCTCACACAACTAATATTTAAAATGTGTTTTGCATTTGCAGGCTGGAATGGGATACCTACAGGTTAATGCTGATGGGCTTCGTCTAGAAGGAGAGTCTGAATTTTTATATCCATTATATGTCAAAGAAATTCACTCCAGAAAGGTAATGATACAATGTTATGCACAGCTATTTGGAAATAAATCCCACTGATTTTAACAAGGCTTATTTCTGAGTTAATACACATAGAAATACACTGTGGTTTGTCATATTGGAAAAAAATCATATTTACTAGAGTTATGCAAAGCCTGTTTTGATTTGATAGAATTTCAATAAAATCGGCCCTACAAAAGCCATTTTGCTTTGAAATTGAAGTAAAGACCTGATTCAAAGCAGCAATACATATCACATGACTAAAATACTTCGGGGTGTTTCCTTTGAAGCACATCACAGATCTGATATTTTTTCTGCTCATTCTGGCATTGTTCCAGCAATATTCAGTTCTGTAATTTCTCTTTCCATTTCAACAAATATGCTTAAAGAATGCTAATTCTTGGATTTATTGGATGATAGCCTCCCCAGCATCATTGTAAGAAATTCTAATTAGCAGTCCTGCTAATCATATCATATCATATCATATCATATCTCAGATTATGTCAGATTATATCATATCTCATTGTAAATTATGGAGAATTGGAAAAGAGTGGATGTATTTATTTTTCAGTAAGGTCTAGCCAAACGTCTTAAACATTTACATTCTTTTTTCTCTTAATCCTAGGATTCACCCTTACTTTTGCAATCTTCTCATAATGTGACTTTGAATGCACGCAATAGTGATGGAAATGTCACAGGCAGATTAAGTGTAGGTAGGTGTAATATATTTTTCTTTAGTTTGGATTTTGAAAGGTTTATATCCAAATAAAGGAATGTGTTTCTTATTATGAGCTCATATACTATAGGATATATATTGTCTAGATATGCCAATTAGTCAAATACTTGAAATAAAGAAAAATAATTTTATGTCATTATCAAAAAATGAACATATGAATAATTTGACTTCAATTATAAATCTCTTTAGTGACTCAGTTCCCAGGAAGATACGAATATCAAATTTATGTAAATTATAAAAATATTGTTTAGATATAGATACATTCATAATTAAAAATACAGCCCTATTTGAATTAAAGATTCTGTGTAAAGAGACAAGATGCTGCATATTAAGGATTTATCAAATCTGGAATTTTAATTTGGCTTTGTCCACATTGTATATATTCACAAAGAACTATGTAGGTCTTTGGTTATTCGGATTTTCTCCCGCATAAAATTGGAAGTGTCTTGGTGATGTTTCGACGAAGTCCCATTTGTCATCTTCAGGCTGGTGTTTTCAGCTTTGTGCTTCGAGGAGCAATGTGTGGTCTTAGCTGTTTCTTCCTTTTAACTGCCAGTGGGGGTATGAACTGATTGGGTGGGAGCTTGGCTGTGTTCTGATTGGGTGGAGGTGTGTTCTGATTGGTTAGGGGCTTGGCTGTGCTCTGATTGGCTAGGGGAGTGTTCTGTTTGGGTGGGGGCTTTGTTGTGCTCAGGTTAGTCTGAGTTGCAGGGGGCTGCCTTGCTATTTTTTGGCTTCGTGTTCGTGGTTGTGCCTCATCTTCATGGAGGGTGTCAGTTTGCTTCATGTATGGATTGGAGGGGTTTAAAGTGGCTAATGATGCAGCTGTGGTCTGGCTTCTGGTTTGTGGTCGTGCCTCATCATTGGTGTGGCTTTGTTTTTTGCGTGGATGTGTGGTGGTGACATCCTGTGTGGTTTTTGTGAGTGTGGGTCTGGTGTCATTTTTTGTGTTAGGAAGTCATTTGTCAAGAAGGGCGGGTTTCCAAATGGCTGGTAGGCAGGAGGTATCATCTCGTTTGTTCATGCTGTGTGGGCGTTTTTCTATCTCGATGGCTTCTCTGATTATTCTGTTATTAAAATGTTCAGTTTTGGCGATAGTTCTGGTATTTTTAAAGTCAATTTCATGTCCTGTGGCTTTAAGGTGTTGGACCAGGGAAGATGTTGATTCCTCTTTTTTGACTGAGTTCTTATGTTCTTCAATGCGTGCACTTATTCTTCTGTTGGTTTGTCTGATGTATGTGGTGGGACAAACAGTGCATGGGATTTCATATACTCCATGATTTTCTAACTCAATTTTATCTTTGGGGTTTCTTAGGATGGTGGATATTTTTCTGTTTGTGCAGAATGCTGTTTTGATGTTGTGTTTATGGAGGATCTTGCTGATTCTGTCTGTGGTGCCTTTTATGTATGGGAGGAGGGCTTTGCCGTTTTCTTGTTCTCTTTCTTGGATTTTAGTGGGGGTTTCTTTTTGGATTAGGTTTGTAATCTTATTTCTTTGGAATCCATTGTATGTTAGTACATTGGTGAGAGTGTGTAGTTCGGTTTTTAGGTGTTGTTCGTCAGCTAAGCATTTTGTTCTGGAGATGAGTGTCTTGGCTATGGAGTTGATCTGTGCTGGGTGGTGGTGTGAGAGAGCGTGCAGATAGCGGTTTGTGTGTGTTTTCTTCTGGTAGATGGTGTGTCCTAGGGAGCCATTGGATTTCTTGTAGACTAAGACATCCAGGAATGGAAGTTGGTTGTTAGCTTCTGTTTCCATGGTGAACTGTATTTTGGGATGTAGGCTGTTGAGGTGTGTGAGGAAGTTGTCCAGTTTTTCTTTCCCATGTGGCCAGATTATGAAGGTGTCGTCTACGTATCTGAGCCAGAGTTTGGGTTTGTGATCCGATTTTTCTAGAGCTTGGGTTTCAAAGTGTTCCATGTAGAGGTTGGCAATGACAGGTGAGAGGGGTGATCCCCTGGGTGCTCCTTCTGTTTGTTTGTATTTTTGTCCATTATAGATGAAGTATGTGTTGGATAGGCAGTGGTTGGTCAGATCTAAGATGTGTTTGGGGGGGTTATATTTGTTTTGGATAGCTGTCAAGGCTTCTTTGATAGGCACTTGGTTGAAGAGGGATATGACATCGAAGCTCACGAGTAGGTCGCTGGGCTGTAAGTTTTGTTTCTTTATGATCTCTATAAACTGGAATGAGTTTTTTACGTGTGAGGTGATGGATTCTGCATAGGGCTGTAGTTGTTTGGCAAGAAATTTGGAGTTCACTATGGGTCTAAGTGGGGTTCCTTCTTTGTGTGTCTTGGGGATACCATAGAGTTTGGGGCATCTGGATGATTTCTCTCTGAGAATTCTTTGCTGGATCTCTTCGCTAATGGGGGAGGCTTTTATTTTGGATCTGGTGGTTTTTTCCAGAAGCCAGACCACAACTGCATCATTAGCCACTTTAAACCCCTCCAATCCATACATGAAGCAAACTGACACCTACCATGAAGATGAGGCACGACCACGAACGCGAAGCCAAAAAATAGCAAGGCAGCCCACCATCTTAAACCCCCCTGCAACTCAGACTAACCTGAGCACAACAAAGCCCCCACCCAAACAGAACACTCCCCCAGCCAATCAGAGCACAGCCAACCCCCCAGCCAATCAGAGCACAGCCAACCCCCCAGCCAATCAGAGCACAGCCACGCCCCTAACCAATCAGAACACACCTCCACCCAATCAGAACACAGCAAGCTCCCACCCAATCAGTTCATACCCCCACTGGCAGTTAAAAGGAAGAAACAGCTAAGACCACACATTGCTCCTCGAAGCATGAAGCTGAAAACACCAGCCTGAAGATGACGAATGGGACTTCGTCAAAACGTCGCCAAGACACTTCCAATTTTACGTGGGAGAAAACCCGAATAACCAAAGACCTACATACAAACACCCGCGAAAACCTCAGAAAACACAAAGAGCTATATTTATATTTTTGCATGCTGGCATCTAAAGTATTTTTGTTTCCATTTGGTTTAGAACATTCTGCTTTTTCTGATCAAATCAACCAGAAATGGAGAACATAACCAGATGCTAACCTTGCACTGTAGTTCAATATATGTATCAACTGATTAATGTAATGAGTCTTAATCACAAATTATTGAGTGTAAGACTACAAATTTAATATCCTAATTATATAACTATATGTTGCATCATTGAGGATGTGTACTTATGTATTTTTAAAGCATCAGCAAAGAAAATCCATTTTATAATGTTTTGTCCTTTTTAGATCCAGACATGGTACAGATCCATAGTCAACAATTTCAGATCAACTCTATGAATCTCAATGAAAAGCCACTTTTTACAGTGCATGAGAGTGACACTGTGATTGGTACAGAGAAACTTCGAGTCACAGGTTTGTTTGCAAGTCTAAAATTACAAAAAAAATTGTTATTTTTGAAGATAAAGACTATAATCTGAAATTGGTTATATAAATAACAGTAATCTGTTATTTTAATAACAATTTTAAGAGAATACTGAATATTTTATTACTGATGTTTTTAGCTAAAATGTTACATTAAACATCTTCAAAACTGTATTTTACATTGAGGTCTAAAAATATTTATTTTGAGTAATTGGTAATTATTTATTAGTAGTAATTAATATTTAACTAGATGGTAGGCAGCATCTGTAAAAAAGAAAGCTAAATATGGCCAGATGATGGAAGACCACTAGCAATACTGGAAATCTGAAAAAAAAAAAACTTCTCAGAAGAAGGAAATGACAGAACATTTCTGCTCTGTTGCTAGCAAAATTATGAGATGTGGAAATAGACTTATCAGTTAAAATAAGGCAACATTACTCAGTTGAATACTGAGGTAAAAATCATTGATTTGGCTGATGAGTTAAGTACCTCATTGAATTACTTGTACAACCTACTGAATGATGTGAAACACGTGTAAGATCTTTGGATCTGACAATACTGCACAACATTTTTTGGTTTGGGAACTAGCTTCTGTTTTTGTGAACCAAGCAGATTTCTGAGAATAAGATTTTTATCACCTTTACCTTACTTCTAAAACTTTGTTTACTTACTTGCAAATTGGCTTTTGAGGATTGGGGAATGGTATAGGAAATGTGCAGTTGTCAAATGGTAGCAGGAATTCATGAGAAAAACCTCTTACAGTCTCTTAATAGGGGATCATAATGTAGGCTGGTAGGCTGAAGTGAGCAATGAATGAGCAAAAATATGGAACTGAAGAGGTTACAGTTGTCTGCTTCACCTAGAGTACACGTTGTGGTTTTCATCCTAACAAGTTTACATATAGGTTAACCTAGTTCCATATTAGCCAACAGATAGATAGAGTCCACAGGACTAGCAAATGGGGAAGTCCTTATACAGGAAGTCTTCAGTTATAATGGTCTCAGAAAAAATAACTTGCGACCTGTACTTGCTCTTAAAAACCGTTGCAACAACCATCAGCCATGTGATTGCAATTGGGGCACTTGGCAACATCTTGCATTTAAGACCAGTTGCAGCATTGTGCAGTCATGTACATTTCTAACCTTTTTTTTTTTTTTTTTGCCAATTTTGAGCAAAAAGATACCTGTTGGGGAAGCTGGATTCATTTAATGACCATGTGATTTGTTAACAACTGCTGTAAAAATTGTTGTAAAATCAGGTCCAACTCAACTTACATTGGCAATAACTTACAATGGAAATTCTATGTATAAGTTAAACAGTTATTGTTACCCAGTGGGTAGATTGTTCCAATTAGGTTATCCCTCTAAGCCAGTGGTTCTCAACCTCTTTAATGCCGCGACCCCCAACCGGTCGTAAGTCAAGGACTACTCAACTGGTGCAGCACCGTTTGCAGAATGGGACTTTTGGCAGGCTCAGCAGGGCAGAGACAGCCTGGACAATTCCTATTGGCTTTTGAAAGCCAATAGAATTAGACTCTATTCAAGAGAGTCTATTCTATTGCCTTTCAAAAGCCAATAGAATAAAAGAGAGTAGCACAGCTAAGGAAAAGGGGAAAAAAAATGGCGGGCTGCGTTGTTTGACGACCCCCATGAAATAGTCGTTCGACCCCAAATGGGGTCCCGACCCACAGGTTGAGAACCACTGCTCTAAGCAATATTTTTACTGCCTGGTAACTTTTATATCTAATAATTCTTCTCCATAGATCTAATTTTTCATTTCAGTTATGTGAATATTTAATTTTGAATGTATAGATTTAACGGCTTGTAAACATATGCTATTCTAATGTTCAGCAAAACCTCCAAAGCCCACAGTGTTACATTAGAACCTCAAATATTTAAACCAGCCCAAATATCAGAGTACTCAAAATATGGTGGAATCTTAGACACTTAAAAGACCGTATGTACTCTGAATTAGATTTGGATATTTTGTTGGGTGGTTATGAAAAACTTGTTTTCCATTAGTAATGCACTTAATTTGACACTTAAAAGTGACAATCATTTGTCTTTTTTTCTGCTTCAGGTCCAGAAGGTGCCCTTTGCGAACATTCTGTAGAAACACCCCTTGTCCAAGGTGTGGGAGATGATGTCAAAAATCTAACACTTAAGTAAGAATATCCCTCCAAAATGAGTAAACGTTTATTATTTATTTCATTATTTTTTTTTTTGCTGTATTCTCAGTAAAGCTAGACTTATAGAGCAGTAAGATGATAAGTAATCAGTAAGATACTGAGGAACAACCCGAAAGGAAAAGGATTACTAGGGAGAAACAAGGAATCAAACTCCATATTATCACATTAGTTATTGCAAACTAATTTAAAAACTATTACTATTACTAAGAATGGTCAGTATTGACAAAATAATCATGTTCTCAAGATCATTTTCCACCTTCATATTGTATAGTAAGACAGCTAAAGAAGCAATTTGAGAACACAGTGCCACTAAGAACACAGTGCCACTGGGTAAGTGAGCACCTGTCCAGCCTAGACAAGTTTAAATCACCAGGACCAGATGGATTACATACCAAGGTCCTCAAGGAACTGGCAGACGTATCTCAGAATCACTGAACTATATTTTTCAAAGATCCTGGAGCACTGGGGAACTACCAGAGGACTGGAAAAGAGCTGATGTAGTTCCCATCTTCAAAAAAAGGGGGGAAAAATGGATCCAGGAAATTACAGCCCTATCAGCTTGACCTCAATACCTGGGAAGATTCTGAAAAAGATAATCAAACAACGAATCAGCGAACACCTACAGGCAAACCAAGTCATTACTAAAAGCCAACACGGGTTTGTCAAAAACAGATCATGCCAGACAAACCTTATTACATTCTTTGACCAAGTGACAAAATTAGTGGACCAGAGGAATGCTGTGGATATAATTTACTTGGACTTCAGTAAGGCATTTGATAAAGTAGATCACAACCTACTACTTGATAAGATAGAAAATGTGGGTTAGACAGCATCACCACCAGATGGATCCGTAGCTGGTTGACCGGCCGTACTCAGTGTGTGGTCCTCAATGGAACCACATCTACATGGAGGGAAGTGTGTAGTGGGGTGCCCCAGGGCTCTGTTCTGGGCCCAGTGCTCTTCAACATCTTCATCAATGATTTGGACGCGGGGATAGATGGGGAACTCATCAAATAGGCAGACGATACCAAGCTGGCAGGAATAGCCAACACTCCAGAAGACAGGCTTAGGATACAGGAGGATCTGGACAGACTTGAACACTGGGCGCTATCTAACAAAATGAAATTCAATGGTGAAAAAAGTAAGGTTCTACATTTAGGCAAGAAAAACCAAATGTATAGGTATAGTATAGGGGGTCCTTGTTCTATAGTAGTAACTGTGAGAGGGATCTCGGAGTCCTAGTGGACAATCATTTAAATATGAGCCAGCAGTGTGCTGCAGTTGCCAAAAAAGCCAACACAGTGCTAGGCTGCATTAACAGAGGGATAGAATCAAGATCACGCAAAGTATTAATACCACTCTACAATGCCTTGGTAAGGCCACACTTGGAATACTGCATCCAGTTTTGGTCACCACGATGTAAAAAAGATGTTGAGACTCTAGAAAGAGTACAGAGAAGAGCAACAACGATGATTAGGGGACTGGAGGTTAAAACATATAAGGAAAGGTTGATGGAATTGGGTATGTCTAGTTTAATGAAGAGAAGGACGAGGGGGGACATGATAGCAGTGTTCCAATATCTCAGGGGCTGCCACAGAGAAGAGGGAGTCAAGCTATTTTCCAAAGCGCCTGAAGGCAGGACAAGAAGCAACGGATGGAAACTAATCAAGGAGAGAAGCAACCTAGAACTAAGGAGAAACTTCTTAGAAGAAACAGTTAGAACAATTAACCAGTGGAACAACCTGCCTCCAGAAGCGGTGAATGCTCCAACACTGGAAGTTTTTAAGAAGAAACTGGACAGCCATTTGTCCGAAATGGTACAGGGTTACATGTCTGAGCAGGGGGTTGGACTTGATGACCTCCAAGGTCCCTTCCATCATCATCATCATCATCATTATTATTATTATTATTATTAAGACATTGCTAAAATCTCAGGAATCATTTGCACCAAATTACAGAAAAGCATGCTTACTCTGAAGGCATTCATGGTGCAAATGCTTTAAATGCAGATGGTGGTATATTAATCTCATACAGATAGTTTTGGCTTTCAGCCATTCATTTGGTTATATAACAGCCCTGAAAAAAGTGATTTACAACCAATCCTTACAACAGCTGCAGTATCCCCATGGTCATGTGATCAGAATTCAGGTGCTTGGCAACAGACAGGTTGCAGTGTTCCAGGGTCATGTGATCACCATTTGCAACCAGCCCAGCCAACCTCTGACAAGCAAAGTCAATGGGGGAAGCCAGATTCATTTAATGACCACAATTCACTTAACAACTGCAGTAATTAAGTTAATAACAGTGGCAAAAAAGTCATACAATTGGGTTGACTCACTTAACAACTGCCTTGCTTAGCAACAGAATTGTGATCCCAATTGTGGTTATTCAGGTAAACCTGTATTCCTTCTAGTGATTCTTATTTACTTTAAAAGAATGTATTCTTTTATACATTAACTAAACTAAAACCTGTTAGGGAAGCCTTTAGATAGGCTTGCTCTCTTTATTATACATTTTTGTCCTTTTTAAGCCTTTTTGTTTTAGCAAGTATATTCACTGTAAATAATTTTAAACTTCCTTTAGGGAAAAACCTTTCTCAAAGCAGTTTGCAAAAATAAAATCATATGCAAGAAATGGTAACAAGAAAATATGAAAGCATACTGAAATATATACATATGTACAATACTGAAATTGTAAATTTTCAAAAGAGTAAAGTCAGATATCCATCCCTGAACAAGGTAATTGAAGATTGCTAAGGAACCAGATGACTAAGAACATTTTATTTTATTTAAAACAAATAGGATCACATGGTGTCATATTAAAACTAATCCCAACATTCAGAATGGCTGTGAATGATTGTTTATATACTTCTTGTAAGATTTAAAGAAGTTGATTCCATGAAACAGCAGATAAATATAAATAATGAATCTTCATTGTTGGAAACCATGGGGACATTGAATGAAGATACATCGGCATCATTTCTATTCCATAGTCGATTCATATTTTCTAAGATTCAAATCAGTGGTGGGATTCTGCCGGTTTGCACTGGTTCAGGAGAACGGGTAACTAAATTTACCTGAATTTGGAAAACCAGCTGGCTTCCAGAAGTCCAGTCTAGACCTGGGAGGCCTGGAG
Organism: Crotalus tigris; assembly: GCF_016545835.1. Classification (NCBI taxonomy): domain Eukaryota; kingdom Metazoa; phylum Chordata; class Lepidosauria; order Squamata; family Viperidae; genus Crotalus; species Crotalus tigris. The sequence continues at coordinate 164,817 of NW_024096483.1, forward strand.
GAGGCCTCCCAGGCCTAGAATGGCCCACCGGAAGTGCATGGATGTCACTTCCAGAAGTCTGTTCTAGGCATCGGAGGCCCAGGCCTGCATCAAATAAGAGAACCGGTTGTTCAGATATTTGAATCCCATCACTGATTCAAATGTCTATTTTTTTTCCTTCAGCTCAAAATTGTTGCTTGTTTGCCAATTGAACCTGTGCTATCTTGAAAAATTGTTCCATCCAGAGAAAACATCTATTAGCTTTTGTAATGTTCCTGTATTAAAAAGCAAACTAAATTGGTATATAAAACCAAGTCACCTCTACAAGTTCACCTCTACAAATTGTGTTGTTTTCTTAAAGTATATAGAAGTACGGTATTAAGTCTCCATTGGGCAGAAGCTGAATTATGCACAACTTCATTGCATTTAAGTTTGCAAGCAACCTAGCAAGCATATCAAAAGTTTTGTGGTTCTTTTCTGGCACCTTCAGGCATTACATACTGTAATGACTATTGTCTAAATGATTTTTTTAAAAAATAGCAAATAGTTTTACTTGACATTTGAGGTTTATTATTTGTGAATTAATTTGTGGATAAGTTTTAAAAGATTAGTAATTACCTCAGTGCAACAGACATCGAATGCAAAGAGTAAAACTCTTGTTGTAGTTATATAATTTATCAAATCTGTAAAATGAAGTAAATGATGCAGGATGTGTCGTTTACAAAATGACATTAACATGGCTGATGTACTTTCCAATTAAATGGACAATTGGGAATAACTGATTTTAAATGCCAGCTAGTCAAAGAGGGGCTTTCACTGTTTCCAAATATACAGTACATACAAGCCTCCAGGAGCTGCACCTCTTGTCTCATTATAGCAAATTATGTAATTTGAGTCTAGTTTCTAAAAAGGGATGTTTGACCCTTTGCAATCATAGAGTTATTCAGGCAAGCCAGATAATTAATAGACCAGCTGTTTGTGGAATTCTGGGAACTGAAGACCACACATCTTAAAGTTGGTCAGGTTGAGCACCACTGCTATACAGAATATGTTTCAGGCTCCCATTGATCAGGCTTGCAATACTTCCTAGGAAACTTAATATTCAGATTAAAATCCTACCATAAGAATTTAAGAGGGCAGGATGACATCACACTAAGGAAATCTGCCTCCAGAATCACTTTGAAAACATTATTATAAAACCCAGTTTTTTGTTTGGATTGAAGCAGAAAATACTTTTTTTTTCTTTTTTGTAATATTAAGATTACTCTTCTTATGATTGTTTCAGACTTGAATCACCAACACGGTCTCTCACCATGAATGCTCCAAGAGAAGTTCACATCAAAGCAGAAAATGGAGATGTTATTGGACTCTCTCATTTGGATATCACATTCCATAGTACCAATGGCATGGTGAGATGTTAAAGATTTATTTAACATTAATACATTTCCTACTCGCAGTTGGTATTCAAGGGGGGTGGTTGCTGCACGAGTCAAACTATCAGTTTTAATTCCAGTAAATAAAGACTACTATGGCTTTGGAAAGTTCAGGTTTATGATAAAGGCTATTTGATCCTTTAGAAATTCTGTTATTTCTATATTTTTATAATTTATATAAAGGCTCACAATATTCTTAGATCATTATCAATGTCAACAAAATGCAGGAGGAAAAAAGAGGAAACTTAGTATACAAAGGGATTTTTTTTTTTCTTAAATGCAACATTGTCTAGTTAGTGTTATTAATTTCCCATATTAAAATCCTTACTTTTTCGAATGTTTCATGTCTCAGAAATCCTTACATTTCCTGCACAGGGAGATTTGAAAGAATATCAGTTTCAGTGCAAGATTCCTGTTTTGCACAATTTGATTGAGCAATACAAAGCATGGTAATGCTGGGTGGAGAGACAGTGAGGGAATTTTAAAAGATGGCTAGATACAGGTATAGGCAGTCCTTAGAGTGCTCTGCAGGTGTTTGTTATGTGCTTGGCAACTGCCAATAGTACCAGATATAGCATGCTGTGGTGCAACTTGACTGGATAAGCACTGGTATGTGCACAGATCCATATTTGTTTCATTTGAGTTTGTTCCTAGTACTTATTTTCCAACATGATGTTAGCAGAACCTTCTTTGGAATCCACCATGCATCATCTAAGCCCCACCTGATTTTATTTTTATGTACTTTTAAACAAACAATTCTTTTAAACAAAAATTAATTGGAAAGCTAATATTAGGTAGAGCAAAGCACCAGACTCAAGCAAATCCTTTATTTTTAAGAATGCTTCTGAATCTCACAAATGAAAGTAGCAGAAGATTTCATTCCAGTGATTTCTTTAGAAAAAGCCAGTTAAAAGGGCAGAAGTAAATTAAGGTGATTGGAAGGCTAAAGGGAAACAAATTCACCAGTTTGTCTTCTGGTAAATTAATATTTTGTAACCAGTGACATCTCTTGCAGTAGCCAACCTATGAAACTGCCCATCATCTTCTTAAAATCCCATATAAACCCCCTGACCCCCAAAGAATCTCTGTTTTACCAATAAAAGCACCCTGGATGATGGAGTAGAAATGCATTAGAAATGTGTAATAGAAACTTTCTATGTATATAAAGCATCAACAAAATGTGCTGATTGGAATAGCAATTGACTTTCAAATTAAGAAGAGACAAGACTGTCTTCTTAATATACTGAAATAGAAGACCTTGATCCAAACAACTGCTCCTCAGACTGACCTGTTAGCTGTGAATAAAAAAACAAAAAATATACTTTTTTTTCCCTCTCAGCAACTTGAAGAAATGGTAGATGTGTTTTAAATAAATGAAAGCAGCAGCATGCTGAAATGTTTACAATTAGGAACACATATCTTTGGGTTAACTAAAGGGTCAATTTGAAATACTTTCCAAAGGTTTGGGGCACGATCTAAAGGAGACTTTCTTCAACAATTTGACAGTGTTTTCAGAGTGGTTTTCCAGGCTATATTTAAAACAATTTTAGCTCATTAGGACATATTGAATAATGTAAAGGAGGCTTTGAACTTTCATTTGCAAATTCATAATAAAGCTTCCATTAAATTGCTCAGTAATGAATCAAAGAAAAGAGTGGGCCCACTATAGCAGTGGTTTTTGAACATTTTTCCTTCCTAATATCTCTCTTCTTTTTAGGCTGAAGTTGTTTCTGGGGATATATTTGAAAACAGTTGGATATTTCTACCTGGTAAATGTTGCACAGCAAGAGTTCTCTCTGTTAACAGTAAAGCTACAAAGTAGATTGGTGTGCTTTTTCCTTGCAGATCTTTGATGCTCAAAATTTGCTACTGCCAGATTTGCTTCAAGGAACAAATGGAGAGTCTGAGAGATCTGATGGACTTTATGAAATTTGTGCTTGCCCAGATGGAAGGTTATATTTATCAGTGGCTGATACAGTTTCTACTTGCTTACAATACAGTCATAATTGTCAATAAAGCACCAGAACACAACTTGATATTCTTTGGCATTCTTGCTTGGTTTGTAAAACCATCAAGTGGAAGATTAAGATAATGTAATTTAATTGTTTAGAAAACATGAATGATTTTAGGTTATATCAGGTAGATAAGCATATGATTTGTCATTTGTACCTTGAACTCCTTCTTTCCCTTCATCTTAAATTTCTTGAATATATTCTTTTCTACTTTGTGACTTTGGCTTCTTCATAAGTACAAGTAGTCCTCAATTTATAACCATGAGATTAGAATTTCCATTGCTAGGTGATATAGATCACTAAGTGAGTCACAACTGATTTTATGAGGGGTTTTTGCTGTGGTCCTTAAGCAAATCATCGTGATCATTGACTTGCTTGTTGGAAGGCCCCTGGGAAGATCTGATCCTGGGTAATAAATACATGTTGGGGACCAGGCATGTCTAAGGAGTTGGGTTTAAGTAAGGGAGCAGTGAAAAAAAATTGCCAAGGTAAGCTGCTCTGAAATAATTCCTTGGTTGGATTTGTTAATCATTTTTCATCTACTCCCAAACTAGTAATTAAAAATAGGCATGGGAACATAGAGTGGAAGACAGGAGGTGAGCTGTTCCTGGGGAAAGCAGATTCCGCATTTTTCCTATGGTGCGTTCCAGTCTTTGTGCTCAGCCCCAGGTCTTGTTGTGGTAGCTTTGATGACTGTGGATTTTCTCTGTTGCTGCTTAATGCCTCTAATGTCAGTTTGTAATCAATCCTACCTCATCCTCAATTTGCTCTCCCAGTTTCTATTGAAAACCCACACAAAGCCTCTGGTAGACAGAAGTATCATCAGTATGCTGATAAAATCCAGGCATAGATCTCTGCCTCAGGCTGTTCAAGTGATGCTGTCTTTTCCACTGCCTGGAAGCTATGAGAGTCTAGAAAGAGAAAAAAGGCTTCAAGGCAAGAAAGACACCTTGCTATTCTTCTAAGCAAATTCCTTTATTGTCCCTTAGCTATAGGCAGAAATCTTGCCAAACTAAAGCAGACTACTTGCACCATAAAACATAAGGGAACTATTGGGGAGGAGCCATCCTCACCCTCTTTCTCTCACACAAACTATTTAAACTATGTTATCTCTTGCTTTTCCAGAATGCAATCTCTCCCTCCTGGGAAACTGAACAACATTCCATAAACCTAACTGGGTGGCTGTGGGTTTTAGTGCATGTACAAACTCCAGTCTGGTGATCTTCCATAAAAAAACCTCTGAAAGGGGTAACATTCCCGCAGACAGAATGGTGTGCAATATGGCAGACATGTCAAACACAAGGCCCGGAGGCCAGATGCGGCCCGTGGTTTCATGTGGCCCGCGAAGCCATCCTGGAAACAGTGAGGGAATGACCCCCTCTACTTTGGCTCTGGCCCAGGCCAGCCGGGAGCCAATGTACAATTTTGTGATGGCCATCTATGCTGAAACGCATTCAGTCTTAGCTCCACAAGGCTGTCTGGAAACAGGGAGGAAGCAGGAGAACGCTGAGCAGCAGCCTTGAGGAAGTGGAGCTGGACTTCGTGCCACGGGTGATCCAGGGCCAGGCTGGGCATTTGACCTCGCTGCCCAGGCTCCGGGCAGCCCGCACCACCATCCAGCCCCCCCCCCGCATGGCCTGAGAGGAACAGTGAGGCTCTTCCAGTGGACCATGCCTTGGCACTTGCCCTGGTCCCACCCCCTTCTGCCAGAGACCCTCAGATCTGTCCCACTCCTGCCCAGGCCCCCATAGGCACCCTTGACGTGAACGATGTAGAGCTGGCCACGCCCACCCAGTAAGTCACACCCACTCTATCCATGCCCACCCAGTAGGCCGCACCATCCTGGCCACACCCATTTGGCCCCGAGGACAACCGCAATGCTGATGCGGCTCTCAATTAAATTGAGTTTGACACCCCTGCAATATGGGGTCCTTATGGACTCACAGCTGTTGTTTAAGCAGAAGTGGCACTAAGGCCAGGAGACTTAATTCACAAATCCATTTGATACACCAATTATATTCCTATATCATGAGCCACTGTTCACAGTCACAGGTTAAATCACTACCCAGTTGCACCCCATTTGGGTTATTACAACATGCTCTACGTCCCTTTGAAGAACATTTGCCTGCTTCATCTGCTCCTGAATGTGGTATCGAATTTTGGGCACAGCACATGATGCCCATGCAATATTACTGCTACATGAGCTACACTGGTTTCCAGGCGCAATTCAAGATGTCAGTTGCATCTTTATAGCCCCATGTAGTCCAGGCCCAAGTTAATTGTGGGAATGCTTGCCTATAGTGACTTCTGCCTATCCCACCAGATTTGACAGTTTAGGCACACTTCAGGTCCCTTGTGTGAAGCAGTGTAATTTGATGGGACCAGGAGGCATGCTTTTTCTGCCTGTCTTCCTGTTGGACTTTCACAATACCCTAAAGACTTGGTTCTTCCTTCAAACACTGGGGCCTGGTATATGCGTTTTGCTTTTATGCTGATACAGATAAGTATGCCTCAACTATGTTTTCATAGATTGTTTCTGCTATTTTACACTGTGTGTATGTATACTCTTTTAGCTGCCTGGTTAAGAGGGATTGCTACATGAATTTGCTTGCTTGCATGCATGAAAGAATAAATGAACAGAAAACAAAAAACTTCACAAAAGTATGGGAGTCAAGGTGCTAAAATAAAGGGCAAATCCAAGATATGAACTCTTTTCTCAAAAGCAAGAGACATGGTAATTTTTCCTTCAGTGAATGTGTTCAAACAAATTGTTAAACAACCATCTGAATGTTTTAATCTGGGACCCTGCCCTGAGTGAAAGGTTGGATATGATAACCTAAATGATCCATTCCATCTTCAGCAGTTCTAATACAAAAGTTTCAACCTTGCAAAAGTGGTAAACATGGTTGAATATTTTTTCGGTTTGCTATCCTCACTAACCTACTTTCAATTTTTGGAAGCTCAAATTGACTCCCAAGCTTCTCGCTATGAGAGAATGAATTACAATCTTGTAATCATTTGGGAGGCCCTTTCCAGGACACTGAAAGCAATTTGGAAATTGCTATTTCCTTCTCACGAAAGCAAAACGACAAAATAATTAAAAATGTTCAGGTGGTGGGATGGACAGGTGTGTTCTTTCCTGAACACTACTGTAAAACAAATTATTTTAAAACCAACACACACAGCCTGAAGACTTTTTGAGTTTTATTATTAAATTTATTTTATGGCACTTAGCAGCAGAAATAATCACATGGCTTTGCAATCAAAGCCTTAAAGATTTCAAAGCCTAGAATTTGCTGAGCTATTTTTCCGAACACCTTTTTACATTTGTTTCAAGAGCTTCCATTTTTTTCTTCTGTATTGCAATTACATTTATTTTCTCTGTAATCATTTTTTTGTTTTGCAAATTACATTTTTTAAGTGAAATGATAGTTTCAGTGTACTAATCAGTGAAATTTACAACCATTATATAATGGAATACAGTACGAACTACAAGAAGTTTATTGGTACAACTTGTTTTACAAATATTTAATAATGTACATGGCATTATCAAAAGTATAACAATTTATAAAAGAAACAGTATGAACTAAAAAACTCAAATTTCTTTATGTGCCACTGTGTGAGACAAAATAAAAAAGCGTAATATTGCAGCACCATTTAAAATGTATTTTTAAAAAATACCCCACTGAATACCAAAATACTTTTAATTTTATATTATTTCTAATGGTGATTCATTAAAATAAATAAATAAAACACAAAGCTAAATCAAGGCAAGGTCTGAAAGATGGCTTGGTGTGCAGTTTTAAAAATTCGTACAGAAAGTGAAGTTTTTTGATATGTAATACACATGCAATTCTCATCCAACCAAAGACGTGAACATGTCAAAAGCACCTAAAGTTAATTATATGAAAAATATATTGTGTTGAAAAGTCAATAATTAATTAGGATTAAAATGATATGCAGTCCACGGTAACCTTTTCATGTAAAAATGCAGCAGAGGTATAACCATATTCCATTTGGAATAAAATGAATGTCCATAACAAACAAATGTATACAGATTATTCCAGCAGAAATTTTCTCCACAGATTTTTGAACTTCTTAAAAAAGAATAATATACTCAGTCTTCCATTAGTACACTGAAAATGACACCTCTTGGGAAAAAGTTGGATGAATACATACAAGCAAATTTTACCAACCATAATCCAAAGCAGTGTTTCTCAGTCTTGGCCACTTCCAGGTGTGTGGACTTCAAGTCCCAGAATTCCCCAGGCAGCAAGGGGAATTCTGGGAATTGAAGTCCACACATCTGAAAATGGTGATGGTTTAGAAACACTGGTCCAATGCTCTGGTTATATAAAGTGCACTTTAGCCGTGTTAATTGTGTACATATTTTACAGCTCAGTCTCCAACAAATCTTTAAATACATATTCTACTATACGCTAATAGGCTCAGATTTTTACAAAGTCTCTATATTCTTAACTTTGCATGCCTGAAGACAGAACATGGCATTCAGTGAAAGAGATAAAAGTTCTCATGGAAATGTTGCAAAGTAGCAGAGAATGGCACAACTTTTAGCAGGTAACGTTTTAATCATGATAAACTACAGAAAGATTCGGGACTGTTCGCCTGCCTAACGCTTCTCGGCTATAAAGCCAGCCTCTGCTGCTTTCTAGTAATGGACAGAGTCACTTATCCAAGTCTGCAGGACCACCTACTTTTGCCCTAATCAACACAGAATATATTACATTTACAATTTGCTAAAACCTGTGTATCCTCTGAAGTACAGTAACTACACAACTAAATCACATTTTATTCCATCATATTTAGTTAATTACTTCTTGCTTAACAAAAGTGAACTCAAATGTACTCTTATCACAGCTACAGCAATTACCTTCCATGGGGATAAACAAATGACTTCCATTCCTGTTAAACAAAAGCATCTGACTGAATACATGACATACCTACAATAACATGCCACCAAAAAGTAGCTTTTTAAAAAAAGGTGAAAAATATGGTGTGAATTCACCATATTTTTAACATCTCTCATATCTTCTGTTGTATAAAGTTTTCAAGTTTTATAATAATACACGCTGTACACTCCATTACTCTCATGGCAACTTCAGAAGTGAACCTGTCATTTGGAACCTGTGGGAAAGGAAGGAGGTCTGGATAGCGAGTTTTTAAGCTATCCACTCCATATGCTTCCAGTGTGTGGACATCATTTGTAAGACCTTCAAGCTGTTGGCTATATTCTTCAATTTTTTGTGCTAATGCAGTTGGTTTCACATCTTTATCTGACTTGCCCCTTACCGCATAATCAGCAGCAATCAGAGCTAATTTAGTAGATAAGTAACATTTAAAGCAGACCCATTCATTGGCATTTTTATGTAGATCATTTCTGGCAGCTGAAAAATTTGCTCTAGCTTGCCTCAACCATCTACGTGCTTCAACAGGATTTCCAACAGACTTGAACGTAGGTGGCATAAAAAATCGCTGTGAATATGAAGGCCCGGTAGAGGAATGACTTTTTTCTTTAGACTGCTGCCTTTCAGACTTGTGGCTTGTGGCTTCTTGATTCCACGAGGTATAAAACCTTTGAAATGAAAATTTGTCTGATTGAAATCGAGAAGTGGAGGATGAAAAAGTCCGCCTGGATGCCCTGTCTGTATTTTGATCGATAAACGCCTGCTTTTCTAGTCTATTAATCTCATTTTGTAAATGCTTGAAAACCTCATTGGCTATATCAAGGTTTTCTGCGTTTTTGTCTGGATGCCATTTAAGATAAAGCCTTCTTATAATCTTTTTCCTTTCAGATTCTGGAAGCTTCCAGGCTTGTTCTACCACTGATGTAACTTCCCTTAAAATTTCTGGTAGAGAATTTGCCTTTCCCTTTTTGGGAGAATGATGTTTAGAAGATGATGATGATGATTTATGACTCTCCCTGCCAGAAAAAAGAGGAGGAATTGTCCTTGGTCCATGTGCTGGAAACTCAGTAGGACTTGTTGGTGTTGATGGTGCACTGTCCTTGCTCTGAGAACTCTCATCAGGTCTTGAAAATTTGTATAAATCAAGGGAACTTACAATTTTGTATTCACTGTATCCAATGTCAATCTGATAAATCTTCCCCAAAAAACTGGAGTTTTCAGCATCTTCTCTTACTACTTCTTGCACTATTATAGCATATGTATATGTTGGATGGTAAGATCCATAGATATCACCCCCTTCAGCATCAACAAGATACCCAACATATTCACCTGGATAAAAAACATTCATTGGATCCATGAGAAGAGTATAATGGATTTCAGATGGAATAGGAGTACCAGGCATCGGTAGTTCAAGTTTGGATGGTTCTGAAGAGTCGTACTTTACACCTAAACTGTCGAGCTTTTCACTAATTCTGTAAATATCATTGCAGCCCAGCATTGCAATTAAGTAGGAAGTATCCGAAATTAGATTATCAGTTGCAGATTTCAGGGTCATTGCTAAAGCTAGAAGGAAATTTATGTCTTTGCTATCTGAATGCTGTATGTAGAGCAGTATTACTGCATTTCCATATCGCTTTAAAAAGGCGAATGTTTCACTTCTACTATGAGGAATGGGAGCAAAACCTTTAACTCTCAAGGTTGTTTGCAACTTCTCAAAACAAGAAACTTTCAAGCCTTCTCTTAAGGTCTTGCAAAGTTTTATGGCTTTTTCTTCATTGGCTAAAAATGCATTGTCATTTTCATGTTTCATAATTCTAGTAAGTCCTGTAATGAACTGTTCAGAAGACAACAGTAATTGAAGCCTGCCCTGAAGTGAACAGAGTGCTCCAAATTGACAAATTTTAGGCGATTCTTCATCCAACTGCTCTTCAAGTATACTACTGAGGAGGCGAGGTCTCAACTTCTGAGGAAACAGCATTATCAGCTTAGTGTGAAAACCATGGTCTTTGCCCAAGTAACACTGGCTAAGATCAACCAGCATTTGGACACCAATGTTTCCTTGTATTCTACTTTTATAATGTGGAGCATCATCAAAAACTAAGATGCTTGATTTTACCAATCTACCATCCTGGCTTGGAAGATAGAGAGCCAGTTCTCGCACATTCTCAAGGTCATTTCTAACTTTAACAGAATCATTTTGAAGGCTTTTAAAAAGGCCAGAAACAACCCGCTTAACAGTTCGCATTTCATTCGGGTCAAGCTGTTTTCCTTCAGAGTTCTTGAATATGCGACTCAAAACCTCCACATACTGCTTTGTTGAAATGACATCTTCAGTGCCTAGGTGTTTAAATAGTTGGTGGAAGGTACCAAGTTCTAAAGGTAGCTTGTATAGATAAGGTTTGAAGTCAGATTCATATTCCAGATTTACTACTACTTCCTCGGGTTTCAATAACTTCCAGCCTTCTTCAACCATCACAAAAGCAACTCCTCGAAGCTGAAACCGGAATTCCTTTTTCTCTGTACTAAGAAATTCATAGATGCTCCTTAGAACCTTAGCCCTTGTTTTTATCATATCTTCATCCAAAGTTGTTATATTGCATATATTTCTACAGTTATTTATAACTTTGTCTAAAGGAGGATCTAAGTTAACATTAAGCATTGTTAAAACCTGCTCAAGTTGTTCTTGTGGACCAAGACTGCTTCCTTCTTGTTCTCTGATACTTAAAGGTGTGGCTTTTTCTGGAAGTATAGGACATGAAGTCCAAAGAAGTTGCAAAACATCCGTTTGTTTGAATTTAGGGTTTACTTGGGCTCCACTAAATTTTATAAGAGGAAGCGTGCCATTAACTTCTTGATATTGTGGATGAAATCTAACAATTTCAGCAGGAGCACGTTCTGGACACAAGAAAGCAATTAAAGATAATTCTTTAAGGAAGTTTCCAGATAATAAATCAGTTCTTTCTTGAAATATATGGTGAAGGAGGACATCCACTGTATTCTGCAGAGTATCCTTGGTCCAATTTTCAGTGTTGGCTCTCATGCTGATCTCTTTAGCAAACTGCAATAACTGCTGTTGGGAAATAATGTACTTTAGTCCCATATTTCGAAGGAATGCTACCCATGATGTCAGAAAAGCAGCACGGTTTTTGGGTTTTGTGAGCTGTTCCAATTTTTTAAAGAAATCTTGAGGTATGAACAGTTTTTCAGGAAGCATAGCTTCAAAGACTTTTACAGTCCTGTCATAAAAATGTTTTGCAGGTTTTAGCCTATTACATGCATCATGAATTATCAAAAAGCTCTCTAACTTCTCAAACAGCTGCTCCTTTATTTCTGACGATTCTTCAATGCTAGAAAGCCTATTTTTCAAGTGAATCAAATGTTCTAGTTTTGCATCGTAAGACAGGCTTTCAATCTTTGGTAAAAGGTGCTTTAAATAAACTTCAAGATCATCTACTGGAACACAGTCTAGCACAGTGTACAAATCTTTTAAGTGGATTTTTTCTTCAAGGAAAGCAACTAAAGTTGTCTGTGTCCATTTATCCACTTCAATGGAGGGAATACTTCTTGTGAGTACATAGCATGCCCCACATTTTGATAAGCTAATGTATCGTCCACTGATAGATTTGTAGCATGGAAGGGACTTCAAAACTTTTATGTCATCTTCAGAAGTCAAATGATTTAGGTTGCAACTGAAATACATCAAGACGGCCTCAAAGTCATTTTCAGCTAAATTTTCTGTTTTAAACATTGAAGTTTGAATCATATAATGTATAGCTCTTAAAATGCTTGAAGGGTTATCTATATTTGCTGTATGTCCTGACAGTAGGGGAACTAGAGGATTGTCTTTGGAGCAAATTTTGTTCAAGGCAAGTTGAATACAACCGGTTTTCATCAAAGCATGGAAAACTTTATCAGTTTGGGAATTTGGGAAGAGAGCTATGTGCATAAGGCTGAGAGGAAGCAACACATCACAATCTGGTACAATGAGCTGATTAGAAGAGACAGTAAATTTTGTGCCTGGAAGCAATGTCCAATCCTTCAGGATCTCAATAACATTTTCAAATGTTGTTTTTTCCTCTTCCTGGTCATCTTTGTCATTTACAGATTCACCAATAAAATGCCATGAATTCTTAAGCCAGGATTCAGTTGCAAAGTTCTCTTTCCATCTCATACACCCTCTTGCTTTGTATTCTCTTGGCAACACAGACGACAATAAATCAGCAAAACTGGAGATATCAAATATTTTTGCTACATTGCAATTAAGTAAGATATTGCTGTACCGCAGGTAAAGTGTGTTCATAAACAAATCTTTACGAGATGGAATTAATTCATGGTAAGTTGTTAAGAACTTTGGGCGTTTTGAATCAAATACTTGCAACACACTATCAAGCGTAATGAGCAGAGGCAGTCCTTCAATCTGGATTACATTTTCTTCTGTGTCTTTAAAACAATAATCAACAAGAAGCTTTAGACTGTGGAAAAGTTTTAAATTTGTCTGTTGAAGACGACAGGGCAACTTTCCAATGTGGCAATTAGAATCCGGAGAGGAAAATGTCATCAAGAATGATCGAACATCAGCAGGAGTTACGTAGCTCACAGGAATATCAGCATCCACAAGACAGTGATAAAGATTTGCAGTTTCATCACAGCTGTAAATCAAGTTAAAGCCAATTTCTAAGAGAAGATGTTTGAGTCTGTACACATTTTCTGCTACAGTTTTACGAGTCGTGATGTTGTACTCTACATTTTTGAGGTGCTGCAGCTCGTCTTGTAACAAATTGTCAAAGAATGGCTTAGTTTTATTTGAGGTAGACATATTAACCCAAGTGATGATAATTGCAGAATGCAAATCAGAACCGTCAACATTTGGGGTTCGCACAACAGGTAGGAGACGTTTGGATTCCTCGTGAATACAGCTGTAAACTGCTTTCACTAAGCAATACCAATCCGGTTGCAAGTCAAGTCTATTAACTGGGAAGAATGATAGAAATTTTTTCAAAGTATCTTTCATAGTGTGCATAGACGTGTTTTGTAAAACTGACACAGTTGGATCAGTTCCCTGAAAGTAACGCTTTTTCAGCTGAATTAGAAGTTCAACATAGGCTGGTGCTATCAGTGCTGTCATTAAACTATTATTCCAGTCACTTCGGACACCAACTCCGTTGTCATCACGCCACAGGTTTCGCCTGGCAGAATCCAGAGCAAAGTGTCCATTCACATGAAAAGGAAGCCCAGTTTCTAAAGACAAAGGTAAGAAACAAAATGCCCGATGTGGTTTTTTATAATTGTGGGTAATACATGCTGCAACTCCCCCTCGAGGGAAAAGCGTAATGTCCTCGTTCTTATGTGCTGATACCACACTCTTTGAAACTTTGTCAATGGCTGAGAAACCTGACCTATTGCAAATCAACCAAGTTGTAAGGTTTCCTTCAGAGTCTTCTGTATCCATAGTGTACGTGATCTGCTGCACAGGTATCTCACTCAGCTGTTTCTTCTTCGTTACACTGTCAATTACAGAAGCATGGAACTGCTTTCGTTTCAATCTATCTCCATCGGTTACTTTGCCAGTTACAGAATATAACACATTAAGGGCTCCTGTTGTTTTCTCTATTTCACAAATAGAAATTTTTTCCATGTGATTCAAAAACATCAGAAGTTCTGCACCATCTGTACGCAGCTTATCTAGAAGATTTTGTACCATCCTGTCAGAGCACGGGACAGAAGAAATTTCAGAAACTTTTGCCATGTCTCCATTTCTAAGTGGAAACCTAAACATTGTGCAGTTGTCTAGTTTAAAATGGTCTCCTAAATAAAGATCCAACACATCAGAGAACTGGGTTCTGAAATCAGCATCCAAGTCCCGAAACATGCGTCCAGGACTAATTGATGTTGCCCCTGGAGCGTATCTCGCATGAGGATCAAAGATACAAAGAATATCATTTCCAGAAATGAAAGATGGACAATCAGTTATATGATACACAGAATTGAACCCTATTCCATATTGACCGGTTTTACATGGATTGCCTTCTTTAGTGCCTTTACCAAGATTCTGAATCCCTCTAACATCATCTTCAGTAAATGGCTGGTTGTTGAAGACACACAATGCCGGACCCTGAAGAGGTGACCATTTCTCATCAAATATTCTATCGACTGGGTGCTGCCGAGGATCAAACACAAAGCAGACTTCCGTAGCTTTTGCATCATCGGCATTCTGAAGGAGCTCTTTCAGCATTTCTTTCTCGGATGGATATGCATTAAGAATACTTTTAATTCTGCTGGTCAATTTTTCTTTCTGGCCAAACTCAGTTCCAGGAGCAGTGAAGCAGATATTTGATGCATACCGTTCTAAGGCTTTGTGCCGTTTAGGTATTGTCCCAAGCTTTACTGCTACTTCTCTAGGAATGTCCGCATGGCAATATTTTACAGATGTATCTTTCATTTTTATCCAAGGACAGTCATTGTAGCACAAAGAATTGGCTGGTAGAAGGGCAAGGCGAGTATCTGGTAACAAAATTTCTCCATACTTTTTTTCACAGAATTCCTGCTTCTTCTCTCTAATAAGACCCCATATTCCTTCACTGATGATTCTCCTACAAAGTTGAAAATTTGCTTCTGTGAGTGGATTATCTCCTCTTTCCTGATTAATCACTTCAAGAACTAGAGCAAAATCTTCAACCATAAAAGCATGACGTACTCCTACACTTTCAAAGAGCTCACGAAAATTATTTCTGTATTTATTAGGCAGCTGGTGAAGATGTGGTGCTGCCTCAAAATTAAGATGAAAAGCTACCTTGGTGGAGTCAACATAACCATTTTCAACCAGAATGAAACTGTAATTTTTCAATTCTTCAACAATGGTTGTTTTTGTGGTTCCATTCTGTAGTAGTGCTTCATGGAGATATTTATAGCAAGCATTAGTGATATTTTCCTGATACAAAGTAATTCCATCAAAACATTTTGTAACTTCCTTTAATTGTTTTATAACCATAGACACTGTTGGTTTCTTAAGCAATCCTAAAAATTCTTTGACAGCCAAGGAAATAGTCCCACATCCTTTAAAAGAATAGGAATTTTCATTAAGAATGGGTTTTAGTAGACAAAGTATGTCTTGGTAATCAACTGTGTAAAGGTCCATTGCAGAAAACATTGTTTCGGGCTCAAAATCAGAGCCCTTCCATTGTAAGGAAAAGCCTACAGGTTTTGTGAGAAACGGGAGAAATGGTATTGTTTGAAATTTTACTGCAAAATCTTTAGCTCTTGGATCTTTGTTTTTAAGTTTTTCATCTATGAGGTTTAATAGTATACTGGTTCTGAGGCATGCTGAAGCATGATCAGTCCTGTTGATTTCTGCTACAGAATCTGCACGTTCTAACAAGTCTTCCCATAAAATATCATCTTTAGCCATGCCTAACTGAATTAATTTGACCAGAATTACTGGGTTAAGGTAATCTTGGCTAGTTCCATGAGGAAACCTTCCATCTTCTTTAACATAAAGCTTTGCAACTCGACCTTCAGGATAGATCAATCTGGAAGGTACCACCAGAGGATGTTCAATCAGAGAACAAGGAATGCATGGAGTAATACAAAGTATTTCTGAGAACTCACTAATTTTCTCATTCAGTACATAATGCATTAAAGGATCACGAAGTTCTGCCTCTATTTCTTGAATATTTGGAAAAAATACCTCAGAAAAAAATTGTTTCTCTGAAAAGGTATTCTCTAATAACACTTGCTTGCACCCTGCTTCTTCAAAGCCTGTTTTAACCCAAGAAGGAAGATCCACAGCACAAAGATTCTTTGAACCTGTTTTTTTAAGATATTTCAGAAAAATCTTGAAAGCTGCAGTTCCTATGTCTGGACGTTTCAACAATGAATCATCCAAGAACCTGACATTCTTTACTGATACCCAAGATGAGCCATCGGAGAACACACTGATTCCTTCTTTGCCTTTTGGGTGGGCTATTTCTTCATAAAATCCCTGACATATAACTGAAAAATCATCATGCACTGAATCAGGATCAGGCCACACTGCAAAGCAACTGTAATCTTCTAGCTCACCAGTTATAGCCATATTGCGTAAAACCACCACAGCTTCCAAATAGGCCTTTACTATAACATGCCGCATAAATACAGCGTTCCATCTTCCTTTTGTGTCAGTTTTCCATATTTCTTTTCGATTTGAGGTAATGGCAAAGGAACCATTGATATGAACAGGTAGACCTGTTTTAATTCGAAGAGGTAAATAGCAAAATACTTCTCCTAAGTTGCAGAAATTGGATTTCACTTTCCATTTTTGATCCTGTCTTTCACACAGCATAACTCCTACTGAACCACATGGGACAAGTCCTAATCGTCGTCCACTTTCATGTAATGAGAATTTTAAGGCCTCTCCAGTGTCCATACAAGCACACAGAAGCCATGTGGTAGAATCTACTGTTTTTTGCGGCAGTTCATCAGGGGGCCTTTTGGTTTGTCCAGTTTTAGCCATTTCAAAGAACGAAACAGTTTCGTCTTCTGGCCCTCTAAAAACCGGGGAATGCAAATCAACAATACGTCTAAATACATGGTGAAATTCTTCTACGGTTATTTGTAATATGCATGAAGACTTTGGCAATTCGGTGGGAAGTTTTTTTGTGCTGCTACTGCAAGTTTTCATGAGTTTAGCAGCTTCCTTTAGAACGCTTGTAAAGGGTGTAGTAATTGCTTTGGACTGACATAGATTTTTTTTAATAGTCACAGTATCTTGAGCTACCTCAGGATTGGCTTCTTCAGCTTTCAAATATTTCAAAATCATTGAGTTTACACACTGAGTAAAGATGATCAGCCTATGCCCACAAATGCTAAACTCGTCCACAAGAGAATAAATATCTGCAGTATTGTAACAAGTAGTGCTGACCTCACTTACTTTAGCTTCCTGCTGAGTTCTAAAGGATAGTCTGAAAAGGGTCCCTTTATAACTGTAAGGCTCCTCCACAGTCAAAGGTAGCTGACAATCAAATACACCTATGAATGGCTTAAACTGATTAGGAAACTTTCTAAGTCTCTTTTGTTGTTTTTTCCAATTTATCTTGATCCCAGGATTAGATTTATCTCGTATATGTTTACTGAGATGATTGATGTTTGGATCAAACATGATCATAAATTCTCTGCTCATGATGATAGGAATGTCAGTGATATGATAAACAGAATTAAATCCCAAACCAAACTTTCCAACTTTGTCAATCTCTGCTCTTTTTAGAGACTCACCTAATCGTGTTATATTTAGAAAATCTGAGTCTGAAAATTCAGAATTGTTGAAAGACCACAAAGCTGGTCCATGACAAGCTGCCATTCCTGGATCCAAAAGATTTTCTCTTATGTCATTATTTCTCCTCATGTCAATCAAAAAATTGCACTCTGTTGCATCAGCATCATCGGCATTCTGAAGCAGCTCTTTGAAGATATCAGACACCGAAGGGTATTCCTCCAAAATGTTTTTAATTCTTACTGTGAGGGGTTCTCTTTGGCCCGATTGTTCAAACCCCATATTTTCTGGATTAATCAATCTAGTACTGAGACATGGCACATTTAACCATTCTGCAGTTTTCATGGGAATATCTTCATGAACTAAAATTATTGGCTCCATAGCATCATCAAGCAAATCATTTAAGTCATCCACTTTGATATCACAGTAGCAGCATTCATGGATTGGCTTCATCGCAAGTTTAAAAGGTTTTTTGCTACAATATAGAGGAACAGGTGTATTTAAACTGGCTGGAATCTGGCTACTGTACAACCATCTTATAATATTCAACATAATATGAAGATTTTGCTTACTCTTTTCTTCAGTAAGAGACTGTTCGCTTTTGAGATATATTTTTTGAATTACCATGGAGACATGATCTGGAGTCAGTTCTTCAACTGACCCACAACTGATGAACAACTGATGGAACTTAGCCATGGTTTTTGGCACACTATGAAGATATGGTTGGAGATCAAGATTGGGTGGTGATTTTATTACTGCTTGCGATAGTGAGCAAAATGTTTTACCAGTCCAGACCCAGGGAAATTTCAAGGCCTTAAAAGCTTCTTTTCCCTCACTTAAATGATCGTGCATAAAACCATAAATCTCAAGTAAGATTTGCTGAAACTGATAGTAATCTTCATCACTAAATTTCTTGGAACTGTGCCAGTCCACTACTACTTTAAAGTGTTTTAACACTGACTTTATATTAGGCTTGATGGTAATCCCTAGTGCTTTTTCAATACTAGGTTGGACATTTTCTACAAGGGGAACAGAAGAACCTATTAAAGTTGCTTGGGATATATCACACATTTCTGGTGGTGAACACAAATAGCAATGATCACCTTTCCAAATTAATGAACTTGGGTAATTTGGAGGCCGTTGTTTGCAAGCTGGAACCCATTTAATTTTTTTCAGTGCAGCTTTTGTTTCAAGTGAATGCAGTAGTGAGCGTCTGTTCAAAATCATTAACAAAGTTTTGGCTTTTTGTGTCAGTGCATCCTGACATGTACTAGCACAGTCCTTCAACTTCTCTATTTTATGGGCTACACCTAAGATATCTTTCTCTTCTAAACTGTTCTCAGATTTTAGGCCTATTAATCTCAAAGCATGTAGAATATCTGGAGAAGTTTTAAAAGCTGTAGGGGGGAAACAAAGCTCTTCTTCCCCATAAAACAGATCTTGTAATACTTCCACCTCATGATCAAAAAGTTCACTGGCAGACACCAATTTTTCTTCTGAAATTTTAATAAATTTTAATGGTTTCAACCAATCCAGCACCTCTGCATTTTCATTTTTGAGGAAAGTCAAATTTCCTAGAATCCATAGCATAATTTGTGTTGCTTCCTTGGTAGAATAAAAATCATTCTGTACATCTTTTAAAATAAATTTTATGCAGTCAGTGGTTTTCAACTGTTCTGCTTTCAGTATGTTTACTAAACGAATGGTGGCTTCATCACTGCTGTCAACCAGTGAAACAGAGAATTTTATATCTGGGGGAAGTTTGGCATTGTGATGCAGTACCTTACAACCTTTCAGAGCAGTAAAAGCACTATCTTCATCAAGTGGTTGTTCAATTTTCCTAAATATTATTAGCTCATTAATGACTCTCTTCTCTTTTTCAGTAACATCAGTTAAACTAGCAAGAAAGCTTCTAAGTGCATTTTTGTGTGACATGGGCAATGCGGTAACCTGATTTACCAACTTCTGTAAAGGAAGTTTTTCTGCTATCTGTAAAACTATATGTGGAGATGGAGCATGTATATATTTCTTTAAAAGTGGATGTTGTATAGAGGGGTCAAGTTTCTTAACAATGATCCCATCAAGTTGCTCAATTATCTCAGGTAAAAATTCCGGAAGCTGCTTTTCAGATCCATCATCCAGAATAATTGGCGATGGAGCCCTTAATCGTATAAGATCCACTGCATCTTCTTCATCTAGTAATGTCTTCGGAATAAGTGGCAGATCTTCAAATAGAGACAAATCTTCAGAGAAATGTATATACAAATTCTTCCATACCATTTTCAGCCATGAAACAGGTGGACAATTCTTACCAGAAGTAGGAAACCATTGCACTGTAATCTCTGAACTGGGCCATAAAGTATTCATAACTTCTTTGATGAGCCGTGCAAATCGTTCAGGATTTAGAAGCTGCAACTGAGTGCACTGTCTTCCTGAAATGAAACAAACAAAAAAAGTTAAGTCATACTGAAAACTAATCTGGAAATCTTTTAGGAAAAGTAAATCAAAACAAAAGCAAAGAACATGGTTTCTTTGTGGTGTTTTTTCACCCCACAAAAAAAAGCAAACAAATGACAAAAACAGCACCCAGGTAGCCTTCTAATGCTATACTAGGCAAAAGTATACTATCCAATTATATCTTGCATGCTAGAAACCCAAGAGAGATCAGTAGCTATTGTTACCCACAAAATGACATGTAATATAATGTACTTGGCTCTAACAAAACACTCATGCTCCTTTTTCATCAAACAGATCACTTGCTTTTCAGTCATGTATCTTTTCATAGCATGAAAAATGTCAACTACTGGCATATACAGAGTCTTGATGCCATCACAATTCATTCTATTTTGTTCATGTTAACAGACAACAGAGTGTGTAAGATACCTTTACTGTCACTGCACTTTTCAAGTTTTTATTGTTCTTATTTGATCAGCCTATTTTGTTCTTACATTAATCTGGAAAGTTTAACAGAGTGCTGAGTTTAAATAATGGAATTCTATTAATGTTTATTTAGATATGTATATCAATAATACACCCTAATTAGGATGTCTTCCATTCACAGCGGAACTAAGGTCCAGCAAAGAATGGAGTCTCTCCTCTAAGTAATTCAGAGATGTCCATATGATATTGTGATTATTTTGATATACTTGTACTTATATACTTGTTATACTTGTACAGTTATTAAATCCAAGCAAGTAAACAAACAACTCTACCATGATTTTCAATATAATGCTTAAAAATTTGATAAATGCTATAAATTGGTGATTCATACTGTGGTAAACTTTGAATTTTCATTTTACCAAAACTAAAAAATTATGCAGATATATTTTTAATGCAAATGTAAATTTCAAAATGAAAGAATTGTAAACAGCAATGTCAAATCTATTGATAACTAATTTTTAAGTGCCAGATTTAAATCATTCATAAGGGCTGTCGTAAATAAAATCATGTTACTTTTTACACTATTGACATCTAAATGTCAAGATAGCATATTTCCTACAGAACCTGAAATGTATATGACAAATATTACACACATACATGTTTTACTTTTTATTTAGTTTCATCTGCATCTCTTCTAAAAATTAAGATGAAATCTTCAATTTTATTAGCTCAATATTTACCCATCTTACAAAATCCAAGTACATTCAAAAACAATTATTCCAATTTTGCTATTATGAATGTACATAAAACAAAGATTTTGCTCATCATGGATGTACATAAAATATGGATCATATATTTAATAATGCAATTTTGAACACTATTATAAGCATAACAAATTAATGGTATCATTAATTATTTTTCAAATATGTTTTAAGTAGAGTTAGTCAATTAAATTTGAAAAGCATAAGTCAACCAGCATGGAAACTGTTATGAATCTGACATTCGATATGAGCAGAATATTCAGTAAACCAACACACACAAGTGTTAGATTTCAATTCAGCAGCCATTCAGACAACTTCCTACCTTTAACTCCCCAGAGAAGCTGTTGGGCTAAAATACAATAAAATGCATTTTCAGGAAAGAAAAAAGGTTCATTTGCTATTTGGAGTTATAATAATGGCATATACTGATTGTGGGATCTAACGGTTCTGAAGTGCCAAACAAATCCAAGTAAGTAGCATTCAATCCATATACTATTTTGGTATTATGGAAATCTGATGTATTTGGGGATTCCTTGTTCCTGCAATATATGAAATTGTACGAACCAGAACAAATACGGTAAGTGTCCAAACAATGCTAATAATCAGAGCCTTTCAATTTCTGTATCAAGAACACAATCAGCACTTTTGTTACGGGACCATCAGAACTATAAATCTAAATAGGTAATTTAAATAGATTATATAACCTTTCTTTCTGTTCAATTGCACTTTATATTGTTCTACCATTAATCAATTCATTTTGTGATTTCTGTCACCCTCTCTCTCAAGTTGGTTTCATTTTTACAGAGCATGTTTCTCATTTCATTTTAAGCCAATTATATTGCTATCATGAATTAGAACAGTTGATTATCAAGTGATGTGGCTACATAAAGCGATTTCTTTTTAATTACATTCCTTTGTGAGTTTTATGCACCATTCTCTGTAACCTAATCACTTGACACTACTTGTGCTTCAGTTCATTGCAGGTTTTTTTTTATTTAATCTACAAGATAAAGATATATTTACCTCTACTTTTCGAAGCTTCTTTTAAAGCAGCTAACATTTGAGGCTTCAGGTTATCAGCAAGTAATCTTCCTTCAAGACCTGGGAAGAGGGACCTAGTAAGTCATTAAAAACAGAGTATTGATCATCTTGATATTTTATATTATTCATGTAATAATATAGGGATTTTTTCCATAGAATCTGAGTGAATAAAAGGTTTTGTTCCTTTTCACAAAATCTGTCAATGAATTCTCTCAATGAACCAGATACTTTTCAGCCTCCATAAACTTCTTCTAGTTAACTCCATTTCTAAGTATATTTTTACAGAAAATATGGATATCACTTACCGCTATTTTCTTCTTCATTTTTTTTTCAATTTCCCAATACCACCTACATATTTGGGAAGGACCCGACGGGCTCCCATAAAAATACCAACTAGCCCTTACCCTACATACCTTTTTCAAGATCAGCCAAAGATGGTTCTAAATGCACTAAGATAAGTCACAACCTGGCCTGTAGTTCAAAGACGACAGGATTACATTCCATCCAATAGCTTCATACAAAGTACTAATTTGTGATTTCTTGGTACAGAATTATACCATTTGTCAAATGATGAAAAAGATAAGGAGTAGATACTACGAAAAATATATTTGTTTTTATTATGTAAAAAATATTTCGGGAGCTAATTAAAATAATAACTTGTGTGCAGCAAGATGGGACTTACTACTTCCATCTAAGCCAAAGCTCTTATAAAAATCAATCTCTTCTCTACTGCAGGTACAAGTAACACTTGGGGCTGGTGGGCCTCTTGAAGGAATCTGGCAGGCTTTCTCCTCAGTCTGCAAAATCAAATTATGCTGCTAAAGGCAGATTGAACTATTAAACGTTATAATTAAATACAGGTAGTCCTCAACTTACAATTCATTTAGTGATCATTCTAAGTTACAACTGCACTGACAAAAGTGACTTATGATTATTTTTCACACTTACGATTGTTTCAGCATCCCCATGGTCATATGATCAAAATTCAGATGAATAGCAACTGACTCATAGTTATGACGGTTGCAGTGTCCTGGGATCATGTAATCACCTTTTGCGGCCTTCCGACAAGCAAGGCCAATGGAGAAGCCAGATTCACTTAACTCTATCATTAACTTAACAATTGCAGTGATTCACTTAACAACTGTGGCAAGAAAGGTCATTAAATGAGGCAAAATTCACTTAAAAATTGTCTCAATTAGCAACAGAAATTTTGGGCTCAGGATTGCCTGTAGTACTATCAGTATTTCAATGAAACTCTCATTAACAGAGTTTATAAAACAGGTTATACCTTGGATAAGTTTCTGAAGTGATATAAACTGCATCCTGAGCTGATGTTGATGAAGAGAATGAAATAAAATCCCCATTTTGTAATGGTAGAAGCTCCAATCCAATAAGTTCACCATAATTTCCGTCCCCAAGCACAAACTCTAGAATGCAAAGTTTTTCATTAGCAGATCCTTTATGCCCAGATTTTCTTAACACGTGTCGTACTGTTCCCGGAGTCACTTTCTTGATAGGTTTTATACCGGAAATCATAAGATTGACTGCATTACCAATATTGTCTGGCACTTTAGCAACCTCTTTTCCTGAGTCCTGAAGATAGTTTAACACAGCTTGGGTACATTCCAAGCTCTCATCCATTTCTGAAAAATATACCTCTTCCACCTTTACCCAATTGCCACTGATGGAATAAATAACATTGTGCTGGAATAACTTTTTCAGAAGAGGTTCTATAATTGGCTGCCAATGAACCTTTGTTGTATTTTTTTGTGGCCACAACTTGTAAATTAGCTCAGCTGTCAAAGGAAAATCTGAATTTGTTTCTGTTTCCATTTGCTTAATGGCTTCCAATATCAAAGTTGCATAGGCTTCAGGGGCCACATTGGCTACAAGAAGTTCATTCCACAAGGCTGCTGGATCTCGCCACTGATCAAGTTCTCGCCATTTTATACTTCTTCTGTTGTCTGTAAGGCCAAAAAACCCACTAACATGAACTGGCAAGCCAGTCTTACTTTCCTCACCAGGAGGTAATGGAAGAAAACAAAATGCACTTCCCAATAACTGGGCCTCAGCTCCTTTTTCTTCTCCACTGCTTGATAAAGACATGGCTATACCGATAGTTGGAATATATTTCAAGTCATCAGCCAAGCAGTCCAATTCACTACATATTCCTCGTCCTCCGACACTATTACATACCAACCAAGATGTCTTTTGTGCATCTTTAATGCTCTCATCTTCTAAAACGATGTTTACATGGTATGTGACACATGTTATACTATTACTTGGAATGCCTTTACAATACTGGTTTATTGCACTTCCCAAAATTTTAATAGAGTTGGGTCTTTCATGCTTCAAAGCCTTGTTTTCACTCGCTGTAACTCTAAAAATAAGCCGCTCAGTTCCATCAGTTTCTCTAACATGTAAGGAGACATCTTGCACGCTTTTAAGGAATAAAAGAATTGTGTCAGCATCCGCTCTGAATGAATCAAACAATTCTAGAATTTTATCCTTATTGTATAGATTGCTACTCAGCTGGGAAGGCTGCTGGCGAAGAGGGAAACGAAAGAATGTGCCAGGGAAGTGTCCATTTTTGAAGGTTTCTTTTGTGCTTCCAAACACACCAATAAATGGTGCAAATTGGTCTGTTAGTTCACTGATTTCTTTGATGTCATCTTTCAGGTTCCAACACTGGCCTGACTCAGAAGGTCCAAAAAGTTTTTGATGAGGATCCAACATTCCAATTTGGTCACCACTGAATATACTAGGAACATCTACAAGATAAAACCAGAAATATGTACTTTGATGTCTGCATTAAGTACAAAAATAAACATTTTGAAGACTTTTCTTTTCTTCCTTCCTTATCCAACACACCTTCCCCACTTTCTATTCCCCCCCCCCAAAAAAAACCGCTCTGTGAGGTGAATTGGACTGAGCAAGTGACTGGCCCAAGGTCACCAAACTAGCTGTGATAGCTAAGGCAGGACTTGAATTCCTAGTCTCTTGTTTTCTATGCCTGGTGCCTTAACCAGTAGACCAGACTGGCTCTAACACTATTAAGAACCATAAAAATGACAAAACAATTCAGAACCCATATCCCGCTCTCCCTTTTTTAAATTATGTGCCACAATTAGCAACCATACAGATAGCTTTTCTTCATGAAGATCTATTCCTAATCTGGTCTCTCAGGTCTTCCAATGGTCTAGACATCTTGCAATCTCATTTTATTTCAAAGAGATCTTCTGATGGACATCTTTTTCCTATTAAATTCATGTAAAAACAAACTTATTTTTTTTAAAACAGAGCAAATCCCAGTGCATACAGAGATAATATGCCTTAATGTTAATTCTAAAGTATTCAAAACATAATTGCAAATACCAGTAATGTGGTAAACTGAATTAAAACCAATTCCAAATCTCCCCACTTTGAGCGGATCATCTTTCTTTCTGCTCCTTGCTATCTCTTGAATGCCATGCCAGTCCTCAGGAGTGAAAACAGCATTGTTGTAAACATAAAGTGCAGGACCTAGAGGTGAAAAAGCAATATAAAATCAAAACTGTTATCTTACCAGATAAAATTGGCATACAATTTTGACAAGATGTGAAAGTAAATTTTGCAATGGCAAGAGTTACTTTGAGCTCCTGCCTGCTAATAAAAACCCAACATAAGATTCTTCCATCAGACCAGAAATGGGGTTAGAAGAAATATAACTAACTCTTTGCGTACATCTCAAAGGGAATTATAATGCAATTGTATATGAGTTTCTGTTTCAATATTACTACCTTTCACAAATAAAGGCAATTATACGTGTCGCAGAATAAAGTTGCAGGATCCAATCTGGGTTAGTCACCGGAACCAGAGGTTTTGTCTTCCGAGTTTTTGGATTTGTGCCAGAACCCATCCTCAAGGAACTTTTCTTACTAACTTTATATGGGCACACATGGAATTTTACAGTTTGTTATGATGTTGCAAGGAAACTGTAATTCAGACATGAAAATAAAGCTCAAAAAAATATCTTACCCTGGTACTGAGCCATGTCTTTAGACCAGAGGCTCTCTGTTCCATATTGAGTTTCATCATAAAGAAACCTAACTTCTGTGGCCTCAGCATCTTCTGCATTCTGAATTAATTCCTGGAAATAGAATGGAACAAATATTAAAATATTCTAATTCATATTAACCCAACGCTCAGTTAATTAGAATTAGTGACAGTTGTGACACAGGGATAAAGGTGAAGAAGGAATGTTGCAAAACACAGTTACACTAAAATTATATTAAAGTTACAAATAGGTATCTCTTGTCAAAGGTGGTGATGACACACTTGGAAAAATAGTTCAGCTCAGATAAAAGATTGGGGGATTAATTTTTTTTGTTTGCAGTTGGAAATGCAAAGCAGTTTGTAAATTTTAAAAAGTTAGTCCTTTATCTCAATCTTGTAATCTAAAAGTTATAAAAGGGAAGGGAACGCACAGGAAAAAGAAAGCAAAAATATTCAGGCACACAATCATGAATGACAGAAGAATTATAAAATTGAAAGGTCAGTTAGATTGCTGAATCAAACTCCATACTCCATAATCTGAATTAAAATAATCACAACATATATTTATCCATTAGGGCTAAGTGAAGTATTTAGAGGGGTGCTTTAAAAAGCAACCACCGAACATCCTTCCTCCCCCCCCCCAAAAAAGCCCCATTTTCTTGAATACTTACCACAGATAGTGTTTTTCAAACTTGGCAACAAGCCAACTGGCTGGGGAATTCTGGGAATCCACACATCTTAAAGTTGCCAAGTTAAAAAATACACTGGTCTACATACGTGAGGGCTTCCCTTCATCCTCTGAAGATACACATACATGAACAAAAAACTTTTCAACCAAGATTGCTGCCAAGGCAAAATAGGTTTGGACAGATACTTTGGTCACTCTGGATAATTGGTTCTGCTACTAAACTGATCTTACTGCTAGAAAATATTCTACAATTTCAAACTGGAATTTGCTTTCCTATAATTTAAACTGCTGTATCCTGCCCTTTAGGATGACAAATAACAAGTTTTGGCTATTCAGTAAGAATCAGTTTAAGGATATTAATCTGTTAATTAACCACAACTTTATATAAATCTTTAGATAAGAGAAAACCTTATGGAAGGTCAATGCTGACACTGTCTTTCTCTTCTCTCTTTGCCATAAATTGGATCAAATATTTTCTTATCAGCACTTAATTCTTCTGCTTCTTAAAATATTTAGGCGTGGAAAAAGGCTGTTTATACTTTTCCTTCATAGTTCTGTTTCTATATTTAAATTAAATATTCAAATAAAACAATATCCTTCACATGACAAATCAGTAAGTTACAATTTTAGATCTGCAAATTGCTATTTCTGTGGGGAAAATATATTTATAAATCTATCTGGGATACACAGTTTCATTTGGGGTCTGCTTGTGCGCAGTTAGTTAATTTGCTCTGCTATCATGATATACCATGATTTATCAAGATGGAAAAGACAGGAATAAGTCTCACGTTCCCCGTTTCTTTTAGCATTGTTGCTAATTTTTTTAACTACCATCTAGAATTCTAAACCTAACATCCTTTAGTCTATGCTCATTTCATTACAATTTCTTGGAAACAGTAGAAAGGGTGAACTGACAAACAACATTACATAACTAACAAAACAACAACTTAATATTAGATAAGTACAATACTTTTAATTACCTTAAGAATTTGCCCTCCTTCTGGGTACCTTCTTAAAATATCTTTAAGGAAATCAACAAGTGGAGGAGTGGTTTGTCCAAAGCGACCTAAATCGAAGAAATAAAACTGGTGTTTACTCCTGCAATTGAAAACATTGGGAAATACACTTTTCATTGCAGAATTGGTTTCAAATGTTTACAGGAAGAATCCCTATAACAGTTTAATTGCACTTACCAGAAGCTGTTCTGCAAATAGGCAGGTTAAAAATCAAGTCAATAGTAATCACAACCAGAGAATTAAAACAAAATGTATAAACCAAAGTGAGAAAGACATAAAACTTTAAATCCCAAATCTAGTTTCATATTATGAGGATCCTTAACAACATGAGTGTTCTTGTAGCTCTCATGAAAATATATGCTCAGGAAAGCTACAAGATCCTTGTTGTTGTTAGCTGCGAAGTTGTGCCCAACCTATTGCAACCCCATGGACAACATTCCTCCAGGCCTTCCTGTCCTCTGCCATCTTCTGGAGTCCATTTAACAAGATCCTTAGATGGTCCCTACGTGTTCCTTAGCTCTCATAAGCTCTCCCTGGGTCAGTAGAATCAAGCACTGATACAATGCAGGAACAGCATCCTGAATCAAAGCCAAGTAAATAAAAGGCCTCACCTTAGTTTTTCATATTGCTCTAGAGCAGGGGTTCTCAACCTTTTTAATGCCGCGACCCCCAACCGGTCGTAAGTCGAGGACTACTCAACCGGTCGTAAGTCGATGACTACTCAACTGGTGCAGCACCGTTTGCAGAATGGGACTTTTGGCGGGCTCAGTAGGGCAGAGACAGCCTGGACAATTCCTATTGGCTTTTGAAAGCCAATAGAATTAGATACTATTCAAGAGGGTCTATTCTATTGGCTTTCAAAAGCCAATAGAATAAAAGGGAGTAGCACAGCTAAGGAAAAGGGGGAAAAAATGGCGGACTGCGTTGTTTGGTGACCCCCATGAAATGGTCGTTCGACCCCAAATGGGGTCCCGACCCCCAGGTTGAGAACCACTGCTCTAGAGGCACTGCTATATCAGATGTATTCTGGGAATTTAAAAAAAAACTACCAAACCCAGATACATTTTAAAAAGCAAAGCCAGTGCAAACATCTCCCCAGAGAAATCTGATTTTGAAATCTGTACAAAAATAGTACATAGTAACATCTGAACTCATTACAGAAAGCGACAGCCTATAAATCCATGGTATCTTAAAACATCAAACAACCAATATTAAAGATGAATAAAATATCTGTAGCTTATTTTGTTAAGTTACAACTTACATTGCTTTTTTTAAAAAAAATTGAAATTGCATTTATACTTCTTTAGATTGGTTAAAGATCTTGCCGAAGCATAAAAACAAGCTGGAAAATCTAAGTGCCCATATTCGTATAACTTTACTATAGCAGCAATAAGTAAGCCAATATAACTATGGCCTTATACTAATTTACTATCCTAAAATGAACCATAAATCACCTTTGTAAATTATGGTTTATATGATACACAAATTCAATCTCATGAACATATATAGGACAATTACTTTTGTGGGCACCTGAGAATTTAATACTGGTTGTGGCAAAGATTTTTTTGATAATATGTTACATTTGAACATCAATATTTAACACACACTCCTGAAACAGAATGAAGCTATTGCTACAATTTGAAAGAGATTTATTTCTACATCAAATTACTAATAAACAAGCTTAATTTATAATACACAAGACTGTCTACTGTATTTTTTCATTAGATTGCATCGGATAGCATATTATGATTTACTATACCTCCTCCTTTTAGCCCCTTGGACAAAAGATTTAGAAATACATGATTCTGAGAAGACTGAAGTTCCCCAACCTTGACACAATCAAACAACTATAAGAAAAAGAAAAAACACTTTTTTAAATGTAATATATATTCCTAAATAAGTGTCAACAGTTAGTTACTTTATACGATATCAATCAAACAATGTCTACAGTTATCAAATGCCACCTCAAAAAATCATTGGGATACAGAACATTATATGCTAATAAGAAAAGTACTATACTTTTATTGATATATTGGGAAGTAACAGGTAGTTCCATTAATAAGATAGAAATGTTCAATACAGGTAGTATTCAACTTATAATCATAATTGAGCCAAAATTTCTGTTGAGAAGCAAGAAAGTTGTTAAATGAATATTGTCTCGTTTTATGATCTTTCTTGACACAGTTAAATGAATCACAGCAGTTGCTAAGTTATAACACGGCTGTTAAATTATACTGGCTTCCCCATTGACTTTGCTTGTCAGAAGGTCACAAAAGATAGGATAGGATAGGGTAGGGTAGGGTAGGGTAGAATACAACTTTATTGTCACTTTAAATATAAACTAATCAACATACATTAAAATAAAATTTCATTGCACTCAGCTGTCCAAAAAATACCATTTGCGGACACCTACACACACACATATAATAATCACGTGACCTGGACATTACAACTGTCATAAATATGAGCCAGTTGCCAAGAGTCTGAATTTTGATTATGGGGATGCTCCAACAGTCTAAAGTGTGAAAACAGTCATGTCGCTTTTTTCAGTGCCATTATAATTTTGAATAGTCCCTAGACAAATGGTTGTAAGTTGAGGACTACTTGTATTCAGTTTCACAAATACAAGTAGTCCTCAAGTTATGACTCTAATGGAGCCTCCCCATTCCAGTCATAAGTTGTAATGATCACAAAATGAGTTGATCATCTTACTGACCTCATTTTATGTTTTTTATGGCGGTTGTTAAGCAAAAGCTGCAGTTGTAAGTGGAAACACTACAGTTATTAAGCAAATCCATTGTTCACTATGGTCCGTTTTGCCCAAAAACTGGAAATGCAGCAAAAGCATCATAAAACAGGGTGACATGATGCTGCAAACAGACATAAAAGTGACCATGTTGCCAAGTACCCAAAGTGCAAACATGTGACTGAAGGTGTGAAGGCGGCCTTTAGAACTTCTTACTTACCTCTCGTCCCTGGTAGAACAGACACTGCTCAGCTACTGGAAAACCTGTCTCAGGATAAATTAACTCTTTTATGGCTCCCACATTTGTTGAATAAGGTACCTCAAAGGTTCTGCAACCCACATAATCATGAAGAACAGTCACTGTGGCTGACCTTAATTGATAAGAAATAAATACTATCAGATTAAAGGCTCATCAAATACAGTACTATGAACAAATCACATTTATGAGCTTCCCAAAGTCTTCACAAAGTTCGTAAATTGGGTTTCTGTTATTTAACCCTCAATGCATAATTCTTTCATATTAATATCCATAGATACTAATACGGTATCCAATTCCAGTTACTATAAATTTTAGGCATGAACTATATTTTAAAAAGTATTTTTTTTCATCTATTCTGAAGTCAATTACGTTCAATCACACATTTTAATTTTATGAGATAATTAAGTTAATTATAACTTAATTTAAACTTTAAGTTTATGAGATAATACAAATTTATCATATATGCTTTCTTAGCTTTGAGAGAGCAGAGAAACTGACAAAATGTTAAATGAGACCATGATCCATTTATTACATTTATAAAATGGGTATATCTCGCTGAGGAATTATTGGATTTTGTTCTAGATATTGCTTTTGTTTTCGTTATCTTTCTCAGAACATATCAATAATTGTAAATATTTTCTTCATCTTTTAACTGTCTTTGAAAGAACTGTATTCCAAATCTATTGTAAACATATTTTTCCATTTTGTACATCCTTCAGTTCTACGCAATCCTTTCTGAACTAGGACAATTAATAATATGCCCAATAATTAAAACAGTAACTAGACAACTCGTAATCTATTTGGTCTTTTCAGAGATATTTCCTTACCTAAATAAACAGAATGACCATGGTAGGCAAAAAAAACAAAACAGTGGAGTGGGGCAATTTTGACTTTCTGTTAAGTTTCCTTGTGGGAAATTAGTGAGGAGTATTGGAAATCTTTTCCCCCTTCTCTCTCTCTCCCTTTCTCCCTTTCTTCCCCCTTGCCTTCCTATCAGGCAGGTAAGTGGATGCTGCTGGGTGGGGGAAATGAACAAGGAATTGAGAGACTGACTGGGAAAGTGTCACAGAATGTTGAAAATGAAGATCATGTCACTGCAGCAGCAGCCAGTAGCACTAAAGCAGTCACAACTTTCCCTAATTTCATGAGTGACTGATTTTGGATGCATTCTGTACATTAGCCCATTTGACGTACCTTGGTTAAAAAAAAATAGTGTGTGTGTGTGTGTGTGTATGTATATGTATATGTATGTGTGTACATATGGTTAGCTATATGGGTAAAAATCCGACTCTTGGGTATATCCATATTATAAAAACAAATAAATAATGATCACCAAGAGGATAAAGAGAAAAATATTTAATAAACCTAGCTTTCGTTGGGCACTCCCGATATTGTCAGGGTTAAAAGCAGTCATTGGGAGAAAGTTTATATACGGCCGCTAACTAGCTGCATCCGGCTACTAGATCGTGTCACCGGTCCCAGCTGATCATGCTGCATTCTAAGTGTATCTCTTGCGTCAGCGTGTGGTTCTTTCCTATCCCCTCTCCTTACTCTATTGCGCACAACTCCATCGTTAACTCTGGGGCTGAGTAGGGTGCTTTAACCTCCCTTTCAGGTGGTAGTTGTTTCCATCCTCCCACCTTTTTGTGTGTGATTCTCTTTACTAGGAGGGGGGTGCGGGTCATTCAATTTTCTCCTAGCCCCATTGCATGTCCCAGCTAAGTTGTGACCGATCCTCCTCACCCTTAGCAGTCGCAACTTACGTGTCTCGCCCCGTTCTGTGTTATCTACCCTCTTATCTCCTTCTTATCTCCTTACTATGTGTATCCATTCAACACCCGATTGGTGACAACGGGGTAGTCGCCCAACGAGTACAACTGGCAGATATACGATAGTAACCCGATTGCGCCAGAAAAGAGGGAGAGATTCTCCACCGGTCGATTTGATAGGGGAACAGGGGGCTACAAGCAGTGAATACCCACTATTGCATCAGAAGAATCTCCTTGTGGAGGATAAAGACAAGGGATTTGAATAGAACGGACAAGATATTGACCAACAGCGAACTGAGCGGCAAAGTGTCATCACCAGCACGGCAAAAAGGAATAGCCCTCATGAACATAGGGAGAGAGACGTCAGATCGGATGACAAACTAACTGGGAAACGCACATAGGAGATAAGAGGGTAGATAACACAGAACGGGGCGAGTTGCAACCGCTAAGGGTGAGGAGGATGGGTCACAACTTAGCTGGGACATGCAATGGGGCTAGGAGAAAATTGAACGACCCGCACCTCCCTCCTAGTAAAGAGAATCACACACAAAAGGTGGGAGGATGGAAACAACTACCAGCCGAAAGGGAGGTGAAAGGGCCCTACTCAGCCCCAGAGTTAACGATGGACTTGTGCGCAATAGAGTAAGGAGAGGGGATAGGAAAGAACCACACGCTGACGCAAGAGATACACTTAGAATGCAGCACGATCAGCTGGGACCGGTGACACGATCTAGAAGTCGGATGCAGGCAGTTAGCGGCCGTGTATAAGCTTTCTGCCAATGACTGCTTTTAACCCTGACGATGTCGGGAGTGCCCGACGAAAGCTAGGTTTATTAAATATTTTTCTATTTATCCTCTTGGTGATCGTTATTTATTTGTTTTTAAGATAGGTAGGTAGGTAGGTAGGTAGGTAGGTAGGTAGGCAGGCAGGCAGGCAGGCAGACAGACAGACAGACAGACAAGACAGACAGACAGATAGATAGATAGATGTTTTCTGAGGTTTTCGCGGGTGTTTGTATGTAGGTCTTTGGTTATTCGGGTTTTCTCCCGCTTCAAATTGGAAGTGTCTTGGTGACGTTTTGACGAAGTCCCATTCGTCATCTTCAGGCTGGTGTTTTCAGCTTCTTGCTCCATGATTTGAATGATTGGAATGTCACGTGTAACTCCACCGGCGACTCTGCAACTAATCCGCCCACGACATTTCCCTATTGAGCTGCTCTTGCCTTGGGAATGCAGGAGAACTACAGGAAGATGGGGAGACTGTTTGTTATAATCTTAGAGCCTCCACACGCTCCCACAGACATTTGAGAGGAACGACCCCCCCATAGGAATGTACAAAGAGATGCAAATCATGATCGCAAGGACCCCGCCTCTCTCCCTTTAAGGAGGGTTGCACACCCCCAAGTAATGAATGAATGTATAAACAACAGTGAGGGGACAGCCCCCTCAGGAGAAGGGGTTAACAATCAACTTGTAAGTGCCACGAATTCCAGGGAGGATGTTAAAATTACCCCGTTGAAGAGAAAATAGAAAGGGGAGTTAACAAAGCGATACGAAAGATTGGGAAACAGGATGATACGAACACAATGGAATCCTGGGCTACGGAGATGAACAATGAGGATATAGTTGTGAAGGAGGATCGTAGACAGAGAAACAGGGGGAGGAGAATGAAAATAGGGAGTACTAAGAGGGAGGATGAGGGGAATAAACAACATAAACACAGACAGTGCACATTTAACTACGTAGAATTAAAGAGTCCCCCCGACTTACAGTCATACGAAGAAGGGAGGAAGAGCTGTGGTATCGGCACAAGCAAGGAAAGTGAGGAAATTACAGCTTGTAATACAGAAACTACGATCAAAACGCAGGTGGATTGGCTGAGACCCATGATGAGGTCAAGAAGCCGGGTGCAAAGAGCGCCACATTTATAAATAGCTTCTCCCATCGACTGGACGCTACACTGATGATGCTGGCAGAAGCCAGCGAAAGCTTGGTTTTATTCTATTAAAACTTTTTAAAGTTTTATAACTTCCTGGTGTTCGTATATTTTATTATTTAACATGAGTCTACCCAGGAATCACCATTTTGTTTTTAATATTCATATACAACTGCCTAACATGCAGATAAGCCCAGGTTCGAATCTCAGAAGAGTAAGTCTGGCTGAAGAGAGTTAATGGAACTCGAAATAGCTATACCAGTTCTCTCTTTATTCTTTGTTAGCAACCTAATATATATATATATATATATATATATATATATATATATATATGTGTGTGTGTGTGTGTGTGTGTGTGTGTGTGTGTGTGTGTATGTGTGTGTGTACACATATATATATATACATATATATATACACACACAAATATAACAGCCATATCTCATAATTTTAAATATAGCACACCAAGGACATACTCTAAATAATCATGGTGTTTGCTGCTTTAAAATTCAAAATTCTCAATTTCCTTATTTATTTATTAAATTTATTGACTGTCCATCTTACTACAAGATAACTCTGGAAAGATCACAATATTAAAAAGATAAAATACTGCAAAATCTATACACGATACTCTATTTATTCTATTTATTTCCCCTCAATTTTCTATAAACTGAACTACAGCTAAAAGATCTTTTTCCTAGCTCTTTACAAAAGCCTAAACAGTATGGGCTAGCAAGGAAGCGTTGAACTTAATAGTTCGCCTGCAGCTATAGGTAATAAGGCATTATGTGCAGATAACCAAGTAGACTAACAGAAAAGAAATAAAATGCCTGTGTTCTTCATCTAACACAGAAATGTCTTAAGTGGCCTGCAAAAGGAAAACATTAACTTCCATGCCAAACAATGTAAGAAAGCAATGGCAGAAGATAAGGAACCAAGTGTTTTTCTTAAAACACTTCAGCAAGCTATTAAAAATTGGCAACCTGTTGAAATTACAGTATTTAGAAGTATACAATGTAACCATAAATCTTCAGTCAGTCAAAATAATAATAAAGAAAACCCCAATGTTTATTGTGATAAGGAAGCAAAATAAGAGGTGAAAAATCAACTACTGCAATAGCAGCGAAAGAACACCAACCAATAATCATTAGATTATTAGGAAAACAGTTTGAGGAGTATTACCATATTTGAATGGAACACAATTCACATTTATATGTCACAACCACAGAAGACAGGAATCAAGACAGATCAGCATTATATACTGTGTTTATTTCAGAGATTATCAGCACATTTGCCTCAAATTTATATTGTTCCCAAAACTCGCAACATCAAGGCATACGTGTATATATCTCTTTCATATATACATACATACATACATACATACATACATACATACATAGGAAATATAATAATAATAATAGTAATAATAAAAATAAAGTTGGAAGGAACCTTGGAGGTCATCAAGTCCAACCCCCTGCTCAGGCAGGAAACCCTATACCATTTCGGACAGATGGCTGTCCAGTCTCTTCTTAAAAACTTCCAGTGTTGGAGCATTCACCGCTTATGGAGGCAGGTTGTTCCATTGGTTAATTGTTCTAATTGTCAGGAAGTTTCTCCTTAGTTCTAGTTTGCTTCTCTCCTTGATTAGTTTCCATCCGTTGCGTCTTGTCCTGCCCTCAGGCGCTTTGGAAAATAGCTTGACTCCCCCTTCTTTGTGGCAGCCCCTGAAATATTGGAACACTGCTATCATGTTCCCCCTCGTCCTTCTCTTTGTTAAACTAGACATTCCTCGTATGTTTTAGCCTCCAGTCCCCTAATCATCTTTATTGCTCTTCTCTGTACTCTTTCTAGAGTCTCGGCATCTTTTTTACATCGTGGTGACCAAAACTGGATGCAGTATGCGAAGTGTGGCCTTACCAAGGCATTGTAGAGTGGTATTAATACTTCGCGTGATCTTGATTCTATCCCTCTGTTAATGCAGCCCAGCACTGAGTTGGCTTTTTTGGCAGCTGCAGCACACTGCTGGCTCATATTTAAGTTATTGTCCACTAGGACTCCGAGATCCCTCTCACAGTTACTACTATTGAGCAAGATACCTCCTATACTATACCTGTGCATTTGGTTTTTCTTGCCTAAATGTAGAACCTTACTTATGGGAAATATGTACTGAAAACATAGGAAAAAATTGTATAGGTAGACCTTGACTTATAACAATTGGGACCAGAATTTCCATTGCTAAGCAACAGTTGTTAAATGAATCATGCCTGATTTTATGACTCTTTTGTGCCAGTTAGGTGAATCACTGCAATTGTTAAGTGAATAATGCAGTTGTTAAAACCAATCCAGCTTCTCATATTGACTTTGCTTGTCAAAAGCCAGCTGGGAAGGCCGCAAAAGACAACCACAACAGGATGCTGCAACTGTTGGTGGTTGCCAAGCATCTGAAATTTGATCATGTGACTGTGGGGATGCTGTAACCGTTCTACAGTTAATAAGAGGATCAGTTGGAAGTGTAACTTTTTTCAGTGCTGTTGCAGTTTTGAACAGCTACTAAACTAATGGTTGTTAAGTGAGGGACTACTGTAATATAGGTATTTACATGAGAAATTTAACTGCAAGCCAGCATAATCCAAAGCCAGTGTGGCACAGTGAACCAAGTATAGGTTTACCCTCAGTCTTTGAAGCCTATACTTTATTTTTTTATAGATTTATTTTTCTATTGACCATACTTCCTAGCAAGGTTGTACATGTTCGGATTCTGTTCCATGAAGCTTCTTTGGAGCCACAGAGTTCAGACACAGTACCTGTCTGAAACCCTTTAAAGCAGCCATATCTTTTCCCAAGACAATTTAGCAGCTACCAGAGTTGCATTTGCCCTTCTGCACTGCACAGATCTATTTTCAGAGGTTGCTGAAGGGAAAAATTGCTTATCACCTTAAGCACTCCTAGGAAAGATGGGATATAAATACATTAAATAATATCCTGTTGTATGACTGTATATGATTATCAGCTTATATCTTTATACAATTTCATCATCTTTCAATTATTTCTCATTCATTTCCAAGTTTCTTTGTTTTTTGCAAACACTAGAGGAATTTCTCTCAAACCTCTTGGGCGGCCTTTCTGCTCTAGGAGCGAGGATGGTCACTTGTCTCTTATTCTCCAGGCGTTTTGCATTTACTCCAATCCGCAGAAGCATCATTAGGAGGGGAGTGGTAAGTGCCGGGAGTAGCACTGTCAGCTGAGTAACAATGCAGAGCTGGGTGTGGGCCTTTCACACCAGAATTTAAAATGTGATATATACCTACATATATTTCTTACCCCTACCGTACTAAGCATTCGTTTTAAAGGGAAACAAAATACAGAGATATGGGAAGACCTTCTGGGCCACTCTAAAATCCAGTACATTTATACTGGGTGTGTGCTTGGGCCTGAATCTACACTTTAAGATGGAAACGTTCAATGCAGATAGCTACATACAACACCCCCCCCCCCGCCGCCCCAAAGTGCCTCTTCCAGATGCACTAACCGTCCGGTAATTCCCGGACAGTATTAGGGCAGTTTAATTCTAAAACAGCCGAAGAGCACAAAATTAGCCACGGTTACAATACCAAGCTTGGCAATAAGACCCAATGTCACCCTATGTCACGTCTCCAACCCGAGGAACCAGAGGCGGCGCCCGGTTTGGGAATCCTGCCGCAGGAGACGGAGAGGGCTATGAAGCAAGCCACATTTCCGACCCAGGACATCCTCTCGAGGAAACACGGCTCCCATTGTAACCGGGTAACGGCCGTTCCCAAACTGCAGCAGCCTTCCCCGCCCCATTCAGCCGACAGCCGCAGCGCCATCCTCGCGGGCTAGAGACGAGCTCCAGCCTGGGACGCCAGGATCGCGCCAGAGTCTCAAGCGGCTCCCCAAGGCGGAACCCCACGCGCGCCACTCAGCTTCACTCACATGCCCTTCCAAAGTTTCCTCGCCGGCCTCCTTCGCGGGCCGAGCCTCCTTTCCGTGACGGGCAGGCTGTTGAAAGTCACGGCTGCGCCCGCCTATCCGGAGGCAGGCTAAAAATCCGCTAGCCGCAGCATCACACAGGCCTCGCGCCTCCCTCCACCCAGCGCCGTGCTGCGCCGCCGGTTCCGCACATGGGGAAAAGAAGAGACCGCCCTAAGAGGACTGACGGAGGGACGCCGACAGCGGAGGGGGGGCGGGGGAGAGAGAAGGAGGAGGGGAGGGAGCCGATGGAGGGAGGGCCTGAGCAGTAAAGGGTCAAATGGAGGGTAGTGAAGGAGAAGGAAAGGAGTGGCAGATGGGGTTGCCGTCGGCCTGCGACAGCTGCATGGTTTATAGCACTCAACTCCCTGGATGCGAAACGTGGAGGAATCCTGGCCCCGATGTGTCATGCTTCACACACACACACACGAGAGACAGAAACACATATGCCTCCATACGGTTTGCCGGTTACTCATTTTCCCTCCACCACTGAGTGACTCCTGACCAAAGGAGGGTACGTACACAAATGCCCTAATCTTGTACGGCCGTTGTTTTCTAAATGACAAAGGTGTATTTATTGAGTTTCTTGCTGGGCCAGATAGATAAAGGATCCGATCTTTACACCCATTGTATTCATTCGGCTTGCAGAAAATGCAGAGCACTGCCTGTCATAGGCGCGGGAAAGCAAAATTCTTCTGAAAGCTAAATTTACAAAAGAGAGACGTTTCTTATCAGTGCGGTGTTAACTAAACTCTACAGGTTTAAAGCCACTTCTTTATTTTTGCTTTTAGAATCTGCCAAGTATAATGTGACTTGGGGAGCACTTTTTCAGAAACCTCAATTAATAATGCAGTACAGCATGCAAAAATCCGTAGTCTACCCAGAAGTGTTACTATTTTCAGTAAGGTTTCCCTTGCTATGTGCTTTTAAAGGAGCAGCTTTGAATTTGCATTCAATTCTATCAGATCTGCAGTGTACATATGTAAGAAAACAAATGCAAGAAACTTTGAAGCCTGAGCCCATCTGAAAGCATATATACCCCTCAAAACTTATATTGGAGCTATACTTCCTTACATATTTGGAGACCTAAAAACCTAGGTCTAAATGAGAATGTTATGATGAATTGCCTATTTCCTAATGTTTTGATTTCAACATATGACAAGAGAAACTGAGTTTCTAGATCTTTCTCTACTCAGGATTTCTCAATTTTGACAAGTTTAAGGTGTGTTAGACCTCAACCCCCAGAATTCTCCAGTAACACTGCTCTACTGTATTGTTATTCCACTATTTTGAGTCTTACAAAAAATAAAATCAAGACATTCATTACTGGTAAACTTAAAATCTAGACAGTCAAAACACAAAAGGAAAGAAATGGAAGAATAAATAAAAGGTCATGTCATTTTATATTGTAATTCATACAAGAATTAAGACTGCAAACAAACCAAATAGTTGATCAGCTATTGTACTTTGTCATGTTACTTAATAATATTCGATTACCTACTTTTAGCATTATTTAAGTGTATATTGGACTTACTGGCAATACGTATCTAGTCAGTTGTCCCAAAGGTGCTTTTTCAGGAGGCAACTGGACTTTCTTGTTTTTTCCTTTGAAGACATTTTGCTTCTCATCCAAGAAGCTTCTTCAGCTCTGAGCAAAATGTCAAAAAACAAGAAAGTCCAGTTGCCGCCTGAAAAAGACCTTTGAGACAACTATGAGCTTGAGAATCTCCATAGACATATTTAGTCAGTTATATCTAAAAAAACTTTGAGCCCTCATAATTTAAAATCTCAAATAGTACCTAATATTTCCAAAAGGAAAATTGAAACATTCCTTAGGTAAAGATTTCTTAAAACTCATTTATATACTATAATAAAAAGCTGTATCTTTTATTTGTAATCTGGAATAAGAGAATGTAAAGAATGCTAAATTATCAAAAGAAGCAGAGGTGAAAGTGTCATTAAAGTAATTGAATCCCTTAATATGAAAGTGTCAAAAGTCTGCAATATGTTTAACACTTGTTTCCAAATCAATTAAAAATTATAACATTTTATTTGGCATTATTTTGACA
Source organism: Crotalus tigris (assembly GCF_016545835.1). NCBI lineage: Eukaryota > Metazoa > Chordata > Lepidosauria > Squamata > Viperidae > Crotalus > Crotalus tigris. The sequence goes on from NW_024096483.1 coordinate 205,597, forward strand.
AAAACAAGATTAGCTAGAGCATAATTTTTTAATTAGGAAAGGTTTATATTGTTACACCTCAAACTTCTTCCAATAAAATAGTTTCTTCACAATTGATATAATGACCTTTCTTGATACAAATATACACAAGGGAATTTAATGAAATGAATTGTATTTTCTAAGGTGGATTTTTTTTCAGGTCAGAAGCATTCCTGTAAACTGCAGTGAGATTTATTAGGAGTACAAGTCACCATGCATTTCATGCTTCCCTTGAATAAATGAAGTTTTAGAACTTCTGCTTTATAAAAAGATTATTACCTAATCTTCTATTCCAATGGTAAGGAAATAAAATAGGCCTAGAAAATGGCTGCATCGCTTATGCTTTGTTTTCTGTTCAGGCAAGGAAATACTAAATGTTTAGTAGCTCTAGCCAAGTTATTCAGAGTAACTTCCCCAATCAGGAATGAATGAGCCACTTCTCTTTTAGCTCAGCCACTATCTTAGTGGACTAGACTGAAAGTGTCACAATTTCCTATGCAGAATTTCTAAACGGTAAAAACTGGTACCTGTATCAGTTCTCGCCCATCTGTTTCTTCTTGTGACGTATCAATTATGAATGAGCTGTTTTGCAAGAAAGAAGGATATTTATGATAACTGGTTTGAGCATCTGTTTTTACTTTTCATTGGCGGTTTGGAGATAACAACACCAATAATATATAGATGGTGCCTGAGCATCCTTAGAATAAAATCTGTATCCAGCCATCATCAGTCTTGCTAGAACATGGTATGACAACTGTTTATGAAACCTAGAAATCATGAAATGAATGGATCCACACACTGTGTAACACCCTGGTTTTGTGGAATAAATCACAGCTTGAAGGGTTTACTAACCCCCTAGCCAATAAAGCATGTTTTTGAAACCACAAGAGATTTGAATCATGTTGTTATTAGTTGTGAAGTCGTGTCCAACCCATTGTGACCCCATGGACAACGTTCCTCCAGGTCTTCCTGTCCTCTACCATCTTCTGGAGTCCATTTAAGCTCACGCCTACTGCTTCAGTGACTCCATTCAAAACCATACAAGCTGCATTAGGGTCTATTTAATGCCGCAGATCAATTAATGTTTTAAGTAATCTTTAATGCATTGATCAAAGGTATCTTTGATAGCATACACAGTAGATTATAAGTTTTAGAACTGTGTTTATAAAGAGTGCTAAAACATGAATCGCTGTACTTATTCTTCTCTCAGGGAGCAGATACTTCAAGTAGTTGTACATATACATATACCAGATAATAGTAACAATACCAGGGGCAAGAATGCTGTTTAAAATTAAATTTCAGATGTAAACCAGTAATGAGCTGATTGATTAAATTAAATGCAGCATATATACCCACTTGGGACTGTATCTCAAGCCCAGTCTTGTTGTTTGACATTTTAGCAGTAAGAACTATTATTATACAATGATAGTTTGGTTGCTTCTTTATCTGCACCCTTATGTAGATAGGTTTTATAGCCTGAATCATCTACTTTGACTGATTGTCTGAAAAGCCAACCAATAGTTCATGTTTTGGAACTCCTGTTTTATTTAATACCGGTAGTATTAAAGTATTAAGCAGCATTTTGAGAGGTAAAAATTGTGGAATAAAAGATGTATGCCAAAATTCCACCATCCGGACAGCTAGCAAAGTGTAAGAGTTTAATGCTAAAATATTAGCCATCCCAGTGCTGCTGCAAGCATAACGGGATGGAATCAATTGCGATTTATTTAGTTGGGTGTAACAGTCTTTGTCAAGCTAATTATCATGGTTTATAAACCATGGTTTAATGCAGTAAGTGCAGCCACAGCAAGTTTGAATTGCTTACTCCAGAATTTAAAAAAGAAAAATTAGTTTTCCTCTTTCCTAATCTTTCATGCCATTTTGATAGATTTCCCCCCCCCCCCCAAAGCATAGTGTTTCACTGCCACATTCATCTGATGAGTTGCTCCTTTAAGACTGGTTTAAATTAGCGTGTATGGCCAGTATGGTGGAAAAAACCTGTGTTGAATCACTATCTTGAACCCCTACCAAGAACTGCAGCCAAGTACACTGCAATTTTGTGGGTTTTAGCATAAAACCAAAGGTACCAATAATCTTTTTTGGGGAGTTTGCAATAACTTTGATTCTGAATGACTAGCGTTGCTTGTTAGTTTAGGTTGTTTAATTGGAATCATCAGCAGGTTTTATTGGGCAAAACTATAAAGAAACAGATTAGAAAGAGCCACAGGAAGGTCTGCATAAACCTAAACAAATAATTGGGGCTTACTTATGCAGGCAGCTGTACTGCAGCAAAGGACCTATAGCTGCAGCAGTTAAGATTCTGCAGTGTTGGCAAGAAAATGCCAATGACTCAGCAACCACATTTGAATGTGAAATAATGCAATGCTATTGTGGAACTTTTCATACTACAGTATGTAATGTCCATCTTTTAGTTGTTTATATCTAATCCAAGTTTTTAGACCCCTTAATTGATTTTAATGCCATTATTTTAAATATTTCATGTAGAAATGGAGAGTTCTGATGATGATTTAAGTTGCTATTTAAATCCAGAGTATCTATATATTATTCAATATTCTATCATAGATTGAAATAGCTATACACAGCTTTCAGATCCAAGAAAACTGTTTTGCTGCATACTATCAGTTGGAGAACAACAAAGAGATTATTATCTTCAGTGCCCTGTCTTTATGGAGTCAAATAAGGATTTGGTTAGCCTCAGTACATGTGCTAGATTAAATACTGATAGGCTAAGATTCACATTTATCAGTAATTTTTTTAATATTCTGGATATATAGACATTCCTGTACTTAGGAACTTTCAAATTGCGACCTTTTGCCAAAACAAACTTGTCTGCAACTCCAACCTGGAAGGTTAACAGAATAATAGCATTGGGAGGGATCTTGGAGGTCTTCTAACCCCCTGTTCAAGCGAGAGACCCTGTACCATTCCAGATAAGTGATTGCCCAGTTTCTTCTTAAAATCCTCCAGTAATGGAGCACCCAGAACTTCTGAAGGCAAGCCATTCCACTGGTTATTTGTTCTCACTATTAGGAAATTTCTCCTTAGTTCTAGGTTGCTTTTCTCCTTGATTAGTTTCTTGTCTTGCCTTCTGGTGCTTTGGAAAATAGGTTGGCCCCATCTTCTTTGTGGCAGCACCTCAAATATTGGAACACTGCTATCATGTCATCCCTAGTCCTTTTCACTAGACTAGACATACCGAATTCCTGCAACCGCTCTTCATACATTTTAGCCTCCAGCCCAATGCACTTAGTAAATGTGGTCTTACTAAAGTTTTTTAAGGTGGTATTAATACTTCAGGTGATCTTGATTGTATCCTTCTGTTAATGCAACCTAGGATTGCATTGGCTTTTTTGGCTGCTGTCGCACACTGCTGGCTCTTATTTAAGTGATTGTCTACTAGGACTCCAAGACCCCTCTCACAGCTACTGCTATTGAGCCAGCTTTCACCTAATCTGTACTTGTGCATTTGTTTTTTCTTGCCTAAATGTAAAACCTTTTCTCTACATTGAATTTCATTTTGTTAAATACAACCCAGTGTTCAAGTCTGTCAAGAGGTTCTGGAAGTTGGAAGAAGGTGGGAAAGTTAATTTCTGGCATGTCACATAAGTGGCATGCTGAAAATTGACTCTTTCCTATCTTCTCCTGCCTTCCCCCAACTTCAGCTCTTATACCATTTGCATATCCACTCACATACTGTTTGTGTTATACTGTTTAGTTGTGTGTGGTATGTCGCAACTGCAAATGTTTGCAATTAAGTGCAAGACTGATAATGAAGAAGGGGATGGCATGAAGAAGCACCAAGTGCAAACGAAGGAGATATTGAATAAAATAGAGAGGGGGAAAGACGGTGAATGTCACCCCTTCTAATGACATGAATTGTTCCATTATTGGTGGATCATTAAGAACAAAGAGTAGATCATGGAATACATTAAAAATTCAGTACTTATGCAATTCACAATAATAAGCAAGAGGAGAAGAAAAGCGATGGGAAATATGGAGATGGTGCTCAGCTTATGGATTGAATCAGTGATGTGTACCACTTAGCTTTCTTCTTGATCAGCATTAGGCTAAGAGCCAATTCCATGACTTGTAGCAGAAGGCTGGTAAGGTCTGCTAAAGACACATTTATTGCAAGTCATGGGTGACTCCTGCATTTTAAGGCTCATACAAATCTCCATAACATGAAAGTGAGTGGCAAAGCAGCAAAGGCAAATATAGATGCAGCCAGGGAGTTCCTGGAACCTTCAAGTAGATCATCAAGGAAGGTGGTTATTTGCTCCACAAATCAGATGAAATGGGGCTTTATTGGAATAACATGCCAGACCGAACCTGTATCAGCTAGGAGGAGAAGATAATGCCAGGCTTCAGAACTGCAAAGAATAGACTAATTGTGCTACTAGGTGGCAACGCTTCTGATGACCTGAGCCTAAAACCGCTGCTGGTCTACTACTCCAAGAACCTACAAGCTCTCAAGAACTTCTCAAAGAGCTCACTTCCTGTTGTATGAAAGCCTAACAACAAAACTTGTATTACCCTTCTCATCTCTGAAGACTACTTCTTCCACCATCTCATCCTGGAATTGAGGAGTTGCTGCCACAGAAAAAAATGAATTTCAAGTTTCTTACTGTTTGGGATAATATTCTGGGTCATCCTTTTTCCTTGGACAATTTCCATCCAATTGTGAAGATTGTGTATCTGCTTCTAAATATTAATGCTTTCCTACAGGGAGTGATAGCAACCTTAAAAAATACTTTAAAAAAAAGTGATTGATAGGGCTTAGTTTGTTGATATTTAAATGAAGGAGGTAAGCTGGCATTCTCTTTGGTTTTGTACCTAATGCTACAATTATGTCTGAGATTAGAGACATAATACAATGAGGTATTCATATTGAGTCAATCTGTGCAACATAATACATATTAGCAGACCACTGAGAATATAGAAGTTGTTCATTGCTGACTTGGTAATATAAAATACAGCATGGAAATGTAATTTCTTTGTAAAGAACTTTCTAAAGTTCAAGGAAGAGAGGAAGAATCTGGTTTCCATCCATTCTAGTATTACCTTGCGTAGGCAAATTTTATCGTTCTGACACATGCCTGATGCTAGCTTGTCTTTGTACTGACATAGTGTGAGTTTGTTTTCAGGCAAAGGTAGATTTTCCTTATTGCTTGCTTCCTGTGCTTGTCTAACTTGGTGCTCTCTAGATGTGTTGGATCATCTTCTAGAATTCTTACTTGTATAGGCATATCACCTCTGCTTTCTAGGAGATGAAGCAAAACATTTCTGGAGGGTCCAGGTTATAGATATACTCTGTATATTAGAAGTAGATGGCTTCCTTTGGGTGGTTGCAATTAATGTTTTGAGGGAGTTTAAGGACAGCAATGGACAAAGTAATGATGGATCTGCATCCTGCACAAGGGCTGGGCTGCAGTGTGGTGGAGAAGGAGTTTGTAGCTATTCATAGCTTGAAAACCACCAGAGTTCAGCCTACCTCAAGATCAGAATAATTTTTACTATTTTCTGAATCTCAAAGTGACAGGAAACCAAAACCAATGGTTCAAGTAGAGTGCTGGAATCTGCTAAAAGGGAAGGGGGGATTATGGGTTGCAGAAGTGGTTTCCCATGTTGAAAACCTAAGATGTCTGCGACTAACCTGCATGCCAAGACCTATAACCTGCACAAATGTATTATGCTTCTTGAGTTTCTCTTTTGAAATCAAATCCTGGTTCTCCTATTAAAAGAAGGGCATACATGACAACTAAATTCTGATGCACAATTGAAACATGCTGCTGATCATGGAGGTTTTTGAAATGTAATCAAATTAAAAACATACAGTCATTATTTCTCTTAGAAATGTTGCTTCTGGTCTAAATATTCCATTAGTGCCATGCCGAAGCTTTATATTGTTAGATGCATATTATGATAATTTAAAGCATTGCCCTGAATAATACATACGCATTATCTGATGATAGCATGTCTCATGAGTAATGACATTTTGATCAGAATAGCATGCTGGAAGAAGTTACCAATTTCCAAACCAAAATTTCTCCAAGTTGCTCTTTATTTCCTGGGGGCAAAAAAAGACTACTGCACTATTCAGGTCAACTGGCCATCCTCTATTACAATTATGGTTTACCTGCATAAAATGTATGCTCAATTCTTGGAAAGAACAAAAATGTTAACAAATGCACATTTTGGAAGTTCACTGTGACTCCAGGTGTTTGTCAGTTAGCATAATATGAATTAGTATAATAAGGGCCCTTGGGTTTATCAGTTAATTCTTTTGGACAACAGTATCCCCTCAAATGGTACAACAGTTTTTAATTGTATCTTAGTTCGTAACTAATGATGTCAAGCAGCTGGACTTATCCAAAAATAGGTTGTTGCTCTTTAACATATGCACACAACACCCCAATGTATAAATTTATACATGATTTAAATATACTGTTATCTGACATAACATATTTGCTTGACAATGGAATTATTTACATTTATTATATGAAAAGCATCATTTGATCAACATAGGGTCCAGGTAGAAGCCACAGTGACAAAGTGACATAAATTATATATGTAAAATTCTCATATATTGCACAATGATATCTTAATATATGTGATATCATTTGCTCTTCTTCCAGTTACACATGACTTTCAAAAGTTTATAAATGACCTTAAGTGAAGAAGAATCCATATTACATCATCTCTTCAACATGGGGAGGCCTATAATGGTTGACATATTTATAGTACATTCCATCTTCTTTTTAACAGACTAGCTGGCAACAATGGTATCTTAAATGTTTGTTAAATATGAAATTTGTCATTACAGCTATTTGTATCGGTTGAATAATAACACAGATGAAGCAGTTTATGTCATATATACCCATTCACACCAATAATGAGACAAATCACTGTAGAATTTTGGTCCAGTGAATGTAGTGTGTTGTCACCAATCCCTATTAAATTGTGATTTCACTATATAATAAAACAGATCTTTGTTATGGAATCAAGATAACTGCATGATTGTATTAATAAAAAGTTAAATCAGGTTTGATTTCTAGTGATTGTGTACACGCCTGCCTTTTTGACCTACTTTTGGTAATAATTCATAGTTTTTTAAAGACCTTGTTTAACCAACTGGGGTCATTTAGGTAAGATGGGCAGGTAGAAAAGTGAATGAATGAATGAATGAAATGCTTTATTAGATATTATTTCTGGAGAGAATATTAGCAGGAATACATAACACAAAGCTTCTTCAAACAATACAAGAAGTATGACTTGACTTTATAGAGAAATCAGTTGAAGAATTTGAAAAGAAGGAAGTAATATTAGATTATTTTTGTAATTCCAACTGATGTTCAATAGTGGCTACCTGACATCCTGGGTTTTTTTTCTAGCAGACATGATTGTTCTTCACTAGCAATATGAAGCAGAAATAAATGCAGCATTTTTATAAGGTTATATATCAGTCTATCATCTCAAAATCTAGCATATTTTTAAGAAAAAAAATCTTATTTCCAAAACTTCTGCTTTTTATCTGGTTTCTTCCAAGTCATTCTCTTCATAAGGTTAGTTAGATTCAGTTTCAGTTCACAGAGGAGACCATAATGGGAAAATATATGGATTTGAATTGCAGCTTGAAAGAAAATTATACCATGTTCTCTTTTATTTAGGTTAATGGGCAGTAGAACTCCTCTGAACGGGTCTCATGGCTGCCTTCAATTTTTTTTTCCAGCAACCGGCATTCAAAATCAAACCAGTGAGATCCACCCGCTCAAAAACTTTTGGCAGGAGGTTTAGTTATTAAATATTTCTTCAGCATATTGCAGATATTGAAGAATACCTTGGAGGCTGAAAGCTTGTCAGTAGTAGATGATTGGATTGTTCTAGCCCGAATAGCAGCATTCTCTGTTTTGAGACTGTCTGATATTGCCTTTATATCAACTTTAGTCCAAATTAAACAACATTTAGTACAGCTCAGAACTTGAGTAAAATGATTTGGCTGAGATCAGCATATGTGGGATTGATTGGGGTAGATTGTAGGGGTGATACTGAAACATAGTTTTATCTTATTTTACTTATCTACATATCAAATTATTGTACTTTACTCCAATTTCATTTTAAACTGTTTTTATATAGAATTTTATTAGCAATTTGTTTTTGGAACTCTGTATTTTGATATGGCCTATGGACTAATCAATAAACTAAACAATAAACAATAGCTTAATGGTGTCCTTTAGTTGAGAATAAATTGGAATGTAGATGTTATGTTCTCCTACTTCCTGAGAGCCTAGGGATGAAGGCTGAAGCTGAATCCATTCTGTTTTCTTCTCTCAGTCTGATAATAAGCTTGATATCATAGCTTGCTCCTAAAGGATAAAAAAAGAAAATGAGTAAGGCTAAAGTGAAGGCACTGCAGGTTTGGGGAAATCATTGCCTCTGAAAATGTAGCTGGCTATCATGAGTCATATTTCTAATTATAAGTTCCTTAGCACATTGTTTTCTTTCCAATTTCAGCCCATGGACAATGTAAGCTACATTTACTCCCTCCCTTCAATGAAACTGCAGGACAATTGGATTCTGCTTAAATCTATCTGTATTAGTTTAAGGTAGTTTTCATTGTCTAAATGATGGTCTATTAATCCAGGACAGAAACCTAGTGCCGTTCAGATATTTTGGACATCAGTTCTTAAGAGTCTTAATTGGAATCACCAGTGGTAAGAGATTGGGAAAGCTGAAGTCCAGCTAGTAGATTCTTATAACATTCTTCTGCTCTCTGGGTGAATTATAAGAGTATAGAATTCCTTTGTATGAATGAATATTTTTACTTATAGGGAAGAAAATGGGTTGCAAACTACCAGTCTGATATAATCATCTGACTTTCATGTAACCCTTTGATTATTTTCATTCTTTTTTATTTCATTACTTTCAGATAATCATATTTAGGATATATATAAGACATACATTTTGCGGGAATCAAAGTTGTTGCAAAAAAACCCATAGACAGATTCTTTGAATCTTCAAAATTACATATAATTTTGATCATATAATTAATGATATAATTAAATCATTAAAAATAATCAAAAGTTCATGATTGCCAAATCTTGTGCATTTTTACTTACTTACATGAATTCTTGCAAAATGTCAGCCCTACAAAGTAGATCAGATCTGAAAATCAACTACATAGGAAGACTAAAATTTATTGAGCAAGGCTATAGTAGCAGGATAATGCAAGTCTGGTTGCACTTTTCCTTCCCTCCATCTTATACCCAGATCATATAAAATCATGGATCTGGGGTTGAGATTACCAAAATCTTGTGTGATTTGAAAAATATTTCAAGAATGTTAAGTCAGATATTGTAACTAAAAATAGAAAAGTAAGCATATAAACTATTATATATACTCCAGATTTCTGAACAGCCCTGAAAGTAGTGCTTTAGAAGTAATAACAGTTGCTAAAAGTAATCTGAATTCTTCAGTTCATCATACCCTAGGAAGAAAATAGCAGTCTATCAATTTTGCTAAATCAATTATTCTACAACCCTAAAAGGACAAAATGACAATTTCTCTTCATTTTTAGAATACACATTTAGAATTCAAAAGAATTAAGTATCTACAAAAATCAATGAGTTTTCCAAAACAAAACCAATATGTGAAATAAATATTTATCCAAGGAGAGACTAATACCCTAGAATCACACCATATGACTCTAGTTTTCAACAGAAAAAATAGAATGTGATAAAGCCACAGATGAATATGAGCTAGATTTAAGATGTGGTAACTATTGTTAACTTTTTCTCATGAAACTGTACTCATAATTTGTTTCATATATAACTGGAGGTTGATCCATTTAAAAAGGAGTAGCAGAAGGAGCATGCAAAGGTTGCAAAGTGTTTATAACTTAAATTGCTGCTTGATTCAGTTTGGAATAAACATCCCAAATAGATGACTATGTAGAAATTTAGATTTCATCTGCAAGTTTATATATTTAATTTTCCATTTTCCTTAACATATTTAAAAGTTAGTAATTTAACTGTATAACAAAAAAGAGAATATGCTTCAATTTAATCTAGCTCATGTTTATGGGAAGAGCACAAGTTTCTAAAAACTGTGGAAAGATTTTTAAAAACGCTACTTTTAAAAGAAGTGCATCAGATTGATTCCTCTGACAACTTTTTCACATGTATTTTCCTCTTTCCAGGAAAATTATATTATATTATATTATATTATATTATATTATATTATATTATATTATATTATATTATATTATATTATATTATATTATTATATTATAATATTATAATATATTATATTATATTATATTATATTATATTATATTATATTATATTATATTATATTATTATATTCCTTATAATCAATAATTCTAAGATCTGTATAAGTGGCCTATTAAGTTATTGAAAACAGTTTATTGCATTAGTATGCACAGTTATCCTAATATGGTTTATTTACTTGCAAGATCATTTTTTTCATCTTTCAAAATAATGGTCTTGGCAATTATTGTGCTAAGAATTTGTTCATTTACTGAAATTAGTTGGGTCAGAACCCCTGGGTCAGCCTCAGAAAATGCCAGGCTCACAGAGTTGCCAACATCAATGAATATCTCATTCATTTGCCAGTTGATGAATTTCTTCTCAATCTTTCTTTCTCATAATGACCTGGCCATCAGCCAATCAGCCCGAAGCCAAATATTTACTTCTTCCCAACCCCCTCTTTTTAATTATATGCATCAAAAGAAACTGGCCATTAATGAATAGACAAAACATGAGACTTTCTTAGAAAAGAAGCGATGTATTTCTTTACAGGAATTTGTAAGAGAAAAAAAAAATCAAGAAAGGCTTCTTAAGGCTAGGAGGAGAAGGAGATAAGGGTAAATTCTCTATCTTTCATGTTTCAATTTGTTTTAAAGCCTATAACAGACTTATAAACAGGATGATTTCCTGCAGTTGATGCTTCATAATTATATTGCATAGCTAAGTTTGCTACTTTTCAAGAAGTACAGATTGTACTACATAGACATCTGTATACCACATGAGATTATTTGGCCAAATATGATCTACTTTTTTAAAAAAAAAAACCCTCAGGCAGAAGTCTTTCCCATCATCTTGAGACCTAAATGCATTACATGAAGAATAGGTGCCCTTGTTGCTGGAGGCACAATCCACTTCCTTCATTTGTGTAGCCCAGGAGCACCGTGTTTCCCATGGTTAGGACCCTGGGTAGGAAGTTATCAAGCTGTATTCGAGACCCAAGTGCTGCTATGGGGCAGGGTAAGCTCCCATCCTTTGCTCCAGCTCCTGCTGGGGACATGAAAGGAGCCCCTAAATGGGCATCCCCAGAAAATGGTGATGTTACTGACTAATCCTTTCAACCAGGAAGTGCCTTGGTGCTTTCAACATGAGTATGATGCAATCTGTGTAGCCTGTTAGTTTGCACAATGGTTTCTCTCCAACTAAACAGAAAGAGGGAGTTACCTTTCAGATCTGTCATAGAAGACATATAATTTGAGCTTGTCTTCTGCACATTAGCTATAGTCAATTCCATATTGGAGTACTTGGAGAAGTTCCAGGAAGGAAAGGTGGATCATATATTTTATACTAGAAGTAGATGGTTTGGAGGGGCAGAAAGGCTTCACTTTTGAAGGGCCCTTTGAATTAAGTTGTCTTCCCCCTCGTTGATTATGTTGAGCTTTACAGCTGACATACAAATATATCATTACCCAGTTATATTGCTCTCTGATTTTACATCATGATGGGAAACCATAGAAACAATTGTATTCGGTTTCTTAGAATATACAATCACTGGCTTTATTTATGCAGTAAGAAAAATTAACAGACAGCAGTGTTCTGTTCAGTTTTATAAATTCATTTCAGAAGGCTTCAGTGATGACAAGAGATGGGGCAATGGCCAGAGACCTTTCTGATCCTGAAAGATGAACTCGCTATAAGGTCTAATGTCAAAAACTAGCATCGATCAATTGAGCCATCAAATTATTGCTGACTTTTAACAACCACATAGATTTTCTCCATGACCTAAAAAGATAAAAAAAAAAAAAAGGAACAATAGCACAGACAGGAGAAGAACTGCTCTTTTTTTTTTTTAACCAGACTACAAAAGAACTTAGACAAATGATTGTATATTGGAAGTGATACAGCGAATGTACAAACATTGATGGCTTTTTTTCTCTTCAGCATATTTGGTAGAATCTGCATTAATATCCTGTTATGAAATTGACAAGATTTAATTTGCATGTTTCTGTAGCTCTAATAACTCCATCTAAAAAAAAATAAACGGACACCAAATAGATTTCTTCACTAGCCACATTTTTCTTTGCTCACTTTTGCCTGAACCCGTGGAGAGTAGATGAAACCTTGCAGTGATTCCATATAGATTTTTATTTTCCTCTTCCTGTGGGGGATTGCTTTTCAGAAGGTTTTAAGGTACAGAGGCTGAATTGCTCAAATATTCATGCACAATAGGCAGCAGATATGTTTTCCTTCATGGGGCCCAGGAGATTCCCAGCTGTACTCTATTTGCTGATATAAGGCATGCAAGAAACATGACCACAGAGTGAACGTATAGCTGAGTAGTGCTTTCTGTTTGATGTATGTGTTCCATGTGCTATCTGAAACCTCTGCAATGCTGAAAATGTATCTGTAGGACAACTGAAGAGGGAAAATTAGGGTCATGATTTTCCTGCATACTTAAGAAGCATTTTCAAAAACAGACTACCAAACTCAGAAATAAGATTTTGTCTCCTTTAAATCATCGACCCAAGAATGGCAACCTGAGTAACAGATGTTATTAATGACAGCAGCTGAGTCTTTCTATGTTTTTTTTTAAAAATTAAACACTTTGCAACAAGCCTCACTTTGAGTTTTCTATCTGCAATATATTTTTAGCTTTGGGTAATTTGTGTCTGAGCCTTATTAAGATCTGAGAGCTTTGGCAGCAGTATATTCATTTGACTCCAATTGTCTTCATGTTGCCATCTATTTTTTTCCCCATTTTCTTTTGTCTACTGAAGTCAGCAAAACGATAATGGGGGGGGGGGGAAACTGAGATAATTATTTCTGTTTTACTAATGTGATCAGTGTTAATACCTTGAATGAAAAATACTGATCTATTTGATTATTTCATGTATTAAACTGTAATTTAGATGGTTCCCCCTCCATATATATAAATATTTAATCTAGAATTAGTTACTGTTTGTGAAATTTAATGCACTGATGTTATGTTTGCATTATAATACCTCCTTTTAATTTTATGTTTAAGCTTGATGCTTAAAGGTTTGTTATTGAATATTGCATTCAAAGATTGCTAAGTTTATTTGAATAAGGAATCATTCTAACTGTGGGAGACTGAACCTTCTTGAAAAGTGAGGTCTATCTTGCAAATTTAAAATTAACCACAGTCATGTACAAAAAAATTGTTCAAATTCCCAACACATAATCATCCTAATGGTTTCCATCCTTTATAATAATGAAGTTAAGCTGGGCAATGACATTTGATTAAATTTAGAATCCTTCTTCTTCGTTACAATATATTCTGTTATATTACAGATTTTTTTTCATAGGAAATGTTAGTGAAACCATTTGCTTTAGCTCAGTGGTTCTCAACCTTTTTAATGCTGCGACCCCAACCGGTCTAAGTCGAGGACTACTCAGCCAGTCGTAAGTCGAGGACTACTCAACTGGTGCAGCACCGTTTGCAGAATGGGACTTTTGGTGGGCTCAGCAGGGCAGAGGCAGCCTGGACAATTCCTATTGGCTTTTGAAAGCCAATAGAATTAGACTCTGTTCAAGAGAGTCTATTCTATTGGCTTTCAAAAGCCAGTAGAATAAAAGGGAGTGGCACAGCTAAGGAAAAGGGGGGAAAAATGATGGACTGTGTTGTTTGGCGACCCCCGTGAAATGGTCGTTCGACCCCAAATGGGGTCCTGACCCACAGGTTGAGAACTACTGCTTTAGCTGAATCTAGTTTAATAGATTTTATAGGATATATACTGACAAAACCCATAACGTAAACAAATATTTATAGTAGCTATCCATTTCTTCTCTATAACTTCTCTAACATTTTATGAACAATTACAATCTGTTTGTAATTAGGAATTCCTATGTTTAATGCTAATACATATTATCCTCCAGGTATTGTAAATTGAATTCAAACAGTAGATACATCAAAAACAAGTGACAATTTTGCATGAAGATTTCTTTAGGTGCTTTGTTTAACAAGCAGAAACTATACATTTATAGAAATAAGAAATAATGAAGAAAAAATATTATTTATTTATATGTGAATATTTCCTTCCTTGAAGCCCACATTATATGATCTGTACAGGGCATAAAGATATGATTCCATAGGATTATACTATACTATGCATTGCTTGCATAATTACATTGATGCTCATATTGTACCTGTGTAGTTACATTTTATGCTTTCATTTTATTAGTTACTTTGTATAAACACTGGATCAGCAAATATAGATTATTACATCAAAACTAAGAAATAAATTTGGGACATCCACATTAGGTTTTAAGATTATATGCTAAATGAAACAATTGACTGGTCTAAGTATGCAAACTTTGTTGCTAGCAGGCACATTTAAAAAATTGAGAACAAGTCATTAGTGCTCTCATAAAATAGTTCTCATGTGATTTAGCCAATCATAAACTATCTATTTGTTAGAAAGGAAGTTGCACAATTCTTTGTATCTCATCCCAGTGAACTCTCTATCATATCCTACCTTGGTCATTTTAGAGTCCACATGAGACACTTCTAAATGAAGCATGAAACCACCATTTTTAGTTCTTAAGAATCCCTCCAAAACTTCTCTGGACACAATTACATTCTTGGAGAAGAAAGGCAGAAGAAGGCTGGAGACTGCAGCTTTGCTTTGAAGCATTTCAGCTTCCCTGTTATAATTTTTTTTTAAAAAAAAATGTAATAATTAAGACTTACAGTTGATCCAGGAAACCGGGCACACGGTGAGATATGCAAGGGCACAGAAGGAATGTCAGCTCTAACTGAACTTTCATAAAATTGTTGAGCATTTGATGTGTTAGGTCTACAAATATAATGGTATGTAAGAATGACTTGGGAGACAGGAGGAAGAGCCATAGATTAGATAACTGTCATGCAAACGATATCTCAGCTCATGGAAGCAAAACAAGCACAAGAAGCATTTTAGAAGAGACCCTCCTTTCTTTTCTGGAAAAAGTAAAGGAGGAGAGAAATGCTTTCAGATTTGAAGATTCTATTACTGTAACCTTACAATAAAACTAGCGTTAGTACTCATGGTTTGTGGCTTCTTGCCTGGACTACTTGAATGGGCTAACGAAGCTCTTAGAATTCATGCCAGCCTATTGGGGCAATTTCATAAACCCCTAGATTAAACTCAGCTCTAGGTTTGTACCAACTGATTACAACTGCTGGGTCTAATCGGGATTGTCTTCTCTCCTTTCTCAGATAATCTAGCAAAATAGTCTTTACCTATTACAGCTATTCTTTGTTTGATAAACTCTTACCATTCCAACTAAATTTAAGAGAAAATTCATGAGAGAAAAAGCTCTTTTTTCATGGAAGGATTAAGCTAAACTTAGTTTGGGATAATGGCAATTTCAACAGACAAAAATAAGGGTGCCAGCCATCCAGAGTAGGGATTGAATGTGTAAATCAGTTGTGCAATTCATTTGAAGTCACTCCATATATGTATAATTGCATATGCAGATATAAATACATCATGAGATGTGAGGTTCAAAGAGATAGGCAACCATTAATTTTGCATGTACCAGAATTGAGGTGACTAGGCAAAAATTGAAATGATGCACAAATGATGGTAAAAAAAGCCCTCTTTCTAAGCTGCTTAATTAAAAGGGCTCCAGTTGGTATTGTTAGCATAATTATAAAACTGAAATTAAAGCAGGGACTCAGCTTAGCAATTGAATAATTTTGTGATATTTGATAATGTTCACCATGGCCATGTTTCTTCTATAATGTTTGTGTGTTTCATTTATTACTTTCCAATGTTTATTTTTTTTTAAAAAAAATAGTTTATTAAGATTATAAAGTTCAGTCCAGTTTACTGGTTTTATTGATCACGGCTTAATGAAGAAGATTCACAAATTGCTTTTCTTCAGGCTTTTTGCCTTACTGCATTTCCAGATTTTTTTTTCTAACCATTGTAATATTTGTTCTCTTTTTTTCCCCTTTGCTTTGCAATAACATCGTGAAACAGAAATCAATAAGAGGAAATTAACAATAAAACCTTTCCCTACCGGTTTTACCCGGCGGAAATAAAAAACGAAAGCAGATTAATAGGAAAGTTCTTCAGGATCAGCTGTTTATCATTAATCACTCATTGAAAATAAAACAGAAAATTGTATAATATGTATAACCATTCCCATAGAGGGAAGATGGAATGGCCTTGGGAAAAAGAAGAAAAGCCACTCCGAAGGTCAAGTAAGAGAAACCTGGATCCAGGACAAGAATGCAGTATGACTACAGATAATGACCAAAATTGAGATCAGCAACTTTGTCACAAGATTCTATTACCATAGAATCTTGCAAGGTTGGTTTACCATAAAAACAGAACTGATCTACATAGCTTGGATTTTTTTTTTGTCTGATTTACCCTGAAGGTCTATCACATTTGCAGGAAAAAACACAGTAGTCTGCTTTGTCAGTTGAAACAGAAGAAGGCAGTATTTTCTCCTGCCTCCCCCTTTCCCATCATCACAGTCAAGGTCTGAAAAACCACAGAAGACCATTAGAGACACATTAGCCTGCAGTCATTTGGCAAGAGCATTTTAAAACTCTCTATAGAGCATCTTAGAACTCTCTATTTTTTTAAAAAAAAAAGGTTTAAAAATGGTAACATTAGAGATAAAGTAGAAGAAACCAATGCATACTGAATATTCCAAAATAATTTA
Organism: Crotalus tigris; assembly: GCF_016545835.1. Classification (NCBI taxonomy): domain Eukaryota; kingdom Metazoa; phylum Chordata; class Lepidosauria; order Squamata; family Viperidae; genus Crotalus; species Crotalus tigris. Next base: position 222,579 of record NW_024096483.1, read on the forward strand.
CAACAACTCTACAATGCAACTATCTCTAAGTGTGTGATTGGGAATGCATTTGCACACACAAGTGTATATGTGTTCACAATAGTTTTAAACCAGCAAAGCATGTACACATACATATACATATCCTTTATACCATGCCTTTCTGGCTGCCATCAGGAAACAGAAGCAACTCCATAAAAATTATTCTAGCCAAGCAGAGAATCACACTAAGCTGTGATTAGTGCCACTTCATTTCCTCTTCCCCAGTTTATTTAGATTCTGCAGTAAGGGGATCACAGAGCAGAATCTTTCCCCAAAATTTCAGGCAGATGATGTAGGTCTGTACCCATTCCCACATTAGAGCCAGTGATGGAGTGATGAAAGAGGACAGAGAGAACAGTCCCTGTTTTCACCGTTTTACAGAGATCAGAGTTAGTGTCCGATGGACCCTTAGCTGAAACCTGAAATCTATTTCCTGATTTTTAAAGTAATCAATCCAGAACTGTTGATTTTCTCACATTCTTATTTTTATCATAAAACACACTTTACTGCTGCGTATTGCTTTGGGCAGTATTTGCAGAAAATAGTTGAAAGAAAGCAACTTGTATAAAGTACAGAATGGTGTCTCATATAGCTGCTGCATTGTTAGGACAAGGCCAAGTGCTCTACTCAATATCACTTACTGTGTTTTCCCACATATTTTTTGGCTGCTGCATAAATTCAGCCATAAGCTAGGTAAACAGGCAGGTCTTTGATGGATGCTGAAAAAGACTCACTTAAATAGATAGGTGGAATTCTATAACCTGGACACCAATGTCAAGAAGGTTATGGCATTCCTACAACATTCGGGTGATATCTTTGCTTTACATGAGCACACAAATTTCAATAAGCAATGTCTTTCTGATTGATGTTACTGGTGATGTTACTGAGAAGCCAGTTTCCACAAAAAAGGATATTTGTGATGTGTCTATACCTACAAAGTTTGGAATCATGGAAGCCTTGGTATTCCCAATGACACTCTGTGGAAGCAAAAGTTGGGTTTTCAAGAAGCAGGATAGAAAAGAGTATTATTGCTTTTGAATATACCATGAATAGCCAAGAAAACAAACAAACAGATTGTCAAACAAATCAGCACAGAGTTCTCACTTGTGGCACAAATTACCAGGCTCAAATTATTCTGCTTTGGACACATTATGCAAAGACCTAATTCTAATGCTTGTAAAGATGGAAAGAAAGAGAATAAAAGGATGGCTGTCAGCAATGTGGATGGTTTCAGGTACAGTGATGATGAGTGCACTTTTGGAGAACCTGAAAGACCAGGTTAAGGACAAATCACCCTGGAGCAAATCTATCAATGTTGCCTCTAGATGTCAACAATGACTTGATGGTTCATGATCAAATGTGAAGGACTGTATATATGGCTTTATAAGTAAATAGAATTGTCTGTCTCAGTAACACACAAGTAGCCAGCACAAGTCCTTCAAAACAAGTGTAAACTGGTCTAAAATGTTGAAGTGGACTCTTCAACATTTTACATTAGTTGAACCTTCTTCATCAATCTCAAGGCAGATCTATACAATTATACAACCATGAGGTTAACCATGCATGCCTCCCTATAATGAGGCTGTTCTTGTATTGGAAATGCTGTAACCAGATGAACATGGGAAGAGGCATCTCTAATTACAAAGATTCCTTAATTCCTTAATGGATATACATTAATAACTGTGAATGTATATCCACACCAGATTATAAATTTAGGCATCTCTATGCATCTGTGCTATGGCTGTAGCCCTACAGAAGAGAGAAAAAACAAGACTGTATTCAATCTCCCAACTTAGTACATTAGTCTAGATAACTAACATCCTCATTCTAATGATATCCAGAGTTTCCATATCATTTATTAAGGAATTCTAGTTTTAGCACTTCTTAATCCAAACAGCAGATTTCTCCCTGTGAGAAGACTAGCCAGGCACCAACCTTATTAGAGCAGCAAAATTAAACTGGTGGGAAGGATCTGGAAGCAAGTCTCCAACAGAAGAACAATTCAGAAACTAGACATGCATATCTCCTTTTGTTTCCCAGCAACTGAATAATTGATTCATAAGACTGTGCATGGGTTTATTTATAGCAGCACTCTACAAACTCATTAACCTGAACTTCTAAGCGGGCCTGCCTTAAAAAAAAAAACTCAGAATGTGACTTTTCATTCTCTAATTTGTTTCTCATGAGTCCACAGAGATTGTAATTTGTGCCTATGAGGCAGAGACCCAACCTCATAAAAACAGAGCACAGTTCTGAATCAATTTCATGTTTGAATCCACTGGCAACAATCCAGAGCTCTTGGACATTGATATCTTCTGCAGTCTCATTTTTTTCTCACGGATATTCTATGTTCTAACTCGGTGCATCATAGCTCAATCAGTAAGGCAGAAAATAATATGCTATCTTCTGCTCAAGCTTCTCAAGGACAAATTACCATTAGCAATGGCAGCTATTTCTCTCTCTATCTCTCTTATCTCCCAATTTATAGAATAGAATAGAGCTGTAAGGGACCTTGGAGGTCTTCTAGTCCAGCCCCCGTCTCAAGCAGGAGAACCTATACCATCTCAGACAAGTGACTGTCTCTAGCCTCTTCTTAAAAATCTCCAGTGATGGGAGTGCCCACGATTTCTGAAGACAAGCTATTCCACTGGTTAATTGTCTTCACTATTAGGAACTTTCTTTTTAGTTCCAGGTTGCTTTTCTTTTTGATCAGTTTCCAACCATTGTTTCTTGTCCTGCCTTATGGTGCTTTGGTGAATAATGTGACCCCCCTCTTCTTTGTGGTAGCCCCTCAAATACTGGAATACTGCTATCATTTATCCCCTATTTCTTCTTTGCTTTAGACTAGCCAAACCCACATCCTGCAGCCTTTCTTCCTATGTTTTAGTCTCCAGGCCTTGGATCATCTTAGTTGCTCTTCTCTGAACTTTTCCCAAGGTCTCAACATCTTTTTTGTAGTATGGTGACCAAAACTGGTTGCAGATGTTTGCCAGGGACAGCAGAATAGTGACAGAACTATCATAATCTATAGGCGTAGTTCTTGATTTACAGCCATTCATATAGCAATCCTTCAAAAGTTACAAGGGTACTGAAAAAAGTGATTTAAAGTTCTTGTACTTACAACCATTGCAGCATCCTTACATTCACATGATCAAAACTGGCAATTGGCATGTATTTATGACCTGGGGTCAGGGGACATACAGTTCTGCTGAATGGTGTGGAAAAACACCATTTTGAAATAAATTCAGACTCTCCTGGAATAAAATGTCTGCATTAAAGTAAAACCATCTTCTATTTTTGTGTTTTATAACACACCAGCTTCCTTTTAAATTTTCTTTAAAATTAAAATAAGCAGAACAGGGCAAAGAGCCAGAAAGAAACCAAAGAATATTGATACCCAGAGATTTACGTTTGAAATCTCAGGGATGTGATTAAAAAAAAAATGTTGCAGAGGAAGTAAACATCTGCTCTTTCTTTCACTGTGATTATATGACTTTTTTTTTTTTTTACAAGACAATGGACTCTCTGCAAGTAATTTATCAGGGCTAAAAAGTCAACTATAGCACAGTTTATTACCGTGCAATTGTCTCTCTAAGTTCCCTATGAACAAGAAAGTTTATCCTTTTCCCACCTGTTACTAAGAATATACAGTTTCATACCTAATACTCCTGACACATGGAAAGCATTATCCACTAACCAGCCACCCAAAGATATGGTATGAAATTTCCATATAACGTTTATTATCCAAAATCCAACTGGTGGCTTTTATAATGCTTTAAATCATTTTAAAAACCAAAGATCCCTAGTCACATCAGTTATACTTCACATCTGCTAATGAAGAGTTAAGAGAGACCTGCCAAGAAAACATAATGCTAAGGCATGAGGAAAAAATGGTCAAAGCAGAGGAAGAGTCTCTCATTCTTACAATGGGTTGGGTAAAAAGAATGCTTTTATTCTCCTGCTAGGTAGCTGACCATCATTTCAGACAAAGACAAGGATCATGAAATCAATGTTTTCAAGGGCTTCAAAGATTACTCCTTTGTTTCCATCAAAACCTTTCTAATATCAATATTATATTAATAGAAATTCAGGATGAATTCTATATACCAGCATAAGCCCTCTGTAATTCTGCAGAAACAAGAGCATTTTTACCAACTTTGGGTAAAAGAAAGACAGAAGCAAATCAACCAGGCCTGCATTTCATTCAGCTTCAAACAGTTACATCTTAGCATATATCAATAAAGTAATAAAATAAAATTTAAAACCTTCCTAGATTTACAGGCAAAACAGTGGAACTGCAACTGCTACTGACAATAAGCAGTGTTGAAAGAAAAATCTTCATCAAGGTCCAGCCCAAGCTGGGAATAATCAAAATGGAGACTGCTTTAGAAAGAAGGTTTAGTTTATTGAAGAGGAAAGCTAGACAGAAAGATGGCTCTGGGAAAGCTGACCACATGTAGTAGGGAGTGGTGGGTTTTTATACTTTCTTGAGCTTTTGTTTGGAGTTGTTCCTATGGCGTGAACTTTGACCTGAGACTTAGTGTGCCTTTCTGGTATTCTGATTGTGGTGGGTTAATCCTATTATGTCCCAAAGGTCATATCCTACTTCCCTGGTTGTGTGGCTGATGATTATGTCCTGTGTTGGATTTTTTTGGTGTGAGGGATTGTTGATTCTAGGGATCTTTGTCTTTCTAATCCCATCACCTCTAAACTTCCAGGTGCCAGTCTTTCTGAAAGGATTATGATATTTGCATTTCTACAGAGCTGGTTTCTGCGTGGAAGAGGGAGACTTGGGGCTATTAAGAAAAACTGGGCATGCTTTTCTGCCTTTTTAAGAACCTTTGAGGAAATATAATATTTTGCCCTTTTTAATATTTTCTTCTCAACAGCATGGGGCATCCTATAAAATTTCCTTCAGACCACCAACAATAATGCTTGAGCAGTTTTCAATCAAGCTGGTACTTACATCCGTAGAAGAACATCAAGAGTTAGATTTAACTCTTTCACTTTAAATGACATCCACATACTAGCCTGAATGATACCCTTTAGAGGTGTGTGTTTAACTGTATCAACTCCTTCAGAGAAGCACAAGCCTTACTCTGTGTAAAATTAGTTCTTTTTATGGAACGCTGAATGATCTTTTTTTGCAGCTTTAGCAAAGCCAAACAGAACTAATGCAGTAAAAGACTCTAGCGCCCTCTTTCTTCTCTTCTCTCCCTTTCTTTTAAAGGGCTGCATATCATTAATTTCGGGCATCTGTGGCAATACCTGTTACTTCAGTATTTTGAAGACCCAGAGCATTTTTCTGTTCCACTTACCTGGAAATCGCTTAATAGAGTTTGCTTTTGAGTAGATATATTTCAGCTTGTACTGAATGTCTACCTTCCAAGACATATGAGCCAGAGTGAATTCACTGGATGTAGACATATATAATAGATTCCATGCAGCGATGTATAGCATTAAAGTAGGAATTAGTGCAAAAAAAAGTATTTCAGAATAGGATTTTAAGGTACATCCATAAAGTTCTCAAATGTCATTTGATTTGAAGGACACTTTCTCCAAACAAAGAAGTATTAGCATAAAGCAGGGCAAAGAAAATCTCCAATCTATAGAAAGTTATAATCTGTCAAAAATAAGAGTAAAACTTGAAACTCTCGTCATTACTTTATTCATGGGATAGATCAAGGAATTTCTATCAAGTATTCTGAGTCTTCAGTTGATACAATTATCATTCCCTAGCTTCACTTTCTTCTCCCTTCAGCTACACCATAAAATCAAGACTCTAAAGATTAAGTAAGTCATTAAAAAAATTACTTGTCATGGTCCAAGAGTATTTACACCCTAACACATGCTCAATTTTTAAGGGTCAAAAGATTTCCTATTTTGACAAATTAGGACTCTCAGTTCCTGTATACACAAAATTAAAAGAGCTAAAATGTTCTTAAAACACAGTGTGCTGCAGCTGCCAAAAAAGCCAACATAGTGCTAGGCTGTATTAACAGAGGGATAGAATCAAGATCACATGAAGTGTTAATATCACTTTACAATGCCTTGCTAAGGCCACACTTGGAATACTGCATCCAGCTTTGGTCACCACAATGTAAAAAAGTTGTTGAGACTCTAGAAAGAGTTCAGAGAAGAGCAACAAAGACGATTAGGGGACTGGAGGCTAAAACATATAAAGAACGGTTGCTAGAATTGGGTATGTCTAGTCTAATGAAGAGAAGGACAAGGGGTGACATGATAGAGTGTTCCAATATCTCAGGATTGTCACAAAGAAGAGGGAGTCAAGCTATTCTTCAAAGCACCTGAAGGCAGGACAAGAAGCAACGGATGGAAACTAATCAAGGAGAGAAGCAGCCTAGAACTAAGAAGAAATTTCCTGACAGTTGGAACAATTAATCAATGGAACATTTTGCCACCAGAAGCTGTGAATGCTCCAACACTGGAAGTTTTTAAAAAGAGACTGGACAGCCATTTGTCTGAAATAGTATAGGGTTTCCTGCCTGAGCAGAGGGTTGGACCAGATGACCTCCAAGATCCCTTCCAAGTTTTATTTATTATTATTGTTGTTGTTGTTATTATCAAGGTTGTTATTTTTATAACTTTAATCCCATGGTTATAACATTAGAAAAGCATCTCAGAATTATTTTGACTTTAGCATTCCTTTAAAAAGAAATACATCCTGAAAGCAGAAAAAGCAGGAAATTTCACACGTTTGCCTCATTAACTGCAACCTAATGAAAGCACTGATATTTTTTCTTATTCATTCTATTACAGTACCATAACATCTCTGCACTTATTAAATATTGTTGACTGTACCTTCAAATACAACTATCTAGATTTTATCCAGCAGGGGCCCTTGTAGGACTATGGAAAGGTTAGCTGTTTCTTAGGTTTCTTAAAAATTTATTTAGTAACAGGACACCAAGATGAATATGCAAAAAAGTGAACATGATAACAAGTATTTTTATTATAAAGACTTTGTTCTACAAAGAAAATATTTTGATTAATTTTATCCCTACCTGGAATCCACTTTTAGACTTTGCAAAATAAAAAATAAAAAATGGGAGAAATGAAATTTTGATGATTAGAAGTATTTGGGCTTGTAGAAATAATGTAGACTATTGTTAATTGTAAAACAAGTGTTTGGTATATTTTTTATTTATATACTGTATGTACCAAGTTGAAAGTCATTTTTTTCTTTTTTCTTTTTTATCTTGCTTTCTTAGACATTTTCCTTCTTTTCAATGTTTTTCATCTTGCCTTATTACTTTTTTTGAAAATCAATGGACTTATATAAAAAATAAAGCTATTGTATTACAGCAAATGCAACTGAATGATTTAGGATTCCATTTTCCTTTTCATACTGCCTCAACAGTATTCACATACACACAATTAATTTTTCCATTTTAAATTGTGTTTAACATCTAGTTCAGTCATTGCATATAACAGTAAAATGATGCATCTCTATTTTATGGAAAGGTTGCCAGTGTTGCCAAAGTTTAGATTTTATTAAACATTTGACATAATATTGACTTCTCTCCAAATGTCTTTTAGGCAGAATGCTACTCAAGAATCAATTTTAATATGATATCAAAAGAAAAAGAAGTAAAAGAAATATTTACCAATATAGGACTGCAAATTTATGACATTCAGCTGTTCAGTGTTATGCAATCATGATCCTGTTTCAATCATGATCCTAAGCAAGGGAGTCCAAAGGAGAAGTAAAAAAAGAAAAAGTTAAGATGGTGAACACAAATATGCAACTCACACAAAAAAGAGTGCAGCTTTAATCACATGGCTGTGGCTGTCCTCTTGACTTTTTTTGACATATTTTGCAAAATAATCTTGATCCAAAAAAAAAAGGAATACAGATAGTCCTCCACTTACAACCATACATTTAGTGACTGTTCAAAATTACAGCGGCACTGAAATAGTGACTTATGACCGTTTTTACAGGTATGACCTTTGCAGTATTCCCCATGATCATGTGATCAAAATTTAGATGCTTGGCAACTGGTTCATATTTATGATCATTACTGTATCCCAGGGTCATGTGATCACCTTTTGTGACCTTCTGACAAGCAAAGTCAATAAGGAAGCCAGATTAACACTTAACAGCTGGGTTACTAACTTATCAACTGCGGCAAGAAAGGTCGTATAATGGGGCAAAACTCACTTGACAAATGTCTCACTTAACAACAGAAGTTTTGGGCTCTTTTGTGGTCGTAACTTGAGGACTATCTGTGTATAGTTTCCACAGGTACTAATCTGCAGACCACTAGAGTAAAATTATTTTTACATATTACTTATTCTTTTAAAAAAAATGGTTAAAATCTTGTGACACTCCTAAATCTTGTGACATTTCAAGTGAGAATCTACAGGATCTTCAAGGATGAAATACCCCAAATTTGCTGAAATTTATAAGTGTAATTATTTTCTCCAAGATGACATGGATTCCTGACACGCTACCCTACAAATTTTTCAAGTATTTATCTTTTGAGCTGACAAGGAGGCAGGACAAAAAGATGCAAATACCGTTTTTGTCCCTTTCAATTGTGTGCACCAGGGGTAGTCAACCTTGGCTGTTTTATGACTCGTGGACTTCAACTCCCAGAATTCTGGGAGTTGAAGTCCACGAGTCATAAAACAGCCAAGGTTGACTACTCCTGGTGTACACAGTATGATGAGCCTTGGGGTGCCCAAGGGCTCTGATTATGAAGGTAAAGTTCTTACTGTTCCACCAAATTAATTGCTTTTGATATATTATATATGGAGACATATGCACACAAAGTTCCCTGCCTCTCTGTTTCTTTCTCTTCACTGGTTTGTCTTTCTATTCCTTTTGCATCCTCTTTTGTTATCCAGCCACCACATTCCTTCCCCACCCTCTCTCCTCTCTCTCCCCCTCCCTGTTCTCCCACCAGTCTAACCATTGGAAACCCCAATCTCACAGCTTTGGCCTCAGCCTTCTACATTCTGGGATCTGGCTCTCTTCCTCCTTTCCAGGCCAGGCTCCAGCATTCCCCCATCTGTTGTGGTTGCTATTATTAATAGTTTCAAGAGAACAGCAGGAAATATAAAAGTTTGTGTATGGCCACAGGTTTGACAGTTACGTTGTATAAAAGTGTAGATATATATGTAGGGGCACCATGGGGGTAAAAAAATGTTAAGATGGTGTCCATGACTCAGGACCAAACCCCCCCCCCCTCATTTTGAGGCTTCAATCATAGAGTTGTCACTGCCAGCTTTACTTCAGAGCCCCTCTGGGACAACCCTGCATAAGTGACTTTGACTGGGGAGGCCCAAGTCTTTATTTGGCCATAGACCTCACCAGGTGATTGATGCAACCTCCCTCCCTCCCTCCCTCCCAGTAGGACGCTACTGTGGGATAAAATGGGGGAATATCCCCATGTACGGCATGACAGAAACACAAAAATAATGAACAAATAAAATTCCCATGGTGCATTATATGGGGCTCAGTAAGTAAATTAACCAACCTTAAACACCAAATCCCCTGTCATCAATTCTAAATGCTCACTTATTTCTTTATTCAAATATATAATAGCCGCCCAACTCCAAAGTTATCCAGTTCAATTTTGTTGATTAAAAGTTTAAGCCAAGAGAGCACACAATACATCTGAAAATGTTTGATGCCACTCTCAATGTCTTCCAAAATGCGCCACACATTTGCTATTTGTTATGTTATGGAAGGGGGAAAGTGCTATGTTTGTGGGGAATAATTATATTAACTGTATTCCAGTTTCATTAGATCAAATGCAGATTTTCCCCCCCCCCCAGCCTCACTTCTTTTGGACTATAGCCCTAGCATGCTATTCAAATGCCTCAAGGCAGTTGTCCTGAAAAAAATGTGTATCCCTAATTTAAATAACCGCTAATGCTATGAGGGAGACAAAGTCTTCTTGCCGGGCTTCTCAAACACAGGGATTATTAAGGGAAACTGCTGAATGGGCAATTTTCCTTTAGATATCAAGACAAAACAGGCTTTATTTTGGCACAGAACTACTTATGCAAATGTAGGAGCACTGCAGGGTTTCCAGAAAAATAATAGTTTTCTGGCTACTGATTAGAAGAGCAAAACAAATGCTATCCTCTTATTAGAAAATGAAAGAAATGTACATTTTTTAAAACCAAGGACCAAAACTGAAACAAAGCTTGTAAAGTATAGAATTCTACCCGCTACTATAAAACTTTTATTTGTTGAACAGGAAAGGGTATCTCAGGAAGAGATCATAAAGTCCAGAATGAAGAACACAAGATGCTACTTCAGCTATAAATGTGCATTTGTTTTGTTGTTATTTTTTGCTGTTGATAAAAGCTTGGCCAGTTGCTGCAAGTCTGATGGATTATTTTGGAGAAAACAGATATTTAAGCATTTCTTTGTTATACTTCAACCAGCTATTTGAAGTTCATGAAGCACATTTAAGAAAGGAAGGAAAAGAAAGACTATTTTTTTTTTTAAATCTGGAAATAAAAATATTGTTATTTGCAAGCTGGAAAGAACTTACAATAATATTTTTCTTTTGCAAAAACAAAGAGAAAAAATAATTTGACAACTGAATGGAGCCAAGTATCTTGGCAATAAAATTAATAGCTTCAGTGACAAAAAACATAGGCAAGGAAGTTAAGCATTCAGGAAACAAAGAATGAGCAATCTCTTGAATTCATTGAAGAGCTAATAGTACTATAGATTTGATACATATCCATATCCAAGTAGTGTGGCTAGCTATGAATGCGCCTTGGTACACTCATATAATACTTCTACCACAAGAACTACACTAATTACTTGGTCACTTTCAGATGCTGGTTGTCATCTATAGGGCCAGAATATTTGCAGAATTATCATTCTTCAATTGTTTCTGCTTCCCATGAGATCCAACAGAATTTTGGGTTCCATTTATTAAGCAGCGCCACTTGAAGGAACCCAGAAAGTGAGCCTTCTCTGTTGTAACAATATTTCCTCTCCCTCCACAATCTTGAGAACCCCAATTCATTTGTCCTTCAAGAAAACCTTGAAGACCTGGATCATTCTCTAGGCTCTGTGCTAGGTCACGGCAGGTATCTACTATGGAAGTTGTATTTATCCAATGCTAATAATTATATTTTTATCCCCCTGGCAAGACCATTTTTTATTTATGGGTTTAATGCTTAACATATTCTTCTTTTGCTTTTTAATCTCAGTAAGTTGCTTAGAACAGCTCTAGAATGTTAAATTAGAAAAAAAATGTTGCACCATTTTTTATTTTTGTAATGAGGGTACAAAATTTGGAGGCTTCAAACAGCCCTCTGAAGCCTTAGATTCTTCATCAAAATGCTATGAAATATAACTTTTAATGTGAGAGAAGAGAAATGTTAAATATACAGAGACTACTTATGTTAACTGTATTCAATTAAATATTATTCAATTCATTTCCTGTCCAGACCCTGCTGACTTGTTAGCATGATACCTCTGACATACCACTAAAGAAGTTTTTTTTGATCCAAAACATTTCTCCAGAACAAAGGAATGGCTGATGGATCAAGTCCTATAAAGATTGGAACAAAACACTATAATCCTTATGCCTTTCTTCGTTTATTAAAATGCACCTTCTATGCACAGCAAATTTAAGGTTTCATTGCTATCATTGAAAATTCTGTGAAGTTGTCCATCTTTTTAACCATTATCCAATGAAGGGAATATAAGGATTGTTTTTACTCTAGATGTAAAACAAAGATTCATATTAGATATATTATTTGAATTTGTATTGATCATTTAATTTATTAATCATCAGATATAGCCAAAACAAGGGCACAGAGCAGTAAAATCCTAAAGAAAAATACTGTGCAGAACCATTTTTACTGCCCTCTTCTACCAGAGGACTCTTAAGTAGTTGTATAAGACCTCAGGCTAATTTGTATATTTAAGACTTGGAAAGGAGATAAATTATACACAGGTCTAAATAGACAACAACAAGTATAGACTTCCTTATTGCAAAACTCTCCATTCAAGACCAGTTTAGGCTCAGTTTGCATGTTATATCTTGAACCATATCTTAAAATCTAACATTTAGGAATAAGCTGCAGATTTTGACCCTTTATAATCCTCTGATAAAATCTATAAATTGTGCAATCACTGATTAATCAAATGTTAGCCTCCTGTATTTGTAAGAGCTTTATCCTCTCTTAAATCCTCTTCCCACTATTCATTCCATCTAAATTTCCATGTGAGGCAGGTTAAGTGATATAGATTTTCTCTTAGTGGGATTCCTGATCAATGAAGATCATGAATCCCATTGTAGGTTCATGAATCCCATTCAATGGGTGAATCTCATGTACACAATTTAAAATGAAAAACAAAATAAAACCATGGCTATCTAATCTCGGACAGCATTTAGAGACAACTATCCAGGGCTGTAGAGCTTGGACAGGTATAGGAAGAAGACCAGAATCACCCAGAGTGGCCCCACAATAAGATGGCAGTAAATAAATTTAATACATAAATAAATACGACCAACTCTGTTGATATAAAAATGAGCTCTCACTATTGTCAAGAAAGCTCCCTCAATGAGCTATTAAATGCAGGAAAAAAAGGTACTGGTAGATGATTTTTTTTCCAATTATTTGTGATCAAACAAATATATATAACATCAATTAAAGCTATGGATCTGAAATAACTAGCACTGTTTTTTTATGTGGAGTGATTTTTACTCTGCACTCTGTAATAACTTGGAGATGGAGCATTTATTACATTATTTGTGTTTTCTATTCTCCGGTTGGTCAGCCGAAGATCAGTATTTGTGGCATTCCTTGCCGGATCTCAGTATTTAAAGTCACCAGGACTGAAGATTAGAGGAAGCAACTTAGGTTGCTAGAGAAATTGGGGTACATGCACTTCCGTTTAAAGACAGCAAACTCTACACTTACTTGCACAAATGTTATTACCTAGACAGATAATGAAATATCTGGAAGTAAAGAACCAAACTCAGAGAGCACCAAACACTCTACAGTTCTACCCTACAGTCTTAAGGGCAGCTATTCTCTTTATATCTCAAATATAAATGTCATCCTTGTCATCCTATTTATTTAGTTCTACACAAGTAAATAAATCATAAATAAACACATTGTTAAGTTTTTGCAATTAGATTGTCTTCTAATGTTATATTAATTATAATCTGAGAAATACCATCTACATATTTTATATTCATATGATTTGCTTAAACATATTTTTTTCTTAAACTATACTGAATTATGGTAGAATATTAATACCCATTAAACTAGCAACCAGTCAAATATCTCAACTATCTAATTCTAGTCAACCATTTTCTGTACTTCTAGTTGAAAGAAAACATCTGTCTTGGTATAGACTTCATTATTCAATCAATTTATTATAGCAAGATTCAAATTATAAATTCTCTGTCATTAGGATGAGCTGAATTTAATCCAATTTTGTAAATTAAAAACAGATGTCCAGACGTTTGGAAATTACCAAATAAAACAGATCTGTGTACATTCTCTTTACCCTCCCAGCATTAAGTGTTGTTGCCAAAAATTGACAATAAAGGAAAGATTTAGTGTGAAAAATTTGGCTCACCTTAAATTATATTGCAAGTCAGACTAATTTTACTGAGGATCAGATTTCAGTTGTTTAAAGTTAAAGTAGGCTTTTAGTTATCAGTCATCTCCTTTGGTGAATATAAATATTATGTATAAGTATTATCACAATGTATTCATTAGTAGAGATATTGCTTTGTATTCTTATGGCACAATAAGCCACTAAACCAGAGGTGTCAAACTGACAGTCTGTTGGACGGTTGCATCATGCGGAGGCCGCGCCCACCCCAGCTCCGGCAATGCAAAAAAAGTTGTGATACATTGTGACACGTCACATGATGTGGCAAGTTTGACACCCATGCACTAAACCATAACATAGCTTATTGACAAATAAGTCCTATGAAGGCTTTATTCTTTTGGGGATCTTTGGGTCTATTTTAAAGTTTTGAAGTCTCATGACTCCTGTTACTTACAAGATGAGTTAATGGCTGCAGGTAGAAGACTAATAAGATGCATTTGCTGCTATGCTAATATTCTTTAAGCATTCAATGTGTACATTTCAACACAGTAAGCAAACTGCACGTTCAGATTTCCTGTGCTATAATGGCTAGTGTCCTTCACTATTGTCCATTGCTGGTTGGGCTGCTAAGATGAAATTTGGTGGCATCTGAAAAAAAGACAAAATGCTTGCCTTGATATGCAAACTGGAAGCAAGAAGGAAAGACAAAACTGCCCTCAAGCTAGAAAACTGATTATCATAAGTCAATAATGCCTCTCACATGTTATTCCAGTCATCAATAGGTTCCATGGTTTTCAGAGCTGGGATCACACACACCCTCTGTAGAAAGGCTGGACATAGTAGATTGGTCTGTGGCAGGTGCCTGATGGATCCAATTGGTTTCAAAGAGATTTTGTTCTAGAACAGACATGTCAAACTCAAGGCCTGTGAGCCAAATCTGGCCTGCAATAGGCCCAGATCTGGCTGGCAGAGCCACCCAGGAAACGGCGAGGGACTGGCCCCACCGCCCCAGCCCATCCAAGCCTGGCACTCCCCCAGTCGTGGGCACAGGAGGTGGCAAGCAACCCCAGCTCCTCAGCCGCCCATCGGCCAGAACACCCCGGGGCCTTGCAGCCCACTCAGCGCAGGTGGGTCTGAGCACCATGGCCATTGATGATAGCCAACATTGTATCCCCACTGCAGGTTGCCTGAGGGATGCCATGGAGGTCCTGTCACAGTGTCTGGAGGCTGTGGGTTGCAATAGGCTTCAGCTCAACCCAACCAAGACTGAATGGCTTTGGATATTGGGGCACTCTGGTCAGGGGCTTTCCATTGTTAGTCTTGGATGCAGTGGCATTGCCTCAGATAGCCCATTGCACAATGTGATAGTCCTCTTGGACTCATGGCTCCTGCTCAAAGACCAATTGACACCTATGTCTAGGAGGGCCTTTGCACCTCTTCAGATTGTGCATCAGACATGCCTATTCCTGGACTGAGAGGTCCTGCTCACTGTCATTCATGCACTCCTGACCTCCTGTCTGGAACTCTGCAATGTGCTATTTGTGAGGCAGCCCTTGAAGAGTATTTGGAAACTTCAACTGACACAGAATGAGGTAGGATAATAGTAAATGACACGGGTTATTCAGCACATGTAACACCTCACTGCATTGTTCCCAGTGGGTGTCTAGGTGCAATTCAAGGTGAAGGTTGTCATTTTTAAAACCCTTAATTGCTTGGGACTGGATTACTTGAGTGTCTCCCCAGGTCTAATTTGGTCATGGTGGACATGCTTTGGGTCCAGCTGGCTAAGGAATGCTAGTTGGCAAGATTTTGAATAGGGGTCTCCAAACATGGCAACTTTAAGACTTGTGGACTTCAACTCCCAGAATTCCCCTGGCCTAGAAAATGTCATTTTGCCATACTGCCCACTTTCTGAAACATTCTCCCTTTAGAGATCCAGATGGCCCTGAACTTGCTAGCTCTTCATAAGTCCTTAAACACCTGGCTCTGGGTGTGGCTTGGAGCCCTGAACATGTGCAGGAACCCATTTTATGCTTAATTTAATCATTATGATGGGAGCTTTATTCTCAGTGACAATATATTTTAATACTTGTATTAATATTTGCTTTCATTTTTTTAAGTTTTGCTTGCTGCCCAGAGTCCCTTGGACAACCATACAAATTAATTAATTAATTAATTAATATTAAGCTTCTATGAAATGGCAGGCCTTTGTTCACCAAAGATACAGTAGTGGTAAGATTCATCCAATGGAATCCCTTAGTGTTTCATTTAGGGCTTCCTCTGGCACATCCAGTAGTTAGAAGACTACTGAGTATTAACTACTGCCTGTACTGGAAGAAGCCTTAGACCAGACATGTCAAACTCGCAATGTCATGTGATGTCGCACAATGTATCAGGATAGTTTTGCCATTGCCGGCAATGGGGTGGGCGCGGCTTCCAGATGACACATCCGGCCCACGAGCCAGCAGTTTGACACCCCTGCCTTAGACACAACATGAAGCAAAGCAGCATATCTACCTCCCTTTTTGAAGCCTATGGCTCCTTTGCTTTTTTTAAAGCACTATAGAAGCAAATCACCCCTTTGAAGATTTCCACTCCCTAACATGCATAATCTAGGCACACCTTTCACTCTAATATTACCACATTTCTACTTTAGAACCAACTCATTGGCTGGATTCACACATAATGCTAAACCATGTTTTGATTTAATACTGGTTTGATGAACAATCTACAAAGAAACCAGTTTTGCAGGTAAGCAAAGTAAGCATGACTTGTTGGGCCAACTCCTTCCTTTCTACTGCTCCTTTCTTAACTGTTCTATAGATTGGGGAGAGGCTTGAAAGAGACACAAAACCAATCCAAGAATAAAACTATCAAGCTATACAAGAAAGAAAAATCAATTAAGGGCTCTCCAGGTTTAAATTGGAGTTGCAAAGCTATTGAAAGGAGATAAGTAATCCATCCTATATTGCTCCTTATTCCATGGGGAAAATATGCCACATGATCATGCCATATGATCATTCATCTTGAATTACATTGACAAGTATGCCCTTTACATCAGCATCTCTTCTCTGGAAAAAAAAATAGAATGGATAGTTCTCGGTAAGATAGTCTCCACATTACACTTGAGTTGAGATTTCTACCCTGTTGCATACCAAAGGCAATAGAATGATGATTACATACATATAACATGTTATACTATCCCCTTTAATGACAAGTTATCTCGTAGAAGAAAGAGCAGTGAGTAGAAGAAATTAAAAATAGAAGATAAAATAAAAAGGAAAGGAACTCTAACAAGGAAATCTAGTTTACACTAATTCTCCATTCCTACCTTCCGGTCATTCCATACAATGTTTGCCAACTTCAGCAACTTTCAGATATGTGGACTTCAACTCCCAGAATTTCAATCACAATAGAGCTGGAAGGGACCTTGGACCAATCTCCTGTTCAAGCAGGAAATCCTACCAGGGGTAGGCAACCTTGGTTCTTTTATGACTTGTGGACTTCAACTCCCAGAATTCCTGAGTCAGCTATGAGTCATAAAAGAGCTAAGGTTGCCTACCCCTGCCCGGTACCATTTCAGACAGGGGGATGTCCAGTTTCTTGTTAAAAACCTCCACTGATGAAGCATCCACAACTTCTGAAGGCAAGCTGGTTCCACTGGTTAATTGTTCTATATTAATTTGCCAGCCAGCATGCCTTTTGTCCTTTAATGTTCACCTCTAACTTCAGAGAATTTAAGCTATGTCATCCAGCCCTTGATTTTCTTCATTTCCCTTTCCTTTGAACCTATTTAACTCTCATTTGTTCTCTTTATATGGCCAATTCACCTCAGTTTTGTGTTTGGTTTACAATCATTTTTATCCTATCTCTTCTTGTTTAATCATATACATTTACCACTGCATTCAAGTTTTGGCATGCCAAACTCCCAGTTCAAAATCACAAAGTAAGCAGAAACACACTCTTATACACAGTCATTTCTGGTACTTTTCATGAACTATTGTATTCATTTCTCACAACAGATTACAGTTTTGATGTAGCATTTGCACATCCTAAACATTTCTCCACCCATTTTCGTATTTCTAGCAAGCATTCTACCAAGGTATAAAATAAACAAACATATTTGCTCTCATTTTTTGTTATTTCTGTATATCTGGTAATTGTTGATTTCCTCTGGTTGTTGATATTATTTTCTGATGCATAATCTTTACTGTGTTGTATCATAGAAAGCCAGTTTGGTCTAGTGCACGGGTAGGCAACCTTGGCTCTTTTATGACTCGTGGACTTCAACTCCCAGAATCCTCTCAGGAATTCTGGGAGTTGAAGTCCACGAGTCATAAAAGAGCCAAGGTTGCCTACCCCTGCACTAGTGGTTAAGGCAACAGGATAGAAAGCAAGAGATTAAGAGTTAAAATCCACCTTAGCCATGAAAGCCAGCTGTGAGACTTTGGGTTGGTCACTCTCTCTCTCTGCCCAGCTCACTTTACAATGCTGTTATGGTGGGGAAAATAGGAGGAGGAAAGTGTGTGCTTATGGTCGCCACCTTGAGTTATTTGTGGAAATAATAAAGGAGGGATTAAACAAACAAACAAATAAATATCAGTGTAATATTCACTGCAAAACATCCATGCTCTCAGCCAACATTGTCTATAGCATTGTAGCTTTGTCTAGATACAAAAGTGCATACACATTCATATCCTCAGCTGACACTCTTCTAATATCACAACCAACTTTTCTTGCACACTTTTCCACAGGTACTTTACGCAAACAAGAGGACATCATTTACCCTTCTCTTACTCTATTGTAAATCCACTGAAGTTGGGCTAATAAATAATGATAATATAGTCCCTAGTGTACATCGTTAGCAAAACATTCCATTTATTCTCAGATATGTTTTAATTCTGCCATTCATGAGAGTTATTACAATCAGCAATTTTCAATGCCAAAGTCACATGAAACTTTTCATAATTCAATCTTCATATTCATACATTTGTCACTGGTGAAAGAAAAAAAATTGGATTTGTGCATTCTTTGCTGTGCATGAAGTCATTCTTTCTTAATTTTGCTTTCTGTCTTTTCTCAATTAGCAGAGATGGAGAAAGGGATGAGCACTTTTTTTGCCTGGCCAGATTATCTCAAGGGTAACAGTGATCTTAACCAAGGGATAAATTGTTCGTGTGAAGAGGGTTTTTGAAATTAGCCCAAATACTTCAAGCAATGGATTGTCTACTCCTGATATTGGACATTTTTGTGGCACCAAATGATGGCACTTAGTACTTCTCTAGTAATGTTTCTACTGGCATATTTTTCATCTGATAGATTTTTATTGTTATTAATAATTGTTAATTTTTAATAATCTATTTACCTGTAAGAACCCCCCCCCTTTTTTTTTTGCCTTACTTGGAACTCCACCTTTTTTAGCAAATTCTGTCAGCATGTACTATGGTGACTCACTATTGTCCCATTGTAAGAGACCAGCCCTTAGAACACCCAGTGTTTTTGACCTCATTCATAAACCTCTTAATGAGTTTTAACATGCATACAAATGTGTTAAAAAGTTCTGCCTTAAAGCTCTAGGGAAGGACTAAATGCCCATTCTCTCAACAATCTTTTTCAAGCCAACATTTCTCAAAGGAAATCATTTGGCTTAATTGTGGTGCCATCTAAACAGATGCACAGAAACACTTCACAATTTTTACATTTGTCTGTTTCTTGAAGTTCTCCCCACCAATGAAAAATGAAAATTTAGAAAAGATTCCTTTGGTTCTGCAAAGTAACTATTGCAATCCCATTATGATTACGAATAATGTTCATCCATAATGCAGTTTGTTTCTGGTGTATAATGATGCAAAAACACACCCATTATTTCTTAGTAAAAGTGCTGGTAACCTTTTCAAGTGGCTGACATTATTTTGCAATCTTGTGAAATAACATGGTGCCACAAAATAAACTACTTTTTAATGTCCCCAATTTCACAAGCTCCTACTTGATCTCATAAAAGAATGATGAAATCTTGAGCTGATGTGGGTTTTTCCCTTAAAATCTTGCTGAATCGTTTTTGAAAACACCACAACCATCAAATGTAGTGTTTTCACAGGATTTTAGCCTGTTTTTATACATAAATATTGCAACCCAATAAATGTTATATTTCTACCAGCATACTCCTAACAAGCTGTTCTAATCATAGCTAAGTAAGGTAGCTTGGCTTTTCTCTGACAAAGTGCTTTATGACACAGTTTCTCCTCATCAAGGTGAGACACAACACAATTCCCCTTAACAAGTCTCTTGGCCTCACCTAAGAAGTTCCTTCAATAATTCCAACTGTTGGAAGAAGTTTCTGTACATACAGAAGTTTCTTAATACTTTTAGATCTGCCAAAAAAGCCTTAGGACAGTAATGAAATGAAGCTGCTTCAAAGGGTGCTCTTCACTGAAGCAGCACACTCCTTTGAAGCTTTTCACAAATACATATAAAGTATTTTAAGTTAGTGGAGCTGGCCAGGTAATTGACCAAAAGTATTAAGAAAAGACACAACAGCAGCAGAACATGTGGGGATTCCTGCTCAGCAGCTGCTAACTAAAGGTAGAATTATTAATTAATTTCTGTCATGAATATATAATTCAATGCCAGGTTTTGAAATGTTCAAGAACATAGTTATAATTATTGCATTGTACAATGTGTTTGATCTTCCTATATCACTTTGAAGTAATGGCTTTTGGCAGCTTGGTCAAAGCCATTTTCTAAATTAATTTGGATTGTTTCTTTTCTGGGACAGTTCTTTTTTTTATTATTAAATTTTTTTAAAATTTTACAATAAGAACCCCTTGAAATCTCTGCAAGCAAAGAGAGATCCAAGACTACTTCCAACTGATAACCCTTCCTATTTACCAAGTTTTCTGGTTCCATAACTGAAAGAAAGCAGGGTGTGCAGGAAGGGGCACATCTACTTCTGTGAAATGACATCTGCTGAAAATTTGCCCTTTCCAGCCAAGAGATGAGATGTCTCAGCCAATCAGTGTTCAACTTCTGCCTAGTAACTCCCTCAATTTCACACCAAACAAAAACCCTATAACAAAAGCAAACACAAGTGTTTTGTCAATATACTGTAGCACCGTAGTGTAGCACTACCGTAACAGTAGCGTTTTTCTTTGCATGACATCTTTTATCCCCTTTATTCATTCTTGCAAGCCCACTGTTGGGCTGGAAGACCAGAAACTGGAAAGAAGACCAAGCTTGAAGGTCTTCCCATGGGGGAAGGTGGGAGAGGGATTTGCCATACTTCTGATTTTTTGCAGTTGGAAGTTTCTCATTTGCCCCAAACTTTGTACATGTAGGAAAAGGAAGCCAAGATCTCCAGTTTTCAACTGATGATACCAACTGATCCATGGGGCATAATCCATTTTGTATCTAATAATGCCTCCAAAATTTAATCTAGAAGCGAATTGCTTGCAAGGTCGTTTAATTCAATTTTTCAATCTAGCATAGATATATTGGGATGACCCTCAGAATTCCCTGGCATCATATTTTACTGCTAATTCAGGGGTTCTGGAAGTCCAATGCATCCAGAATATACCCAATCAGGTATATGTAATAATGAAAAATAAAGCAAACAGGGATTCTTTGCAAAAACTAGACTGGCTCTGTTAATGGAGCAAATTGCTTTCAAGCTAGTAAAAGAGGGTAGTAGAGGAGGAATCCAGATGATATAGCTGAAAAAACCACATTCATAGAATCTGAAGCAAGAAATGATTAACTTGTCATGCAGCGATGTGGAAAATGTTCCAGTAAAAATGTGGTTTTAAGTGGGAAACTGGAAATGGAAGGGGGAAAAAAACAACCAATATCATATGAACTGCTACAAATTGAGTCATGATGGGCTCATGGGACTTTTTTCATTTTTTTAATCCATGTAAAATTGAAATGGATGGCAACACATCTTAAATTCTCTTGGATTTTATGCCAGGATGACTAAGAAGAGGCAACTCTTGTAATGAAAGTTCTTTGACTTTGTCTTAAGGTTGTTCCAGGTGAACAAACATTTCCTGTCCCAACTTTTTGGATCCAAGTACAAATTCACCGAGATTCATTAATGCTGTTCTGTTTTCAGATCTGCTCAGACGCTAGAATGACATGAGCATGAGCATATTTATATGACTTTCAAAGAATAACTAGCAAATCAGGAGATGGAACACGGAGTGAATTCAAGAATGCCCTTCAAAGAGAGGGCAAATTGTCCTTCAGTTTAAATGTAGCAAGGATTGTTGTGTCTGAAGTAATATACTCTGGCTGGAAATGGTATTTCCTCATCCATGGATTACAATGCCACCGGTACAAAGTCTGTGTCAAAATTGTTAGCAGTTTTAATTGCAACAACTGTATATCTTATTAGTACTGAGGTATATCTTTGTTTGGCAGATCTTCTAGAATATCTTAATGTCTTCCAGTTGTATTACAAGGATAGCTTTCAGGAATACCATCCCAATCCCATTCCAGGAATACTGAACAAACAATCAATTAACAATCAAATGGCACTTTAAAATCTAATATATTTTATGTACTATATCTATTCCTACCAGAATAGTTTAAATAGTATAAACTTTTCGTGGTTTTGGAGAAAAAAATCTATTATAATTTAGCCTCTAATTACCACAAAAGTACATATTAATAAGGAGTCAATACATATCATATCAAGACTCAAAATGTAGATCTTTTTCAAGCGATGCCATATGTGCATCAATTTTGAAGGAGTTGAGCAATTCAAAAATATGAAAAATAAATAAATGAATATTTTTTCCCTTTCAAATCCCACTCATTCAAATGGTATTTTAATTCTTGTGAGATGTATCCACCCCCCTCTTTTTTTTTGTTTGACAGTATAATCTCTTCTACAAGATGGCTTACGATATGTACATGAAAGACAATAATAATATAGTTATAATGCATCCTTTTAATAATGAGGTTGGAAAAAGCATAATTAATGTTTTCATATTGGGTATAGCTTTCTGTGGCATCTACAGATGCCTTTTAAAATTGTGAACTTGCCTATTCTTGAGGAATCTGAAGAATTAAAATTTGTAGCTTTTTAGAAACTTCTTGGGGTCCTACAGAGATTTTGGAGGCCTTATGTATGCCTAATGATTGCCTCAAGAAAACTGAATAGTTTTGAAAGCTTTAGAAAAGCTGCAAAACTACTATATTTTAATATAATAGAAGGGGGAAAGTGTTAAATACTTGGAGAGTATTTGATGTTTATTATCTAATTTTTCTTTTTCTCCACCTCTTTCTACCTGATTTTGTTTCTTTCTATCCCCATGCAGCAAAATAGATTGGTTTTGTTGAACATCAGATAAATCATTAGCATAGGTTGTTCAAAATTAAATTAAGACTCATAGACTGTTCACCACTGGCTGAAAGCTCAGTCAAGTTTCTAATAAAAACATCAATTTACCTTCCCATACAAGTTTAGATGAGGTGATATTAAAAACAGAGAAGCTAAATATTTGATATGGATTTTGTGTATGAAACTTCTTGAGAACTGATACATTTTGTTGTTATAGAAATGTCTAGTACTTACTACGCTGATAAAAGTAAAACATTGAGGCTATAATTTTATTTTATACTTTTCTGCAATAAAACAAGTTGGAAGTCAATGTTTTTTCCTCCCTTCTTTCTTATCCCTCACTTTGTTTTCCCGCTCATTCCTTTTTTCTTTTTTCCATTATCTTTATTTTTATTTGTATTTTATATATGATAATCTTAAAAAATATTTACATAAAAAAAGAAGTGACACCAAGCATTGATTGGTCATGATACCACATCAAAAGAGATCAAATTGTTCTGGACAAAAGACAGTGCTTAGTTGGCTGGTGATGATTCTCACTCCCTTTTAGCAGAGCATATTAAAAACATGTGGCTTTGACAGTCATAATAAATATATATTTAGGTTTCACACTAATTAAAGATATCTTTGTTGAGTAATCATATGTATTTCAATCAATCTTGAAAACAATATATATTGAAAGTCCAAAAAATCAAACCCACAATATAATTTGATATATAAATGCAAAATTAAAAACCTAACAGGGAACAAAACTGCATAATCCAAAAATATAAGTGTTAGATACTTTCAATTGGAAAAATAAATCCAAAAACCATAAAATGCTTCAAAGACTAGGAGAAAAACTTCAAACTGCTGTCCAATACCCTGGCAAGTTCCGGATAGAAGAACATTTCCACATCAATGAGGGGTACTTCTAAGAAAGCTCTTCCTCTTGTTGTCACCTTGTCACAATTAAGATTGGGGGAAAAAAACTTTTGTGGATCATTTTAAGATGTGGGCATGTATAGATAGAATAAGATCCTTCAGCAAATACTGAGGCCTAGAGCCATAAAATGCTTCAAACATTAAAACCTGTGCTTTCAGTTGGACTTGAAAGAAATCAATATAGGCAAGACAGTACCACATGATATGATATTGTTAAAATAGCTAATCACAGATAAAAACTCTTGCAGCTGTATTTTGTATTAGCTAAAAACTGAAAGCTACAGTATTTCAAAGCATACCCACCCACAGAGCACTATCATAATCCAAACAGGTTACTTCTAAGAAACTTCAGAGCAAAAAGAAAAGAAAAAAGAAAAAAACTAATTTGAAGCAAAGATTGAAACAAAATTATAAAGTCTTTCAATAACTTGCTGAAAGTTTATTGAATGAAGAGTCTATTGGTCTCATTAAGGAATGGAGTTACACATTCTAGGTTCAAATTTCATGCTGATATGTACTGTACTACATGAAAATGTTTAGTTTCCAGATCACTGTGCTGCAAAATAGGAGCTAGATAATAGTTCACTTTATTTTAAATTAAATAAGGCAAATAAATTACCTGTCATGGTTCCGATAGATGAAATCCATCAAAAGAACTTCCAGGCAAAATTCTTCCTTAAAGAACATTTTATTCGAGAAGCAAGGTATCGTCGGCACTGCATAGTTGAACCCAAAAACTAAATTCCCTTCCCCTGGATACAAAGTAACAAAGTGCAATTCCCACCCCCAATAAACTGTCATAAATCACATTCCCCAATTAGCTAAAAGTGTGGGTTTTCTCCCCAGCGGCAAAACATTATCAGCTTGTCCTTGGGTTCCCACAGCAGCATTATTATTATGGCTAGCTGAGCTTTCATCCCAACCCCCCCTGCTGCACCTGATTTCTAAAAGCAAGAAAAAGCGTAGTAAAGGAGAAGAGAAAATGGCTGCATTTTCACCAGTTGTCAGAGCGGGAATATCCAATGTTAGCAGCGTTGACATCACCTTTGAAATTTAGCAACGTGCCCAGCAAATTTCTTAATTAATCAAGAAAAGATACAATAACTTTTTATTAGCCAGGTTGCAGTGAGAATATGGTACTTAAGAAATGTATATAATGAAAGAAGAGTTACATTAAGAGTAAGTGGATGAGAAGAGTAATATTAAGAGTAAGTGGATGAGGAAAGTACGATATAGGGACAGAATACAAAACTGAATGACTGGTATGAAAGATTATGAGAATGAAGTAGAAGCTACTTGCAAAACAAATAAGGAAGACTGCATGGTTGAGTCCAAGAAAAGAAAAGAGAAAGTAGTAGTTGAATGAAGCTAAGGTCCTCAAAAAGAAAATGGTGAGAAATGTAAAAAACAAAAAGAAAGATAATTTGCAAAAATGTAAAGATAAGCAGCAGTATAGTGGTGTAAATCAGTTTTAGCGAGGTATTCTTCCCTTTTTTTAACTTTGCACTTTTAATTTCTTTGGCCTACTTCTTATTTTGTTTCTATATACTGCATAAAGGGAATAGTGTGATAAGCATATATGTATATATATGTGTGTGTGTGTGTGTGTGTGTGTGATGCACAAAGCTACATTAGAAAACATTGTCCTATTTAGAACAGATTTTTAATCAAGAAAGGTGACCAGCCAAATTGATATTTGCAATCATATAAGACCAGATCAGGTTAATTAATTTAGGAAAAATGTTTTATTTATATGTCAACAAGAGGTTTGAATTCTTCTCAATTTTCCTGGAGTTTTGCCTTTTTAATAAAAACTCTGTACAGGCCAAACTCTGAGATTTATGTCCGATTATTAGAAGCTCACTATGTTCAAGAAATTAAATCAATCAGCTAAAACGGAAGCTTGCAGGATTAGCCCTAGAGTTGGGTTGCCTTTCCCCCATTGCACTGCCAATTAGTCAGAGCATGATTGCCTAGACTAATTCTATACCCTTAGCAGATGTTTGAGATGCAGAAATCAGCAGCTTTTCATAGTCCCAGAGCTAAATCAGATCAAAGCTTTGCAAACAGGACAATTAACTTAGGGGTTAGCACTTCTATGTTATTTCTTTTTTTCAAAAGGCCAAAAATCCTGCTCAACAAAATATTAGTTGCTTATCTTTGGAGGTTGCATAAGAAGGGGAAAACCTGATTTTATCAACAAGTACTCTTACACTGCATTCAAACCTACAATTACATTTTAAAATACAGAGCACTGAAAAGAGAAAAAAAAAACATTTATTTTTAGCTTTCCAACATGAATTGAGTTGTAGCTCTAAAGTAGCACTGAGTCTTCGATAATCCCTATATTTGATAGAAATATATTTGGAGCTGCCTCTCACTCATCATAGGGCAAAGTACTTGAGAGAGTATGTGCATATTGTGAAGAAGGGCAAAGATAGCTTTAAAGGATAACTTTAAAGCCTCTAAGAGCAGAGGTCTCGAACCTTTTGGGCACCAGGGACCGTTCCATGGAGAAAGATTTTTCCACGGACTGGAGAGTTCGTGGTTTTGTGTGCTGCCTGTATCTCGCAGATGGGGCTTTGCTTGTTTGTGCAGCCCGGTTGCTGGCATGCCACAGCCTGGTACTGGTCCACAGACCAGGAGTTGGGAACCCCCGCTCTAGAGTAGAAGACTGGAGATTTCAAGTTCTCTCAGAAATCTTCAGTCATATATCCAGCACTTGCCTCCAGTTTTAACATAATGTCAATTGACACTATCTTCCAGAGGACACTTTACTTGGAATCCTTAATATGTGAGAGAACTAGTAAACCTATCCTGAACTATGTGATAAATAAAAGGTCAAAATGCAAGAGATGAATTAACTTCTATAATGCCCCAAAGGTGTTTTTTTTTCAAAAGGCAATTGGACTTTGTTTTTCCTTGAAGATGTTTCACTTCTCATCCAAAAGAGAAGTGAGAAACGAGAAGCAAATTGTCTTCAATGAAAATCCCATGTCTATAATAGGGAAGACAATCCTTTTGAAAAAGCACCTTTGGGACAACCATGACCTGGATGTCTGAGAATCTCCATAAACTTCTATAATGCCTTTTCCTGGAGAGGAATGAGTCTAAAGCACGGGTCGGCAACCTGCGGTTCCCAGCTCCTCTGCCATTTGCAGAGAGAGGGGGGGGCATTTTGCTCTTCCCTTCTCTCTCTCTCTCTCTCTCTCTCTCTCTCTCTCTCTCTCTCTCTCTCTCTCTCACACACACACACACACACACACACACACACACACACACACACACACTGAGTGGGGGAAGAGGACTGGCAGACCAAGGGCAGGAGAGAGCCAGCCCAATAAGAATGTGTGTCAGCTTGTCGGAGAACAGCATGAAGCCAGCTTGCCAGATGAGCAGAAGATTGGAGAGAGGGAGAGAAAGGGGGGAGAGAGAGGGGGAGAGGGGGAGGGAGAGAGAGAGAGAGAGAGAGGGAGAGAGAGAACTCATGCACAACAGCCTCTATTTCTTTTTAATTAAACTCGTCAATCAAGCTCCCATGAGCAAATATTGCAGCTCCCAGTGTTTTCTTTTCTCTGGGAAACGGGTCCAAGTGGCTCTTTGAGTGTTTAAGGTTGCCAATCCCTGTCCAAAGGAATCAGATTTTCCTTGGGAGAGAAATTAATCTCACAAGAAATAAATAAAATTAATATTTATTCTTAGAAAAGTGAATAAAACATAACCCACCCAGCCCTTTTAATTTTAAACATTAAAATGCATATATTTAACATAGAAAAATAAGAATTATAAACTGCCTAGATTACAAGAAAGCAACAGCTCAGTTAAAAAAAAATTAAAAATTGAAAATATTATTCTCTGGACAGACAAAAAGTTGGTCTTGATCTACTACAAATTGCTATTGAGCTCTGAAAAGATAATGAGAAAAATACTGAGAAATTGTTCCAAATTATTATTACAAATAAGATTCTAAATAAAAATTCCAGACTATATAAAACCCAATTTTCTAGCTTATATAAATGATAGAGAAAAGTAGACATAGCATTACTACTACTGCTGCTGCTGCTGCTGCTACTACTACTACTACTACTACTACTACTACTAATAATAATAATAATAATAATAATAATAATAATAATAATGTTGGAAGAATACTTGGACGTCATCTAGTCCAATCCCCTGCTCAGGCAGGAAACCCTATACCATTTCGGACAAATGGCTGTCCAGTCTCTTCTTAAACACTTCCAGTGTTGGAGCATTCACCGCTTCTGGAGGCAGGTTGTTCCACTGATTAATTGTTCTGTCAGGAAATTTCTCCTTAGTTCTAGGTTGCTTCTCTCTTTGGTTAGTTTCCATCTGTTGCTTCTTGTCCTGCCTTCAGGTGCTTTGGAGAATAGCTTGATTCCCTCTTCTTTGTGGCAACCCCTTAAATATTGGAACACTGCTATCATGTCACCCCTCGTCCTTCTCTTCATTAAACTAGATATACTCAATTCCAGCAACCATTCCTTATATGTTTTAGCCTCCAGTCCCCTAATCATCTTTGTTGCTCTTCTCTGAACTCTTTCTAGAGTCTCAACATCTTTTTTACATCATGGTGACCGAAACTGGATGCAGTATTCCAAGTGTGGCCTTACCAAGGCATTGTAAAGTGGTATTAATACTTCACGTGATCTTGATTCTATCCCTCTGTTAATGCAGCCTAGCACTGTATTGGCTTTTTTTGGCAGCTGCAGCACACTGCTGGCTCGTGTTTAAGTGATTGTCCACTAGGACTCCAAGATCCCTCTCACAGTTACTATTGAGCAAGATACCACCTGTACTAAACCTGTACATTTAGTTTTTCTTGCCTAAATGTAGAACCTTACTTTTTTCACCACTGAATTTCATTTTGTTAGATAGAGCCCAGTGTTCAACTCTGTCCAGATCCTCCTGTATCTTAAGCCTATCTTCTGGAGCGTTGGCTATTCCTGCCACTTAGTGTCGTCTGCAAATCCGATGAGTTCCTATTTATCCCCCATCCAAATTGTTGATGAAGATGTTGAAGAGCACTGGGCCCAGAACAGAGCCTTGGGGCACCCCACTACACACTTCTCTTCATGTAGATGCAGTTCCATTGAGGACTACACGCTGAGTATGGCCGGTCAACCAGCTACAAATCCATCTGGTGGTGATGCTGTTTAACCCACATTTTTCTATCTTATCAAGTAGTAGGTTGTGATCTACTTTATCAAATGCCTTACTGAAATCCAGGTAAATTATATCCACAGCATTCCTCTGGTCCACTAATTTTGTCACTTGGTCAAAGAATGCAATAAGATTTTTCTGGCATGATCTGTTTTTGACAAACCTATATTGGCTTTTAGTAATGACTTTGTTTGTCTCTAGGTGTTCGCTGATTCGTTGTTTGATTATCTTTTCCAGAATCTTCCCAGCTATTGAGGTCAGGCTGATAGGTCTGTAGTTTCCTGGATCTATTTTTTCCCTTTTTTTGAAGATGAGAACTACATCAGCTCTTTTCCAGTCATCTGGTAGTTCCCCAGTGCTCCAGGATCTTCAAAAAATATAGTTCAGCAGAAAATAAGCAAAAAAACTAATGTCAAATTTCTTTTTTCTTTTTCTACAGACATAGAATCCCCTAGACCACAGGTCAGCAACCTGCGGCTCCGGAGCCACATGCGGCTCTTTGAGCCTTCCCCGGTGGCTCCCAGCCTCCTCTGCCTTTGCAGAGAGAGACAGAGACAGAGAGAGGCAATTGCGCTTCCCTGCTTCTTTCTCTCTCTCTCTCTCTCTCCCTCTCTCTCCCTCCCTCTCTCTCTCTCTCTCTCTCTCTCTCTCTCTGTGTGTGTGTGTGTGTGTGTGTGTGTGTGTGTGTGTGTGTGTAAAAGATTGCACTCACAGTGTTCTCCGAGGAGCTGAAAAGCTTTCTGGACGGAGCTCCTCCCTTTGCTGCGTCTCTGCAGGAAGCAGGAAGGGCAGGAGAGAGCTAGCTAGCCCAGCTAGGCTGACTCAGGACTTCTGGGAGTTGAAGTCCATGAGTCATAAAAGAGACGAGGTTGCTTACCCTGAGCTTGTTGGACAACAGCTTGAAGCTTGCCAGGTGAGCAGCAGATAGGAGAGAGAGAGAGAAAGAGAGAGAGAGGGAGGGAGAGAGAGAGAGAGAGGAAAGAGAGAGAGAGAAAGAGAGTGGGGGAAGAGGAGTGGCAGGCAGACCAAGGGCAGATAGAGAGGGAGGGAGAGAGAGAGAGAGAGAGAGAGAGAGAGAGAGAGAGAGACCCTTTTGACATTTAAAATGAAGATAACACTGCATATATCCTTTTTTTACCTGTATGTGTATGTGTGTATATATATATGTGTGTGTGTGTGTGTGTGTATACATACATACACACACACACACATATACACACACACAAACACACACACACCTATAATAAAGGTAAAAAAGGATATATGCAGTGTTATCTTCATTTTAGATATCAAAAGGATTTTGCGGCTCCCGGTGTTTTGTTTTTGGTGGGAAACGGGTCCAAGTGGCTCTTTGAGTGTTTTGGGTTGCCTACCCCTGCCCTAGACACAAAGATCCTCTACTTCCTTCTTCCAAAATATCTTTTTTTCTTGGATTCAAAATTTTAAAAAGAGTCTGTGGGACTTGATAAAATCCAGTCCTTCCAGTCTGGATAGAGAAACGTCTGCCTATGATTAGAATGATCAAAGGGGTTTTTTTGTTTTTGTTTTTTGCAACAGAAGGAGTGGTTGGGGTAATCTGACTCTGCATGACCAAATGCTAAACTTACTCTTGAGTGATGTGGATTGCATGCTTGAGTTACACTCATAAGAATAGCAGTCTTGCCAGTCCCAGTGCAAGCAATGCTGCCTCCTCTGATGATCATAGCAATCTTCCATCTCTATAATAGGGAAGGCAATCTGATAGATATTATTGGTCCTTCGGGTCTTCTATGCAAGAAGCAAAACCTTGAACATGGTTTAAAAGCTATGATGCAGCTACTAACTAGACTAAGTCTGGCACATATTGTAAAGCATGGTGCTGAGGGAAGTCAGAGCCCCAGAGAAGGAAATATTAAAAAGGCAGAAAAATATTTTTCCTCAAAAGGATTTTGAAAAGCAGAAACCAAACCTGGCCCCAAATCTCTCTGCCCCCAAGCAGTAGCCAGCCCTATACAAATGCAAATGTAAAACCATCAGAAGGTTGGAGCCAGAGAACTCAAGAAGAGAAAGGGACTTAAAATCTGCATACCCCACCCAAACTCTAAGTCATCAGCCCAGCCCCAGGAAAGCAGGATATGACTTTTGGGACATAATAGGACTAATCCATTACCATCAAGTATACCAGAGAGGCACACTTAGGCTCAGGTCAGAATACGTGACACAGGAAATAGCCTCAAAGTTCATGCCACAGGAACAGGAAACTTCCAAACAAAAGGCTAGAGAGGGTATAAAAACCTACTGCCCATGTGCTCAGTCCTTCTCTCCTCTGCTCTTTCCTGCAAGAACCATCTTTCTGCTTTTTCAATAAACTGTAACCATCTTCCCAAAGCAGTCGCCATGTTGCTTATTTATTCCCAGCTTGGATGAACCAGGATGAAGACTTACTTCTGACAGTACAATAAACCAAATACAGGGTTACCAATACAGGAACAACCCACTCCTCACATCTTATTTTGCTTGGTTTTTTCTGCAGTTTTTTTTCTAGCCCTAAAAATATCCTTTTGGTGTGGTAACCAGGGGTCTACACAATATATCCATAACAGACTTTTCATTATTAAAGTAAAATCTAGAGTTTTTAAAATAACTCTGTAATTTTGTACAGGATATTATAATTACTATACAAAGATTATTTCCTAAATCCTAGGATTAGGAGGAGTGGCAGAGCCCGGGGGAGGGGACTCAAAAGAAGAATCAGCCAAGCCTTTCTATATAGCCCCAACTCCCTCTTGAATTCCATTATCTAATTCCAAGATGAGGCTAACTGTTAGTAGACTAGATTCTTGTGCATAATTAGTAATAAATCGGTTTTATTGGAACTTCCTGTGTGGTCTTGAACTTTCAAGCCTGACATAGTATGACTTTAGGCCAGAAACATACATTTAAATATATATAAACAAAGGTATGCTAATGAAATGTATGCACTTATGAAAGCTGATTCTATATGCGTTCCAACAGTGATGAAGGTGACTATCAATGAACCTCTGACCAGGAAGTAGTGTCAGCAACCAATATTTTCTTTTGGGCAGTTTAAATGCTTTAAACCTCTAGTTAAAGCATTTTTAGCTTCAGTTTCAGGAGAAGTTCTGCTGCCTGACCTCCAGCCATTATCTCTGTTGTGGCTTTTTAAATATCTTTCCACAGGTTATCAAAGCACAACAATATTAACTTTAATTACAAGTCATTATTAAGAAAAGGGAAGTGAAC
The DNA here is from genome assembly GCF_016545835.1 of Crotalus tigris. Taxonomy (NCBI): domain Eukaryota; kingdom Metazoa; phylum Chordata; class Lepidosauria; order Squamata; family Viperidae; genus Crotalus; species Crotalus tigris. Next base: position 254,861 of record NW_024096483.1, read on the forward strand.
AACACGTATAGTTTAATGGTATGATTCCACAGAAGAGTAATTTTTAACTATATATGGAATATCTGACATCTGCTAAGCAGATTGCAAATGATAAAATCTGATGCTATCAAAGAATTTAAGATGAAGTCAAGAGAATAACTGACTGCAGGATATAATTTTCAATGGTTTTCATATGCTCAGTTAAAAGAAAGGTTTGATATGGATAAAAAGATAATTGGAACTGAAAAACATAAAATGGTTGTTATGAACTATATACAAGCAATGCATATGTAATAGCAAAAATGTATATTTCATTAAGATTTGAAATAGAGGAAGAACGGGTTAAAGACTGCATGACAAAATGGGTTATTCACTTTGGACATATTACATGGGTCACTGGTATTAAATTTACAGTATGATGATAAACAGAAAACCTTTATAAAATGATATTGTTATATGATATGAGAAATTATAAAAAATGTGCAAGTGTATTTGAAATCATGTGAGATCATGTGAAAAACACGAGGGAACATTTTATTATGCATGATGGACTTGTGGAAGAGCTAAGAAGTTTTCAATACAAATTCATACAAAGTTGTAAAGGATTTTAAATATTATGAAAAAATAGAGCTTTTTATTGACATTTCTAGATAATTAAAAAGTCTCAAGATGCATTGTTTTTGTTTATGGTAATTGTAGAAATATTATTGCATGCTCAAAAATGGAACAACAATGAAATTCCTACAGTAGAAGAATGTATTGTGAAAATGTTAAAATTTGCTGAGATGGCAAAGATGAACTGTTTGATCAGAGAGAAAAAAACAACAAAAACTTTTTTAAAAAACTGTGATTGTCCATATCCTTATATGGATTTTTTGCTGAAAGAAAAAAAGCAATATGATGATTTATGGATTTAAGGACAAAAACAGATATAAATTAAATGAAAGGCTGAAGGGATTTGCATAATCCCTCTTATAAGGAGGAATTACAAAATTGTAATTATCTATTGAAGAGAAGACGTTACATTCCTAACTTTAGTTTTTTTCTTTCTTCTTTTCTTGCCTTTTTCTTTCTTCTTTGTATTTGTTTTTGTGTGTGTGTGTGTGTGTGTGTAAAATTCTCAATAAATACAATTTTTTTAAAAAGATAAAATCTAATTCTACCAACAGAAGATCTAACCTTTCTTTGAAAAAAATTAGATTGGGTTCATACATGGTAAGTCATAACATAGTTGCTTTGGCTTTGATCTAATATGGTAGAAAAAGTCCAGAAAAGTATGGTTAATTAAATAAATTATGCTGAGTGTATGTGAATTAGGCCATTACTTCCTTTCTTGTGGCGATTGTTCAGTTAACTTGTTGTATGGTCCTCTGTTATCAATGCTTCAGTTATGCCAGAGTCTTTCATGCCACCAATAATTTTTTGTATGTAAATTGTGTAATTTCTTTAGCACTACATTAGCACAATTATGCCATTTTATCAAATAGTCATCATGCATCCTTTTTTAATAGATTGATTTACCTGAAAGCACACTTTACTTCATGACTGTTCAACATTTTTTTCTGCAAAAGCCACATTTGACCTTTTGGATGAGATCAATGTGGTGCCAAAATAAAAACAACATTAAATTAAGAGAGTTAATATGGTTATTTGTATTTATTTAGTATATTTATATAACCAGACATGTCATGAATTTGAGTTTGAGCCTGTGACCCCTGATGAAGTGGACAGGACCGTGAGGGCGATGAATGCCGCCACCTGTTTATTGAACCCGTGCCCCTCCTGGCTGGTTTCTGCCAGTAGGAAGGTAACACGAGGCTGGCTCCAGGTGATAATCAATGCCTCCTTGATGGAGGGGTCTTTCCCGCAACCTTTGAAGGAAGCGGTGGTGAGGCCCCTCCCCAAGAAGCCTTCCCTGGACCCAGCTGTTTTGAAGAACTTTCGTCCTGTCTCCAACCTCCCCTTTGTGGGGAAGGTTGTAGAGAAGGTGGTGGCGTCCCAACTCTTGCGATCCTTGGATGAAACAAATTATCTGGACCCTTTTCAATCTGGTTTCAGGCCCGGCTACAGCACTGAGACTGCTTTGGTCGCACTGACTGATGACCTCTGGCGAGCCCAGGATAGGGGTCATTCTTCTATCTTGGTGCTTCTTGACCTCTCAGCGGCTTTCGATACCATCGACCATGGTATCCTTCTGCGTCGTCTCTGGGAGGTGAGGGTGGGCGGCACCGTATTGTGGTGGTTCTCCTCCTACCTCTCTGATAGGTCGCAGTCGGTGTTGGCGGGTGGACAGAGATCGACCCCTAGGCGCCTCAATTATGGGGTGCCTCAGGGCTCGGTCCTGTCCCCCCTCCTTTTTAACATCTACATGAAACCGCTGGGTGAGATCATTTGGCGACACGGGGTGAGGTATCATCAGTATGCGGATGATACCCAATTGTATATCTCCACCCCGTGTCCTTTCAGTGAAGCAGTCAACGTGATGTGCCGGTGCCTGGAAGATGTGAGGGTCTGGATGGGGGTGAACAGGCTTAGACTCAACCCTGACAAGACCGAGTGGCTCTGGGTCTTGCCCCCCCAAGGGTCATCCTGATGGTCCATCATTGGTCCTGGGGGGGGGTAAACCTACCTCTCTCAGTGCAGGCACGCAACTTGGGTGTCCTCCTGGACTCACAGCTAAATTTGGAACAACATCTATCGGCTGTGGCCAGGGGGACCTTTGCCCAGGTTCACCTGGTGCACCAGCTGCGGCCTTATTTGGACCGGGAGGCTCTACTCACGGTTACTCATGCCCTTGTCACCTCAAGATTAGATTACTGTAATGTGCTCTATATGGAGCTACCCTTGAAGAGCGTTCGGAGGCTGCAGTTGGTTCAGAATGCAGCCGCGAGAGCAATTGTGGGTGCACCAAGGTACACCCATGTGTCACCTATCCTCCGCAAGCTGCACTGGCTTCCTGTGGGTCTCCGGACGCAATTCAAGGTGTTGGTTATCACCTTTAAAGGCCTTCATGGCTTAGGACCAGGTTACTTAAAGGACCGCATACTGCCGCATAGTTCCCAGAGATCGGTGAGGTCCCTCAGATTGGGCCTCCTTCAGGTCCCGTCGGCCAGACAATGTCGGCTGGCAGGTCCTCGGGGAAGGGCCTTTTCTGTGGTGGCTCTGACGTGGTGGAATCAACTTCCCCCCGAGATTCGAACTACTCCCACCTTGCCGGCCTTCAAGAAAGCCATTAAAACTCTCCTGTTCCGGCAGGCCTGGGGTTGATGTCCCCGGGGGGGGGGGGCGGGACATGATTGGGACATGCTGTATGAATGCACTCATTTTTATTGTTATATTTATTGTTTTAATTTTGTACGCCGCTCTGAGTCCCTAGGGATTGGGCGGCATATAAATTTTATTAATAAAAAATAAAATAAAAAAAATAAGACCATATTTTAGGCTCTTTTTGGAAAGCTAACCAAAGATGGGGCTGACCTCATCTCAAGGGAACCACAGCATTTTTTAAACAATTTTAAAAATATTTTTCATACTTTCCTTTTTCTGCCTATGAAAAACTTAGCTATGGAAAGTCAGACGTCAGAACAGTATTTCTTCTTTTCAAGCTTTCATGTTTTTACCTGTTTTATTTTTTTTTCTTTCTCTTCTTTCATATTCTATTTTTGAACAAGAGGAAAAAATAACTATTGTATGGCAAATATTGGTGTTGTCTTGTGAAAGGTGGACCCTAGAGAAGTTTGTGTCATTATAAAAAAAAATTGAGCGGAGGCATTTTTAAAAACCCAGTAAATCATTTCCAAAAACAAAACCTTATCCTAATCTTTTTTAGATATATTAATACTCTTGATTTAACTCCAATAGCCTGGGGAAAATGTTTCATAGAGTCAATCAAATTTCTCAGGAAAAATGTTACCTTGTTAAAGTTTTGCATGCTGGTACAGGGTCTTTTGAAACAGATTTTTTTATTCTTCAAAATTATTAAATTATGGAGACCTTCACATTTATAAAACAGCTCCCTTGTAAACTCCTTGGGAACCTGTGGACTTACGCCATTTTTGCATTCTCTGGATGCATTAAAAGCACTCTATAGTATATAATGTCCTCCTCCCCAGTACCTCATGCTAAAGGTGGGGAGATAAATTCAAAACTCAAAAATATTTCTCTATTTAGATTTTGAAAACATCTGATCTTCTGTAAATATTGCTTTATGGCTTGCTTGTTGCTGTTTGTGCAAGAGAGGCAAGCAAGAAAAATGCACATGACATTGTAAGCAAATTCCATCACTTATGTACTTGGATCAGATATCAGGACAAAGTACTTAAGGGCAGGATTTGCATTGTATTGTCATCACATAAGTGGTCATTTTTTCTGGCATCAGGGCTACCTGTGGACATCTATTGCACATAAATAAATAAATAATCAATAAAATAAATAAACAAGAGCAGAACTAGCACTTTGATAGATATGATGTACTGCAATTCTACAGAGAAAAATATTGATGCTAAAAACTTTGTGAGCAATGCAAATGTTTACATTGTCCTTCTAGAAATTATTTGGCTAAATCATTATAATTAAATGGAAAACCACGACATTGGCAAACATACATATCCATCATGCTATCCCATTTCTGGACAAGTAGGAGCATAGGAAAAAAGTTAAAAAAAATTAGTAAAACACAGAAAGTCATAACATAAGAAAAGGAATTACAGCTAAATGTGATGGGTGAAAGAAATTATCTAAGGATTTGCTAACATGAAGAGCACCAGTCCTGCCAGATGAAATAAGTGAAGGTAGTCCTCAACTTACAATCATTCATTACAATAGCCTTGGAAAAAGTGACTTGCAATCTGTCCTTGAACTTATGACCATCTCAGCACTCCCACAGTCATGGGATTGTAATTCGGGCATCGTTGCAAAATTTTATGGTCATGTGATTGTGATTTGCTACCTTCCCAGCCAGCTTCTAACAACAAAATCAATTGGGAAGCTGGATTTGCATAACAACCATGTGGTTCACTTAATGACAGTGGTAAAATGGTCATAAAATCGGATCCAATCACATGATGCCTTGCTTTATGACTGCACTTATAATGGAAATATCAGTCCCAATTGTGGCCATATGTCAAGTATTAGATGTACAGTGAGTTGCTGGTCTCCTACAGTTAAAAGTAAAGACTGCAAGGGACTTGTCAGCAAAGTGCTTACACAGAGTTACAAAGAATGAAGATGAGAATTGTTATGTCCTGAGCCTGTGCAAGCAGACTCAGGGCATTGCAAATGGTCCCGGGCAGGTGCAAGTTGCCCGGGACCAGACAGGCTGTCGCCAGTACTTGTGCGCATGCGCAAGTGCTGGCGCGCTAAAAGTTGCAGATTGACCCGGGAATGGCCTATATAAGAGGCCATGAGTTTTGGGCGTTGCTGGCGTCTTCCAATTGTAAGCTGAACTAAGAATAAAGAAGTCTTGAGAACTACAACTGCTTCTCGTGTCTTGCCATTTCGCGAAGGACGCAACACTGGCGACGAGGATGGGATGCCTTACATCAATCGAAAAGGTGTAAGCTTACCCAAGTGAGTCCTGAGCGGCAGGAGCGGCATCGACTCGGCAGCTACCCGCCAATCCAGCGTGCATTCGGGGGTAGGCTGGCAGATAGACCCTTCCTTTCTACAAAATGGCAAAAATTGGAAGGCTTTCGGAATTCAACGTCTCACATCCAGAGAGGTGGGAGTCCTACGTAGCCAGGGTGGAAAACTACTTCAAGGTAAATCAAGTACGGGAAGAGAGTTTAAAGGCTGCCACCCTGCTGTGCGTTTGCGGTCAAGACGCATTCGAAATCGCTGAGAACCTTGCAGCACCTGTCCCTCTAGAGTCTGTCAGCTACGCAGATCTAAAAAAGCTACTGAAGGAGCACTTCCAGCCCAAGATGTCTGTCATCGCGTGGTGCCACACCTTCGAGCAGAGGGATCAACGACCCGGAGAATCGGCCAAGGAGTACATCGCCGCGTTGAGGAAAGCCGCCAAACATTGCGAGTTCAAAGACCTCGAAGAACAACTGAGGGACAGATTTGTATGCGGTTTAAGGCATAGAGAGTTACAACAGGCTGAGGCCTTTTTGCCAAGGAGGACTTGTCATTCCAAGATGCCTTGAGAAAGGTCACCGCAGAAGAAGCAGCGGGCGGTGCCATCAAGAACATGCGGCCGATCAGAAACAGTCCAGATGCTGCGTCCGTGCACCAGGAAGAAGTCCAAAGGAACTCTGAGGAGGATCCTGACGAGGAAGTGGACCGTCTCCACCCCACAAAGGAAGGGAAACAAAAAGGAAGCTCTTTAGCTCTCCCCAAGTGCATCGGTTGTGGAGGTCGCCACAAGAGAACCGACTGCAAGTTCCGCTCCGCTATCTGCAGGGCGTGCGGAAAACAAGGACACATTGCAGCTGTGTGCCTGGGCCGTCAGAAGGTACAACCTCAGGAAGAATTGCACCTGAAAGGTACCAGGGTTCCCAGCCAGAACAGGGTGGGGTTTTGCGCTTCACGAAGAAGCATCTATAGGACAAGCACACACAAGCCCATTAAGAAAAAGCTGTCACTTAAGGTGAAGCTACAAGGGGTTCCATTGGCTATGGAACTGGATACAGCGTCTGCACTTTCAATCATTTCCATGCAAACGTTTAGGAAGATTTGTTCTGGTAGTGGAACTCAGGCCAAGCTGAGGCCTTCTGACATTGTGTTAACAGACTTTCAAAACTCCAGAGTGTGTGTTAAGGGGGAGGCCACCCTTAACGTACAGTATAAGGATTTTGAAGGTCCACTAGATCTAATAGTAGTAGGGGGTGAACGAACGAGTCTCATAGGACTCGATTGGTTTGAGGCCTTGGGAATACACGTCACAGGGCTCAATAGTCTGCAAACACTTGACCTACAAGGTCTGCAAAGAATTTGCAGATGTCTTCAGCCCCCAGCTGGGCACATACAAAGGACCCCCTGTGTCATTAAAACTAGACTCCACTATCACTCCCATTAGAATTAAAGCAAGAAGGGTCCCTTTTGCTTTAAAAAGTAAAATTGGCACTGAGTTGGACAAACTGATTCAGCAAGGAGTTCTAGAACCTGCTGACTCCAATCCCTGGGAAACCCCCATTGTCACGCCTCTCAAGGCAAATGGGGACATTCGCATCTGTGCTGATTACAAATGCACTCTGAATAAGGCATTACAGCAACATGCCTATCCTGTCCCTGTGGTCAGTCATATTCTGGCCTCCCTCAAGGGGAGGTGCGTTTTTGCAAAGCTTGACCTAGCTCAGGCATATCAACAGCTGCCTGTTGATGATGATGCTGCTGTAGCGCAGACCATTGTGACCTACAGAGGGGCCTTCAAAGTGAAGAGGCTACAATTTGGAGTAAATGTCGCTCCTGGAATTTTCCAAAGCGTAATGGAAAACACACTACGGGGTATACCAGGGGTTTGCCCCTATTTTGATGATGTCTTAATTGCAGGAGATTCTACACACAATTTAGCTGAGAGATTAAGGGCTGTCCTGTTAAGGTTCAGGAAAACGGGCCTCAAGCTTAAGAAGGACAAATGTAAAATTGGGGTGCCTTCTACTGATTTTCTGGGATTCAAAATTGGTGCTACTGGGATTCACCCTGCTGAATCCAAACTGAAGGCTATTATGCATGCTCCCAGACCAAAGTCTAAGGCCGAACTACAGGCTTTCCTGGGCCTTCTGAATTTCTACAATTCCTTTATTCCACATAAGGCTAGTGTAGCTGAGCCTCTTCACAGGCTATTAGACAAACAGGCCGTGTGGCAGTGGTCACAAAAACATGAGGCAAGTTTCAATGAGGTCAAGGCCTTACTCACTTCTAACAGTGTTCTCGCACATTTCAATGAATCCCTTCCTGTGTGCATTGCTTGTGATGCTTCTCCTTATGGGGTAGGAGCTGTACTAAGCCACCTCAGGGCAGATGGAATTCAGGTTCCTGTTGCATACTACTCCAGAACCTTGTCTTCTGCTGAGCGTAATTATGCTCAAATAGACAGGGAGGCTTTAGCTGTGGTTGCTGGAATTAAAAAATTCCATGATTTTTTATATGGCAGGCATTTCACGTCTTCACTGACCATAAGCCTTTGTTGGGACTGTTTACCACACGTAAGCAAACTCCCCAAATCATCTCCCCCAGAATGCTAAGATGGTCTATCTTTCCTTCTGCTTATGATTTCTCCCTACTTCATAAACCTGGGAAGGAAATGGGCCTTGCTGATGGCCTCAGTAGGTTACCCCTGCCGGTATAGAAGCTGACCCTGCTCCAGCTATCAATCTTCTCTCCATTCAGGCATTGCCCGAGTCTCCTTTGAATGCCAGAGATGTAGCCGCTGAATCAGGCACAGATCACACACTTTCACGTGTCCTTTCTTGGGTTTTATCTGGATGGCCAGAGAGCTGTCCAGGCACTGAGTTTCAGAGTTTCTGGTCTAAAAGGAACAAGTTGTCCACTTTCCAGGGTTGTCTGCTTTGGGGAAGCAGAGTTGTCATTCCTACCTCAATGAGGACTAGGGTCTTAGGTTCCCTCCACGAGGGTCATCCTGGCATTGTACGCATGAAGGCGCTCGCACGCAGCCATTTGTGGTGGCCTGGGTTAGATAGTGACATTGAAGCTAAGGTGCACGCATGCCACCTTTGCCAATGCTCGCGCCCTGAAATGCCACAAGCTCCTGTACATAGATGGGAGGAAACACAGTCTCCATGATCTAGGGTGCACATTGACTATGCTGGGCCCTTTCAGGGTCAATTCTTCTTGGTCCTAGTTGACAGCCATTCAAAATGGCTTGAGATTGTACCTGTATCTTCCACCACCGCTGCAAAGAGTATTCAAGTACTGAGGGGAATTTTTGCTGCACACGGGCTTCCAGATGTCCTCGTATCTGACAACGGCCCTCAATTCACTTCTTCCGAATTCCAAACTTTCTTACAGGCTAACATGATTCGTCATGCCATCTTTGCACCTCTCCACCCGTCCACCAACGGTATGGCTGAACGCATGGTTTGCATCACCAAGGACGCCTTGAAGAAAATTACCTACGGAGACTGGAATCACAGGTTGGCTGACTTCCTCCTTTCTTATCACACTACACCTTCCACTTCTACGGGGAGGAGCCCAGCTGAACTTCGTTGGGGGCGCAAACTGACTACCAAGCTTGACCGGTTGCATCCGGATAGACTGCCTTCTTCTTACACACGCCCCAGGGCACCTAGACAACTCCTTGTGGGTGCCCCTGTTTGGACTCGTAATTACGGGCCTGGTCATTCATGGGTCCCCGCTTCTATATCCAGGGTCACAGGTCCTCTGTCCTACGAGGTGTCCCTGGACAACGGTCGTGTCCTGCGTCGACACATCGACCAACTTCTCCCTAGACGGGACCTTCCCATTGAGACTCCTGGGTCTTTTCCAGGGGGGAGGGGGACCCCTTTGGGCAAGGGGAAGGGCATGGGCTGCTGCCCATTATCAATGAGGAAGCCACAAACGGCTCATCTCAAGATTCCGCGAGTGCTCCAAACAGGAATTCAAGGAGCCCAACTAGATACCAGGCATCAACGCCTACTCCAGCTAGGGAGTCACCCCAGGGGCACAATCACTACTCACCCGCATCACACAGTACTCCAGTCAGGGAGGATTCCCGGGAGCATCCCAATAAATCATTCCCCGCAAGAGAGCTGGCACACACTTCTAGTTGGCCCGACACTACCCCTGTCCCTAGAAGGGGGCAAACATACAGGGAGGTGATCGAGGAACCAAATCCCGACTATAACACCTCTGACTTCACTCAGGGGACAACTGAGTTTTGGGACAGTACTGAAAACCCCACAAGCCTGGGGACAGAACGGGAACCAGGGGACAGACAACCTCCTGACAGGTCTTGGACGGACCTTGGAGGTTCTACAGAATCGCCCAACAATGACAGTCACTTAGAGGGGGCAGAGAGCCTGCAGCAAGGCAGGACAACCAGATTAAACAAAGAAAGAAGCCCTGGCCTGACGAGCCTGGTGGGCAAGCAAGCAGGCCAGGCATTGGAGCACAGTCCTTGGGAATCACCAAGGCAAAACAAGGGGGACAGGCATGCATCACCCCTCAGTCAAGGGGTACTTGGCAGGTACCCAGAAGTTAGGAGGTCACAGAGAGCCAGGAAATCTCCTAAGTATTTAGAAGATTTTGTAACTCTATTGGCAAAACAGAGTTAACAGAGGGAACAGAACACTTAGACTAATGGAAGCAAAAGTAATACCTGGCATTGGGTAGTATGGCACTACACTCGCAATGGGTTATGTGTTACTATGGCATGGTTAATAGTTTTAACCCAGGGGGAAGGGGTGTTATGTCCCGAGCCTGTGCAAGCAGGCTCGGGGCATTGCAAACAGTCCCGGGCAGGTGCAAGTTGCCCGGGACCAGACAGGCTGTTGCCAGTACTTGTGCGCATGCGCAAGTGCTGGCGTGCCAAAAGTTGCAGATTGACCTGGGAATGGCCTATATAAGAGGCCATGAGTTTTGGGCGTTGCTGGCGTCTTCCAATTGTAAGCTGAACTAAGAATAAAGAAGTCTTGAGAACTACAACTGCTTCTCGTGTCTTGCCATTTCGCAAAGGACGCAACAAGAATAATACACATCTGACCATAAACAATAAATTGTTTTACAGTTGATAAAGAGTACTGATAGGGATAGACAGAAATCTGGATGTCTCAAAGAGAACACTACGTAATGCAGGATACTTGAACTTTGAGAAATAAGTTGAAATGATTGTTGCTCTAATGCTTTGACCCTGCATTTCACTTAATAGGAAAAGTTATAAAAACACCCATGAAAATGTAACTGTAGATGGAGACATACCAGTTAGTGAATCAAAGACCATTCATCAATACAGCACATGTTACAATGCCAGAAAGATAAATGTCATGAAAGAAAAATGGTGGCATTTATATTAGACAGCTGGTTTAAGGCTTAATAATTTTAATTAAGGCTATTGTGTCTAGATTCATTGATATTTAATTCAACACACAAACAAAGGTAGAAATATTCAGAAACCATCAATGACTTATATATCAACATGTTAGAGACATATGGAACATAGAAATTCCCTCCACAATGTCAAAGAAAGCAAGAGATGGTTAAGATAAAAGAGGCAGGGAAAATACTGTGCTTTGATGGAAGTAAAACATTACTTTGGAAATGGGTAAAGTAGAGCAAGGAGTTTCCAAAATTAGAAGTAAAAACAACTGAATAATTGGAGATGAAATTAAAATAAAGGAATGAGGGAAGAATGGAATACTGAAAGAATATTTTAAAAGATTGGGAATGATAAAGATATGTTGAATACAAAATATAACCTTCCAAGATTTTGTATTTATCCCAGACTAGCATAAAAATCCTTACTTAAATTCATATAGTCCTCTCTCCCTTCCTTCCTTCCTTCCTTCCTTAAATCTTGCTCAGCTGCATGGCACTTAACAGAACACTATAAAATTTAGTATCCAAATAAAAAATCAAGGAAAGGGTAAAAACTATGAAAAGTATTAAAAAAATGCTAGGTCTGCATGTGTATATGGTATAACTGGAGACATATTAAACTCTGCGTTTGGTTGGCTTATGGAGAGGGCATGCAGATTGTTCAACATGTGTATAAAGATTGCATCTGTGCCTGATAAATGCAAGTTATGCAATCTTCATGAAGATTCAATCTGCACATGCATGTTGAACAATCTGTACAGACACTCCATAAGCCACCCACACCCATAGTTCTGCTAGAAAACTAACAAGAGGAAATATTAAAAATACTTGGAGGAGTAGTTTGTTAACTGTTTTGGAGAAGGTTTTTTGATAAACATTCTAACTCACGGGCTATTACTAAAGAGGTGACAATGAAAAAAAATATGTGTAAAGTAGTGCAGCTTTCTGTCAGGCACAAGTATTGTAGTTGGTATATTTGCTGTTTAGCAAATTATTGACAAATACGTTATAATCCTTAAATTCAACTTCCATTAAAAGCTTATTTCTATGAAGAAAGTATGAACTTTTGTATCTCTAATTTCTCATATACAATCTACACAATCTTGGAAGAGCTAAGACATCTGTAATAATTAAAATTACTGATGCCTTAATCACTATAAGATAATACTTAGAATTTAGACAGTCTAAAAAAAGGGAAAAGATGATAAGAAAAAGCACCAATTCATTTCAGCTTTAAGATTAGCTTTATCTAGTTCCTTCCTTTATTGAATAACTTTGATTCAAATGGGTTTTTTTATAATAAATATATACATTTAGAAACGGAGGATGATTTTCCTCTTTTTTCATTATACCTGCTATGCCTTCTATATATAAGCCTGATATAAGGGAACATTTTGTTTATTAGTGATATAATAAATATAATAAACCATTTTTGGACTCTCTTCAGTTGAGTCATGCATGAATGCTGAACTAAAAACAAAGCATATTACACAAGTAAATGAAACTGGAACATGGAATCTATTGTTGAACCATTGACCATGTTGTTTGAATCCTCTGAAAACTGAAGCTCAGTCATACCTAAATGTTTCTTATTCCTGCAATCAGGCTACTGAGATAATCTCATGTATTTGGTTGATTAATAGGATTATGCACCATTAAGAAAACATATTAGCACATTTTAACATACAAAAGACAAAATTCAAATCTTATCTTATATTCTGGTTTAAAAGACAGATTCTGACTGTGGGTATCTGCGTGAAGATCTGGAGGCAGCATTCTACAAAAAGTAACTAGGAAATGAAATGAATGGTCTCCCTTGCACGTGGCCTCTTCTAATTATACATGTAGCTCTTGTTTAGAAATGCTTTTCTTCTTCCCAGCATAGCTTTTCAAAATTAAAAACTTCCTTACAGCATAAAAATGAACTTGTTACACAAAGCACAAATGCTGTGCATAATGTATAATCTTAGTATAAAATCTTAATGTTTTACATTTCTATCTGGATTAGATTAAAGACCCAGTCTGTTTCCCACAGCAGCCAATCATATACCCTCAGAAAGACCACAAACAGAGTTTTAAATCCCATTGCTGTTCACTAGAAGCTGTTTATTTGTAGGGCTATACAAAACCACTTTGAGAAGAATCCCAACATGTTATCTGTTCATGGGCACGCATGCTGATGAAATCTGTGAGTCTTTTTAAATAATGCAGCAACATATGAAGCACTGGCATTCAAATGGTATATTGCTCTATTCCAGTACTTAGTGCATACTGCCTCATAATCTAAAGATTATTATGAATTTTAAGTTTCAGTAATATCTTTTCAAGGCATTAAATACTAACCATTTTCATATCTTGTGGCAGCAAATTCTGTTAATTAACATATCACGAGAAGTACTTTATTTTTGCCTGTGAGCATCTACTGCCTAATCAAGTGATCCTAATGAAATAGTAAAATGCTTTGTTTTCTTTACACCAAAGGCACTAAATCTGCCACTCTCCAAACGTGTTATATCTCATTGTTAGCCAGCATAGTCAGTGTTAAGAGACTATAAGAGCAATAATGTAACAGGTCAAGAGCCAGTAATGGTCAAGGCACCAGACTAAAAATCAGGACACCATAAGTTCTAATCTTGCCTTAGGCACAAGGTGGCTCCAGGCCTCTTTCTCTCAGCTCTAGGAAGAAAGCCATGGCAAACAGCTTCCAAAATCTTGCCAAGAAAACTACAGGGACTTGCCCATGAGTCAAACCTGAGAAAAAGGACCAAAAATAAAGAGGACACCACTTCGTTATTTATATGCTACATGACATAATCATAGTCATACTCCACTTTGTATCAAGGTTGCAACTGTGGAGGTGATCAATAGTATTAAGTATCTTGGGGGTGCAGATAACTAACAATCTTACTTGGTTTCTTCATACGTTATCTTTAGTGAAGGGTGCAAACCAGTGTTTGCATTTCTTGCATTGGATGAGGAGAGCACATCTTTCTCCCTACATCCTGGCTACTTTTTACAGAGGCACAATTGAGAACATTTTAACAAATTGCATCACTGTTTGGTTTGGTGGTAGCAGTGCCTCAGATAGAAGGTCCATACAGAGAGTGGTAAGGACAGCTGAGAAGATTCTAGGAAGCTCATTTCCTGTTATTCAGGATATTGCTTATAAACTCTATGTGCTCAGAGCTCAAAGCATTGTTGGATACTCCAACACCCCCACTTCAGTCTGTTTCTATTGCTCTCATCTGGGAGGAGGTTTTGAAGTATTTATATCAGAATTACTAGATTCTGCATCAGCTTTGTTCCTTATGCCATCCATCTTGTAAATTCGCAGGATTCTTTTTTTTGCCTTGTATATGTATACATATGTGTCATACGTGTGTGTATGTGAGTATATGCATAATGGTATGCAATGAAATTTCATTTTAATATATGCTGATTAGTGTACATTTAAAATGACAATAAAGTTTTTATGTTTATGATGTCCACAGTGTGCTTTCATTTTCTTTCCTATCACTATAATGCATTTAATTAGACAAGATGACCAAAACAATACACAGTGTTTCAAATATGATCTTATATATGTACAGTTTCATCAGAAATATTATTCTGTAATCCAATTCTAATGATAATCTGTTTTACATATTGCATGTGGTCTTTTCCCTCTCTTTCTTTAGACTTTATGGTGAGACTGAATCAACATTTCCAAATAATCTAAATCAGGGGTCTTCAAACTTGGCCCTTTTATGAGTTGTGGACTTCAACTTCCAGAATTCCTCAACCAGGCACCTGGCTGAGGAATTCTGGGAGTTGAAGTCCACAAGTCATAAAAGGGCCAAGTTTGAAGACCCCTAATCTACATTTTTTTGATCCAAAATCTAAACTATTTGAAAGACCACCTCTCCCCAGTTACATCTACCCAGCCCACCAGAGCAGAAAAGAAAGATATGTCGCAAGTCCCATCTATTGGGAAAATATATTTAGTTGGACCAAAGAAAAGGCCCTTCCTATGGTGGCTTCCTCCCTTCAGAATACAACAACAACAACAACAACAACAACAACAACAACAATAATAATAATAATAATAATAAGTTGGAAGGGACCTTGAAGGTCATATAGTCCAACCCCCTGCTCAGGCAGGAAACCCTATACCATTTCGGACAAATGGCTGTCCAGTTTCTTCTTAAAAACTTCCAGTGTTGGAGCATTCACCGTTTCTGGAGGCAGGTTGTTCCACTGGTTAATTGTTCTAACTGTCAGGGAGTTTCTCCTTAGTTCTAGGTTGCTTCTCTCCTTGATCGGTTTCCATCCGTTGCTTCTTATCCTGCCTTCAGGCGCCTTGGAGAATAGCTTAACTCCCTCTTCTTTGTGGCAGCCTTGAGATATTGGAACACAAGATTGGCCTCCACATTGACATTTTTACAGAAAGCCCTAAAGACATGTCTCTCTCAGTGTGACAGGAAGTCCAGGGGAATATTGAGCCAATTAAGTGTCTGGTATGATTGTGTAGCTGCCACAACCAGGGTGTGGGATTATGGATTCTTAACAATGTGAAATTTTAATGTTGTAAGCTGCCTGGAGTCACCATGTGTGAGTTGAGTGGCCACATAATTTGTTTAATAAATAAATAAAATAAAAATAAATAAATCCAGCAGACTGACGAATCATAACTAACGTTCAACATATAATGCAAAACTAGGGTGCCTTCTTAAGAAGGATAGATCCTCACACTTCAATGCACAGAGAGATTTATGGCTCATGTAATTTCCTTCTCCAAGAAGGAAGAATGGACATATTTTTTTTTCATTCTTGAGAAGGCGGGGCTTAGAACAGTTACAGACAAAGATATCACATGTTTCCTGTCCCTGTGCTTATTACTCTATGGCCAAAATTAGTACTTTCATATCCAGATGCTGCTTTTTGTGCAAAGGCCATTTGGGCATCACCAGAGGAAGAACCAAAGCAAACATTCCATTCCAAACCACACTTGGCAGAAGTGCACAGGCAAACACGACAGAACACTTCCCCATGCAATAAAGCTTGAAGGAGAGAAAATAAACCAGTAGCCAGATCAGGTTTCCTTGCCACAAATCAGCAAAAAGAGCAGTTAGATCAACATATGGTCTCTTTTTATAGAAAAAAAAATAATCATTTTGCACCAATTGCATTGATAAGCAAAAGAATGGAAGGCTTCCCATGAGCTCTCTAACAAAGCTTAGTAATTCAATGTGCATTTCCTGGGGGACAGGACATCTCTGAATTGATATGCATAGAATTTGGTTATGAGACTTATTCTGAACAAATCCCCCTACCAAATTTAAAGAAACATAAACATCTGAAGTGTTATAGTTATAGTTAGTTTTAGTTATAGTTATAAAAGTCATATGAGTACTGGAGTTAAGGGTGGGAATTTACATACGTATTTGATTTTTTAATTCTTTTGCTGGTTGCAGTAGTATTTTTTTTGGCAGCTGTTGCAAATGCTCTGACAAGTTTATCTTTTTGGTCTGTGTGGGAAATCTGTATGGAAGTCACACACCATGCCAGCTAATGCCCTTGCTTGAACGTGAACAGACAACTCCATCCTACGAGGGCATTTAAAATGGGCGAACCCTTTTGCAGATTCATATTGAAAATTCCAAACAGCAGAACGTTCTTTCTTGCCTTGTTTACAACAGCTAACTCGATTAAAAACCACACCGACTCTTTGCTGCAGTTCAGCTGTGTTTCCCCACAGGCTGTATTATAGTTCTCTAACCAGTCCCACAGCATTGAATGATGTCATGGGATCAGTTCAGCGAGATGAAAGGCATTAAGCGGAACCCGCTGGCACTGGGGAAAACTTCCAACACACAATCCGTGAGGAGCACAGCTTGAGAACAAAAAAAAAAAAAAAAAAAGGAAAAGGAAAAAAGAAAAGATCAGCTAGAGACCCAGCTACTCAATTCCAAGAAAGACGGATTTTTTCCCTTTCCAAAGAAAAAAGGAAGGAGGGTAGGTTGACCTACACTGATAAGTTTTTATTACACGTATGTAAGGAAAAGAGGAAGCTACAGTATTATTAGCAGCTAAAGAAGAAATCTCTCTCTCTCTCTCTCTCTCTCTCTCTCTCTCTCTCTCTCTCTCTCTCTCGTCTCCAAAGCACAGCCTTTGATGTACGGCAACAGATCACTGATCAGATTACAAGCATTTGGTCTCACTGCTTGTCTGCCTTTGATGTGTGTGTTTAATTTCATTTTCCTGGATTTAAAGTTTGCCTGGGCTTGTACGTTTAAAAAAATTGAAAAGATGAAGGTGTTTAATATAGGAGCTCTGGCAGAGTAAAGTTCAGTTGCAGGAAGCGTGGCTGTTGGATGGGCATCAGGATAATCAGGTACAGTACTGTATTAATATTATTATGTTTAAAATTGGTCATCCATTGAATGCTGTCTGGTTTGGGGTTTGTTTGTTTTGCTAGTGATTTGAAAGGAAAACTTTAGGTAACTTAAATCTACTGCATTCCTAGGAAACATTTTAGGAACATTTTGGTTTACCGAATCTATGGTATACTATTAGAATAAAAATTGTTCTCAGAAAAGAATAATAACTGCACCACTTTTTACAATCAGAAGTCTTCATTTTAAAAAAAAGTAATTAGAAATGTGTGACTTTAAGAGTTGATCAGATTTACTTAACAGGTACAAAAACTGTCCCCCCCCCCATTTAAAGGCTACATTGTGCAACCTCTTCAAAGTAAATGATATGTATTGAATTTAAAGACTTGAGACTCATGGTGTCAACCCATTGCTAGTTACATATAAACTGGGAATCAGTCTTTACAACTGAATTGCTTGCCTCAGTGAAGGCAATGAACTAGCGTGTAAACTACACCAGAAAATACACTGCTCAGTACTTCATCCCTACAACGCTAAGCATGTATATCATGAAATAGGTTCTACTGTGTTTGATTCATTGCTTCACTGGTTAATATGTTTAGGATGGTAAACTCTGCCTCTGGCTCCTGTCCAAATATGTGTGTTCTTTAATCAGATTTGCTAAGGGGCAGAATTGCCACTTATAATTAGAGGTGTGTTTAGAGGTGCTACAGATGCTAAACTCAAGAAGTAAGAGCTTTCATGCATGTGAAATCTGAGTGCACAATGATATTCCTCTGCACACAAGCTACGAAAGTATCTAGGGTGAAGTACACATACACTAATGGCTATTTTATTATAATATATATTTTTTCATTTTATAATCTACACAATTCTGTGCATGTTTACTTAGATGTTGAGTCCTACTGTATACTTTTCAAAAATTTACTAAATTGTGCAAAATATAGTATAGACTTTTTGTTCATATCCTAATTTTAAAATTGACATTGTTTTTAAAAAGGAGATTAAAAATCTTTTAAACAAATCCCAGTTTTTAATAATCTGGCCAAACACTGAAATTGTAATCTGTTAAAAACCAAATCAAAACAAGATTTGTTTAAGCAGCTAATACTCAGAACATGTTAACTGAGGATTAACTGCTCTTAACAGGTTTTAGTGATGAACATCTGTTAAAGGGTTTCAGTTGTTATGTTTCAAAATCCAGCCTCTCAATGTGAGATCACCATATTTTGTGAAATCCATAGCCATCAACTATGAGACCTTTGACTCATAAGTAGTAAGCAAATACTCTGAAGAACATTTGTTGTTTTCTTAATAAAAAAAGAAATGCAAAACCCAAAAGGATTCTATTGGTTCTATATGCACATGAAAACACTAGCAGATCAATAGTGTAATAAATTCATTGGATATAGTAAACCATTTAACCTTTAATATATTGATGTGAGAGTCCCAAGATAAAATTAGTCATTAAAAATAAATATTTTTCTTTTTATTTAACACTTAAATCAATATCATATGCCTTACTCTCAAATCTAAAGCATATCTTTATGCTTGTAACCATATCCACCTCATCCAAGACAAATGATCAGCGCAAGGAGTGGCTCTAATTTATGTTCTCTTTCAACAAAATCTGGAGCCACTCTTATGCGGATAATTTAAGATCATTTTAAAAAGTACAATCAGTTACATATGTTGTAGTAGCTTCTTTGGTATGTTTAGTCCCTCGGAGAAGAATTAAAATTCCACTAAAACCGTCTTCTCTTTAATTGCCATAATTTAAAGATATAGGCATTGTGCCTAATTAGATTTTCTCTAAATTATCAACTTTCATTTAAACTAGCTTTGCTGTACTAATTCAAGTTCAGTCCACTTATTTATTTTATTAAATCAGCTTTTCCTGCTTTTGGCTACAAGTAGCAATATGTGTTTGCATTATGCTGGTGTGTTTGTGTGTGTATATATATATTTGTTCTTTTAACATTAAAAATCAATCCTGATTGATGATTCTGAGATTTATAATATCAAAGTGAGAGCTGAATATGTCAGGAGAAACATAAAATTACGTGGAATGCCAAAAGGGATAATTTAAAAGTGTATATAATAAAACAAGAAGAGAAAGGGTCAAGGATGAATGGGTGAAGTATGAAAGTGGTTGAAATACAAAAGTTAGTGATCATGACAAAAATTCATTGAAATGATTCGGTTTTATAAAGAGAATGAATGAGACCTGAGTCATAAAACAAATATATAAAAAAGAATGGACTGAAAGGAAGGGAAAGTCATGGGTGGATGGAACCAAGAGACAGAATAAAAACAAGTACATGGATGGTGTAATAGAGGTAAATAATTTGGTTATTGAACGTTTGCAAATCTATAACTCTGTTAAGACAGCTACCATTGCACCATTAACTACAACTGGAATTACATAAACTCTTCTATAGATGTGGTATATCTGGGATAACTAAAGGTGCTATATGTAAAAGTTTACTTTTTCGTTGATTGAACAAAAGGAATCACTAGCCATATCAGTGGAGAAGGCTTCATTTTCTTACAAATTAAGGTGGCATTTCTGAGGATATTAGAAATCAGGCATGGACTTGCTATGCCTAAGCTCAACTGTAATTAATATTCTTTCCAATTAATTCACACTTCAAAGGAACTACTATAAAGTAATGTAAATCATTTGCCTTGGGCAAATAACAAAGAAAGCTACTGTTAAGTCCAAGCATATACATGCAATATTTTAATCTTTTATTATTTCTTGAATTCAATAATACTAATTGTTCTTTAAATAAGTTTATTGTAATAAGCATGTGGACTAGGTTTGGCAAAACCTCAAGTCACAAAGCTAACTAAAACTATAGGGCAGTGGTTCCCAACCTTTTCTATACCCTGCACCCCTAGAATGCTTCTGATATATTCTTGCACACCTTACAAAAATTCAAAATAACGGCAATGAATTATGCATATACACTATAATTTTGAACCCCTGCTATAGGGCCTTATTTATCTCCACACCCAACCAACGTATACGGATAAAATGTCCCTAAATGAAAAGTAAAGTATAAATGTAATACATTAAATGAATAATATATTTTTTCTCCCATTGTCCCATCACTACCAAGTTTTCTGTTTCTGTTGTTCAGTTTATGGGATTATCTTGTTTGTATTGCTAATATAAGAAATGTAACTTGTCAGTCACTTACAAGGCAATACTATACTGTACATATCTATTCAAAAATAATTCTTACTGCATTCAAGGGCACTTGAAGATTGGTCTAGGATTTCAGCCAATACTTTCTATTAGTTATTACCGGTGCTTTTTATCTAAAAAAAAAAAAAAAAGGTGCCGGAACTCACACATATCATACAACTCGCCTTGCCTACCCTACAAGGTTCCATCCAAAAAAGGTGCCGGAACTCCATTCTGGGTGTTCTATGAGAAAAAAAGCCCTGGTTATTACGTGAAAAAAATTATCTTTAATGTCTGTTTCAATACAGCAAAACCTGATGACCATAAAAATAATGGATTTGTAGCTGGCCCATCTTCATTAATTAACTAATACCTTTGTTGATTCATCTAATTAATATTACTTTAGAGTCCCACAGTAAATTTTAACATGAAACAGCAGGGTAAATTTTTGATGCTGGAAACACAGCGCTGATAATTTAGTTCATTAAATCCATGTTTATCGTCTAATGATTTTAACAATGTGCCAAACTGTTGCCTGCAACAAAATTCTTCCGTAATGAAAGTTAAAATCTTTGTTGCTATTCCTAAAACTGATATGGAAGCTTGGAAATCTTATAGGAAGAGATGTCAGGATTGCTCATACTTGGCACGGAGGAATTGTGATATGTTTAAAATGGCTTAAACAAAGTGTTTATGTTGTAAAGGATACAGGTAGTCCACAACTGAGTCCAGAATTTATGTTTGTTAAGTGAGAAATTTGTTAAGAGTGTTTTGTCCCATTTTATGACTTTTCTTGCCACATTTGTTAAGTAAATCACTGCACTTGTTGAATTAGTAACACAATTATTAATTGATTCTGGCTTCCCCATTGACTTTGGTTGTCAGAAGGTAAAAAAAGATGGTCACATGACCCCAGGACACTGCAACTGCAAAATGGGAACTGTGATATTCTTCTACAGTATGATACGACAGGTGGTCCTCGACTTACGACCACAATTGAGCCCAAAATTTCTGTTGCTAAGTGAAACATTGGTTAAGTGAGTTTGCTCCATTTTATGACCTTTCTTGCCACAGTTATTAAGTGAATTGTTGTTAAGTTAGTAACATTGTTATTGAATGTATTTGACTTTCCCATTGACTTTGCTTTAGCAATTTAGTAATACTTGCATTGAGCCGTTTTAGTCTTCTACTTTATAAACATCCATTCACTCACTCAGTCAATCAATTCTTCATTCTGGCACAAAGCTTTCAGCAAGAGATGCATGGAAATATATTGCTCAGAGTTAAGCAATCATCAATCTCTTTCTACAAAGAGATCATCCAATATTATACCATGATACCCTATATTTGGGAGAATACTAGTATAGAAAGTTAATGTTATATTATATTATAAGAATCTGTTACCAATAGCTGTGCAGATCAGCTCCAGTTATCAAGCTAGTGTAGATATTTCTGCTTTATCATAAGAGTCACTTCAGTTAACTTCCCAAATAGATAGATTTTACTTTTCAGCAAGTGATTGAAATTAATAAGTGGAAAGATAAAAGAGAATATATAAAAAGTGGCCATTATATGGTATTCTTCCAAAACATAATGGGACATCATCAGTTATGTAATGCTAGTAAGTATTGTGCTATTAAAAACATCTGGTTTGATTCTCAGAAATCAAAACCCCTTGGTTTCTAAACTTCAGGATAAAAGCTGCTACTCATGTCATAAAAACATTGTTAGGACTGGCTGTAAGTCACTTTTTTCAATGTGTTGTAACTTCATATGGTCATTAAATGAATGGTTGTAAATCAAGAACTACCTGTAAAAGCAAATTCTTTAGCAGTTCTCCTGGTAGCTATCTTCTGTATTTGCTGCCTCATAGAAGTAACTCTTGAACAATTCTTGAAAAGGGGGTTTATTTACATTAGCATTTCTGTCGTAAATCGTTACACATCTTTGCTTAATGCTGTTTATAAAATTATAATTGAGATCTAATGTCTTTTTATTTTTGAAGAACCTATGACCTCTTATTCTTGAGTAAAACACTGTTTTGTTCAAGATGCTCAGAGTGAAACACAAATAGTTAGAATTAAGGAGGAAAGTGACTCCGAGGCAATTGTTCAGTCCAAGTATTGTTTTCAGAATTCATGTCAGCAGCCTATTTTAGGAAGAAAAAGTATTTTTCATCTTGGCTATGATACAGTTAGGATATCCCAGTTCACATCTTTGATAGTCATAAATTACAAGCTTTTTAAAAACATCCATAGAGGAGAACGTAACAGCAATATCTGCCTATCTTGCCTGGGCTTAAAGACTAGGGATGGTCAGAAATGGGGAATACTTGGATGAGAGAACCTCCAGATAATGCCAGAAATATAGATTTAATTGGAATAATTGAAAACATCCTACAACAATGTACTGCAATGCTAAACTGTTTTAGTGTTTGTGTGAGAGAGAGAGAGGAGAGAGAGAGAGATTATTATTATTAAAACAATATTAAAAGAAACTTTGCTCAAATTCTAAAAAATACCACTGAGAAAATATCTGTATGTGAAATTATCTAGAGAATTTTTTTATATTCAATAAACATGCTTTAAAAGAAAGCATTTAATCTGAAGAAAAAGTATCAAATAAGTAGACTATAAAATATGAGATGATGAAAGACAAAACAGACCATAGCAACTTCTTCCTTCTGCTCGGATTTGGGAATATCCTGGGCCTGTCCCTCACTAACTTGTCCTCCCACAAATTCTGTTGATTAGGAAATGGAGGGATTGGCAGCAGCTGCTAATGTCTCTTTTTTCTCTCTTTCTCAGAATGGCATGGGAAACTGTACATAGAGAGAAACAGGAAGCAATCCTGCTTACCAGGTTTTTTTTTGAGCTGTGAAACAGAGAAGGTGGATCACTCAATCACAATCCACTAAGTTGTACACTTGCACTCTGCTGTGTAGCTGTGAAGATTCAGCCTAGTGAATTACATTCACCCTAGTGCAGTGGTGGCGAACTATGGCACGGGTGTCAGGGGCGGCACTCAGAGCCCACTCTGTGGGCATGCGTGCCATCGCCCCAGTCCTAGGCCTTCAGCTGGGTTTTATAAAACCTTTTCGCTTTAGGCCTCTGCCGCCGTGTGGAAAAAAAAAAAAGTTCAATCAGTCAATTTCAACTTCTTGCGGGGGAAAAAAAAGATCTTGCAAAGTTGGAATTGATTGAACTTTTTAGTCCCACTCAGTGCCGTTACCACTGCAGCCACGCCCACCCAATTGGCCATGCCCAGCCAATCGGCCATACCCACCCGGCACCCGACGATGCATAAGTGGGTTGTGGGTTGCAGTTTGGGCACTCGGTCTCTAAAACATTCGCCATCACTACCCTAGTGTGTCACTCAGAGACAGAGGCCTGACAAAAGGTTTTACTGATTGTGCTTTGTAGAAAACAACAGCAAGAATAGAGCAAATTCTTAGAAGCTGCATAATTACCAATACGCAATATGATGAAGGGGACTAGATTATTGGGCCCAGTGCATTGCTTCCTAGAAGGAGAGCAATATGGAGTGAGTAAATGTCTTCTTATGATCAACCAGTAAATTGCCCAACCTGTGACTTAGGGGGAAATATATTGTAATTTACTGCTGTAAATGCAAAGTATCTATAATGCCCATAAAATTCAATTGACAAAGTATATATCTCATACGTAATTTCACCACTTTTTTGTGAACTTGATCTTCATTTCATACTGCACATTTGAGGAGATAACTCCAAAACCTCTTCAACTTTGTCATCATCTTGATGTTTTAGCCATTTAAATTTGTTGATTTAATTTCAGGTTTCTTAGATGTTGTCTCATCACCTGCAGGGGCCTCACTTATAACACTAAGCGTGATGGTCCTCAATAACTTTCAGTTATGGATTACTCTAGCGGTCTGCAGAAAGTAAAAAAGCCTGAGAATGTTCTATTGCTTTTCCCTGAAAACAGAAGTGGTGATATTAAGCATGCCTTTAAAAAAAAAAAAAAAAAAAGTCATGCTTAATGTTGTACTAACTTCATTGTCTCATACCCAGTTCTATTGCTTTTGCTGGAGGAAAGTACTTGTATGTATTAGTAAACCATGAGATTGGCACAAAATATAATATATGTTAACAAAAAAAGTATTGGGTTTAAAAAGTGGCTATTGAAGACATGAGCATACCTTTTTAATTTTTAGGCTTGGTACGAATCTTTAATTCTGCAAATATAAGTTGTATTAAATGCATTAAAACTTTTTGACAATTCATATAAATAATCCATAATTATAGAGTGGACTATTAATGAGAAAAAGAAATCTAAATTTAGGATGGGAAGAATGAAAAAAAACCTAAGTATTTTCATAGCCAGGAAAGATATTGGCTAAGAAATGCAAAACCTAACCATGTAAATAAAATGAAGATCAAAAGCAGGAAAACAAATGCTAAATGATATCATTTAGAAGGGGAATATTTGTTAAATTGAAAACAGATTATAAACAGGGAACTTCTGAAGGGACCAAGGAGATAAATAAAAGTAACAAAACAGATTGGGAATAAAAATTAAAATAATAAACCTGATGCATAGGAAGAACAAATTAGTTGAGATCAGTATGGTGGGAATTGAAAATGAAGATGAGATTCCAGCAGCTTAGTCCTGTGAAGAGCCAGTTTGATGTAGTGATTAAGCTGCTGGCCTAGAAGCTAGCAGACTCTGAGTTCTAATCCTGCTTTAAGGTATGAAAGCCAGCTGGGTGACTTTGGGCCAGTTACTCTCTCTCAGCTCAAGTCACCTCACAGGGTTGTTGTTGTAGGGAAAAAGGGAAAAAATGAGTATTGCGTATGTTTGCTGCCTTGAGTTATTTATAAATATAAGAAAGGCAGAATAAAAATCTAATAAATAAAACAAACTCAGCTGTAGTTCAGCTCATTTATTTCAGTAAATTGAGACTGCAAATACAGGTAGTCCTTGACTTATGACCACAAATGAGCCCAACATTTATATTGCTGAGCAAGACATTTGTTGTGAGTTTTGCCCCATTTTATGACATTCTTGCCACATTTGTTAAGTGAATTACTGCAGTTGTTAAGTTAGTAACATAGTTGTTAAGTGAATCTGGCTTCCCCATTGATTTTGCATAACAGAAAGTCGCAAATGTGATCACATGACCCCAGGACACTGCAACCGTCATAAATATGAGTCAGTTGCCAAGTGTCTGAATTTTGATCACGTGACCATGGGGATGCTGCAATGGTTGTAAGTGTGAAAAACGGTCATAAGTCACTTTTTTCAGCGCTGTTGTAACTCTGAACAGTCACTAAATGAATTGTTGTAAGTCGAGGACTACCTGTAAGCATTTAACTTGAATTCAGCAGGACTTACTTCTAAGCAGCAGCAGCTTTACTAAAAGTGCTATATAAATACAACAAATGTTTTACTCTATTAAGCAACCTGAGCAGACTTCCTGTACACAATCATTTGATGCAGTAATATTAAAATGGTAGGCTGAGATTATGTTACGAGAGATAGTTTCTGTAGAATTTAGGTAGTATTTCTTGAATATATTGTCTCCTTGTAATTTTTTCTACTGCCTGCGCTAAAGGGAGAGTATAAGGAATTCTTTGCTCATTTGCATCTTATAGAAAAGTTAATTCAACACAAATATTCAGCAAATCTTTCCAAATGTACTAATGCTATTAAATTAACACTAATGTTATGACTAAGTCTTTAATTACAGCAGATGCAACAAGAAATGTTCTCTTTCAAAAGCATGGGCATGCTAATATTTTCATTGTTATGTACATCTTACTCCTACTCAGAAGTAGATCTGTTTTTCTCCGCCTGCAGTCACTTGTATAAGAGAGAGGAAATGGTAATTAGCTAATGAAACTTAGTACTGTAAGGTTTAGCTGTATGTAACCAAATAAAATCAATCTTGATGATGATAATCTTAGGGTACTTTAGTGGCTGAGAAAGGCCAACATCGAAAGTCATGTTTTAACCCAACTAAATCACACATCACTGATTGCCTTCCAGCTGGTGCCACCCTCCTCTGTGAGAAGATAGGGTCTATTCGATTGGCTTGATTGAGTTGATTAACTAATAGCTCCTACTGGATTCCAGATGGAGGTTGGGGTTTTCTCCAAGGAACTTATGGGTGATTCAGGTGAAGCCTTGGTTGCCATGTGCTTTACTAAGAAGCTCTGGGAGATAAAGCACAGAAGAGACTACCTATATTTCTCCATCCTAATTGCATATACTGACAGATGTTCAGATACCTTGCCCAGAGGCCCTGTTTATCATGATCCAGTCTGTTGGGTAGGAACAGATCATTTGCAGGGCTGCTATGAAAATATTCTGGCTATTTAGCAGATACAGATGGTCAAATCTGTTCTGAATTGGACTCTGACTGGCAGGCCTAACCAAGGTATAGGCACAATCTGATGGTGTGATCTGGGATGAATTCAAGTCACTGACTCTCCTGGAAGTGGTGAAAGATACCTGTGTGGTTAGCTCAGCCACCTATTTGTTGGATCCAGACCTTTTATGGCTCATTAAGCAACTTAGCAGCTTGCCTGTAATTGAGTCCATACAGTGATCTTGGCTTTTTTGGGCGGAGGTAGTCTGGGTGGTGGTGGTGGTGGTGCATGCAATGGCCTTGAAAGAGTCTGTGGTGCATCCCTCAAGAGACTGTCTCATCTATTCTAGATTTTAAGGAAAGTGATTGAAAAGGTGGTCAGGCTGCAATTACAGAGGACCCCGAAGAAAGCAGATTGTCTAGACCCATTCCAGTTGAGATTTAGTATGGGACAGCCATGGTTGTGCTTGTTGATGACAGATCCAGGATGGGGATGGTACATCCATTTTTGTGCTTTTGATCTCTCAACAGTTTTCAGTTTCATCAATCACAGTATCTTTCTAAACAAACTCTAGTGGTTCTCTTCCTTTGCAGTTACTTCCATTTGGTATTAGTGGAGGGAGGAGGAGATAATTCCCTCTCTATAGGTGCTACAGGGCACCCCACTCTCTCCCCTTCTGTTTAATCTCTACATAAAAATACTGGTTGAAGTCATCCATCAGTTTTGGGTCCAGTATTGTCAGTCTGTTGATGATATCCAATTACATCTTTCCACTTCGTGCCACCAACAACCTGTTGCAATGCCTGGATGGGAAGAAACCAATTCTGATTCAATCCTACTAAAACTGAGTGGGTGTTGAAACTTCTCAGATCCAGGGATTTTCCATCTTTATTCCTGGATGGGATGCACTTCCTCGTCAGGTGTGGTGGCAACTTGTGGGTTTTCTTGGACTGCTTTTCTAGTGGTCCCCGATCCCCCTATTAACCAGGTCCAAATCTAATTCCCTTTTTCCGTTCCATCCAAGATCAGCTGGATATTGCCAATGTAAAAATGAGGCATTCCTCCCAAGGCGATTCACACTCTCTTCTTACCCAAATGCTACTTTCTGTGCTTTAGATAAAAGAAGACACAGGAAAATCACTCCCCACCCCACCCCAATCTTTCATTTCTCTGCCGTTGGATTCCCGCGTTTCTAAGCGTCGCCTACTCCGAGAAGGGTCACGTGGCGTAGCGGCCCGCGATTGGTTTGAGCTCGCCAGCCCGGCTGGAAGGTAAAGCGGCGGGCAATTGCTAGGCAACGGAGAGAGCGCTGCAGGGCCGAGAAGGAGGCGGGGTAGGCCGGGGAGCGATGGAGCCGCTGAAGCGGCGTCGCTCTGGATGGGAACCTTGAACGGCGAGGGTGGCTGCGGCAGCCCCGCCATCACCGGGGGCGAGGGACAACGTTTAACTCTCGAGAGCTCCTCCGTACGGTGACCGTCGCTCCATTTCTTCCTCTTGTCCCGGGCGCTGTGGCCCATGCAGGCAGGAACGACGGTGAGACTGAGGGGGCTGACGAGCATGTGGGCTGTCTTGTGGGGCGACCGACGAGGAGGCGGCACAAGCTGATTTCCCAAGGAGCCTGAGGGGGAAAGAACGAGAGACGAGGCTGGGCAGCGCGGGGAATTCTCCCTCTTTGCGCTGAGGGGACCCCGGGGAAGGAGGGGGGCGGGTTGCACGAAAAAATGGTAGCCGCCAGCCTGGCCGGCTTTCAAAGCGGGTAGAGCTATGCCTGGGATTTAGGCAACAGGATGCGCGGGGCTGGGAAGCTGGAGTGGGCGAGTGCTATTTCTGTTTCGCTCCGGTCCTCCTTGCCAGCAGCTTCCCAGAGACATCTGGCCCGCTCGCTTCTGTGGGAGGCAGGATGGGCGAGAAGACGGGCCTTTGATCTGATGCAGCAGGGCGCTCGCCCCGGCTCAGACGCCGGAGAGGGGCCCTTTGTGGGAGGCTCCTGGTTTCCAATGACTCGGCCAGAGGTTCGGTGGGGATTGCCATGATTATCCCACCTATACCAAACTCTCCTGCGCTGAGTAGCATCCAAGTTTATTAAAATAAGTGATAATAAAAACACTCCTATATTGTGTTTAGACATAGAAAGAAACAATGATGCTCCCCTGCATAGAAGGGCCACTTTCCGTATCATCAGGGGAATTAGATTGTCCTCATAACACGTGTTAAACCAAATCAATTTGGGGGATTATCCCAATTTTCTGGCTTTATATAATACATAACCCAAATTAATTTTGTGGACTGTTTTTGTCATCCAGTCTGTCATATGAATGCATCCCAGCTAAAAAAAGAGATTATAGTTTTTCACCTTCTGTAGCTCAAGAGAATGAACAACAAGACTACTAAGGGTGATCCTCAATCCTCAGTGCTATTTTCTGTCATTTGTCTAAACCAATCTAACTTCAAGAAGATCCAACTTGGAGTTAAAGAAAACTCTTCTTCATTAATATTTGCTACATTTAACTGTATCTGCTGCATTTAAATGTTTGCTGAATCAACTGTTGTCGTTCTGTTTTGATTCTTTTAGCTGTTACTGTTAGGTTTTGTACTTTCTGAGGGCATCTGTCAAGTGAAAGAATGAATTATAGTAAAATACTAAAATCCTGTTGTGCTTCCTTGGAATAATATTACTATATCCAATGAGGTTTGTTGCCAAGAATATCTCTGTAGGACTGCAATGTAGACCTCTTAAAGAGATTGTTAATATTATTTATCATCTGCAAACTCTGGTCTGTAAATATGTGTAAATTCAGCAACTACACTAAGATCAACATGTGATGGTTGGGAGAAGTGGGTTTCTTTTCCAGAAACACTGGCGTTCAGTTGATAAAATAGGATTTTTTTGGTTTGGTTAAATAATTCTTTTCTGTTGCTGTGGTTTTACTTGTATGATGAAACTGTTGGCAAACATATATGATCTTTCAGCTATTTTTTCTATCCCATATACTTAAGCCTTCATTGCATAAAGATTTCCTTACCCTATTCTTTGAATGAATACTCTAATTCATTTTTTTTGTGGTGTTGGAAGAAACACTTTGGTTCTGGTTATCTGGGAACTGTGTGCTCCAAGATGAATTTGTGAATTCAGATCAGGAAGAGCTGCTCCGTATTCCTCCTCCTAGAGCAATGGTTCTCAACCTGTGGGTCGGGACCCCATTTGGGGTTGAACGACCATTTCCCGGGGGTCGCCAAACAACGCAGTCCGCCATTTTTCCCCCCTTTTCCTTAGCTGTGCTACTCCCTTTTATTCTATTGGCTTTTGAAAGCCAGCAGAATAGACTCTCTTGAATAGAGTCTAATTCTATTGGCTTTCAAAAGCCAATAGGAATTGTCCAGGCTGTCTCTGCCCTGCTGAGCCCGCCAAAAGTCCCATTCTGCAAATGGTGCTGCACCAGTTGAATAGTCCTCGACTTACGACCAGTTGAGTAGTCCTTGACTTACGACCAGTTGGGGGTCGCGGCATTAAAAAGGTTGAGAACCACTGTCCTGGAGGAATGAGAATGAGGAACCAGGTCTTTTGTGTGGTTGCCCCATCGTATAAATAGCTTGCCTCCTCAGTCTTTAGGAAACAATGAAAATGACACCTTTTCATGCCATTTTTGGTGTTTAAAAGGGAATTTGACATGACTAAAACCTGTCATTCATGCTATTCATTGCCCCTTCTTGTTCTTTCTAGGTCATTTTTTTTGGGGGGGGGGGGAGATTATGTTACTTGCAGGCTGTGGGATATAATTTTATGTCAGGGAGAAGCCTAGTGTTCCAGATCTCATTTACACAACATTTATGTTAATTCATGATATTCCTAGCCTTCTTGCTAGCATTTATAGAAAAAGGCTATGCAGGTGCCAATTAAGAGTGAGCTTGAGATTTTAATTGTGTAGGAAGTACATATCAGAAGTAGCTTTTTGATAGCAGGTCACTCAGGCATTGCGGAACATTTTAAAGTTGGCAGCTAACTACAATATCTGATGACATTAAAGATGAGGCTGGCATATATCTGTCTAAAGCTGCAACTACTATTCATTAATATATTAAAATTAGGCAAGAAATTAATTTAATCCCAAATCCAGCATTACCTGAACACTTGGTAAATTTCATTGATATATAAAATATTTTCTCGAAAAGTTAGTGATTTTCTGTTTCCACCTGATATGCATTCACACATTTCATTAGAAAATGAAGGAAAGCCTAGAAAAGGAAAGATTTGGAACAAATCTTTATATAAATCAACAGGTTTGTGATGCAGCATTAGTAGCAAATGCCTAACACCTGTCAGCCATTTGCAGAGCCTCCTGATGTTGAAAATAATATGTTTTTCCATATATGGTGGGTGCAATCAGAAAATTTAAAATTTGTTTATATATGGTGGATATTAATACTACTGATCTAGTACAAAGTTCATTCAGATGAATGGAGAAGTTTACATCTATAGCTATCAATCACCTTTCTGTTGAATCTTTCCCTTATTTCCATCAACTTATTAAATAATTAGAAGAAATAATTAGAAGGAATCAAGATGTAACAACAAAGTGTAATTTCATTTTAGGCAGTCAGGATGAATGGAGCAAGATATACAATTTGACAAGATGATTTATACTACTATTTTATGCTATTTCTTTAGTAGGAATCACTTATTTCAGTTATTTTACTTTAGGTTTACATATTAAAATTTATAGTAAAATATTTATTAATGTAATTTATAACAACTATATCTTTTTAGTTATTTTCTTTCCCTAAATGTCAACTGAAATTCAGTTATTCCAAGGTTATATTTTATTTAATTTGTATAATTTTACAACAAAAATTAGAAATGAGTTTCCCATTTTATAGAGGCTATTTGACAAAACAGGATGTGTTTAATTATTACATATGAAAACAGCATATTATCTTATATGCTACAACTAGTTAGATGCTACATAGTGATAATACATGTGGATTAACATTATCTAATATTTAATAGGTCTCCAGGTTTGTTACCTACTTTAAGCTTTCATTACTATTTACATCATTTATTTGCCCTGTTTCTATTGAATGAATACAATATATTGTACAGATATTCACTTTAATGTAATTAATAAATTAAAGTTTAAGTATTAGACATTGGGAAGAATTTGCAAGGATATTTATTATTTACAGTTTTTTATTTCCCTAAACAATGCTTTTCAATTGAAGATTTTGTAATTAAGTACAGTATATATTTTCTTAAATAACATATTGTTGTACAAAAAGTCTCAGACATTTATACTTATAATTCAGAAATAATTTCTACAATTGTTAAGTTATGGAT
The DNA here is from genome assembly GCF_016545835.1 of Crotalus tigris. Classification (NCBI taxonomy): domain Eukaryota; kingdom Metazoa; phylum Chordata; class Lepidosauria; order Squamata; family Viperidae; genus Crotalus; species Crotalus tigris. Next base: position 287,086 of record NW_024096483.1, read on the forward strand.
ATATCAAATTTGAAATAACTTTTTTCTGTATGCACAGAAAAAGGGTTGAATGGCTTGGTTCCAGATGATAATGTATATAGGATAAGTACATTGCCTCTTAATACCAGCAGAGAATGAATTTGTTCAATAACAGCCTATTAATTAAGTTTAGTAATGACTGTTTATAAGACAGAAATGTTTGTACTGGAGACAGAAACAGGAAACATGCTGTTGGCACAGTTTTGTTTCTTTCAAGACTAGCTTCCAGGCAAATCAGTTATTTATATGTTCCAAAACTTTAATATTTAATCTAATTTTCTGGGTGAAAAGTGAAGCGTTAGTACATCATCTGGTTGAGAAATCAATAGCTTAATACATTGTTTCTACTTATATTAGCTGAGCTATATTTTGGTATTTTTGTAAAATGGGGAAAGCATATGAAATTTGTCTGGTCTTTGAAAAAGTTCAACTCTATCTGCCATGAAGTAGTTCAGAGAATTTGCAATTGTTGAAGGTACATATTCTTTGAAATATAATATTCAGATGTTCAAAGTACAGCAGTAAATTTACCTTAGAACCATTTGATGGCTTGCAATTGTCAGAAGGTTGAATAATTCTTCCTGCAAAAATGAGGGTGCTTATTTCTATCATAGCAATTGAGAAGATGTATTGCACTAATACTAGAATCATCTCAAGTGAAATGTTTAATGTTAAAAACTAGTATGACATTTAAATTTACTGAATTTCTCAAACGGTTTGGCAATTTAAATAGGAAAATATTGGCTATATTATTGAATACAGTAGGAAAGTACTTCTATGCTTTCGTTAGGAAAAATATTTTTAAAAACTGATAAAAATATGCAGAATAATATACTGCATATACATGACGGTAATAAACTTATTTAGTATTGTGGTTTACTTTTGTTAAACAAGAATAATTGGATACATTCTTAAATATATCCTTTTCATAGCAGTTTTATTTATAACAATTTTATCCTTTTTTTAGCAGTTGATAAACTATTTTAAAACTGATAATGCATGTCAAAATGCAAATGAATCTATAAATCTGGATTCACATATCACATGCTAAGTAAAAAAATTGTTGATTTGATTTTGGCTCAGTATGATCTTGTACGAACTAAGCCATTATTGTTAGTAAACCATGATTAGTGTGATGTTAAGCCAGCTCTGCCTTTTTCCTTCCTATTGCCTATATTTTGATTCTCAAATGTATTTTTTTTATTAAATTAATTTATATTACTACCCATCTCGTGAACGTTCTGAGGTGCTATTAAAAGTAATTTAGGGTAAGTATGTATAATGGTCACTGGAGGCAAACCCAGACAAAACAGTTGACAGAAAGCTATCATATGATATAGGCTGAGAGGAGAGCTCTAGGTAGTTTAGATACATTTATATATTTTTCTACCAATTTGCAAATCTGTATTAGAAAATATACATTGTGTTATCTATTCACTTTCCCTGGTGAGTTCTTTAAAATATTGTTAGTGTATTTAACTATCTATTTACCTGAATTGATCATACAGGCCAACTTTTCCTCATAGTCCAAATATGGTGGATTACAATTTCCAAGAATTCTTACTGCAAATTTTGACTGCTATAGAAGGATACTTGCTAGATTGGGGGAGTTGAGATAAATAAATAAAATGTATAATTGACAGATTATTTTATGCCCATAGTATATTACACCCATGATAATATTTCTGGAGCATGTTTTGCTTCCCTGACGTTGACTGCTTTCCTTATTGAGATCTGTCAAAGCTGTATCTTTCTGAAAGTATTAGGCAATTATAGGCAGTCGTGCACTGACATGAGAGAGAAATCTCTATGTTGTATATCTAAATTGATTTTTGTAATTTATTAAATTTCATTTATCAAGCGGTGTGGTAACCTAGAGGTGAAGATGCTCACCTCCCACTCAGAAGGCTGAGAGTTCAACCGTAGGCAGTGGCAGATGTTTATCGGGGCACAAAGAGAAAATATCTGCTGGAACTCTGTGTAGGCGTCAAGAAAGATTTCTGGCCAGTAAACACTCAGCTCCATTCAGTCACCCAACTCCACCCTGAATAAAGGGATTAAAGGGTCATAAAAAGAAAAAAAATTAAATTGCATTTATATTTTCTTGTTGGTAGCTTTAATTTTTTCTTTAGAGTAATGAATGAAGGTATACTTTGTTATAAAATACTTACATAGTCTAAAAGTGTTCATTGTCTTTTCAGCTTTTAAAAAGTGTATTAAAAATAAACTGGGAAAAAGGAATAACATAGTTATGATATACATTACTTTGCATTGCAGTATCCTAACTGCCTCATGACCAGCAATATCAATAGGGTAATTAGTATTAACATACAGGTAGTCCTTAACTTATGACCACAATTGAGCCCAACATTTCTTTTGCTGAGCAAGACAGTTGTTAAGTGAGTTTTGCCCCATTTTACAACTTTTTTTGCCACAGTTAAATAAATCACTATAGTTGTTAAGTTAGTAACACAGCTATTACTGGATTCCCCATTGACTTTGCTTCTCAAAAAGTCGCAAAAGATGATCACTTGACCCCAGGACATTGAAACCATCATAAATATGCGTCAGTTGCCAAGTGCTTGAATTGTGATTATATGACCATCAAAATGCTGCAGTGGTTGTAAATTTAAAAAAATGGTCCTAAATCACTTTTTTCAGTGCCATTGTAACTTTGAATGATCACTAAACAAACTGTTGTAAATCGAGAACTACTTGTTGTCTGTAATAATCCTATTGCATGTGTTTAATGTAGAACTTAAATCAGTGGTTCTCAACCTTTCTTTTTTTTTTTTTTGAAAATTTTTATTTTTTAAAACATACAATCATTTATAAAAATACAATAAAATTTTAAAATAGAGAACCCCCCCTTACCCTCCCTCCCACCCCCACCCCCCATCCCTTCACTTCCCAGAGCAGAATACAGGGTTAAGAAAAAAAAAAGAAAAAGAAAATTATAATAATTAAGAAAAAGGAAAAAAAAAGAGAGAAAGAAAAAAAATATCATAATTAACCTTTAACTCCATAACTTATAAAACAATTCTCTATAATATTTGATATTCATTCATAAAATAAATAAAACTTTTTAATTCCATATTTTTTCTGAATATAATCTATCCACCTTCCCCATACAGTAATATATCTTTCTTGTGTATGATCCTTTAAATAAGCAGAAATTTTTGCCATTTCTGCAAAACTAGATACTTTAAATATCCATTCTTCTAAAGTAGGCAAAGAATCTTTCTTCCAATATAGACCTACTAGTAACCTTGCTGCAGTTAATAAATTCAACATCAAAGTAGTTTCTTTTTCATTTAAGTCAACAAAAATACCAAGTAAAAATAGTTGAGGAGTAAACTTTATCTTCTTTCTAAAAATCTTTTGAATGTTCCACCAAATCATAATCCAAAAAGCCTTTACTTTTTTACAATTCCACCAAATATGAAAGTATGTCGCATCATTATTGCCACATCTCCAACATTTGGGCTGTATGTTGGAATACATACAAGATAATTTTTTAGGATCTAAATGCCATCTATAAAACATTTTATAAAAATTTTCTCTCAAATTTTGAGCTTGTGTAAATTTAACATTTCTTATCCAAATTATCTCCCATAAATCCAATGAGATCGGCTCCTGTATATTCTGAGCCCATTTAATCATACAATCTTTAACCAATTCTGTTTCCAAATCTAACTCTAATAAAACATTATATATTCTTTTTATATGAGCCGGACCTTGGTTTTTAATCTGAATAACCAATTGTCTATCTTCTAGTGTTATTCCCTCTTTCTTGTCTACAGTCCATCTATCCATTATTTGTAAATATTGAAACCATGACTGTAGAATATTTTGCTGCCTTAATACATCTAGGGATTTCAAATGCCAATTCGAACCAGAACAAATTAACAATTCTTTATATGAAATTTTATCAAAATTTGTCCCCTTAGAGGTTCCCTCAATTGCATGTCTGGGAATCAATTGCAATTGTCATTGTTGGGGAGAATTTCAGCTGTAAAAATGAATGTTCTACCAAAGTTTCTTTTTTTGTTTCAGATGATACCTATTCTTAAAAAAGAGGCAAATTTGGAGGAATGGCAAAAGGGTATCAATAATTTTATATGGGCCGGGAAGAAACCAAGGGTTAAATTTAAGATATTACAGGATGCTCGAGAAAGAGGGGGACTTAAGGCACCCAATTTGAAATTATATTATGACGCAGCCGCCCTAACTTGGTTGAGTGATTGGCTTAATTTAACAAATATGGATATTCTTTTTTTGGAAGGTTGGGATTTAATATATGGTTGGCATGCATATTTAATTTTTAATAAGAAAGTTGATCGGACTTTTAAATCACATATTTTGAGGAATGCTTTACTTCGTGTTTGGAAGAAGTATTATTATAGATTAAATTATAAAATACCTATCTGGTTCTCAACCTTTCTAATGCCGTGACCCCATAATACAGTTCCCCATGTTGTGGTGACCCCAGGGGCGTGGCCAAGTGGGTGAGGCCACCAAGTGGGTGTGGCCACCAAGTGGGCGTGGCCACCATGTTGTGGTGACCCCCAACCATAAAATTATTTTAGTTTCTATTTCATAACTGTAATTTTGCTACTGTTCTGAATCGCAAATCCTGATGGTCTCCTCCTTTTTTGATCTGGAAGCCACAATACTGGCCTCCATCTCTGATGGCATTTCCCGAGACTGAGCTGGTGTGCTATTTATTTGTTTAGTTATATTATTTGCGTCGCACATCAGTTTGTATCACAGCTTTATTATTTTTACAAATAGTTCAAGACAGTGAATATACCTTCCTCTTTCTATTTTCCCCACAACAACCACTCTGTGAGGCAGATTGGGCTGAGAGAGAGGGACTGGCCCAAAAATACTGAGCTAGCTTTCATGGCTGAGGCTGGACTTGAACTGAAAGTCTCCTACTTTCTAGCTGGGTGCATTAACCATTAGACCAAACTGGGGTCCTTCTAGCCTCACAGCTCCTGAGTAGCAGGTGGCGGCCATGGATAAGGAGGTCTTTGCCCAGACTCATGTTGCATATGAATTGCATCCTTTCCTAGGCCAGAAGCCTTGCTCATGGTCATTCATGCCTTGTTCACTTTCAATTTGGATTGCTGCAACACCTTCCATATGAGTCCCAAATGGGCATACAATTCACCAATGCCCGAAGAGGTCACTGGTTTTTCACTGGTTTCCAATACAAATAAAAGTTTTAAAGCTCTTGTTCCCTTTTTGCCCATCAATGAGTTTTGTGCACCAATCGATTATCTCTGCTTGTTTTGGCTCTGTCCAAGGGTTAAGCTTATTGATCGGTGGTTGACAGTTACCTCTGAAAATTCATATATCCATGCTATAATCACAGCAAGGACATCATGCTAATCAATTTCATTCGCTGCAGGGAAAGACATTTTGAAGATGAGATCTGAACATTAGAGATGGGTAAAAAGGATCAAGGGCTCTTATTTATAAAGCCCCAAATGGAGTGGGCCTAGGACTCAGTCAACAACGTGCACAGAAAGAACCACTATGCAATTAAATCAGAAAAGCAGATGCCAGATTCTGGAAACTTACCCTAAATAAAATTAGAAAGATGTTTCCTGCTCTAGGTCCCAGTAAGGAGTTTGACAAAATAAATTCCAAATTGAAACTTTTCAAGCACATGTATAAAATCACGCATACTTGAGTCGTATTTACGTTCACTGAAAAACAAGCACCGAGGACTCCAGCGAGGCTTAAATTCAGAAAAGGGACTTGTATTACCATTCGACCTCCTCAAAGTCAGCTCTTCCAATTCGCCGCACTGCAAATCACCAAAAGGGAAGCATAGAAAAGAAGGGAATGGCCAGCCTCGCAGCCCCGTTGCTGATCCCAGACCTCCCGCCCGGCTGAATATATTGAGCGCGGCTTTTTTGGTTCAGGGAAGGCGAACGTACTCGAGCTGGTGGATAAGGGGAGGGGAAGAAAAAAAACGGCAGAGAAAGTGGGGGTGCACAGGGCTTTTTGGGAAAGGTAGTCCTTGACATACAGCTGCCTATGGCCAACAACTCGATCCGGACTCTATCTCCCAGAGCGCACTAGGCAGCGAGCTGGTAGGAGGCTTTCTCTGTGTGAGCCTCCCTTACATAGTTCCAGATTCACATTGCATCCTATCAGGCCAAAAGGCGATGATGTCACCTGCGGGCTTGTGAGGCAGCGAGGCTGGAGTTACTGCTGCTGGCGGTGGTGGAGGAGGAGGAAGCGAGCCTGCCTAGCTAGCTACCCATTGTAAGCAGAGCGGGGAACTGGAGCGGGTGGCATTGGCGGCTCCAGAAAGGATGCACGGGGGCTTCAGGTAAGGTGGTCCCTGCTTCCTCCCCCCGCTCACTGCAGGCGGCAATCAATGCCCAACCCGAGGGCCCATTTTCAGATGGTGGCTCGGCTTGGGTGAACGTGATATGGAGGAACCTAAGTTACCTTCACTTTAATAGGTGAAGTTTAAACAGCTTTCTCTTTGATCCCGGCGTCGGGAGAAGTGGCTTTTGAGGGACGCCCGAGCTTTAAGGTTTTAAGCTGGGCTAATCGGGAAAGCGCTCTAGTCTGCAAACGAGGTAGGTCTTGGGTTTAAAAGGGGAGAAAGGGGCAGAGAAACTTTAAACACGTTTTCTTGCAGCGAGAGGTAGAATCTGCAGGGGAGAATATGGGCGTCACTGTGTGTACTGGATTAGCTCGTTTCTGGAAATATCCCTGCGTCCCTTTTCGCCTCCCGGAATTGTGTGGCTCCCTGAACAGATCTGCGCAAGAGGCCAGAGAAATGGGAGGGGGGTTTCGGGGAGTGTAACAAAAGGTGCAGATATCTTTCCCCTGTTTCTTTCCGGCTGCAGCCTTTCTTTCTTCTGAATGGGGTCGGGCTGGATACACCGCGAAAGAGATCGGCTTGAAAACCCGGTCTATCACCTTTATCATTATCTCCCCTCTCCCCCCACACACATACTTTTTGTTATTGTTTGTTGCTGCTGTTTAAACACACACACACACACACACACACCATTGCTGTGGGTTCAGTGCTGCCAGAGAGAGAGGGAGTTTTGATTCTGCCGGCTTATCGCGAAGGCATTTGAACAAGCAGACTAAAAGGAGGTGTGTAAGTCATGGCTTAACATTGGCGCAACAAGGTGTGTGTTTGGGTGGACGGTATGCATGCATACCATCCTCTTTATTGCGATCTCTTTTAAGCTCGTGGCACCCTTTTGCTAACCCCTTTCCCCCAGAGAGGAAACTTACCGCTTTTGGTTGTTTCTCTTTTGCTTTCTGCTGCTTGCTCTCTCTCGCTTTCTGCCGCTTGTCCTCTGTATTGCTTTCCGCCACATGCTCTGAAACCGAAACTTCCTAACTTTATATAGAAAAAAGCTGTGCATGCGCAAAGAGGAGGGAGGCAGGAACGGCACTTTTGAAAGCCAATAAGAGGGAGTAGGACAGCTAGGGAAAAGGGAAAAAATGGCGGACAACATGGTTTGGCGACCCCCATGAAATGGTCGATCGACCCCAAATGGGGTCGCGACCCATAGGTTGAGAACCGCTGACTTAAATAGAAGGCTAAACAACTTTCCATTTACTTCCATTTATTTCAAAGCCATGAAGACCTAGTCTAAGAAGGTAACAAATGAATGGTTAATTATTGAGGAAGTAGAATTAGCAGATAAAGGATAGCAAAAAGAAAGGGAAGAAGGGAGGAAAAAAGGAAAGAAGAGACATTGTAGATTTTGTAGATTTGAGCTCTGATTTAGCCATTACATGTATTGTTGCTATTGTTTAAAAATATTTTTTCCCAAATTTGAAAGCCCAATTTGAAAGTAAATATACTTTGGGTTGAATTAAGTGACTGAATCTATGTAATCTTATTGGCAACGTTATAGAAGAAGTTTACTATTGTTGTCTTTTGAGATGTTTTAAATTGTTTTATTTAACTGATTGTTTTATTTAACTAACTTGATATCTGACACAAACTAGGCTTCTTACTTACAGTACATATAATTATCTTCTATTTTGGAAAAGTTCGGAAAGTTAACCTTTTGGTACAGAAAAGGATAGATTAAATAGGATTAATATCACAGTGACTTCTGATTATAACTGATACTTTATGGAGAGCGAAATGGAATTTGGGGTCAACCAAAAACATTTAGTTTAGGTACATCTTCAAGAAAAACAAATGCTAAGATCAAATATATTCAATTAAATGCCAGGAAACTCAGATACAAAGAAAGTTGAATTGAGTAACAAGATAGTGAAAGTGTTAACAGGAAGAATGCTAACTAGAGTAGCTAAGAAATAACAAATATTACTGGAAACTAATGGCTAGCTTTAGATAGTGGCTAGAAGAATATCATGGTTTCAGATATAGCCCTTTGTTTCAATTCAAAGATGACATATTTGCTCATTAGCTCACATATCTAACCATATTATTACATGCATATGCTTAAATCAATAAATAATTAAAAACCCATTAATTGCATACATCTATAAAAAGGGCTATAACTCTTCCTCTTTAGACTTGTCTTTGCCTCTTTGCCTATTAGTATCTTCAAAGAAGTATGCTGGTCTCTGATTTAAACAAATTCAAAAATTTTCCTACAGGAGTTTTATTAGAGAGAGAGGGTTTATCAGTAAGTTTACTTGAAATTCCTCTAATAGGTGGAAACCTAATGTTTAATAAAAGTTCTTTGAATTAGGAAATCAAAATGTCTTTGTTTATATCTTCATAAATTAAATCAGTCTTTCTCTAGTGGAGGTTAATCTAGTTTAATTGTAGTTGGAACTAAATTAGGAAATGTAATATGATGCTAATTTGCAAAGTAGATAAGTTATTTTGTAAATGTTGTTATAGTTAATAGAGTTTAAGCAAGCACATTGACATTTTGGTCAATAATGTTTCTGTCCTCTTCATTCTTCTACTATTATTAAGAATTATGGGTTTGTCCATTCTTCTATTAGTAAATGCTTAGATAGGATTCCAGTAGTGGTTATGAGAACTTTCTCATTGAAATTTCAACTTGGATATAAAATCCAGGCATAACATTATTACTGCCTATTATTTATTATGTATCATAGGCATGTGTACTTTACAGCCTCAGGAATTATTTTTTTTCTTCTTTACAGGTCAGTTTCTTTCTTAAAGGAAAAATGCATACACAAAAGTTTGAGTGGCAGTATTTCATCTTTAGATTGCTGATACTTTTGATATACGTTGTAAGTAGATAAACATTTTTCTTATGTATTATATGTCATATTGGTAAATATTCTTGCACTCAAAAAACTAAATAATTAGGTAGTTGGTTTATGACTGCAAACCAGTATGTGAAGCACTATAAAGTTTGTATTATTTGTTTGTATTGTTTTCTTACACTGCAGCAAGGGAACTACTCTTTTATAAATGTCGACTTACTGACCAGATGTCATTATATACTATAGCAGATTAATCTGATCAATATCAAGTTGTTTAACACAAGTTGGCATTAACCTAAAGATAGCTAAGTTAATATATATTTATCTTACTGTAATAATAGAACATCTGTCTATCCCCAGGTCCTTGGGAAGGACTTGATGGATTGAAAAAAGTGCCAGGTCCAATTTAAACATCTGGCAGACTGTGTGACAAATAGTAGTAATAATAATGGTGCATCTGACTGACTGCAACAAACCATAATAACATTGTACTGGAATATTTACAAAAAATACTATTTGCCTGCAAGCAAGTACTGATGGGACCAAAACATGACAAAGAAATAGAAAATGCAGAAGCTAAAATGTCCTGGGACATCAGAATTCATAATACTGCAGACTTAACAACTGTTGATAAGAAAGACAAAAAACATGGTAATACCTGGAAATTGCAGAAGAGAAGAGAAAGAACTGAAGAAAATCACAAAATACAAAAATCTGCAAATAAAAGTAAAATGACTATGGCAAAAGAAAGCAAAGACAGTGCCAATAGTACTTGCGTGCAATCTCAAAACATCTAGAGCACAACTTCAATACTATTGCCATTGACAAAAATTACATCAGCAGTTCCAAGTACATTTCTGTTCTATGTATTTTCTTGGGAGCAAATTCTGAGCATGTATAGGACTATTCTTCAAAGATTCATTTCTTTAATAATGTAATCTTAACAGCCTCCCTCTTGTTTGTAGTTAAATGTTATAATTTGTGAAACTGGAGAGTGCAGAGAGCAGGAGTACAGAGATTATGACGGAAACTGTATATTGTGTGAACAGTGTGGCCCTGGAATGGAATTATCTAAGGTATGTTCGTATAAAATTCTGAACATTATTCTCTTGATTTTTCAAGTATGATATTACTAAATATATTTCTCTACTACACATAACATTGAAATAGCACTTATAAATTAACTATTTTGGAAGTTGCAATGTTATTTACTAGAGAAGTTTTTTCATAGTTTAAGGATTAAACATTCATTCTTTTATTCATACATACATATTATTTTATTTCTATGGCCACCCATCTCACTTAAGCCAATGCAGGGCTACAGCATAGGCTAATTGATGTCCCATAGAAATTAATGCACAGGTTGCTGCATTTTCCAGCAATTAAAGGCAGCCTCATTTAGTGTACCTTGTAATAGATGAGACATGATCATGTTTCTATTTCATTTAAGGCTGAAGCTGGACCAGTTGGTTATGGTTTCTATTTGCCAATTGAGTAGTACCTAGCAATCCAAGAGGATCTCTAAATCATGGGTCCTCTCTCTTAGTATCACTTCCTGAAAAGACAATATATGAGTAGGTAGAGAATCTCAGTGGATAAACAACAACTCTATTTTGCTTGAGTTTAGTTTCACTTGTTTTGTCTCATTCAGATTCTAATTATCTTCAGATATTGAATCAAAACATTGACCACACTGCCAGACTGTGATGTACATTTGGATATGATCAACAATTTGCCGATAATTGCACCCCATACTGATAGATGCTTCTCCCAGTGGCTTCATATAGGTTAAAAAAAACTGAACCCTGTAGCACTGTACAAGTAACAGAACACCAGACTGATATTTCTTTCTCTATATTCAACCGGGTCTGCCTATATGATAATTGTCTAGCAATAGATTATTTTTATTTATTGTGCAAATTTATTTTCCCTTCTTGTAAACAGCTATTAGGAAGCATTTTTTAGAGGAACTGTAGGGTTATTTTAATATTTTTTTTAAGTTTTCCCACTTTTTTATTTGATAGAATTTTATGCTGCTATTATATTTTCGGATATTTTGTTTATACAATTGTCAAGTATTTTTATGTGAGCCCCCATATATTGCAGAATATTATATATATATATATTGCACTATATTTAACATTATGTTTAGTTCTATAGCTTTTTCTATTGTTTATATAAAATAATCATTGTAAGCATTTTTGTTGATCATATATACTTTCAGCTTAGCTCAACAAGTTTATATTAAAATTATTTTTCTGGTGTTCATGTAATTGCTTGAAGGACTTCATAGGCTAATTTCTAAATTTTGATATTATTGGCATAGTTTAAAAATGGACATGTCAGTAATTTCCATAAGATTATAATAATGTAGCAGTGGGAATCCACTGAGTCTCATTTTCATTCAAATACTAGAAGTTTTTCAGATAAAGTGGATAAGTTAGTATTTCTTATAAAAGTAAAGGAGATTATTAACAATGGACAGCACATTAGGAACTGCTGAGAAGATTATTTTATCTCTAGAAAGTTTTTATTTTCAGAAATAATTACACTTAAGACCTCGTTTCATCTTTGTCATTTCCCATTATTTATGTCTCTTAAGTGTCACAGTAGTGTTTGTTAATCCCACAGGAATGTGGTTTTGGATATGGCGAGGATGCCCAGTGCATGACATGCAGGCCAAACAGATTCAAAGAGGACCGGGGCTTTCAAAAATGCAAACAATGTTTGGACTGTGCTTCAGTAAATCGATTTCAGAAAAGCAATTGTTCTGCCATTAGCAATGCTGTTTGTGGAGACTGCTTGCCTGGGTAAGTTATAGAAGGTATTATGAAGAACTGTAAATAATTTATATTCTCGGTTTTAGCTGGCTCTTCTACTTGAAGTTGTTCAATTGCTTCTGTACTCTTCAGTGAAAACTCGCTTTAATTGTTTATATTGCGAGGACGGAATGTTTGTTGTTTCCAAATACCCATTCAATATTATGAATATTTATATTAATAGTAAATAGATTTATTTTTTATTAAATGATGCAGTTTACATCATTATACAATTTAATTATACAACTGATGTTAATTGATATGTAAAATTGTCCACTGGATATTAAGTCTATTATATCAAAGTCTGCTAAATTAAGATTTTCCTCCTACCATCTCTTCCAGATGTGATAGGTGATTATGTACTGAAGCTTTGCTTTTAGGGCGTTCTAATGAAAAGCCCCAATCTAGCCTCGGGAGGCACGTGGAAGTGTCCCCAAGCTTCAGTTCCGTTCTCTGTTGCAGAGAACAGAGGCCTAAAGTACCATGAGATCACACAAGATGAGTAGCGTGAGATCTCGCCCCACTGATCTCATGTAATCTTGCGTTACTTTAGGCCTCCATTCTCTGCGAATGCACCAAAGGCCTGGAGCACCAAGAAAGTGAAGGATCTCGATCTTCGCAGGCTGAATATTGAAGGCCTGGTGCCTAGGGAGACCCAGGTGGGGGAGGGGAGGGAGGGAATAACTAGGGTGAATGTTGCAGAGCCACTGCAGTCACTCATAAGGGTGAACGACTGCCGTGGTGCTGCAATATTCGTAACTTTAGGACTTGCTCGTAAGCACTATGGGGTGCTCATCACATAACTTTGAACGAGCATTAAGGGAACGCTCGTAACTTGGGGATTATCTGTATGTGTAAAGGAGAGATAGAAATACCATAAGCTCTGTTTAGGTGAAAATGTGGAGATCTTAAAAATGGTCAAAGAAGAGTTGCTCACATAGCCTTCCCATCTCCCTGACCTCCCAGTGATGAGTTGGAAATTGGAAAACAGAATTAATTTATGCTGGTTTCAGTTTAACTTTAACTCTCAACACGATCTAAGAGTCTAATGAATTAATTTTGCAGATCACATGAAGAATTGTACTAGCATTCAAGCAAATGCAAGTGTAGTTCCCCATCACATTTCTAATTGAACAGATGAAAGGGCAGAAAGTAGCAGTGAGTAACAATAAGCTATAGTAAAACAAATGATGACAAAATAAAAGTTTCACCAAATTCACCTCAGGATATTAGGCCAAAGGCTTGAACTTGTAGGATTCATGGGGGCAATGAGTCTAAAAACCTGTTTTTTGTTTTCCCCAGAATGTACTGGGTTGCAGTGCTGGATTTCAATGTTATGATTGCCAAAATTTGGCACACTGTTTCCTGCCATTCTGTACAGTACTGCTCACCATATTTAAAAAGAATCTTCATAAAACTTAGGAAAAAGGAAAATCTTGCCCATTCATATGCATTTGATATAAATCTCCTCCTTTTTCATTAGTGCTGTGCTCACCACTGCCCTCAATTTTCTGTCCCATAAAGCATTAAATTGGTGTCCTAGCCCATCAGAAGAGTGTCACTACCTGAAACTCTTGCTTAATCTCACCTTATATGATCCCCTATTATTTCAATATCATTTTATTGATTTTTATTAGCATAATTCCATATTGACCTTTTTTTTCAGATTTGAGAAATGTGATATTTTTCTTCTGTCTTCCAGATTTTATAGAAAGACAAAGCTTGGGGGCTTTCAGGATATGGAATGTATTCCTTGTGGTGATCCACCTCCTCCTTATGAACCACACTGTAAGTGCTTCTGATACTAAAATGTTAGAACATTCATGATATAAATGCATTTTCCTGGTTACTATGAAAACCTGGATAGCCTAGATTGCTATCAGTAAGCAATGTGGTCACATGATGTCATACTTTACCACTGTATCATTTAGCAACATCAGTCCCAATCCCCAATTGGTGTTATAGTTCCAGGACTATCTATATGTCCATAATTATTCTCTGGAAAGCTACAATGAGTGTAATTATGAAGAAGCTCCATTCACTTGTGGGATTTGTGAAGCCCCCTTAAAAAAACAGAGCTCCCTAATTCTTGTGAGAAGTACTACTTGCTAGAATAGCACAAGGCTTCCACAAGGCCAGCAATTTGTGCAAGAGAATTGAGCCTTGCAGCACATCAACCAGGCTCCTCTGCGAAAAAAACAACAAAAAAGATAAGATAGGTACTGCTTGGTCCTGGGTGAGGAGCAGTGTGAGTCCTGCAAGTCCCTTGGATGGCCAAGTGACTGTAAATGCCCTCCATGTGTTGGTCACTTTTGCTCCCTTGCCTGGCTGAATGGCCAACTTGAGAGCAGGATGAGGCCTGGGGTTTCCGAGGGACAGGATGGGATAGGCCTTGGGAGGCCTGGGACAGGTTGGCCTGGGCCTGCACTAGACCTTTAAGGGTCTGCTGCAGCCCTAAGGCACCTGATGCTCCACTTAACAATCTGCACATTAATGGCAGGCTCCATTATGGTCATAAGTTGAGTATTACTGTAATAACTGATGGATTACATAGTAAAACGAGTTGACAGGTTCAAGAGTTATGCAGTGCAAGGTGAAAGTTTCCTCCTATTGTTCCACATAATCTCTCTCATGAAGTGTTCAGCTGAGGTCATTGCTAATGCATCATGAATCTCCCATGGGTCAGTTATTTGGAACAGCTGACATACACATTGAGGGTTCTCCAGTGTGGGGGGACAGCTCTTTATTGCATATGCATAGTTCCCTGTGCATTTTTCTGCTATTATAAGTGAGGTGTTTGCATGGTATGGCATGGTTTTCATGGTGTGGCAGCTCTTAAGTCATACTATTTTTAAGCATAATGTAGTACTGTTACTATAATAGCCTGACTAATAGATGATAGGTACAGAAAATACATGAAAGAAGTGATTTTTATGGAAAATGCAGGAGCAAAAATAATGAAATCTACCCATATCTTTATTTAAAACAGGGTCCCCAACTCTGGGACACAGCTCACTACCGTGCCACAGCCTGTTCAGAACCAGATAGCACAAACGGGCAAGTGCACACACGCGAAACTCCATTTGTGCTTCGGAACCAGGCCTCACAAGCAGCAGCCGAGCGCATGAAGCTCACGCATGCTGTGGCCAAACGCATCTGTGCGCAGCTCCATTTGCATGAGCAGCAGGCACTCACACTCATATGCGAAGTTCCATTTGTGCAAAAGTGGGCAGCACACATGCCACTTGCGCAATCAGAGCTGTGCACACTTAAGCACACACCAGCCACTCACATGGAAGCATCTCCCCTCCTTCCGCCCCGCCCCCCCCAAATCGCCAACCTGGAAAGTTTGGGGACTGCTGATTTAAAACATTCTATTTACATAGTAAATAAGACCGACCAATTTGATATTATTTGTGTGTGATAGGTTAGGGACTGGCAATCAGTAATATAGTTTTTTGCTCAACAAAATGTGAGAGCCTTTTAAACAAACTGAGGAAGAGGTATATTAGTATTAATAAGGTAAATTATTAGACTCACAAAACCTCAGTTTTAGCAGAAATGCATTTTTTAATTGTTTAAATAATTGAAAGAGACATTTTAACAACTCGGTGAAGAGAGGAATATTGTGACAAATAACTTTGCTAATTGGGAGAGTAAAACAGTAGCTCTTCAAATTGAAGCATTTAATGAAAGGTCCCATATGGATAACAACAATCAGGACTTAGTAATATGAAACTTATTGCTGCTCTCATCAAGTAAAAATATGTTGTTTGAAGATTTCCCTACATCTGTAGGTAATTATGTGTATTGCTGAATACTGATATTAAGCTGTTTTTATAATACTTTAATACTAGGTGAATTGCCTCACAAATTAACTAATTTATTCCAGGTTTTTGAAACTTTAGCATATTGTAAATAAAACTGGCACAATAATTATGTGGACAAAATTCTAAACGTTTAATAAGCATGTTCAATTTCTTAGAACTTCCCCAAATAAAATATGTACACTGATACACTATATTAAGTGTGTTTTGGCAATTTTTTTCTCTTGAATGCTAAATTGGCTCTATAAACTGCCCAGGCTAAAATCCTATGATCATATAATGTGATAGCAACATTAATAACAATCAGAGATAGCAGTTGATTATTACCTAGCTAGCTATAAATTTCAGGGGTGCTTTAATCTATTCTCCATCAGTAGACCTTTTAAAACAGAGTTATGGTTTAAATATTTACTCATGAAAAAGCTAGTTGTGGATTGTAAAAAGACCATCAGAAAGTTAAAAAGGTTTTTTAAAAGGGGAATAAAAAGCAAAAGAAGAGAAATCACTCTTGAGTAAACATTTATGATAAACACTGAATTCTGCATTATTCAATAATAGCAAATAATGCTGTTGCATATGTTGAAATGGAATCAAGAACAAATAAATCTGCAGAAATTAAATGAAGCACTTCTGAATACTGTATTCTGGATATAATGTACTGGATTTTCAGAAATTTGAAGGCCTGGGAAAAAAGCATGTAAATAAATTTTAATTATAGATTTAGAATAAAAAAATAAAATATATGAATCAGCATGAAATATAGGTAGTCCTTGAATTATGATCACAATTGGGATCAGAACTTCCATCACTAAGTTAAGTGGTTGTTAAGTAAGTCACGGCCGATTTTAGAATCTTTTTTGTTACATTCATTAAGCAAATCACTGTGGTGGTTAAGTAAATCAAATGGTCAATAAACGAAACCGGCTTCCCTGATTGACTTTGCTTGTCAGAAGCCAACTGGGAAGGTCACAAATGGCAATTATATGATCCTGGGACACTGTAACCATTCTAAATACATGCTGATTGCCAAGCAGCCAAATGTAGATTATGTGACCATGGAGAAGATGCAACAATTGTGAGGACCATTGGTAAATCACTTTTTTCAATGCTGTCGTAAGTTTAAATGGTTGTTAAACGAATGGTTGCAAGTTGAGGACTACCTGTATATTTACGATTACTATTTCAGGAGAATAATAAGTTTTAGCGCTTGTGAAAATGCAATTTAAATCACTGCTAAGGCATTTTATTTTTTATTTTATTTGCCTCAATAAATTTTACAAAAAACAATAAAACAGAAAATACTTTAAATTCTGAATCAGCAACTAACTTAAAAAAATACCAAAACAACAAAAGGGAAACTAATTATATATATCACATATTCATCAAACGTCAAACTAGTTTCTAATACTACATTTAAAAAAACATGACTCTTTAACATTATCAAATATAACATTTATGCCAAAACAGCACATATTGAGACTTTTTTTTATCACTAGATAAAGTAGCTAGATGAAATATGGAAAATGTATTTCTACATTTGGAAGATGCATACGCCTAAAAACAGCCTTTCAAGAATGGAGTAGTTATTTTAAATCAGGAGGATTCATAATAAGATTTAAAGTAATTTTCCATTTACATTTTGTCTCAATAGTAATTTGTCTTCTTCATGTCCAGACAAAGTGGTAATGCCTAGACTGTCTGGTCCCTCAGAGCCAATAGGCAGAAAGATAGTTCAAGGGATATTACAGACGAAATACTGTACTGCACTTGTATAATAAATACAAATTCATTAAAAACATAACTATTTTTTCTACTCTTTATAACAGAGAATCTAAAACTGTGATATTGAAGGCATTCTCATATTACTTTTAACCTAGCGTATGGCTATAGAAGCAGATGCCAACTCAGTATACACTAAGATATTGATTAAAGGAATTGAACTGCTTCTTTGCTGACCATAATTTGGCCCTTAAACATTTGTTTAATAAATTCTGTTCCAGGATCTTCTTATGTTCCCTCTGTTTCTGGTTTTATTTTTCAAGGAAATGGGATGGGAATCGTTATTTCATTTTTTTACCACAAATATTGATTGCAGTATATTATATGAAACAAAACAAGTTTCTAGACTTACTTAATGAACTGTGTCTCGGTATTGATTATACCAGCATTTCTTTTATGAAGTCCTGGTTCACCCCTGGCCAGTTTTTTTTTAAATATCAAAATTAATTTATTCTCTACACAAAAAAATTGACATTTGGGCATATTCAGCAAGACTTTAAAAGCTGCATTTTTAATCTGTTGACTCCAGTAGTCAAATATACTTTTTACTAACCTTATTGTTATCCAGGCTCATAAATTGGAGATACCCTCTTATGGTTGAACTTGCTAGCTAATTTAAGGGATATTTTTAATTAATCTCTGCTTATAATTTATTTTAAGATGCTTCTTGTTTTTTTTTTCTTTAACTGGGCATCCTTTCTGAACAAACACCTAATGAGTAAAACTCAGGGTTCATTATTCCATTACACAAATCAAATATTTTGCATTTTTAGCATTTGTTTATCAACTATAGAAAAGTTGGTGTAGAGAAAAAATAATGCTCTTTTTAATCAAGTCATAAGATAGATCATTTTTATTATTTCTGTTTTGAGTTTGCATTTGCTTTTTATAAGTTGTCTTGGAAAGCACCAATCTTTGATCAGCTGTTCTGTAGCTAGCAGTATAGCAGTGGCAATGAAGCTGGCATACAGCCATACTGGCCACGTGACCACAGAAATTATCCTCAGACAATGCTGGCTCCCTCAGCCAAGAAACGGAGATGAGCACTGCATCCTAGTCAGATACAACTGGACAGGAAAACCTTTACCTTTAAGTTCCATGGGAATATTCACCTGTTTTTTTCCCCTTTCTACCTGCCTAGTTATGCCGAATGATTATAAAGCAAGTATGTTTTGTGGGGGCCTCCTGTTCTCTCTTGAAAAATCATGGAGCTGCACTTCCTTGTTAAATAGAAAGGACAAGTTAAATGGGGATGTGAGATACTGTGAGATTTCTTATTCCTTACAGTTACCTATTGTGCACATCTGCACCAGTGTGTGCACACCACTGAAAGAAGAGCTGAACACCATAAAAAGACAGATTGTATAAATAATCTCTGAAGTTAAGCTTTATTCTCTGGAAAGAGGAAAGAAAGTGTTAACTTCAGCCATGAGATTTGATAATGTCAGTATTTCTCTTAACCAGTTTTTTTACACAAGTTAATACTAGAACCAGTCTTTCATCTTTTGAGTCAATCCCATAATTAGGATCCTTCTTTGCCAAAGGCTGAATGAGTGTTTATTTTACATATAGGATGTCTGCAAAATATTTAACTTAATCATTACTTTTTATTAACAAAGAAATAGCTGCTTAGTTATCAGATTTAAGTGAACTTGAAATTCCTGAGAGGGAATGGTGTATGGATAATGATTAACATATACTGAATGGATTCTCTTATATATTTATTAAAACAGCTAACTCTTAAGGACAGTGAAAGCATTTACACCTGATATTAATTACTATCTAAACATTTGGCTACAGCTCATTAAACTACTAGATTACAGGAATGTGATCTGTATATGCTTTGGTGGCCTTATTAGTTTTGTTCAGAATTTACTGACACGCAAAATTTGTTAACAGATAATGAAAATAGACTTCAGTAATTCATTTTTGTTCCATTTGAGAAAATAGAATACCTTTAAAAAAACATTCTACTCAAGATGTAAACAATCAAGTAATTTAGCTTATAACCAGAATATAAATTTATAAGCGATAACAAACATTGCTTACATTCCTTATGTCCTCATCTCCCAGAAAATTAGATAAAGGATGAAATATTGTTTATCATATTTGCATTTAAGTGTACTCTTCCTTATATGCTGTGTTGGCCATTCAATATGCCACTGTGTTGATTGTGCACACAGTAAAAGTGAAACTTACAACCCATTTCTTGAAATAGTGTAATAAACAGAGCAATCTGAAAGGTCTGTAGAATGATGAACAAACTTCTAGCAATAGAGGGAGATGAATAAATTAAAATAGAAGATATTTGGAATATATGAATGTACCATAGTGGTTGGTAAATTGCCTTTTCAGAAATAATAAGGGGGCAAGAAAGGAAAACACTGTGCTAGTGGCTACAGGACATGGGCCCAGAATATTTTGTATTTAGCATTCAATGTCTATTGAATGACATGAAATGAAAGTTGAAAACCTATCAAATAAGCAAAAGCTCCATTGTGGGATTACCACAGTTGATAGCCGATGTAAAGTCAGTAAATAGTCAGTTGCCAAGCATCTGAATTTTGATCATGTGACCATGGGGATGCTACAATGATTGTAAGTATGAAAAATAAGTCACTTTTTTCAGTGCCATTGTAACTTTGGTCACTAAGTGAACTGTTTGTTTGCTCCAAATATAAAACTTTATTGTCCTCCATCTAAAGTGATAGTAAGTAAATAGGAGAGAGCATAATGAAAACTGTTTGATTTTTTTTTCTACTAAGTATATTTTGGAAATTTGAAGTAACATTATTTACATGTTAGAGCAGACTTTGCCTTCCAGATTCACTAGACTTCAGCTGCTATAATGCAATTGGAGTCCAACATATCTAGGTCCCAGATTAAAGAAATATTGTTGAAATGTATGGAGATACTTTGTCAGTGTTTGGTCTTTTAACTGGCCATTATGTCTTTACATATAATTTTTCAGCAAATTATATGCTTTTAGTTTTGTCTAGACCAACTTGTGGTAATAGATTAAACATTTTTCAAAAGCTAATAAGTTGGAACAGTTTCTTTTAATCTTTTATTACATTAAATATTTGTGGATGTTTGTAGGTGAAGCCAGTGATTTTTATGGAATTCCATAAATATGGCAATCTATAGTTGTTGAATAGTCAATTGTAGTGTTATAAGCATTAAATGCCTTATATCATTTGTTGCATTAGATATACTGTACATTCTTTGGGGGTTTTTTGGATTACAGAGAGATTATACTTTTTTTCTCAGATAAACAGCTTTTGTAGATTTCTGTAATTAAAAAAAACATATTTGAGTACAGATAATTATAATCTATAGATGCTCATAATTCATAAAGAATGCATATAGTGATAGTGGCATGTTCTGCCTTTGCATTTTGTTTACTATAATGTGTAGAGAGCCATTGTATGCATGTATTATATAAAAATCATATATTTATTGTGTAGACCCATTTTGAGATAGCTCCCATATTGCTTGGCCTATACCAGGGGTAAGCAACCGTGGCTTTTTTATGACTCGTAGACTTCAACTCCCAGAATTCCTGAGCCAGTATGGCTGGCTCAGGAATTCTGGGAGTTAAGTCCACGAGTCATAAAAGAGTCAAGGTTACCTACCCCTGATATAGGCCAAACAATATGGGAGCTATCTCAAAATGAGTCTATACAATAAATATATGAGCCATACTGGCTCAGGAATTCTGGGAGTTGAAATCTACAAGTCATAAAAGAGCCAAGGTTGCCTACCCCTGGCCTATACAAACATTTAATGTATCCCCATTAATGATAAACAAGGCTAATCAGACAAAAAAATAAGGTTCCGAAAATATTTTAAAAAGTCTTTAATTATTATTAAATTTTCCTATCTGTTACCATGTTTGATATACAATATTTGGGGAAATTGGTGAAAATTGTTTCTCTTCTTTTCATAAGACTAGTTAATTACTTATAATACCACTCCTTGGAAGACTGGGTTTTATCCATCGTATTTAATATACCTTCAGTTGATACTTGTTGACTCTGTTTCAATGAATTTTGGACAGATTGAGCAGTAGATAGATTCTTTGACCTTGTTTAAATGGTCTCAAAGCATAGCTTACAATTAATGGAGGAACTTATTGATGTCCCTTTGATGATATTAATAGGTCTGGATTGCTGTTCTTCATCCACTTATGAAACAGGAATAGAAAACATCTTCACCTGATACTCTCTATAAGAATTAGTTTCAATAAACATGTTTACAGTATATAGCTTGCTGGCAAAGTTACAGTTTCACCATATCAAGCAGAGTATTCAGTTCTGGGCACTACAATTATGATTTTTTTTAAGAGCAAAGAATAATAGTGGGGAGGATCAAGGGACTGGAAATTAACCGATATGAGAAGATTTCCTTTGAGAAAAGAACTGAGGAGATCAACAACATTCTTCAAATATCTGAATAGATGGCACATAGAAGAAGGATAAGAGCTTTCTTCTGTCATCTCAAAAGTGTAAAGTGTACAGAATAACAGTTCTATGTTACAAGACAACTCCATTTGAGTGTTAGGGAAAAGCATTTTGCTGTTAAGAGTAGTGAAATGGAGTAATGGTAGTATTTTTCTTTGGTTTCATGCACTTAGTAGGGTTTGACTTCATTGGCCATTTTCAATTCTGTTTGTGCTGTGCAGTGAAAATTCTTAAAAGAATTTATCTCTGCCTAAAGAGCTTTGAATTGTTGCTCTTCTCTGCCTACAATCAATAAAAGGCATGCTTTTATTTATATATAGGCACCACAAAAGTGAATTTGGTGAAAATTCCATCCACTGTTTCCAGTCCACGAGACACTGCGCTCGCTGCTGTGATATGCAGTGCACTGGCAACTGTACTTTCAGCGCTCTTCATCCTGTGTGTTATCTATTGCAAGAGACAATTCATGGAAAAGAAGCCAAACTGTAAGTTTCTCTCCTCCTACCCCCACCACCACATTTACATTTACTGCTTACTCATGTCTCCTTTATGTTATGTTTTACCACCTAATAAATATCTGTGCAAAAAAAAAAAAGATTTATTTGAGCTTAACTAACTGTAAGTTAAGTGTAACCTGGAGTTGATTCAGTTTCCCAAATGTAATTTTGATCAAAGAGGATAAATACGTTTATGTGAATATATTGAATATATCCTCGGTTGATACCTGTCTTGATTTGTCTGGCATATTGTGAAGCGTTCAGAAGATCATATAAAAATACATCAGAAATTAATATCCCAAATTCATGTTGCAGTGTGAAAATTGTGAGAGTCAGAAGACAGGGTTAGAAGAAAGCAGTTAGCTACGGCTACTTTTCAAACGTTGCTATTCAGTTAGATTTTTTTAATAAGGAAATTATGGACAAAAAATAGTTATATTATTCAGAATTATGGATTATTGTAAACTCTTAACAACAATTTAGGCTCTTGTGGGAACTTCAGATATCTTCTGCCAAATATTTCTAACTGTTTTTCTTAATAATGAGGGTCAAGAATGTAGATCATGTTGAAATAGGCATAAAGCAACAAGATCCAAGAAAGTGGTTTAATTCATATTATGCAAAAACTTTTATAATAAGTGCTGTAAGTTAAATGACAGTGTAATGTTACCAGATATGTTTATAGAATAATTTAAATATAAATAAAATGGGTTAACACCCAGTGTCAATATCTTCTCTGTTCTAAAGGGTCTGTACAATCACAGGATGTTCATTATGAAGGTTCAGAACTTGCATGTTTTGATAGTTCACAGCTTAATATATATGAACATAAAACATGCTGCCAGGGCCAGCAAGATTCATTACAGATGTGTGGTAAGTATGATCTCTAATTGCTGGGTTAGTCTAAGTAGGAGAAACACAGTGAAGCTGAAATTTGAATAAAGCATATAAAAGTAACTATGGATATGCAAGATGTTACATTAACATAGAGTCCCTTAAACAATAGGGCTAGAGTGATAGAATTATTAGCATTTAGTAATATAAAGCAAATCAAAATTAGAAATATAACTATATAAATGTTTCTATGACTAAAACTTTACATGAAGGCTAAATGCAACACCACCATTGCAAAGACTAAATGTGTTATGAAGATTTTGTGTAAGAGCAGATATGAGCCCTCTGCTATGGCATTCTCAAACATATGATTGTTGTGTTGAACACAATCCCGTACGATCATCCTTCACCTGCCCCTCTCTCCAAAGTGGGTGGATGATGGATTGTTTGACTAGGCATTAAATTCTAATGGGACTTAAACAACCCCTTTTGTTGTTGATATTTTCTTGTATAACAGAGAGGCGAGAGCCAGAGGCCAACAGCTGTTCTTCACTATGTGTTGACTGTACACTATGGGATGTGTGAACCAGATCATAGTCTCAACAAATATAAATTATTTGCATTTCTAGAAAAAATATGCACTTTGTTTCTTATTTAAGGTTTTCTTTTTTCAAGGCCCAGTGCACTTGATTCCATCATTATGCTGTGACGAGTCCTGTAGCTTTGAACATAGTTGTCATAGCTGTCCTTTTCACTCTCAGTCTACGCTTCATGAAAGGTACTTCAGGTTTTAAATTTGTGCGTTTTGCTAACTTTTCTACTGAATATTTATTTGTCCTTATTACATGATGCATTGGGGTATATTCTATAGAGTTTTCAGTCAAGGGAATAGACTTTTTTGACAGATTCAGTCACTAATTGGAAAGGGAAAGGGGAATGTGCAATATGCAGGCAAAAGGCAATTTAAGAAAATTAGCCCATTTATCCCAGCAGAATAAATTGATGACTTTGAGCTATTGGATAGATGTTTAGTGGCAATTTCCAAAAAGTTAATTTTTATGATCATATCATATAACTTACATTCAAAAGATAATCTAAATGAATTTGACTAGTTTTCGTTGACAAAATTGTAAGACATAGGATTATACGCACACTACTTGAATACATACAAAATTTATTCATTTTCTGCTTTGAAAATCTTGAGGGAATTCATTGATGCTGTATGCATGCAGGATTAGATATATTGATTTTAAAAGATAATACTACTGATAATTCAGGTTATATAGCTATTTCCTGATTTTCATGCTAAAAAATATGAGTAGTTTACTCATGGGAGTGATGTAGACATGTTATCTTAAAATAAGATTTATCTCTTATCTTTGTATTCTATCAAAGATAAGGGTATGTCTACTGTGTGTGTCTTTTCTCTAACTATATTCTACTATGTACTAGATTTTTAAAATGTTCAGTTCTGGTGCATTTTGATTAGTATTGAAAAGCATGATTTTGTTGTGCATATTTCCTGCATTTTGATCTTCTCTCCTTCCCCTGTCATATGCAATAATTGTAACTGACAGCATGATGTAAAATGATATTAAATTATTATATCTTGATGCCATCTTTCTGCCCCTAAATGCAGAAATGTAACACAAATCATACTTTATATTTACTGATATATGTTTGTGTGTGTGTGTTTTCTGAGGTTTTCGCGGGTGTTTGTATGTAGGTCTTTGGTTATTCGGGTTTTCTCCCGCGTCAAATTGGAAGTGTCTTGGTGACGTTTCGACGAAGTCTCATTCGTCATCTTCAGGCTGGTGTTTTCGGCTTCATGCTTCTAGGAGCAAAAACCTCAGAAAACAAATATACATACATACATACATACATACATATATACATATGTTAAAATGAATCTTTGTTAAATGACTTTTTCTCAACTTTTTACAGGAATTCTAATTCCGTTGGAGAAATGATTCCAGCATTTCTTGGTTCTCTTTCACATTCCACTTGTGGAGATCTTTCAGATGCTTGGCCTCTCATCCAAAAACCAGGATATTGTGATAGTATTTCTTTCTCTGAATCATACCCTGAACTAGTGGGAGAAGATGAACATCTTTTCATCCCCTTAGATATAGAAAGAGACGCTGTGGATTCAGATAACAAACAGGATTTAAATGTAGTCACATCTACAAAATCTCATTTTGGAAGCTTGACAGAATCACCTAAACTTTCCAGTATCACTGCTCCCTTAAATCAAGTTTTGGCTGCTGAAACATTCTCAGCAACAGAGTATGACAGAACAAACTGATAAACAGGTAAGCACAGTTATCTAGTAGATAGTTTAAATGAAACTGTTAAGCAGTATTGTCTGGAATAATTATTTTCTTGTTCAGTTAAATGGACATCACAAAGATCCTCTCCTTCATTAATTAATGAAGAAAAAAACAGAGAAGGTGATTTTTAAAACTACTTTTCTGGGTTTGTATTTTGTATAATTTATTTGTTATATTTATATCTTACTACAAATGACTGTCAGGAATTAACTTAACATGGGAAAAGAAGTCTAAAGTATCCATGGTAGGAGACTTCCAGTTTTGCACCCGCAGTGCATGGCCACGCGAGAGCGGACCTCCACTCCCCACAGCTATTTTCTTCCTGCTTGGGGGACCCTAGATGGGTCCGAAGTTGCCCCGAAGAGTTGACCGTGAAGGAGGAGCACCCCGTTGATCACAAAGTGATGGCAATCACTTCGTTTGATCTGGGGAAAGCCCTCCGAACGCAACAGGAGAAAGGCTAGCGTGAGATCAGTGTCTAGCCCAAGCTGCTTGCAGCCGAAGTCCCAGAGCACGAACCTAAACATCGGTGAACAGCGTGCTTGGAATTGGTGAGAGTACTGATCTTCTTTCTTCTATTTACTATCCAAATCCTTGAAAAGATCCCCAAAACAAGAAAACTTCCAGACGTGAAGAGAGAGGACTATATCCCAATTCCCTTACAGATGGAAGCAGCAAATTAATATTAAAGGAAGGAAGAAATATATTAAAATTTGATTTAAAATACTTCAGTCTGGACAAATTTAGGAACTAAAAAACGGTCAAGATTATACCCTACAAATCTTTTGATGGAATTATACAAATATATAACAAAAATAACTTTTTGATTGAAAGAAAAACTGAAAAAAGAAATAACTGCTGACATCTAGTCTAGAACACTAACAGTAAGGACTCAGAAATTGGCAGAGTGCCTAGAAACAAAGAAAAAGTTGTTCCTTTGAATTGCAAATAAACTTGAAGACAGCTGGGAATAAAGGAAAAGCCAGCTGTAAGATTAAAAAATGTTTGAAAGAAAAAAAAACCAGCTGGACTTTTGCTTAAATCTTAAGAACTGTTTATGGAAAAGAAAAACCTTGGCTTTTTGGGTAATCTTTTAGAGGAGAATCTGTAGGAAGGATTTAAAGTGGCTTTACATACTAATCTGTAATTTTGACTGACTGATAAATTGACTTTTGAATTAAAACATTGATGAAAGATTATTTGAACGGGGGACACAATATGAATATCACATACATATCAAAAAATGACAGGATGCCACATTGAATATTTTCTCCTGAAGGACATCGCCTGGAAAATCAAGGGCCTCCAGAAGCAATACTTCAAGGCAAGATAAATACTTTCCAGGAGGAAATATATGTAAAGCTAGGACAAATACAAATGACAATAGACTCAAACCACAAGGAAATCCGAAACAACTTTGATGATTTAAATAAGCATATTTCCAATCTAAACTTACAATTAAAAACACCCAGGAAATAACAACAAAGGGACAAATAAATCAGACAGCAGACTACAAATTAGAAGAGTATGATCAAATTGATGAAACAACAAAGGAAAAGAATTACAATTTGACACAAACAGGAAAAAAATCTTCAAGGTTCTGATTTAACAAGAAAAATGGAATTATCAGGAGAACCATCAAAGTTTGGGAGACAGAAAGTATTTATCTTTCTTACTTCATCTTTTGTATTCCCAACAACATTTGTAAAAATACAGGAACTGCTGGGTAAGTGGATTATATCAACTTGGAAAATTACTCGGCAAAAGAAGAAGACCAGAGACAGATACAAGAGATTTGACTCGCCCGGAGGATAAACAGGGAAGAAGAAGGAAAAGGAGGCTAATTGTCAGTTGTCTATAGTGTTTCTATTGGCTGCAGAAATGTTTGCCTCTCTGTATTTATTGCTGTTCCAAATTTGTCATTGGGTTTTGGATGTGTCAAATGGGGTTTAGGATTCTTCAGTCGCTCCTGTTGTAGTTTCCATTCTGGGGGTTTCTACCAACTTTGGGGGCTAGCAGGGAGGTGAGAAAAAAGATCCTGTGTTTGATCTTGTCATCTTTCAGTAACTAATGAGATCATCTGAAAATGGAACTGTAACACTGTATGTGTACAACAGCAGTTGTAGATGTACTACAAGCTTTCTCTGAGAAGGATTGAAAAATCATTGATCTGAAATATCAAGAAGGAAAATATCAAGAGAAAAAGAAAAGTTATTTTTTCTTTCACAATGAAAAGTTAAGTGGGATACAAAAGTCTGTAGGTTGTGACCAATAAAATGGAGGACAAAAATAAGAGAGGATTGATGCATTCTGTGTAACACCTTTTTGTTTTCTTTTAGGAATCTGCATGAGCCTTTCTGGCAGCCCTTAAACTGAGTGCCTTTTTCTAATGTTTATGAATGGAATGCTGCCTGGATCTCAGTGGTACTGCTTCAAAAACAGCTGAAATAAATTGACAGCATTTGAAAGCTCTTTGGCAGTTGGATTTACAATAAAGCAGCTGTATGAGAAGATTTCAAGGAGCAATGTGGTCAAAGACCAGAGGCAGCTAACTGCGTGTTATTCCTCATTCAGACATAGTTTGATGGATTGAACACACAGCTAAGGAGATTATGTAATGAAAAGCGGTAGAATAGTCTTCTGAGTATATGATCTAACAGCAGATGTGTGACAGGAATTTGTCCTTTATTATATTGGCAAAAGGAAGCATTTGATAGGATTTGCAACAAGCTGTGTTGAATCTCTGTGAATGTGCCAAGAATCCTAGCACTGCAAAGAATCTTTTTTAAGAAAAATGAACATTTCTGATTTGTCTATACTTATTTATTGTGAACTTGGAAACATCATCTGCTGTCACAGTTCAGTATTGTCTAAGTGTTTATATGGAAAAACATATTGTAGAAATTGGAAAGCAGTGCTCAAGAGCCTTTTGCACAACTCTTTATAGGGCAGCTCTCTGATGTTTATCTTGAACTAAATCCTGTTGGGTTCATTGCTGCCTACTCTGGAGGTAAAATAACTCCAATTTTCAATGAAATATTTCTCTTATAAATAACTGCTGTTATATGCTGGTGTTTGACAGAATTTCATAATTCAGAAAAACACATTAGATGTCATTTATTTCAGTAAGAATGTTTTGTTAGTTATACCGGGCATTTATTATGTCAGTGAAATTTAAAATGCTTTTTTATACATTTTTTAAAAAAGAAGTTTAAAATAAAGCCTGAAATTATAAAAGTGTTTGGCCCTTTGATCAGTCTCAGGATCCTAGGATTCCTTAAATTTCTTTAAAAGAAAGAAAAAAAGAAAGAAATGAACAGAGCCAGAGCAGAAGGCATCCAGGACCTGAAACTATCTACCATTTCCAACCTTTTCCATGTCACCAACTAGACAAGAAAAATATAGATCAGCAGTGGGACTATTAAAAAAAAAATCCCATTGCTTGAAGAAGTAGGTAGAGATGTATATATTAGTAATTATTTCTGCTCTTTAAAATAGTAGTCAAGAGAGCATTAGAATAGTTCTGCCACTTTGCAATCCTATTCCCTCTTACTTGTGGATAAAAATCGAATTCAACAGAATCTATTTTCTCAGTAGAAATGGATAAAACTGCAGTCTTAAAAGCTACACTTTTAAACCCACCAATACGTAATTGAGGGAATACAAACTTATATATACTTATTTGAAATGAAAG
Source organism: Crotalus tigris (assembly GCF_016545835.1). Taxonomy (NCBI): domain Eukaryota; kingdom Metazoa; phylum Chordata; class Lepidosauria; order Squamata; family Viperidae; genus Crotalus; species Crotalus tigris. The sequence continues at coordinate 316,563 of NW_024096483.1, forward strand.
GTCCATGAGAAAGTAGGATATAAGGTCAGACATGCAAGGCAGATAGGTATGCAAAGATCAGGGTACTATGTTAACATTATTATTGCAAAATTCATGTTTATATCATTTTTGCATGAGGAACCGTATGTTTATGTAAACTTTGTAAATAAACTGACATGCATTTCAGTATTCTGTAAAACATTTGGTAAAATATGTATAGAAATTTCACCTATGAAAGCTCTTTCCTAAATTAATTTTGTCATCTTTATCCATTATCTATGTTATCTATGGACAATGGTAATTTTGTATGTGTAATTTACACTCTATAGCAATGATGGCGAGCCTTTTAGAGACCAAGTGCCCAAAATGCAACCCAAAACCCACTTATGCATCATCGGGTGCCGGGTGGGTGTGGCCCATTGGCTTGGTGTGGCCCATTGGGTGGGCATGGCTGCGGTGGTAATGGCAGACTGGGTGGGACTAAAAAGTTCAATCAATCAATTCCAACTTTGCAAGATCTTTTTTTTTTCCTGTGGGAAGTTAAAATTGACTGATTGATTGAACCTTTTTTTTTTTTTTTTTTGCACACGGCAGCGGAGCGAAAAGATTTTATAAAACCCAGCTGAAGGCCTAGGACTGGGGCGACGGTGCACATGCCCACAGAGAGGGCTCTGAGTGCCGCTTCTGGCACCAGTGCCGTAGGTTCGCCACCAGTGCTCTTATATAATTAGATTACTCACTAGCCCACATATTAAAAATGAAGAAGTATAAATTGTGTATAATATACTGTTCATAAAATGTTTGATTCAACTAAATTCATACTGATTATGTTGCCTATGTCAAACAGTGATATATGCAAAAAGATTGAATGATTAATTATGAGCCATCAAGTTAGTGTCAACTTGATGATCACATAGATAGACCCTCACTGGTATGATCTGTCCCTACTACGTCCCTTCAAAACTTCCAGTGGTACAGCCATTACACTCTATTCTTCTCTTTCCTTCAGTCTTTCCCAACATTATGGATTTATCAGGGGAGCTAGGCCTTTGTATAACGTTTCCAAAATATGATAATTTGAGCCTGGCCATTTGTGTTTTAAATGAGAATTTTGGCTGACTTGTGTGATCAGTTTGTTATTTTTTGGCTACTGACGTTTTCTCCTGAGTCTTCTCCAGCATTCAAAAACTTCAGCACTCTTTCCTTTGTGCTTATTCAAAGTCCAACTTTAGCCTGCATGATTCTGATCTTTGTAGGTCACAGCATCTATATATATTTTTTTCTAAGGTTTTCATTGCTGCCCTTTCATGTGCAAGTCTGGCATATTGTTTTATTACTTTATAGCTGATAAGGGATCCCAAAATGTGAAAACTATTCTCCATTTCAGTATCTTCATTATCAGTTCTAAGGCAAGTTGCTGTACTAGTTATTAGTTTGGTCTTATATTTAATCTTTCCATTTTTTCACTGGGCTCGACTTTGATTATGAGAGCTTGCAGATCATTTTCAGCTATTAGAGCAGTGTAGAAAAGGTTACTGCTGTTTCTTCCTCCAAATTTTAAAACCATGCTCATCCAATCCATTCTCCTTTATCCAACCTAGAGTTGCCTCTTAGCAAGATGGGCAGCATATAGGTTTAATCAATAAATAAATGTAAGTTAAATAAATAAGGAGAAAATATACACTTTGTCTCACTCCTTTGCCAACCTGGAGCCAGTCTGTTTTGCCATGTTCCTTGCAGACTTGACTTCCTGTTCTAAGTATAGGTTTCATGTAAGGGCATTGAGATGTTCTTGAATTTTCCTGACGACATTCCACACTATGAGATGGTCAATGCAACTGAAAACGGTGGTATCCATGAAATACTTGCTAACGTCTGTTTGGTATTCTTTGATTTTATCAATTATCAATAATAATGTCTCTTGCTCCTCAGCCTTTTTAAAAACCGGCTTCAACAACTGGCTTTTTGCGTTTCATGTAGGTTTCTAATTTGTGTTGATTCTGTCTTCATTACTGTCTTAGCTATATTCTTCTCTACTATGTAAGCAACATTGTTCCTTGTTTTTCATGTCCCAGGTGATCAACTGGATGATCTTTTGACTGAAAGTATCCAATTTTAGCCCATTTCAGTTCACTAATGCCTAAGATGCCAATGTGTAGTTGATTAATTTCATCTTTCACTGTATTAAGCTTTCCCACATTTATGCTTCTTACATTCTGCATGCCCACTGCAACTCTGTCTTTGGGGCTTCAATGTTTCTTTTCCTACGCTAAAACTGGACGTCCTGCATGTTTTAATCTAACCAAGTCATATACAGCATCAATACTCAAAAAAAAAAAAAAAAAAAAGTCTCCCAGTAGCTTTTTCAGTGCATCTGACATGAGAAGCCCATAATTTGGCATTATTTTTTAAATCACTTTACCTGGTCTATCCAGGTGATTTTCTTAGTCAAATACAGGAATAGCTTAACATTGCCCAGAATGAAATTATACCTTTTACGTTATTTCTAAAGGTGTATAAAATTAAATTTAATTAAATAAATAAATCCTTGCTACCCAATATAGGTGCCTTCTTACTTTAGCTGGGCAACTAGGGTTATCTTCATGCTTTGGGTGATCCATTTGGGATCCAGTGTATACTTTTGGTGCACACTCTCAGCAGTGCTCTCTGCCACCATGAAAGGGAAGAATAGCAGGGCTGAGAAATGGGTAGAAAGGGGAGAACAAAAACATACTGACATAGACTTCTTTCAAACAAAATAGATTTTTAATAGTTTATATGTAGAAATAGAAAAGACTGTGTGACTTGCAGCCATGTGTACATGTTTATATATTTTTCTATTTGTTAATAAATAGTCATTCAAATAATATATGAATGTCTTAAAATACTCATCTTTTTGTACATGAATATGGGATGCCTCAAGTTATTGTTTTAAAACAGTGACATATCAGATGCTGTGCTACTTTCTGCTGCAGCTTAGATTGATATTATTGTGGTTATAAATGAAACATGGATGAATATTTACTTTGGATGAATATCTGAGCAACTCCTGTTTCTTAATTAAGAGTCTTACTTCTAGTCAAGGCATAAATTTGTGATCATGAGCAATAGCATAATTTTTAGCATGGAAGCTGCTTGTGAACATAAGGTGAGAAATAATTCTGACCTGAGTGCCTCAATGATTTGGCAATTGAGTTGAACAGGACAGAAAAGGGTTGGAATAACCAGAGAACAGCCACAGAAAGGACATTTAAATCAGGGGTAGTCAACCTTGGCTCTTTTATGATTCGTGGATTTCAACTCCCAGAATTCCTGAGCCAGCTGTGCTGAGTGTTAAAGGAATTCAGAAGGGGCCAGGAGTGAAAGGGAGTCCCAAGCATTTTTCTATCATACTGAAGAGTGACATTCAGCTAATTTGAGAGACTGAGAAGGGAAGAAGAAAAAATAGAGGGCTTTACACTGGTAGCACCCTTAAGAAAAAAAGTGAAAATAAATGCTTAGAAATCTGACTTTTGCTGTTGCCTGAAAACTCATAGAATATATGTGTGCAGCAAGTGCAAGTTCTACTGGTGCTTTAAAAATAAATACGAGAATTGGAACAAGAAGTTTTATTAAACTAAGTAAGGCAGCTACTACAAGAGGTATTAACTGAGATGACCCCATCGATTACTGGCTCAGAGAAAGAGGCATGGGGGTGGGCTGTGATTGACTGGATGGAGAGCTGCCTGCTCAAGAAGAGGAAGGAGAAGCATAGCTGCCACTGGTTAATACTGGGAATCATCAACAAGTTGCCTCCAATGAAGAACAGCTGCCGCCCCCACCCAATCTGCTGAATCTTGTCTTGCCCATTGGGTTGTCTCCAAGAGTTGGTGCTGCAGGTTTACTGCTGATACTTAGAGTGTTGACTTGTTCATTTCAGAACCAGGTCACATTTTCCTGTATAGGAATGTGTGTGTGTGTGTGTGTGTGTGTGTGTGTGTGTGTGTGAAAATATTTTGGACATGTCGTCCCATGATGACTTGCATTCCCCTCCAAAAGATGCTTGACTACAGGTGGGAACATGAACATGGCACATCTGTGCAATTCCCTGAAGCAGCTGGGAATATTCATCAACAGATGTCAGTCCTACAATCCCTGAAACAGATGCAGCTGCTTTAAAGGGTTGGAGGAAAATGTTCTCATGTGCTTAAAGCTCCGTTTGAAGATTGAATCCAAAGTATTGCACAATCCTATAAATTACAATTTTCTTTATATAGAGAAAATACATTTTATCTTTTAGAAAAACATAAGATTATATTAAATTATATGAATGGACTTGAATATGAAAGCTATGCTGAAGTTGTCTACTAAGCTTACATCACTTAAGCATATTTTTTTATCCTGAAAAATGTGAAGTTGCTACATTATCTAGAGCCAGTTTGATGTAGTGGTTAAGGCAAAGGCTAGAAACAAGTAGACTGTGAGTTCTAATCCTGCCTGAGGCATGAAAGCCATCTGGATGGCTTTGAGCCAATCACTCTCTCTCTCAGCCCAATCATCTCACAGGGTGGTAGTTGTAGGAAAAATAGGAGGAAAGAGTATTAGGTATGTTCACTGCTTTGACTTACTACTAATGAAGGTAGGATATAAATAAAATAAAAATACTCATTATTTGTTTGCGAATGTGCCATAATTACAATTTTTCCTGTGTTGGGGGCATCATATGGCAAAGTTAAAACCCTTAATTTCCCTTTAAGCACTCACTCCAGTAGATTAAATTACTTTATCTTCCTCCTTTTCTGAGATTCACTGTGGAGTGAGGATTACATTACAACCTGAAGCACATTCCAATTCATTTTTTTAAAAAGACAAAAACAAAACCCTTATTGGTTCCAATGTGTGCTGTTGTTGAAAGAATGGGCCTGGTATATTCACGTAACAAAGGAACACAATGCAGGCCTGTGTTAATAGGATTCAAGTAATCCTCCTTGGTTTTTAGCAGCAGTGCTGGCGAAACTGTCCTTGGCTTTACAACACACTTTTGATTATGTTTTGCAAGATGAAACGCTTGCAAAAGGATTGCCAGAGGTCCTACTGTGTTTCACAGCAGTAGTAAAGATTGAGATGAGAGAATATGTTCAGCAATAGCCTGGGTAAGAATGAAGAGGCAACTGACAAGATAAATGGTAAAGATTTCACTCCAGTTTTATTCTGACAGTTCTGTCCTGTCATAGGTTGTGAAGTAAAGCTTGGGATTACGTCTGCGCAATATGTTAAATGGAACAGATACTTTAAATACTCTCAGTGCTTCTCGATCTCAGCTACTTTCAGATGTGTAGACCGACTCCAACAATTCCTCAACCAGCGTGGGAATTCTGGGAGTTGAAATCCACAATCTTAAAATAGCTGAGATTGACAAACACTGTTCCACCTGAAGCCAGGAGATCATGAATGCCATCATGAGCATTTGGTGGAAATGATGGACATACTGTACATTTTATAGATGATATTGTCTTCCCCTCTTGCTTTATGGTTACTTTTTATTTATCCAGAGATTCCAGATACATAGAGGCAAGTGAAGAATTACAGTCCAACTTTTCTTGTTTACTTTATAAATGAAAGGCTGTACTCATACATCCATACATCGAAACTCTAGGGTGTTTTTTTTTAATTAAAAATGTTTTAAGTAAACTTAGAGGTCATCCAATTCCAAATAGTGGGCAATTTACACTTAATAAGTAGAGAACAATAAAATAAAATAAATGTCACACCTATCTCAAAAAAAAAAAAAACCCAAGTACAAACCATCATAGAAACACTTACCTCCAGTTCTGGGAGAACATCCAGATTTTCAAAGCATTTTAGAAGTCCTAATAGAGTATGATCCCACCCCACACAGCAGGCAATGTAATAATGTGTCCTACCAAGATCTCACTAAATGACATCGTTTAGTTGAAGAGCATCCTATCTACTTGATCCTATTATGACACTGTAATAGGTCTATGATGCCTCCCTTCCCCCATGTGCTTCTCTCCAAATATTTGTAATACTGGTACTTTTACCAGTAGATTGGCAAAGAGAATTTTTCCCTTCATGCTGATGCATGATATGTGATTGTGTTATTTTCTTATCCTGCCTTGGAATCAAGGCTTAAGTATTCAGACTGATATTGTCATTGCTTCTGAATCCAAAAGACTCTGTGACCCAGCCTTTCTGGACTGGGGACAGAGCAGCACAATGTATTAGGATTGTAATCAATTCTACAGCAGTGGGACCTTAACCATGTCAATTGGAAATTATGAGGAGAGTAATTACAAACATAACAACCATTTTGGTATAGAGCAGTGGTTCTCAACCTTTTTAATGCCGCGACCCCCAACCGGTCGTAAGTCGAGGACTACTCAGCCAGTCGTAAGTCGAGGACTACTCAACTGGTGCAGCACCGTTTGCAGAATGGGACTTTTGGTGGGCTCAGCAGGGCAGAGACAGCCTGGACAATTCCTATTGGCTTTTGAAAGCCAATAGAATTAAACTCTATTTAAGAGAGTCTATTCTATTGGCTTTCAAAAGCCAATAGAATAAAAGGGAGTAGCACAACTAAGGAAAAGGGGAAAAAATGGCGGACTGCGTTGTTTGGCGACCCTGTGAAATGGTCGTTTGACTCCAAATGGGGTCCCGACCCACAGGTTGAGAACCACTGGTATAGAGGCTAGAAACCAGGAGATTGTGTGGCATGAAGCCAGCTGGGTGACCTTGAGCCAGTTGAGCCAGTTGCTGTCTCTCTTAACCATAGGAAGAAGGTAATAGGAAACCACTTCCCCAAAATGACTCCAAGAATCCTACTATTGGGGCTTTTCCAGGAGCCTGACTCATAGGCACATCTATACGCACACTAAATTAATGGATTTGAGTCAGACTCTTCCTGGGAAAAAGAACTCCCCTGATTATTTTCCTGAAGGAGCTTTGTCCATATGGGCACAATCTGAAATTTTTTCAGAATCCATTTCCAATGCATGAGCCTACAGTCACTCTCATTTTGTCCTCAAACCTTTTGGACAAGGTGTGCAGATTGATCATTGCTGAAGAAGATGCTGTGGCCGGTTTCAGGTATCAAGCTTAGTTTTTCTTTATTAAGACATTTAAAAAATAAATAAATTACAATTGTCTGGGACTTACAAACATAGCTAGTACTTAATGAACTATGGTTCAATTCCTAGATTGGGGAGGATGTGAATTTATGGACAATTGCTTCAATTTGAGAGGAGATACCATTTGTATTCCTAAAAGTGACCATTGCATCTACCTCTAAAGAGACAGAGATATTCTTTTCTCATAGACAATTTTGTATCATTTATTCACAGTATTAGCATTCTATTTTAATTGTACCTTTTAACTGTAAAGACTTCCAGGAATCATGCATTTCTTTATATGCAGCTTTTACACATGAATTGCAAGGATGCTTAAGATACATTATTGCTTTTGTGCAACAAATAAGATATTACCTATTCTGTTTCACAATTTTTATATACAGTACATACATGGTCTAGCCAAAGCTGGAATCCAAAGATCTGCTTTGCACTTTCTCAAAGTCTGTTGGATTTTTTATACTTGTTTGTTTAAATTGCAGATTCCTTCTGTTGTATCATAGTAGTCTGTTTGAAATTCTTCTACATTTTAAATATGTTTTGTTGTCTGAATTGACACTCTGTTGTTCTGGAGGGGGATAAATGAAATCTGTCCAGAGTTGCATTGTGGAGTGAGTGGCATATAAATTTATTAAATTAATGAAGCCACAACATCCTTTAGATGTGTTTGAATTCCATCCACTGGAAATGCTGTTTTTCACTACATCTAAACAGTACAATTACACAATTGCATTTTATTGTAATACTGCCTGTATTGCTGTACCATCATTTGAAGATATTTCTGAGACATTTCTTGAAAACAACAATTCCTGTTTTCTGGAACAGCAAGCTCAATTTTTACATTGCTTCATTCAACATATTACAATTATTTAAGCAACCCAATGAAGTGCATACAAAGTGCACATCCCAATAAATCTTTGTAATGAGGTGTAATACCAAGATAATACCTTTTCAACAAGCCTCAAGATGTGGCACTTGGATTCTCAGGTGAGCAGATCAACATTTGGGTGTCATATCAAAGTTAAGCACCCCTGATAATTCAAGAGGAAAGAGGGAATTAGGATCTTTCTTAAATTTATTGCAATTGTAACCTGTTATTCTTGTTGGAGCAGCCTTCAACCATCAATCAGCAGGTGAGAGAAAAGCCGTTACTTCAAAAGACCAGTTTATCAACAGATCTTCTATTTCAAAAAGAATCTTGGGCAATGTGTTTTTATTTAATCTCCCTGTATTTAATCAATAGAACTAGTTTGGCAATAATGGTGCATAGATTTCATGGGCTTGTGATGCTTACAGTGTTGCTTCTCGCTTAGGATCTGCTTTTAAAGCTGTTGCAGATATTAAGATTTCTGTGTAATATTTGCTATGCAGAGCTTTGGTGCTGACAAAAAATAATTGCAAATGAAGGGACCATGTATGCAGTTTGAGTCCCTTTCATAAAAGTTTCGATAATGTTATTCACATCTTACATACTTATATATATTATGTGTGTGAGAGAGAATGACAGTGTGTTTTTAAAATCTTCAGAAAGCCAAGAGTGGTGTAGAAGATGACAATTTTCCCCAGCATCTGCCATAGTGGGTAATGGTGAAAAGAGATGGGAACTAATATTCTCAGTCTCTTTTTCTTCCTGCCTGCCTACTTCAAAACTTAAAATATTTGAAGTAAAATATGTTCAAATGACTCACCTGAAATGTTATATTGTATATGTCAAATCTTAAATCCTTAGTCTTTGGCATATCTTGATCTCTTTTTGATTCACAGGTAATAACCAAATGGAGTTTGCAAAATCTGTTCCCTTTCATTTAAGTTCAGCTCATAAACCCTAATAAAATATTTCCAGATAATGGAGATATGTAATTATTTCACTGACAAGGTCAAAGAAAATGACAGCATCTTGTGAAATATGAGGGGAATGGGATTTTGAACAGTCAACAGTTAATCTGGAGCAAAACAGCAGAAGATCTTTGCCCATTCACACTGTATCTTCCAGAGCTCTTTAAAGGGTCTGGCATCTTGGCTGAAGGCATCACTTTTGAACTAAGGTATGGCTTGAATTTAAATGTTCCTCATTAAACAGGATTGGACATGCCCCTTCAGTGTGATGCCCCCCCCTTCACACTGAAAGGATGTACTAGTGAAAATTATAGTATTTTGTAGGACAATAAATGTTACTCACTCATTGTGGGAAGCCAGAGATTCTTCATCTTTATTTAGAGGATATGAATAGCATCTTAACCAATAGTAAGAGTTGTCCCTGGAAAATGTCATTCCTTTTCTCTGACATTTACCATTTTTCCCAAGTATTGGTATTTAGATTCTGTCTTCTGGATGCCTATGATCTGTTTCTTTTTAAAATTGCTGCTTGTTAGTCCTACATGGCATTGGGGGAGTGCCTCTTTCGATCCTGCAGGGTTGGCTCACTCTAAGTTCATTTGGTTAAACAAGGACATCTATGGGGACCATTGGAAGTGTTCCTTCTCTGATACAGCAATTACCTTCTAGGTACTCTTAGGTTCCCCAAGATCTAGATGATCCCCCCCACTCTACTGTTGTGCAGCTGCGAAGACCTGGCTCTTCACCCAGGCTCTTTAGCAAGGAACAGTGAGATTCTTTGCTTTATTACACATGCAATTGTTCAACTTTATCTTCTTTTAAGTTTTATTTACTTTACAGATAGTCCTTCAGCTTATAACTATTCGTTTAGTACAGTTCAGAGTTACAATGGACTAAAAAAATAATTTGTGATTGTTTTTCACATTATGACCATTGCAGCATCCCCATGATCAGTGTCAGTGTCCTGGAGTCATGTGATCACCTTTTGCAACCTTCTGACAAAGTCAATGGAGAAGCCAGATTCACTTAACAACCAGATTACTAACTGAACAATGGCAGTGATTTACTTAACACCTGTGACAAGAAAGATCTAAATGGGACAAAACTTGCTTAGCAACTCTCTCTCTTAGCAACAGAAATTTTAGGCTCAGTTGTGGTCATAAGTTGAGAACTACCTGTATTATAATTTCTTTGATTGTTGTGAGTTCAGAGTCATTGAGAATTGAACAATGTACATACTTAATAAATTGTTGTTAGCTGCCCAGAATCTGCCTGTCTCCAAACTGATTGACTGAATTTTAATGTAACTACTGTGGGAAGTATAGACTTCATCCTGGTTCATCCAAGCCGGGGATAAATAAACATGGTGACTGCTTGTGAAGAAGGTTACAGTTTATTGAAGAGCCAGACTGAAAGATGGTTCTGGCAGGAAGGAGGAGAGAAATCAAGGGATGAGCACATGTGGAGTAGGTTTTATACCCTCTGAAAGCTTTTGTTTGGAAGTTTCCTGTTCCTGTGGCATGAACTTTGAGGTTATTTCCTGTGTCACGTATTCTGACCTGAGTTTAGCTGGCACACAGACAAAACTATCTGGTATTCTTGATGGTGATGGGTTAGTCCTATTATCCTATCCTGCTTCCCTGGTGATGGGGCTAATGGCTCCTAAAGTTTGGGTGGGGTATGCAGATTTTAGGTGTCTTTTTGATCTCCTGGCTCCAACTTTCCTGATGTTTTTACATTTGCATTTGTATAGGGCTGGCTACTGCTTGGGACAGAGACTGGGGGGCAGGGTTGGTTTCTGCTTTTAAAAAATCCTTTTGAGGAAATATATTTTTCTGCCCTTTTAATATTTCCTTCTCTGGGACTCTGACTTCCCTCACTACTGTTCTTGTGAAGACTATTTGGAATGATTCTGGGTGAGAGAGAAGTTCCCTGAGGATGGGCTCTAGCATGAGTCTGAAAGCTGGGGAAACTAAACCTCTGGTTCTATTGACCAACCCAGATAGGATCCTGCAACTGTTTAGAACAGTGGTTCTCAACCTTTTTAATGCCGTGACCCCCAACCGGTCGTAAGTCGAGGACTACTCAACCGGTCGTAAGTCGAGGACTACTCAACTGGTGCAGCACCATTTGCAGAATGGGACTTCTGGTGGGCTCAGCAGGGCAGAGACAGCCTGGACAATTCCTATTGGCTTTTGAAAGCCAATAGAATTAGACTCTATTCAAGAGAGTCTATTCTATTGGCTTTTAAAAGCCAATAGAATAAAAGGGAGTAGCACAGCTAAGGAAAAGGGGAAAAAAATGGTGGACTGCGTTGTTTGGCGACCCCCATGAAATGGTCGTTCGACTCCAAACGGGGTCCTGACCCACAGGTTGAGAACCACTGGTTTAGAATATTATTGGCTGCTAAGTCTTTGAACAAGAGAAAGCAAGATAAAATATGAATTGTGTAGTTCAGGTATAAAGGAGGACCATAGATTCAGCTACTCTGTGTCTACGAACTATACATCAAATGCTCTGCTTTTGATGTGCCTCTCCCCCATGAATTCATTTCTCATAATTCAATGAAAAAAGTCTCAGTACAGTAACATCAAATGGAATATAGGCCTTCATTAAAAAAATAAACAACCAGCTTATATGCCTTGAGAGAGGAATGATCCTAATCTGCAGAGATAAAAAAAAATAGTTGATTCCAGCTTAGGGGGCAACTCATTCATCTCAACCACGGACTGAGCCATATCATAAGGCAAACTATAAAACATTAACTGTGCTTCAAGAGGATGAAAAGGTGTGTTTGCAAAACACAGCTGTGTTTTATTTACCTAGTTCGGTGGACCCCATTCCTCTTCCTTTACATTCAGTTTATTCAAAAGAATCCAGAAGACAGCCAGGCTAAAGGGGCAGGAGGTAAATGTATTCACAAATACCTTTGAAGCTTTCAGTTCTGCTTCCCATCCCGCCCCTCTGGATTTATCAGTAAGCCATAGTCATGAGCAGTTAAAACAGGAAAGGTATAATTATTGTTCTGTCTCTATAATCCATCTTTCTCAAGGTGCAATTGGTTTCTACTGTGTGGCATGTAAATTACTAGTTACAGAGGTTTAAAAAAAATGATCACATCAAAGACTTCTTCTTAAATGGGTCCCTTCAAAATTAGAACAAGAATGTAATTATTCTTATTTATTTATTTAAAGGCAGAATTAGATGTGATGGGTAGTTGTTCTGGGGGGGCGGGAGGATGGGAAAGAAGGAAATTTAGAGCAGGAATGGGCAATTTTCTTGCACCCAAACTATGCAAAGCTAGTTTCTTTTTCTAACACTCCTCCCTCCCATATAATCAATTGTTGTTGTGTTCCCAAAAATCAGAGAGGCCAAAGTTTTCTTCACATGGAGATAGAGGTCAGAGGATTTAAGGAGCAAAATGTGTGCCTTCAGTGTCATAGTGGTGTTGACCATCATCCAATGGTCCATCTCTTTGTTCCAAACTGCTGGGGATCAGAAATATTTTAAAAATAAAATAGAGATTTGAAGGTTCCACAAGGGTACAGAATCCCCTCTTATCTCTTTTCCTTCTTCCCCCCCCCCAAAAAAACCATGAAGACAAATATTTGACTGGGGATAGTTGGGAGGTGCTACAAAATGAAGATTCAAATTACTATTTATGGGCAGTTTACAGGTTTGAAACAGCAAAATTCTGACAGTAGCAGGTGCAGACATTGGAATACCCTTCTAGTTGATTCACTGCTATCTTGGTTTATTCTTTAATTTCACAGTTATCATTAATAGCTAAAGGCATGAATGATTCGGATGAGGGGATAGATGGGGAACTCATCAAATTTGCAGATGATACCAAGCTGGCAGGAATAGCCAACACTCCAGAAGACAAGCTTAAGATACAGGAGGATCAGGACAGACTTGAACACTGGGCATTATTTAACAAAATGAAATTCAATGGTGAAAAAAGTAAGGTTCTACACTTGGGAAGAAAAACCAAATGTACAGGTATAGTATAGGGGGTACCTTGCTCAATAGTAGTAACTGTGAGAGGGATCTTGGGAGTCCTAGTGACTAAATCACTTAAATATGAGCCAGCAGTGTGCTGCAACTGCCAAAAAAAGCCAACACAGTGCTAGGCTGCATTAACAGAGGGATAGAATCAAGATCACGTGAAGTATTAATACTACTTTACAATGCCTTGATAAGGCCACACTTGGAATACTGCATCCAGTTTTGGTCATCAGAAAAGATGTTGAGACTCTAGAACAGTGGTTCTCAACCTTTCTAATGCCGTGACCCCATAATACAGTTCCCCGTGTGTGGTGACCCCCAAGTGGGTGTGGCCACTTATAAGAGGGAGTAGGACAGCTAGGGAAAAGGGAACAAAATGGTGGACAGCATGGTTTGGCGACCCCTATGAAATGGTCGTTCGACCCCAAATGGGGTCCCGACCCACAGGTTGAGAACCACTGCTCTAGAAAGAGCACAGAGAAGAGCAGCATAGATGATTAGGGGACTGGAGGCTAAAACATATAAGGAACGGTTGCTGGAATTGGGTATGTCTAGTTTAATGAAGAGAAGGACAAGGGGGGACATGATAGTAGTGTTCCAATATTTCAGGGGCTGCCAGAAAGAGGGAATCAAGATATTCTCCAAAGCACCTGAAGGCAGGACAAGAAGCAACAGATGGAAACTAATCAAGGAGAGAAGCAACCTAAAACTAAGGAGAAACTTCCTGGCAGTTAGAACAATTAACCAGTGGAACAACCTGCCTCCAGGAGCGGTGAATGCCCCAACACTGGAAGTTTTTAAGAAGAGACTGGACAGCCATTTGTCTGAAATGGTATAGGGTTTCCTGCCTGAGCAGGAAGTTGCACTAGATGACCTCCAAGGTCCCTTCCATCATCATCATCATCATCATCCTTATTATTATTATTCATAGAGACCTTGGTGTCATTTGATCATGGTTGTTTTCCTGCAGATGTTTCATTATCCTACCAAGTAACATCTTCAGTGTTAGAAGGGAGTGGGGTTTCCCCTAGAGCCAGAAGTAGAGGGAAAAATACTCAGAATAACAGATCTCATCAACCTCTGCCTTACCATCTTTGGTTGATGGACAAATATATCAAGAAATCAGAGGAACACACACGGCATCCCTACTTTTAGGACTCATAACTATAATACGTTGTCTAGAAATTGTAGCATTCCCCCATGCATACAACCAAAAGTATGGATCTGCTATAAGTTAAAAAAGGAACAACTAGAGAAACAATCAACAAACAACCATCTTGCTAAAAATCTCATGTGTTCATCAAATTTCATGAAATTTCAGCAATCTCATTCTTGAACCTTTATATAGAATCTTAAATAAGAATATCAACATGTCATATGAGAATACTAAATTCTGGTAAGTTTGTGGTATTTCGGGGTTTTTTTAAAGTTTAAAAATGTGTTTCAGAGTTGTCTGAACTCAGGGATATCACAAATATTTTGGTAATCTATGAGTGGAGTTCATTCCATAAACTGTGGTTTATAATTGACAGTGGTTGAGTTCACAGAACAAACTAAGTCTAAACAAATAAACAATTTTCTTCTTTAACAAAAGAAGTTGTTGCTTAAGTTTTCCATATTTCCAGCAATCAAAGCACATGTATAACTTTATTTCAGATTTCCAGTTGAATAGAGAATAAGACAAAAAAAAATTAAAAAGGAAAATTGACAGTGAATGCTTCACTATTTATTTCAAATTTTATGACTACCGTAAATGCCGGCGTATAAGGTGACTTCCGTGAGCGCTGAAATCGGCGCCAAAGACGAGGGTCGTCTTATACGCCGAGTCGTCTTATACGCCGGAAATACTGGTAGTTTCCGGCGTATAAGATGATGTTCTAGGAATGCGGCCCGGCTATAAAGACGGGGGTCGTCTTATATGCCGGGTCGCCTTGTACGCCGGCATTTACGGTACCTATCTCATTGTGATGATTATGTGCAGCTGATAGTTAAAATTTATGCTGACATTTCAATCTTTATTTGTTCAATTGAACTATTTTCTTTCTCCTGAGGAAATCTATAACTATTTCTCAACTTACAACCATTGGTTTAAAGACTCTTCAAAGTTACAGCAGCACTGAAAAAGGTGACTTACAATTGGTCCTCACACTTACAAACTTTGAAGCATCTGCACAGTTACATGATCAAAATTCAGGCGTTTGGCTGAATTTATTTATTTATGATGGTTACAGCAGTCCAGGGGCATGTGATCACCATTTGCAACCTTTCCAGCCAGCTTCTGACCAGCAAAGTTAATGAGGAAGCCAGGTTTGCTTAATGACCACATGATTAATTTAACTGCAACAATTCACCTAACAGTGCCAAAAATGTTGCAAAACCAGGCACAATTCACTTAAGAACTGCCTTGCTTAGCAACATAAATTCTGGCCTCAATTGTGGTCATAAGTCAAGGACTACCTCTATTAATCTTGCAAAGGATAGTGTTTGCCTCGCAATTCAGTGCCACTTAAAAAAGTATGATTGATTTTCAAATGGAGCTGTATCAATTCCAAAATTATTTTTCAAACTGGAGAATCAGCTAAGTGGAGACATTTATTGCAAGTACCAAAGCCAACTAACTTGGTCTCCTGTTGTTCCTTATTCTGCAAACACACAAACACATGCTTGATTTATGTTCTTTCTCACAGACTATTCACAAAGACATAAAGCTAAGCAGCTGTTTAAATTTTTGCTCCATCTTTGCCTTTTGTTCCAGTATTTAACAATAATCACTACCACCACCAGTTGGGTAGCTTCAAAGCTTTAAGCAAGAAAGAGGGGAAAAGGAAAAAGAAAAAAAAAATCAAAGCTTTTCTAAAACTAAAAGAGCTGCAACTATTTTGAATGATTCATGAACCATAATATCCATCCACATGTTAGTAAAGAGTGACCATATCAACCAATCTGGATCAACACATCAGCAAAGAAATAATTCTTCACAGTCCAGATCTGTTTGCCCTATTTATTTATTACAAAAAAGCTCTGAACTCTGTTGCTATCTGTCATGCTTCTATGAAGGTTCTCTATTATGAAATCCTGCTGGAGGATGGAAGGCTTTGTTCATAAAATCAACAAAATAAGCATCAAGCTTTGATGTTATTTCTTCAATCACATTCATTTTTTCTATCAGTATTTCTTCCAAGAAGCTCTGAGAACATTCAGTTAAGGTAATGTTCAAAGAAGGCAATATGTTGTGATCGAATACAACTTTCAGATTCTAAGCAGAATGAAGAACAGTATAAAAATGTGTTAAATGCATAAATACAACCACAGAAAAGATAATCAAATCAGTCATAGTCTAATTCAGCCCAGTTCTCATCTCTTCCAGGATCCAATTAGCATTGTATAATTGGCTCTGTTTATATGCTGAAATTAATAAAAGAGAAGTCTGCCTTCAATTCTTGATCTTGGGAACTGGCAAACCTAATGAATCTTTCAGAGTATGCCTATTAGTAACCTGGGTAAACTATGTTTACATTTATTTTTTAGCATAATGAGCAAACCAGGTCACTATGTATTGTTCAGCAAAACATACTTAATCAAATCCTGGTTTAGCATCTTGTATAAATTTAGCCAAAATAATGCTCAGTACAAAGCCTCAGAAGCTTGCTGAGCCCCATAACCCTCAGTTAAAAGTTAATTTTTGTAACTATAAAAAGTCTGATTTCTTTGCACCATCAAGGCAGAGAAGCAAGTGGCAGCATTTATAGGGACTTAAGTAGTTATGCCTCCAAGTAGCAATAGCGTTTAGGCTGATATACCGCCCCATAGCACTTTAGAGCAGTCTCTGGGTAGTTCACAATGTTGAAACATTATTTGCATATTGCCCCCAACAATCTGGGTCTTCATTTTACTGACCTCGGAAAGATGGAAGGCTGAATCAACTTTGAGCCCCAATGGGATAGAGTTCCAGGCTGGGGGCAGAGTTTGCTTGCAATACTGCACTTTAACCACTGCACTAACAGGGCTCTGCTGTGCTGTGCTGCCTCATTGTGGCAGGTGTGTGTTCCCAAGAAGGATGAGTGAAAAACATCAGGAATCTTAAGCTAAAAGTATATATTCCCAGTAGGATCACCTGAGGTCAACCTAATACTGTGGAACAGCAATATAGGGAGATCTTGGAGGCAGATGATCACTTTAGTGACAATGGCAAAAGGCATCAATGGATATTGTTTGGAGAAGGTAATAATAAAGCACTGTAATTTTTACAAGAAAACCATATAGATAGAAAAATCTAAAATGATTGAGAATATGATGTTAGATGATGGGCCCTTCAGGTCAGATGGCATTCAGCATAAACTCAATATGAGCATGAATTCCACATGAACTCATCAGAACCAGTTTGGTGTAGTAGTTAAGGTGCTGGACTAGAAACCAGATGACTGTGAGTTCTAATCCCATCTTAGGTATAAAAGCCGGCTTGGTGAGCTTGGGACAATCACTCTCTCTCAGCCTAATTCACCTCACAGGGTTATTGTAGGGAAAATAGGAGGAGGACAGAGTATTAGATATGTTCACCACTTGAGTTATTTATAAAAAACAAGAAGAGTGCGACAAAAACTTAGATAGATAGATAGATAGATAGATAGATAGATAGATAGATAGATAGATAGATATAGAGATACATAGATATAGATATCATGGTATTGAGGAAGAACTGAGGATCTTTTGGAGTACTAGTGGTATTCATGAGGTGGCTAGATGAATGCCTTTGTTATTGATGTCGCCATATGGGAAAAGATAATCCAAAGCTGCAAAGATGGAATTACAATAGGAGCATAAAACATAGCAAATATGAACACGGGAAAGCTCAAAACAGTCAAATGAAACAACTATGTCTTAGGCATCAGGGAATTGAGATGAAAGGGATCAGGCACTGATCAATCAGAATCAAACAGTTCAAACAGGATCAGTCAGAAGTCAGAAGTTTATTACTTAGGATAAGAAAAACAAAACAGAAATTGAAAAAGGCAATCCCTGAGTAGGTGGCAACTGTTACCTTGAATTGCTCCGAGAAACAAACAGGTAACGAATATAGCTCAGGCAGAATTAGGATTATGTGTGCGGTATATCTGGCACTGTTACCCGCACAACCGTATTCTGCCCGAGTTGAAGTTTCCAAATGCTCTTCAGGAGCAACCTATGTAGAGTGTGTTGCAATAGTCTAAACAAGAGGTTACAAGGGGATGAGTTTATCACCCATCTTTTTCCAAGTGCAGGAAAAGAAAGGCTAGTATTGCTTTTGTCATTATGGTAACATTATTTACTTCATACTAAAGCTAAAACGATTAATTTAAAATGAACTGTACTTTTCATAAAAACCTTCTACTCAAAGAAAATATGATAGGTTCCCCACAGTTACAGTTAGAGCCAAATGAAGTGCAAAGCATTAATGTGCTTGACTAATTGTATGACTTCCTGGCATTGTGAGGAAAGCAAGCATGCATGGACACTTCTATTTTAAAAAACAACAACAGGATCAGTATGGCACAGAACTGCATCAATGTGCTTGCAAAAGGAGTGCCCTGCATACATTGTTGGAAAGGGGAAGGAGCCCCTGAATGACAAGCTGTAAAAACATACTTGTAAAGCTTAGAAAAGGCTTTAAGGGACAAAGTTATGTGCCTCGGGCACTCACAGAGTTTGCCACTGAAAAGCTCCAGAGAAAAAAGACGGCTACTTCTTATTGCAATCCGTGATCCAGGCAGCATTCACCTTCTAACCTGCAACTCACAAGGAAAACAAAATATTTAATATTGATTTCGTTCACTCTTTCTACTCCTGGATACTTTAACAGTGCATTTGGCCTTCAGTGATAATTTCCTCTTTTCTTTCCTCATTTTTCATCCCCTGACCTATATACTCTGGAGTAGAATAGTGAAGAAAAATCAAATGCAAGACTTAAAACAGGGGTCCCCAACCCCCGATCTGTGAACCGGCACTAATTTGCAGCATGCCAGAAACCGGGCTGCACAAACAAGCAAAGTCCTATCTGCAGGATGCAGGCAGCGAGCAAAACCGCACCCCCTCCGATCCATGGAAAAACCTCTCTCCACAGAACTGATCCCTGGTGCTCAAAAGGTTGGGGGCCCGCTGACTTAAAGAGAACTTCAAATACACAAAAGTGCTTTCTGAGCCCAGCAACCTGATTTAATCAATTTAG
The DNA here is from genome assembly GCF_016545835.1 of Crotalus tigris. Taxonomy (NCBI): domain Eukaryota; kingdom Metazoa; phylum Chordata; class Lepidosauria; order Squamata; family Viperidae; genus Crotalus; species Crotalus tigris. Next base: position 335,712 of record NW_024096483.1, read on the forward strand.
GCATAATCATTTTGAATCTTGGGCATCTAATCCAGTTGCATATTTAAATATATGTGCAATTCTTTAAATTCTTGATGTACTCTGCAGCAAGAGTTTCATTAGGAATACAGAAACACACAGAGACAAACACTTTCTCTCTTGCATTCGTTGCATCTAATGCATTCTTTTCCTTTATTTTCCTTCATAAAACTGCCAGATAAGATCCTGTATTTTCATTCTATTGTATCTTTCTTGTTCAAGATATGGTCTTTTGGTGACCTGGGAATTATGAATGCTTTCACGTTAATGATTCAGTCTTGAGACGGATGGCCAAGTAGCTGGGGAAAAGTTACGACATGCAAAGATTCAGAGGAGACAACGTTTGTCCAAAGCTGCATAAAAGAAATTAGTTTGTTATGCAGCAGTGAGAGTTGAGGAACATAACCGGAAGTTCATGGTGTAGCAGGAATGGGATAATTAAGAAAGAAATATATGTGATAAGAGAAGAATGAATGATGATGGAACACAAAAGTGGATGACCAGTATGAAAGAAGCACATTCAGATGATTTAATCATACAGAAGAGCTGAACAAGGATTGGACTATAAAACAAATATATGAAAGAAGAGAGAACAGAATGAGAGGAAGAGAAATACAAAAAAAGTCACGGTTGGATAGAGTTGATGAAATTCTTAAAAAAAAATAATAACAAGAAATTTAAAGAACAAAAGGCCAATACAAAGTGGAATATGATATATGATAAAGTGGAATATGATATATGATAGTGTTTACATAAACTATATTAAGGTATATTTCTTTTCTCTTACCTTTAATTTCTTTTGCTTGCTACTACTTAACCTTTGTACATGGCATCTTGGTGGTGGGTATGTATGTAACCTGCTTGCTGTACTGAGGATTTATGTCTCCTTTTTCTGAACATTTGTGAGGGAAGCAGTTATTGTAGTATACATATATTCAAATAAAAATAATTCCAAATATGTGAATGCTGCACCAAACATGCTTAAGTTCTTATCTTTCTATAAAGAAAAAAAAAACATTTTACTTTTCAAGTAAACCATTTATTTTATACACACATTTTTACAAATGCCAATCAGACAGAACTTCTATGTACACTGTTAATACATCCAAAAACTTTCAAAATATTCTTCTCTGTTATTCAGAATCCATAAAGAATGTTTCAAAGTCTTGATCTAAGTCTGAAACAAGGGCATCCACAAAATCTTCCACTGATGGTTGCTTCTGTAGCATACCTAGGAAATATCAAAGGGAGATACTCAAAACTAACTGAATGTTGCTTCTAAACACCTGATAAAAATTAACCATAACTGAAAGTACAATAAGCCCCACCACAGTGAATTGCCCTTACAAAGCTGTCCAGAACCTCTGCCTTGAAACATGGAATCAGTGAATTGAATTGGAAATGTCAAATTATCAACAATTAGCACTTTATTCCCCAGATAGTAATAAGGAACAAAATCTACTATTTTCAAAAGAAAGGTTAAGAAAATATAAGTCTTTCCTTCCTCTAGAACTATTCATTCTTCCTCCATATATTTATCTGGCAATTTTCTAGAGACATGCAGTATTCAGGTCCAAATCTGGAAAGCACGTGTTGGATTTGATGTCATTCCCCCCTCCCCCTCCCCCGGATTTCTACGGCTGTTCATCTCATGGCAATAACTCTGGACAGCATACAAAGTTTAAAGCAACAATTTAAATAATCCAAATTGTAAATGATGAAATCGCAAACAGCAATTCCAATTTATAGCAACGCAACATTAACCAGCAGAGATCAAATGTCTGGAGGAAGAGATGGGTTTTTAACACCTTTTGTTGGGGCCATCCATTATTTCCAGAGACATGTTCTTCTACAGAAGAACCACCACAAAGAAGGCATGACTCCTAAGTCCAACAAGATGACATTGTTTCATGGAAGGGACATGGAGCAGGCCTTATCTGCTAAATCTGGTGGGCAGGTGGCGACCTGCCAATAGATGTTTAAAAGAAGCTATGCCTTTTCTGGGCTTAAAAATATACATTAGATTGAAATAGACAATAAAGAATACTTTTAGGAATACCATACAAGTCTATAATCCTCATTCATGTTCACGAGGTGAACAAACCACCTCAACAGTTCTTTTGTGCTCATCAGTCACTTTTGTATTCAATCTACATTCCATCAGCAGTAATTCATTCTTAACCTATCCGTTCTTGTTTTACCACGCACACTTCACCCCACTGCATTCAACATTTATGTTTCTCTTGACATATTCCACTCTTCTATATGTCTAAGTGGGCAGAAGTACATTCTTATAGACAACTATTTTCATTTCTTCTGGCAAACATTCATTCTTTTCTACAGACTGCATACCACCCACATCCTTTCTACCAACATCTGCACATCAGTTTTTTTTCATCTGTTTCTCGTCTTCTATAAACATTCCCACCAAAGTACACAGGTTCATCTATTCGCTATAGTTTCCTGCCATTTATATATAATTTGCAATACTTAGGCCCATTTCAAGCAAAGCTACTGTGCTCCTTGATATATTTCTGAGCTGATATAGAGATAGTCCTCAACTTATGACAATTGAGCCCAAAATTTCCATGCTAAGCAAGACAGTTAAGTGAGTCCTGCCCCATTTTATGACCTTTTGTTGCCACAGTTATTAAGCAAATCACTGCAGTTGTTTAGTGAATCATGTGATCGTTAAGGCTTCCCCCACTGACTTTGCTTGTCAGAAGCTGGCTGGGAAGGTTACAAAGGGTGATCACATGATCCCGGGACAGTGAGACATTCATAAATACATGCTAAGTTGCCAAGCACCTCAATTTGAACTCAAGGGGATACTGCAACAGCCAAAAGTGTGAAAACTGGTCATACGTCACTTTTTTCAGTGCTGCCGTAACTTCAAACTATCACTAAACAAATAGTTGTAAGTCGAGGACTACCTGTATATTCTTCATTGTGTCACGCCCTAATTAAGGAGGAATATTGCAGGTATGTACCCAGGATGCAAACTGAAAGCACTTCCCAGAAATATCTCATTGTATATTAATATAATTAAGATTGCAAATAATTTCATCTTTAATACTATGATCAATGTATAATTAATATAGTCATATTGGGGTATTGTTAACAAATTGGAGGATATAATTTCTACTACTTCTCTTTCAACCCTTTTTCACGCCTCATTCAAACATTTATGTTCTAGTAAGAGGGAAGAGAGACAGCTAGTGTAGTGGTTAAAGACCCTGGGCTAGAAAATGGGAGCCAAAAGTTCTAGTTCCACCCTAGGCACAAAGCCCACAGGGTGACCTTAGGCCAGTCACCGTCTCCCAGTCCTAGGTACTGTATATGCCGGCGTACAAGGCGACCCGGCGTATAAGATGACCCCCGTCTTTGTCGCCGAGCCACATTCCTAGAACGTCGTCTTATACGCCGGAAACTACCAGTATTTCCGGTGTATAAGACAACTCGGCGTATAAGACGACCCCCGTCTTTGGCGCCGATTTTAGCGCTTGCGGAAGTCGCCTTATACGCCAGCATATACGGTATGTGGCAATGGCAAACAACTTCTGAAATCTCACCAAGAAAGCTGCAGGGCCTAGTCCAGTTGGTTGCCAGGAATCAAGACAGGTATGAGGACATGCCTGTCCCTATACCTCTCCCCTCCTCTCCCCAGAAAAGGTAAGACAGAAAATGGCCCTGCCACTCAATGATGTTTCTCTTCACTGGTTCCACCATTTTTCATAAGTTGGGTGGGCACAGGTCACGTACAGAACAAATTCCCTCACGCTGCTGGCATGAGGTTTTGATACACAAAATAACTTAGGAAGAACATTTCCGGGACTGCCTTTTGTGGAAAAAAGAGGGCTTTTCCTTAAACAAAACAGGCTAGCAGGATCAGCAAAGACACTCTCAGAACAGAACAGCCAACCTGAAGGCTGCAGCATCTCTTTTCTTTGCCTTAATTGCTACCTGGCTTGGAAGGATTCTTAGTCATGCCAAATGTGGGCAGAGTTTATTCAAAACAGCTTTCATACTAATGCTGCCGGTGTCTGTCCTAATCTCAGTGATACCAAAATTATGCATGGTGTGTTGTGACATCATGATGCAATCTCCATTCTTTTATGCTTGTTGAAATTGTACCTAAGAGGCATAATTTGCTTTGAGACATGTATTTTGTCATTTGCTTCCTGTACATACCTATGACTAATACATATCACCAGTGCTTTTTTTTCTAAAAAAAGGTTCCATCCAAAAAAAGGTGCCGGAATTCCGTTCTGGGCGTTCTATGAGAAAAAAAGCCCTGCATATCACACAACACTAAGAAAAGGTAGCTTGTAGAATATTTTTCTCAAATTTTGTTGCATCCAGAGATAGTATTTTCCAACTGCAATTTGAAGTTTAACTGTAATTTAAATTGCTTTTCTACTTTTCTAGTAGAGAATGCTGGATAATGATGCACTGGTCTTTGTAGTTTAAACAATCAATGATGATTCAGAACATCTGCTCGTTTATATATAGAAGGAAAAGACACAGCCTAACACACACAAGCATGCCTTTCTTGTACCATTAACATTTTAAAAGTTACATTAGGAAAATTCCAATATTGTTTAACATTAGAGAAACAAACTTTATAAAAACACTGCTTCTCTCTGATGTGAATCATTCCTTTGGAACTGCCAACATAAATATAACTTTAGTACACAATTTAGAGTAGTAGTACCTAGTAAATCGCTCAATTTGGTTCAGATATTTGGGTTTCTTTCTCCTTTTCTTCTTCTCCTTCTAGTAACACTACAAAATGCTTTTAGCCAAACTGAAATATTCCACTGAAGCCTTTAATATATATCTACAAGAGTCAACTAGCGTGAATATGCATTTTTGTGTGTACAATAGTAGTTCCCAAAAAGAAAAAAGAAACATCGGGTGAAAGCAGGGGTGTCAAACTCAATTTCATTGAGGGCCGCATCAGCACTGCAGTTGTCCTGGGGGGGGGGGGGCTGAGTGGGTGTGGCCAGGGTGGGCATGGCCTACTGGGTAGGCGTGGCTAGAGTGGGTGTGGCCTACTGGGTGGGCACGGCCAGCTCTACATCGTTCGCGTCAAGGGTGCCTGTGGGAGCCTGGGCAGGAGTGGGACAGATCTGAGAAGAAGAGGGTGGGACCAGGGCAAACGCCAAGGCATGGTCCACTGGAAGAGCCTGCTGAACCCCTCCCCTAGAGCCCATCAAGCCGGATATGTGAAGTAGGCGAGGGCCATTTGCTGGCCCCTTCCAGGCATTTCTTCATTCCTCACAAAGGGTGACACCTCCCCAGCGTGCACCGAAGGGGCGGGGCTGACGCGGCAGGGGCTGGTCCCTTGCTGTTTCCAGACAGCCTTGGGGAGCTAAAACTGAATGCGTTTCAGCATAGATGGCCACCACAAAATTGTACATTGGCTCCCGGGCGGCCAGGGCCGGGGCCAAGGCAGCGGGGGCCATTCCCTCACTGTTTCCAGGATGGCTTCATGGGCCACATGAAACCATGTCACTGGCCGCATCTGGTCCCCAGGCCTTGTGTTTGACATGTCTGTTTTAAAGGATAAATAGTGCAAATTAAAAAAAAACCAAACCCACAAAATAAAATGTAGCCAAACATTTTTACTTTTAACATTATTTTGGAAATTTGAATATATGCATTATTTTTTCTATTCCAGAAATAATAAGTCAATTGAATGAGAAGCCTTTGGACAAGCACAATGATAAATGTCCTCCTGTGCCACCCAAAAAAGCCATTAAATTCAGATCAACACTCAGACTCAAATCCCACCTCAGCTTGTAAGTTTAGAAGTAAAAGCCATCTCCAATATGGGAATAAAAAAGTCACTGAATGTACCATCTCCCCCAGCCACCCCCAGCCCCTGAACATACCAAATTTAATGGACAGCTCATCTATCATTCTTTCTTTGACCCTCTGGGGCTTTTTTTAAAAAATAAAGTACTATTTTATTATATGTTTTACCAAACCTAAAATGATACAATGAGGTCAAAGACTGAAAACCTACAGTATCCAGAAGCCGTATTAACAAAATCCTTTTTCTCATGAAAAGAACTAAGTATTTCCCTCAAATACAAACTAAGGGCAAGACCATATCACCATATCTTGGTCTTCACGTTTCCTGTATGAGCCCCAAGGATGAAATGACTGCAACAACCTACTCCTTTTTGAGATATGTTGTATATGGTGGGTGGTGCTGGATTTAAAAACAGAGCTTTTGTAAGCTAATGTATTTGTGCTAATTGTTTCCAAATCTATAGTAATTCATCCCAAATCTACAGGAACTCTAGGGATCACTTTAACTGAAGTCCACTTCCATATTAAAACATTAACCGTTAACCATGCCCTTCCTGCCCCCCCCCACCCCCCAAGCTTCAACCACCTGCAAACTGCATTCATCAAACATTGCAGTAAAAGGCTGCTATCTCATTATTTGGAAATTTTGTAATTATGCTGGTTCCACTACTTTGATTAAGTTACTATTTACTGCTGCTTAATTGCTAAGCTAAAATATCCATGACATCTTCTAAATGACACATACCTTTTAAGTAAACATTAAACTAACCTGCACTTACTAAGAAACATTCTGAGTCAAGATATCCACCAGCAATTGAGTATAGAGTATAGAAATACAGAGCTATGCCCAACAAATAGCCACTTTTTATTTTATTTCTGAATTTATATCCCTCTTCCTGGCTTCACTGTAGTAAAAGGCATCATGTGCCTGCCCTTGATAAGGAGGGGAAAATAATTACACTAATTATGGCACTAATAGTGAATACCATAAAAAATGAGAAAAAATAGAACAATGCTAGAAGATTACAATATATAACAGCAATAACTGAAAGCATTCTGTGGTTTCTAAAGATTGTCTCTGAAGAATAAGAATAGATGGCCATAACTTATGTTCATAAGGTTTTTTAAAATACATAATAGAAATCATGTTGAATTACAAACCACAGCCATTCCTGAAAGTTACTGAGGGAAAGTATTGTCAGAAGCAATAAAAGGGTAACAATATTTATATTACCTTGAACCATGAGCATTGGTTCTTTGCCACCACCATGTGCCAGCATTTCTTTCCGATAACGTTCACCCATTGCTCTGAAGGAAGAGATAGCATTATGGTTCCAATTATCTGTAATCACAACCAGTTCAATTTCACGTCACACCTCTCTCCAAGTTCCTCACTAAACTATCAAGAAACAAAATATCTAATTATTTAGATTTTACATTTAAAAAACACACGTGCCAAAGCACAAAAGCACTCACTAAATAAATTTATAGAGCACGGTAAGCAAATTTTAACAAATTAGTGGTTCCCTGTAAACATCCAGAAGAAATTAATAAAGAGAAATGGCAGCTCTCCATGTTCCTGACCATTTGACATGATGATTATAACTGATGGCAGCTGTACTTGAAGAAGAAACGAAGCATCACAGATTGCCCATTTTGGGTCCATGGAGGAGTGGATAGCTCACACATGGAACTTGATATGGGAATTATATATAGGTGAACCACCATGTTATCTAGACAGGTTAAGTGTCTGTACTGTAATAGAGATAAAATGATATAATCATATGGAAAAGTCCTCCTGCTCAGTACAGGAATCCAAATCAAAGCATCTCAGGTGGCTGAGAAACCTTCATTAATTCTCTGGGAGTTTGTTTCCACTCTGCTCTTACCATTCAGAAGTTTTTCTAATCCACTTTTCTGCAATTTAAATACATTATACTGTGTCTTAGACTCTGGAAGTTGAAGAAGAGGTCCTGACCACCTTCTAGATGACATCCTTTCATATATCGTCCTCATTAGTCAAATCTAAATATATTCATAGCCTTCGATCCTCCTTGCAAGCTTCACTTTGTAGTTCTCTGATCATCCTTGCTGCTTCCTCTGAATATGGCTCCAGTTTGTTTGAATTCTTCTTAAAGTACATTACCCAGAACTGAACATCAGATTTAAGCTGTAACTTGATCCTTAAAGAATATAGTAGAACTATTACTTCTCATGCTTTGGAAACTATGCATTATACTTCTATTGATGCACCTTCAAATTATATTTGCTTTCATTTGCAGCTTCAGTATGCTGCTGATTTGTATTCAGTGTGCAATCACTGAGCAGACCAAGGTTTCTTCCCCTCAGGAACTACTATCAAACTAGGTATCTTTTCTTAATAAGGGAACTGCTGATGGCTATCACAAATCCTTAATCTTTTAACTTTTAAAGCTAAAGGCAACGTCCTTAACTGCCTGCTCCATTGTACGCTACATAATTACAAAGTTTATTTCTATTTACAGCAGGAAAAACAGACAGAATTGACTAATCCGCTGTGTCCCCTACTTTAAGAAGGCCAACAGGTGCAGTGACAGTTCTCTATGGCTGCCCCATTCTTCAGAACACATAATTCCATGAGATATGCCTGGCCCCATTCCTTCCCTGCATTCCGTAAGAAACTAAAGAGAATTTTATTCCTTTGGTTCTGGGTTACCTTTATAGATATATGCATTTATTGTTTTTGTTCTCCTTTTTGTAAACTTTCCAGAATCTCCATGGACCGGACGATCAAAAAATATTTTAAATAAACTGCCAATGATTAAATTTGCATCATTCCAAATAGCCCAAATGAGATTCTCAGTTTAATTCATTTCTCAGCAGATGTGCGCAACAGAAGAATCCTATCACATCCTATATGTCTGCATACACCAGTTGAGGTTCCAAAGTGTTCTTCTTGAATTTCTCCCGTATCCAGAAGCGTAATGCATTTGGGCATGTATATAAACCAATGCCACAATAGGTCCCCATCTCAACTCAACTTACAATAAATGCTTTCCTCCTGGGCTTGATAAAAATATTGTAACAAGAAAAAGAAGAGCAGTATAGATGAAACAGTTCAATGATATCTGGAGGCTAATCAACATTTCTCTTTCAAAAAGTGCAGCGGTCTGCATTTCACTTCATACCTGTTGAATGGATCCTGTGCAAAGCACTGCTTCCATACCATAGATGATACAGCCCTAGACATGAGATAGGAATAGTACTTAGCACCATAACCCACAAGATGGCTGAATCGGAGTTGCCAGGCCTGTACAAGAAATGGAGTTTAAAAGGAGGAAATGGTAATTCTCAATTATTTTTGTTCTGAAACTAAAGTAACCATTTATAATTCACACATATGTACACACTGTATGCCAGTCACACTTAAACTAATTATTTTTATACAAAAATCGCTTTGCAAGTTAGAGATGCCATTGTATTTTATCTTCTATGCTGATAAATGAAATGCTGCAAATACAAAAAAACTTACAGTAGAGGTAGATCTTTGCTACCAGTCAAAGAACAACTTCCCACTTATCCAAATACAAACATGAAAATAAATTACTGTCAGCCCTTCAAAGTAGGCCAGGTCAGGGAAGACATCTCTCAAGGATTATGGAAATTCTATTTTATCACTGTAGGTTATAAAAACAGAATCTTGAAAGGCTTGCCAGAGTTTTCCTCTACTTCCTCTCATAGCAAACGAAATCATGGCTTCCTTCTTTCCCAGGACTGAATTAGTACTTTCTCTTACAAGTTCTAACAATTGTAATCTTCCTTTGTCAAGGAAATCTTTCTATTCCTCTGCAAATGTCTGTCTGTTAATTTTAATATTAATTGTCTGTAATGGATTAATTCGCTGTTTCTATTTTAAATACTGCTAATACCATTTCTGAGCAGTGTTTTAAAAGCCAGTAACATATCGCTAGGACAGTTGGTAATTTTAAGATGTGTGTTCATGCTGGCTGGAGATTCTGGGATTTGAAGTTCATACAACTTAATGTTGACAAGATTGAAAAACACTGCTGTAGGGAAAAAAAGGTTACCTTTGTTAACTGTTAAAAGTAAATTTAACAAGGAAGAGGGGTGGCTAAGAAATATGATATATATAAAAAAGCCTACTAGGGCATTTTGGGAATTTTTTAAGATGTCAGTTCCATTATTTCAACTTTGGATGTATACATATGCATGTTTAGTTTCAATTGCACTGAAAAAGTGATTTATAACCATTTTCACACTTATGATCATTGCAGCATTCCCATGTCATGTGATCAAAATTCAGATGCTTGTCAACTCGTTCGTATTTATGACGGTTGCAGTGTCTTTGGATCATACGATCACCTTTTGCAACTTTCTGACAAGCAAAGTCAATAGGGAAGCCAACTTCACTTAACAACTGCGTTACTAACTTAACAACTGCAATGATTCATTTAACAATTGTGGCAAGAAAGGCCATAAAATGGGGCAAACTCATTTAACAAATGTCTCACTTAGCAACATAAATTTGGGGCTCAATTGTGGTCATAAGTTGAAGACTACCTGTACACACCTATTGTATGCACCAGTACTAGCTAATTAATTTTGTAAAATAGAAAAATAGTTAATCAAAATATTGTTACTTTGATGGAATGCTGCACCATCGTATTATTTGGAAGTTATTCTCAATATTTCCAAATAAACTAGCACTCTACCCTGTGATAAAATTCTATCATTTTTTCTCAAATAGTCATTGGTCTTGTTTTTATAAAATGTTTGTTCTTATAAAATAAAGTGTTCCTTATGTTCTACCAACAAACAACTATTCTTTCTATAATTGCTTGCAGACTGCCTGAAACATAAAAAGAAAACATTAAATAAGAAGCATATTTTAGCTTTCAAATTAAAATCAGCATTTTTTCTCCCCACGTAACTTTCCTAAATCATTGTCTGATAATGTTTTCAGCTTCAACTTAGATTATTCCACTGGAAGAGCAAAAATATTTTGGCAGCAGTCTGTATACTTTTCCTCCGTTTACCTAGTCTTTTTCCCATAATACAAAACACAGAGAACATTTAAAATTACAATATGTAAGGGTTTTCTAAAAGTTTTGGTCTACAACAATCTTTTTCACCTGAGGGTTTAATGTTTCAATAGAGGAGAAGGAGGTTTAATGTTTGCTGTATTGTTTGAACAGAACCGTTTTTTCTCCTGATTATGAATTATTTCAAAAATGGACTAACAAAATTGTGAAGGAATACTATTTTTACAACTTCAGATTTTCCTCTCCCCCAGATGTCTGATAATGAGAGAATTATTTTGATTTTCCAGGAAGTGGTTTTCAAATGTTCTTCTTTGAGGAAGCTACTCTTGCTTGAGAACAACTATAGAGCACTGGACAACTGCTCAAGTTGAGCCTTGCCATCATCCCAAGTAAACTAACTAGACAAAGCTCAACCTGGCAGATTAATAAATTCCTTTTATTTTATTTTAGCCTTCCAAGAATACATATTTACCTGTGCAGTATGGCTCTATTATTTTTATCCTTCACATCTCGTCCACTATCTTCTCTTATTGCTATCATTATTACGATTATTATTTTGATATTATGATAATTATTACTTTGTTGTTTTGCATGTACACTGAGAGTTTATGCACCAAAGACAAATTCCTTGTGTGTCTATCACACTTGGCCAATAAAGTATTCTATAGGAATGTTACTACGTGCCTCTGAGATGCTCAGATGGAGGAGAGATCCTGCTTCTAACCCAGTAGGATTAACTCTTCAAGACTAATTGCTCTTAATACCCCATCCTCCATAAATTTAGCCAACCTCCTTTTAAATCTATCCAAGTTAGTGATCATTACCATATACTAAGTTAATGAATTCCACTAGTTAATTGTGCATTGCATGAAGAAACAGTTTGTTTTGTCTGTTCTAACATCTTGAACATGTTAATGCTCAGTTCCTTTTTTCCAAACTAAAGCGTTCCAGCCACCTTACCATTCTTATGGGTAAGGTGTTACAGCCACTTGATTATTTGAACTGTCTTCTTTTGTACCTTTTCCAGCTCCAAAAAGGCATTCTAAAATCATATAAAATGCTTCTATTGATGGCCCTCTAAAACAGAATGTGAATATGTCTTAGAAAAGCTCTACAGAAATTTTAGTTTGCCCAAAATATTTTTTAATGAACATGCATCTATTAAAATGTAAGATGATAAAATAATGTATTCCATAGAATTAATTTGTCAAGGATAACAAAAATCTCCTGATTTTGTTATCTACATAACTAGATAAGATTATTGGGGCTGAAATTTTACTTTTGAACTGCTTAAAAGTAGTTGTTGGAATTCAGACAGTGTACAAATGCTGACTCAGGAATTCTGGGAATTGAAGTCCACGAGTCATAAAAGAGCCAACGTTGCCTACCCCTCGTCTAGTGCTTTAATTAAGAAATTTATATGATAGTAAAATTTAATTAGTTGCCTGTCTCTTTAGAACACCAATATAATGTCACTTCAAAGTCTATAGAACCTATAGCAGTGATAACAAACCTTTGAGAGACCGAGTGCCCAAACTGCAACCCAAAACCCATTTATGTTTCATCGGGTGCTGGGTGGGTGTGGCCCATTGGGTGGGCATAACCCATTGGATGGGCGGGCCAATTGGGTGGGCATGGCCCATTGGATGGGTGTGGCTGTGGTGGTAACGGCACACTGGGTGGGACTAAAAAGTTCAATCAGTTCCAACTTTGCAAGAACTTTTTTTTTCCCGCAAGAAGTTGAAATTGATTGAACTTTTTTTTTTTTTTTTGCACACGGCGGTGGAGGCCTAAAGCGAAAAAGTTTTATAAAACCCAGCTGAAGGCCTAAAACTGGGGTGGACAGCGCACATGCCCACAGAGAGGGCTCTGCATGACACCTGTGGCACGCGTGCCATAAATTTGCCACCATGGACCTATAGAATTGGGTATGTCTAGTTTAATGAAGAGAAGGACAAGGGGGGACATGACAGCAGTGTTTCAATATCTCAGGGGCTGCCCCAAAGAAAAGGGAGTCAAGCTATTTTCCAAAGCTCCTGAAGGCAAGACAAGAAGCAACAGATGGAAACTAATCAAGAAGAGAAGCAACCTAGAACTAAGGAGAAACTTTCTGACAGCTAGAACAATTAACCAGTGGAACAACCTACCTCCAGAAGCAGTGAATGCTCCAACACTGGAAGTTTTTAAGAAGAGACTGGACAGCCATTTGTCCGAAATGGTATAGGGTTACCTGCCTGAGCAGGGGGTTGGACTAGATGACCTCCAAGGTCCCTTCCAACTTTATTATTATTATTGTTGTTGTTGTTGTTGTTATTACCTATGTTTGTGATAATGCATTAGTAAAAATTTGTTGAATTAAGATTTGAGCCTGGACTATAGAAAGATTTCCATTTACAAATAATATTCAGAATGCATGTCATACATGGAAGCAGGCATATATGTACCTAGTCCAGCATTTTCCAAACTCCATGAAAGTCATGTATGCTGTTTTGTGAAAAACTGTAACGAATGAGATGAATCACATCAGAGATACATGCTTTGGGGAAGTGAACCAAGGCATAGGGTATAAAAGCAAGATAAATTATAAAAAATACATTGTAAAAGGCTCAGAATTATTTCCAAAGAGAATTAAGACTTTGAAGATAGAGCAAAATTGGCTTTTAAGTCATCCTGTTAAGAAAAAATTAACACCTGAGGCCCTAAATCTCCTCAACTTTCTATATGTTCAACAGATCCCAAATTATAATCACTGCTTCCAACTCTACTACTGAATAAAACACTAGCATTTTATGATCTAGAAAACAAAATGGCCTGTTGCAAGTTGTTCCTCTTTCTAATTTTATGAAGGCCTTGTGAAGCCTGGCATTAGAAATTATTTAAGTGTTCTTTTTGTGTAGTTAGAAGTCTGGCATGTTTTTTGTTTGTACCCATTGTGAATAAGCAATTCTTTGTGTTAACTGTGATTTTTGAAATCTAGTTTTTAAAATTACATTATGCAGAGTAACAAAAAGAACATGTAATAACTTGAGAATGAAAGAAATATTTATCCTCAGGACACATAATAGTGAACAAAGTTCTGTGGTTGCATATTTGTAGACATTGATTTATTGCGTATTTTAGGCTTAGATTGAAAGTAATTTTGTACTCAGTGCTATTTAGACATACTTCATAATCTTCTGGTCATTAATATTATTACCTTTTAATAATGCAAACTTATGATTACCCAAAATAAATTTCACTGTGAGACTCAATCCCAGGTGTAGGGAATTATAACCTAAAATCATATATAAAAATAAATGGAACCCAAAAATAGAACGTAAAAAAAGATTTTAAAAGACCCATGACATTTTGAAAAGTGAGTTAAGTAAGAGATTAAAGGTTTCCATTTATAACGCTTCTCTGCTTTTATTAGCAACTCATAAATAAACCAAGTAGGACAAGAGACATAAATATTTTTGTAGTAGTTTATATTGGAAAAGAGGAAAGGAATTTCACATGCAGTTAAGCACTTAGGTGTTTTTAGAAAGATACCATATGGGTCTTGAATACAGAAATATACCAGCCATTATGGAGCACAGGACTGACATAACAACCAGTTGTTGGGATTTGAGAATCTTCACTGCAATTACTGAGACTAGTTATCAATATGTCCATTAGATCTCAATGGAACTTAATTCTGTTAATTCAGTAGGCTACCATTTGCCATGTGAGTCTGGGCAGCTTAGAAAAATAGTGACAGCCACCTGGGAGTCAGGAGCTGGAAGCTGGACCCATGTACTATCTATGCTGTGTTGTGGTGGAACAGTGGTTATAATGCAGTATTGCAGGCTAATTCTGCTGACTGCCAGCAGTTCAATCCTGACTGGCTCAAGGTTGACTCAGCCTTCCATCCTTCCAAGGTTGGTAAAATGAGGATCCAAATTGTTGGGGGCAATATGCTGATTGTGTAAACTGCTTACTAGTATAAGTTGAAGTGCTACTGCTATTGCTCTGCTAATTTAATGGATCTGTTTTTTAGTGTGGCTGCAGTTTTGTTTTCTGCTTTCTATACCTTAATATTTTTAATAACGTTAATCGCCCAGAGATATGACTTTAAGATGACAGTCATGTAACTTGAATTAACAAATAATAAGTTTAAAAAAATAAAAAAAACACCCACTAAAACAATGAAAATATCTTGTACTCGAAGCAGCTCATACATCCATAACAAATCAAACCAAATAAATTAGGTTCCCTTAACTTCCTGGCCCAATGCTGGGGGAAAATCCAGTTCTTCAATGCCTTACAAAAGACAGGCAAAAGTAGAGACCTCTGGGTCCCTCTATATGAAACCTAGCTGTGTCTATTTAGGAGTAAGCTTTACTGAACTCAATGTGATTTACAGTGAATATACAGCATTGCAATATTAATTTTCTCTATACGATGGTGTTATCAGTAATGTACCTGTTTAGATACAGAAATGAAAAGCTCTTCTTTGAAAAGTAGCCATGAAGATTTTGAAATTAATGTTAAATTTATGAAATGATCCCTATGAAGCAGCCACCACAGAGTTTTTACAGAACACTCCACAAAGAGGCTTATCCCATGTTCCACAAAGAGGCTTATCCCATATTCACTTCATGATCTGTTTCCTACATTCAGCTTCTTCAAGCTGGTTTTACCATGTATTTTAAGATGACCCTGTTCAAAGTACACATACTTAACTAACGCAGTAAATTACAAGCATTCCAAAACTTAGTGTTATTTTCAAAACTGATTCAAAAATGCAATTTTTTGAATTTCTGTTCTTGTAAACTGAAGTGATAACAATGCATATTTGATTCTAAAAATAGCCCACCTGCTTTTTATAAAATATTAACAACTCAAACAAACAAACAAACAAAAACCCTATGAGATTACATGTAATTCTAAAAGGTTCTCTCATTGGTGCATGTCAGAGTATATCTCTCTGGATATTCTATGAAGTGTACAATAGAACACAGGAAAAAAAAACAACTGGAGAAAAGGAAATGGAAGAGAATAACATTTATCCTGTGTTCCCTCTCCTTGAAATGTCTATAGCATCCCAAGTGGTTCCCATTAACTTTGATAGGAATTTACTTAATGGGAATGCACTAAAAGTAAAGCCGCAGAATGGGGAAAGTCAGGCAGTTCTTGAAATCCTAATTATGAGAATTTTAGGAAAATATAGTCATTAAGAAATCATTACAAAATGCTTAATAGGATGTTGAATATGCCACTAAAAGAAAATACCTTTTGGCAATTAATATGAAAATGACAATTGCTAACCTTTATTTTTCTTAATTTATGAGATATGCTACTCACAGTGTCAGGAACATACGGCAATCCATAAAATTTCTCTTGAGTTTCCTTTAAAATTTCTGTGGTTGACTTTTTTAAAGGATGTTTCCCATGGTATATTTGATCCAAGACAGCATAAAAAACCTAGACAAATATATTGATAGAAATCAAATGCAGAAATCCAACATACACACACATACACACACACAAACATACAGCATTCAGAATGATTAACCAGACTTGGAGCAAAATTTAAAAAAATAAGACTACAGTAGATGTACTTTTTGGTTCTTCTTCAAGAAAAATCATATTGAACAACTTACATTTACAATTATTTTGTTGATGCATTCAAGTTTTCAAAATGAATCCCATCTACTTTTATGGGACTGTAAGTTTGATCTTTAAATGATAGCATACTTTTGCATATAATATGTTTTTGTACATATTATATTCTTAGACTACGAAAATTTTACCCTGCAAGAAGTATGGATAAAACTTCTGTTATTTTATATAGCTGAAATAAATTATGGAATGATTTCTGAAATTAAGATTAAACTACAGGTTACACACATTTAGCTTACACATTTAGCTTAACACTGACTTAACTACATCCAGATATTTCAAATAAATCTAAGTAACCAATTATTAGCTCCAAGTTCTGTGAAAGTTGGCAGAACATTACAACCTGCCTTTGCTGGGACAAGTCATTTTGCTGGACATCTTTTTATTTTTTGCTCCAGGTGTCTGGGAGGCTATTAAATGTATCTGAGAACTTTTTAATTGCTAATTGTTTTTTTTTGTGGTGGGGGAAACAAAACTTAATACATTGGAGTGATTCAAGTATACTTTTAAAATATGACTTTTAATATAAAAATTAAACAGCAGTCCATCTATCTGCCTAATCTAGAAATTATTTTTCTGATATTAAAAATAAAAACTAAGCACCTTTATCATCATGGATTTGGTATTCTACATTTCCCAATATAATTATGGATTTGGAAGAGAAATGAAATGGAAATAGCGAAGAATTTAATTTACTATAATTATCTAAGCCTTGATATCCTGCAGTGACTTGGAAGAGACAGGCATGTAACCACAAATATGTTTCAGATTGTCCTCGTTCTTTGCAGGATGAGGTGGATGACCTAGGTATAACTCTTAATCCTCCTGCAATTTCCAATGAAAGCTTATGTCAAAAGAACTGTCTCTTTGCTCTTCCCCAAAAAAGTTTTTATGACTGTGCTATTATTACTCTTGCCCTCAAGGCAGTAAGGGCCAATGCCTTTCAGAATGGACTATTTTAAAGACAGCATATCTAGAGGACCAAGAGTCAGCATCTTCATTGGGACTTTAGGACACCAGATAGGTTCATTGACTGGTCAGATTCCTGCTATGTGTCATCATCATCATCCTATATTTTTTCCCCCAGGGGTGGGGTCCACTTTTCAGGTCAACAAGCACCATCTTGCCATCTTGATGGCATCATCTGATCCCTGCTATGAATATTGAAAAAAAAAGGCAGCCCAGGCATAGATACTTCCTCCCACCTTTTAAACTCTATCAGAGGTTCTCTAAAGCCAGAGCTTTGGGAACATTTTCAGATTTGAGCAAGATCCCCTCCTCCCCTTTAAAGTTAATGCTTCTTTAAAATTGCTCACAAAAATAAGAATCATTTCATGTTGTCATCAAGCTAATTACATGAAGCAAACTGAAGAGATTATTTGAACAAAGTTAATCTCCAAACAACCACCACTAGCAGAGTTAATGAGTTACATGGATTGGTTTTCACTCAATACCGGATGAATTGACTAAAATGTGGATTATGTGTTATGCATTCTCCCACTCTCAACAATGCATATCATTTTTTTTCACCAAGTAAAAAAGGGAGTTATTTTGATGTGATTTCCATCCCTACTGAGCTTGTAAAAATATTTTTTTACTGCTTAATCTCCTCAAAAGTTAACCTAAAGGTTTTTTCATTATTTCAGAATACACATGAAAAGTATTTTCATAAAAGAATATTTGATGAAACCTGTATTGAGTATTTTGTTGCAAATAAAACGAACTGTCCTTAAAATGAAAATAATGGAAGATGGGGAAAAAGTTAAGAATACATGACATAAATTAACCTTAAATAGATCAATTTAGGAAGGGAATAAATTAGATTTTTATTTAAAAACATGCATTCATATAAATTATGCTTTGGATAAAATAGGTTCATTTACTATAAATTTGTTCTAATTTATACATTGTTGTACACAACCCAGATTCACTTTTGATGAAATTTGATAAACACACAAATAAATAAAATGTAAACATTTTTAAAGGATTGTATCAGTCCTGTTTAATTTTTAATTTTGTAAAATAACAAAGTTAGATTAACAAACCATCTAAATCCACTCCTGCAATGTAAACAACCCTTTTCCTCTCCTCCGCAGATTATATTGTAAACTGGTGGTTTCCAAGATATTTTACTTAAGGGGCAAACAAACGAAGCTTCAACGCATTATATGATTACTTATTAAAATCATAGACAATGTTAAAATAAGATTTTTTTAATACTCCAGTGTTGTTAAGATGTTGCACAAACTCTACATTAATCAATTACATCTTACAATTTAAGACTAGTGGACTAATTTAAGCTTCGTTACAATTTCTAAATATATTTAACTTCACTTTGAATCAATTAACCTACCTGAAGTTGCATATCAGCAGCAGCACATACTTTTTTAGATTCACAGAGTCTTGACACCATGTTTTTAGGTAGTGACTTTAACAGAAAAAGAGAAGAAAAAGAGAACATGTTTCAAACAATTTTGATATATGATTAACAAAAAATAAATGCTAATAAAGGTAGGTTTATAAAATATCCTTAAGCTAAGAAGGAACAAAGTCTGGGTTTCTAATTGTTCTTTATAAAGAGATGCTTAGTTTAGCCCCACCTTGTTACCTTCTTATTACTGAAAGAGAAGTATTAGAACAAGTGGAAACACAACCAAAAGCACTGGAGAATAGAGAACTAAAAAAAATCAAAAACATATATATATATATATATTCTAAAATGTTAGGGTTGCATTGCCACCTGAGATGTTATTAAATTTCACTAAACCATATATCTTTTCAAAATATATAAACTGGCATTGTGCATGTTAATGTCTGCAAAGACCCCGATGCCTTTTATTGAGGAAAATGATGTCTTCTTTGGAAAAATGGATGGCTAAATGGTGGAGGCATGGCTCAATGTCTAGAATAAAATAGAATAACTTTGCATTTAAAAAGTAAATCTGATGTAGATTTTAATTTTAATTGGAGACCATTCTTGAATTACAATCTTATGCATGGAATCATAATACATAAAAAATGGACTTTATATTTTAATGTAATATAAACTTTACAGTACTGATTCAATATCTTTTTTGGTTATCTATAGTCTTTTTTTATTGATTTGAACTGTCTTAACCAAGCATTTTTAACTTAAAGCTCAACCGAGGACTACATTATCCAGGTGCAGCCTGCTACTTCTTAGGCCATGTAATCCTGCCTAATAAACTGAAAGCTTTTCTTAGCTTCTAAAAAGTCTTGGTAAATCTTCAATCACACCACAAACTTTTACATGTGAAATATATACAATATACTAAAGCAATACAAAGAGCAGGTCTGGTGTTGTGGCTAGAAATTGGTTGACCGTGAATTCCAGTCCCACCTTTGGCACAAAACCAGCTGGGCAACTCTTTCAGTCCTATGAAGGAGGCAGTGGCAAACCACTTCTAAAAATATTGCCAGAAAAACCAAGGGTCATTTATAACATGCAGTATAAGACAGACAGCTTAAAGACTAGCAGAGTATATTCATGATCCCCAATTAGCTGTGAGAAAATATGGCAAAAACTCCTTAAATTTCATAACACACAGACAGATTCAAAATCAATTCAACTGGGAAACTATTTGCATCTTAGAGCAAGCCAAATAAAAAATGCTAGGGAATTCCTGAAAGCCTGGCATTCAGACAAATCAGCCATTATTAGACACATAGAGATACCTACCTTTACACAGCATTCAAAAGACAATTTAAAAAAACAGGAAGAAAACAAAAAGACTAAAATATATCCCTTCCAGTATTTAGATAAATAATAATAAAAGTAAAGTTGGAAGGGACCTTGGAGGTCATCTAGTCCAACCCCCTGCTCAGGCAGGAAACCTGAAGAAAGTCTTTGAGACCGATAAAATGATGTATCTTATATATCATTGATATAGTCCTTTTATAGGCCAAGTAGTAGCTGATACAGTAAAGAAGCCAATGAAGTAAAGAAATAAAGAATGAATATTGACTCTGCCATGGATTAACTAAATTGTTAACTATCTTGGCTTATTTAACATTGACATGCCCCCTTTAGTAATATGGTTTTTAAAAGAAATCTGACTTTAATACATAGGCTGAGAAAGGATAAGGAATAGGCACATTTAGAAATATTTATTTTTGTTTTTTATATTAATAATAACAATAGTAAAGTTGGAAGGGACCTTGGAGGTCATCGAGTCCAACCCCCTGTTCAGGCAGGAAACCCTATACCATTTTGGACAAATGGCTGTCCAGTCTCTTCTTAAAAACTTCCAGTGTTGGAGAATTCACCGCTTCTGGAGGCAGGTTGTTTCACTGGTTAATTGTTCTCACTGTCAGAAAGTTTCTCCTTAGTTCTAGGTTGTTTCTCTCCTTGCTTAGTTTCCATCCGTTGCTTCTTGTCCTGCTTTCAGGCACTTTGGAAAATAGCTTGACTCCCTTTTCTTTGGGGCAGCCCCTGAGATATTGGAACACTGCTATCATGTCCCCCCTCATCCTTCTCTTCATTAAACTAGACATACCCAATTCCAGCAGCCATTCCTTATATGCTTTAGCCTCCAGTCCCCTAATCATCTTTGTTGCTCTTCTCTGTATTCTTTCTAGAGTCTCAACATCTTTTTTACATCGCGGTGACCAAAACTGGATGCAGTATTCCAAATGTGGCCTTACCAAGGCATTGTAAAGTGGTATTAACACTTCATGTGCTCTTGATTCTATCCTTCTGTTAATGCAGCCCAGTACTGTGTTGGCCTTTTTGGCAGGTGCAGCATACTGCTGGCTCATATTTAGGTGATTGTCCACTAGAACTCCGAGGTCCCTCTCACAGTTACTACTATTGAGCAAGATACCCCCTATACTATACCTGTACATTTGGTTTTTCTTGTCTAAATGTAGAACCTTACTTTTTTCACCATTGAATTTCATTTTGTTAGATAGCGCCCAGTGTTCAAGTCTGTCCAGATCCTCCTGTATCCTAAGCCTGTCTTCTGGAGTGTTGGTTATTCCTGCCAGCTTGGTGTCATCTGCAAATTTGATGATTTCCCCACCTATCCCCTCGTCCAAATCGTTGATGAAGATGTTGAAGAGCACTGGGCCCAGAACAGAGCCCTGGGGCACCCCACTACACAGTTCTCTCCATGCAGATACGGTTCCATTGAGGACCACACGCTGAGTATGGCCAGTCAGCCAGCTATGGATTCATCTGGTGGTGATGCTGTCTACCCCACATTTTTCTATCTTGTCAAGTAGTAGGTTGTGATCTACTTTATCAAATGCCTTACTGAAGTCCAAATAAATTATGTCCACAGCATTCCTCTAATACACTAATTTTGTCACTTGGTCAAAGGATGCAATAAGATTTGTCTGGCATGATCTATTTTTGACAAACCCATGTTGGCTTTTAGTAATGACTTTGTTTGCCTCTAGATAAGCAAGGATCCATACCAGGCAAACTATCAGGCAGAAAACAAATCAAGGAACCACCAAGGAAGAAACTATTTGGCCTGTTTTGCCAGGAAACTGTATGTAAACTGTATGTATGTTCTGCCAGGAAACTTGTATGTAAACAGGGAGCAAACCCCAACTCATTTGCAGTGATAATGCTATCTAATCGGGTAATGAATCAGCTGCAATAAATTCAGAGAGTACCAAGGACTCCACAGTTGCAAAATAACTGCAGGGACTTAACTTAAGTAACTTAAAGTTGCACACCCATACATACACACACAACAATATATTAAAGTCTATACCAATTATTATATCTGGTGAATAAAACAAATCAGCTGCATAAAAGCTATTCAACACAAAAAAAATTAAAGTGGAAGTGAAAAATAGATAAGGAATGTTCCTAAAAGTAAAGGCTTTTTTGCATAGTAGTCATTCAGGCAAGATTATAATTTTTCCATCCAAAAACAGTCATATAATTATAAAAATTTAGGAACATTAAATAAGCAACGCTGTAATTTTCTATAGCACCATTTAACCAACACACATTTGTTCCGTACAGTAGTAATGCAGCTCTTCTGGGCCTTATTCCCCAGCTTTGGATCCTTTGATTAGGGTCAGACTTTTTAACTAAAGAAATAGCTCTCTTCTCCTCTCCAAACTGTAAAGAACATAAACATACTCAAAAAACACAGACTTCAATGCCCGACCACACACAGTCCTAATTAACACCATACAGATGAAAGCTAAACAAATGGACACAATATTTTCTTCCTAGCTCTTCTAATAAAAGAAAGTAGCTGATAATTACTACTTTACCACGTAATCTTTTACTCCTCTGGGCTCCAGAACTATAGCCCATAAT
Source organism: Crotalus tigris (assembly GCF_016545835.1). Taxonomy (NCBI): domain Eukaryota; kingdom Metazoa; phylum Chordata; class Lepidosauria; order Squamata; family Viperidae; genus Crotalus; species Crotalus tigris. The sequence continues at coordinate 358,539 of NW_024096483.1, forward strand.
GATGCAGTGGTATGCATTGATTAAACAAGGATGTGGCAGTAGATATGGAGAACAGGCCTAAATTAAATACACATACAATACTGCATCATTGTGTTACAATCTACATCTTCACTCACACTGCAACATGATAAGTATGTTCAATACAAGAAGGGCTATAAGAGGTTCTAAATATTTTTGTTTTCTTGTTAAAGGAGGTTTATGGCATTTTTGGCCTAGCAGTTCTTAAAAGTAGGTAAATACAACCCTTAGATGAACAACAACACCTGACATATTATACCATGTCATTTATTTTTCCAAAAAGAAAGCCAAAATGGAGAAGCCACATGTAAAAACTAAGCAAATGTTATGATTCAAGAGCTTATAGAACAACCTTTAGCAGCAATAACGTGAAGTAATCATTTTCTGTAGGACTTTATCAGTCTTTTCACATTGTTGGGGAGGAATTTTGCCCCACTCTTCTTTTACAACATTGCTTCAGTTCATTGTGGAGTTGTGGGTGCTTTCTGAGCTTAGTTGTTTGCCTGAAAACATTTCATTACTCAACAACTTAACCTCATCAGTGAGAGTCTCAATCTTGCACTTATGTTACCTAGCTGGATAAAGAAACATCTTCAAGCAAACAGCCAAGCTCAGAGAGCACCAACTGCACACTCCAACTGTGAACTATATGTATTTTCTTCTTTCATGATTTTATTAAAAATAAAAGGAGGTGAACGAGCTCAATTATAACATGAAAGATATATGCAAGTCCCATGTTAAATTAAAGAAGATTGCCAGATTCCATGATTTGATCTTGAACATATACCTAACACTTTTTAGAAGAACATAAAATAACAACAACAACAATAATAATTCTCCCCTTCAGATATGCTGAATTTTGAGTCTAATTCCAAAATGGCAATGGCACTGGGTTAGGAAAACTGAAATTTTAATTCACCTGCAAAGCACTCAGCTGGGAGGACGATGCCTGAAAATAGTTTTCATGTTCAATTGTTCATTGTGCTGTTCATACTTGCTTTTGATATCAGCCTTCCCCCCCCAAAGGTGTTAACATTTTTTTTAAAAAAATGCAGTAGTGATCTCCATTATTATCTTCTCAGTTGCCTATTTGGTTTGAACAGCCATATGTTTTGCAAGAATAAGTAGTGAATGAGTGCACAAGGTGAAATGATTATGCAAGGCAATTTGAATTTATCTTGTATCATTCAGAATAACAGAGTTGGAAGGGACCTTGGAGGTCATCTAGTCCAATCCCCTGCTCACTATACCATTTCAGACAAATGGCTGTCCAATCTCTTCTTACAAATTTCCAGTGTTGGAGCATTCATAGCTTCTGGAGGCAGGTTGTTCCACTGATTAATTGTTCTGTCAGGAAATTTCTTCTTAGTTCTAGGTTGCTTCTCCCTTTGGTTAGTTTCCATCCATTGCTTCTTGTCTTGCCTTCAGGTGCTTTGGAGAATAGCTTGACTCCCTCTTCTTTGTGGCAACCCCTGAGATATTGGAACACTGCTATCAGTAAATGAAACCTTCATATTCAGAAACAGGAGATCTATGAGTATGCAAGGAGACATACCACAGAAGATGCTTTTTTTTGCTGCCTTTAGATGTGGAAAGAAAGAATTGATTTCTGATATAATTCAACATCTTCTTTCATTTTAAATGTCCTTTTGACTGGTTATGTCTTACTATGGTACCCAAAACATTTAAAACAGATTTTTCCATTTGCACATTTGGCATCTCCCCACTGAAGTATTATTTTTTTTGACTAAAAAACTAAAAACACTGGGAAACCTTTCACAGCAGTAAATGGGTTTATTTTATGGAGCTCTAATTCTTAGCAGAGCATCAGTCAAATTGACTTTTCCAATGTAATTTGCATTTTTCACAGTTTTATATTTTAACTGTTTCAAATCACATTCCCCCTCCCCAAAAAAGGGTTCTGAACTGTCAAATGTCATCCTGTTTAAGACAGGACACAATAGCAGAACTCTGATAATTGATGTTTTGGCAAACCACAATCCCACAAAGATACTGAATAGAAACTCAGGTTTGCAATTCCCTGGAGCAAATGAAGGGAGTTCTTTGTTATTGGGAATTGGGCAACACAAATAAATAATTTACCTCTGTGCCACAGTCTTTAGGATACTTGCAAGGAGGAAATACTGTATTATCCTAGCACAGTTGAAGCACCATATTAATCCTGAGATCAGAGCTTCAGCATCGGAACAAAGATGTATCGCACGTGATATTTTCCTCCATACCTTTTTATGGCAAAACCACATTTATATTCATCCTGTTGTATGTGAAAATTATAGAACAACTTATTTGGAAGACATGCATATTTAAAAATTGCTTGACAGCAACAGTAAATATGCAATTGTTGCAAATTATATGTATGCACTGTTTTGACTGACAGAAGGTCTTTAAACATAAGAAAAAGTCTATATATGAAGCACCTCTAATTATAATTTATTTATTTCAACAAGCTTTGAGCCAAGATACCTCAAATAGACAACTTACAAAATTTGGACCTCATGACTCCCATGGCACTGAAATTTGACAAAGTTCAGCATTGCCATTTCAAGACCGCCCTGCTGCTGCATTCAACCATAGTTACATAATAATCATTTCCAATCATCTGTAACAGCTTCCTCAAGACAATGGGGAAACCAGGGGGAAGGTTAAATCTGATTAGGATTGCTGATGCTCCCTACCATCTTCCCATAAGGGAAGTGGGGAAGTTGGCAGGAAGTTGCAAGTCCAAGGCTAGCAGGTAAGTAAGTGGCTGTTACCTGGTGGGGGAGGGAGCAAGGGAGTAAGAAGTGCAGCAAGGTCAGGGAGGGTGCAGAAGAATGCAGCGCAGCTCAGAAAGGGCGTACAAAAGTGGGGTCAGAGGAGGCTGTGGTGCAGGGAGGGTGTACAGGGTGGAAGACTGGAGGAGGATGCATAGTGGGATAGAACTTACCCACAAAACTTGCAACCTTTGCTGCCAGCTTCCTCACTGGCATTGTCCCTGCAAACTTTCTAAAAGCAAAGTCAGTGGGGGAGCTTGTAGCAAATCTGTAATGGTTTTTGCTCTCGCTGTTTTTTTTGCCTGCTCATGGTCATTCTGTTGAATGATATTTAGATAAGAAAATATCTCTGAAACAATGACCTAACTGAAACCATCACCCAATAAGTCATGGGTTTTCTAGTTATACTTAAGGCTAGAATTTCTAAATACCTGCTAAAAATGAACAGAAAAAGTATCATGTTAATGATTTATGACTCTTTCAAAACGTCAACATACCTTTTACAGAAACAATCCAGTAGACATTAATTGCTAATCATGAGTTTACGAGAGGCAACATAGCTTTTATTTACAGAACCAATGACAAATTAGAGGAAGGTGAGCCTAAATCTGGAGTACTATGTACAATTTCGAGCACTACATTTCCAGAAGGATAGTAACAGATTAGAACAGATTTGGAACACGGTGATGAAAATGATACAGAACTTGAGGACATGACCTATCGGGACAGGCCGAAGGAACTTAGGATATTTAATATGGAGAAAGAAGACTGAAGGAGACATACTATCACTGTTCAGCTAATAAATGGGTGCTGTAGGAAAGATGGTCAAGAACTATTTCTCACTGTCACAAAAATTAGGACCAAATATAATGGGCATAAGTTGTAATGACCTACATTTCATATATTTATAAAGAAAGAACTCCTAATGATAGAGTCAGTGTAATAGGGGAACAGTCTATCTACATATATTAAGGCTTCTCTCCATCTCTGCAGTTTTTTTAAGGGCCTGCATGGCCACCACTAAAAGATGATTTAATGTATGCCTGTATTATTAAAGGTGTTTGGTCTAGATGATCCTCACGGTCCTTTCCCAAGTCCATAATTCTTTTATTCTGTTTATCACATGGTCGAGATATTTAAATAAGCAGAACATGTATATTCATTTAAAAATGAAATTTAGAGGAGCAGCCCTCCTCCAGAAGAGTCTATTTAGGACATACCGAAACATCAGGAGGAAAGGATAGAACAATGACTAATTGGAAATAGATGTAAAGAAACAAATGGAGGGAAAAGGTAGAAGTATCAAAATCCTGCTATTCACGGTTAGATGATATTAGAGACCAGCTGAAACAAAAAACAGAGAAAGAGTAAAGAAGATAGTGGAAATCAACAGTCATATACACATATTGATGAACTCAGTGGGGTGTAGTTAAGTACACTAAGTAATGTATAGCTTATATTGTATAGGTATATACAGGTTATAAAATTAGGAATAGTCCAAAGGAATAGTCCTAAGTACACTAAGTAATGTATAGCTTATATTGTATAGGTATATACAGGTTATAAAATTAGGAATAGTCCAAAGGAAGTAGAATTCCTAATATATAATTATCAGTGGATTGATATGTGGATTGCACTGATAGTTATTCTCTTAGATGACTAGATAAATTCAAACACATTACAGAAATTCATACTGTTTCTGAAAAGCTTTAGGGCAGAGTAACTTGAAAGGTCCTCAGGCTGTAGAATTTAGTGAGAAATATGACAAACCATTAGTGAGAAAAGAAAACTGCCCTTGGAATTTCCTCAGTTTGATCTAGCAAAGCAAGTCTTATGTAAAAGACGATATACAGACTAGACTTTTATTGAGAAGTAAAAGCTGTTTTAAAAAGCACTATTTACTGAGTGTTTTCACATAATTCCTTTGTTTAAGGAAATTTCACTTCTTAGTTCTACTTTTTTTTTGTTCCATAACCAAGAATCTTTGATGAAAAGCTTTTTGCATAATTTTTTGTAAAACTGACATAATTAGGAGCACTAAATCAATGCAACACTTTTCAGTGAGCATAACTAATGAAGAAAAAAGCAAGCATGTTTTTGGCTCCACTTCTAAGAGATTGAAAACAAGATTTTCCTAAAACAAGATAGATTGTAAGCAAGCCACATTATCATAACAAACAACAGGTTTATTCTCAGATTCTGATTACACATATTTATATTTAAAATTACAAAGTATGAAACATTTAAACAATCATTATTTTTAAAATAATTCAATTTTTTTAAAAAATATACATAAGAGGCAAATATTTAAAATCATTAAAACAAAAAAGCAGTTTCAGGAATCAATCCTAATCCTACCATCCTGTCTATTAATCAAGTCAAAATTAAAGTTGACTCAATTGCTTCCTGGTGCACAGCAAGTTTATGCCAATCAATTTCCACAAGAGATCAGACTTGGGAATATGTAAGAAAGATATGGGTTCTAAATGCTTGGCTCCAAATTTGTAAATTAAAAAAAAAAACCTACAAATTCTGTTAAGGCATTTGAAAAAAATAAGAGATGGCAGGTAGTAAACAATAAAGGTGAAAACTGAGTCTATGGACCTACTTTAAAGAAAGCATGTTTACCATTATTCTGTACAAATAATTCCTGGATGCATTTTTCTTTCAATTCACAATTCTATTTCGTAATTCCAGAAAGTGATTAAAAAGTTAAATTTCCTTTGCAATAGAAATATCTATGTGATATTAATGTTAGATGTTTAGGTTCTGGAATATTTTTAATTTAATAAGCAGTATTGTATAAGCAAAACACTTCCAAAAACTGTTGGAAATAAAACTGCATGGACTCAAAGACTATGTGGATCATTTCTGCTCCAAAGTAGGAAAGGGTTTTTTGAAGGGCATGGGCACTGATGTTATACTTCCTCATATCTCCTTAGAGAAGCTGTGTCTTTTTATGGATTTGCTTTGTAGCTCTGCAATCCCAGGAAAATATGTATTGCGAGATATGGAGACACTGGCAGCCTGCCCATGCTGACTCTGAAACATCTTGACACATACTGTCAGCACTTCCTTACTTCAAACACATTCTTGGGAAAATATGCAGCTTCTTTAAAAGGATGCCAATAGTTGTGGCATGCATGCCCACGTCTTTTCTAGAACACCTTTTTTGCTCTATATATCAAAAGTGCTGCACCTTCATGTACACAAGCAGATCTACTGAAACCTCTTGAAGAACAGTCATTCCAACCTAATTTTTCAACTGAATTTTATAAAAATAGTCCTTTACCTACAACCTAATTCAAGGTCACGATGGCACTGAATAAATCGTCATAATTAGCAGTAGTTATGTTCTGGGCTCTTGGCAACCGATTCACACTTAGATGCAATCCTGCTTTATGACCATATAGTTTGGTGACGGAAATTCCATTTTCAACTGCCATCATAAGTTCAGGAGTACCTGAATGTCTGTCTGATCCTGATAAATAAGGAAAGTCTGCTATAAAATACTGAATATCTGAAACAGCCTTTACCATCTTTTGGATCCCTACTCTATTAATGTTTTGAAAAATCTTATAATGCATAAAAAGCTAAGATAATACTGATTTGTAACAGCCTGTTTTAGGAAGAGTTTTTAAAAGACAGATTCAACAACTACACTTCTGTTTGTATAATGGTTAATGTGAGAGGAGAAGTGAAGAAAATAAAATACTTTTTCACTTAACATTAGGTAATTGGAATGATTTAGGAAAAAAATGTTTTCCTACCTGACCCGTTTTATAGTGTCTTGCAAATTGGTTCACCACTCGGTAATCATTTGCAAAGTATTCCATTAAGATAGAAGGAACTTCAGCAAAGTCAGTAGAACACCTTGTACCTATAGAAATGATATAAAAAATTGATACACAGGAAGCTAAAACATTTTTATTATTTTTTTCTGTCTCTCTCAAAACCTTTCTCAACTTTCTGTTTTGCACTCATGATAAGCTGTAATAACTCATTGTCGTATAAATATTTCATTTTATAATATCACTCAACTTATTGGCAGGAAAGCTAAATTTATACAGTACTCCTACATATTTTCAGCAAATCACAAAGTAAAACAAAATATTTGAACAACCGGGCGAGGCACCTTATGAAGCTGTGAATCACCCCTTTTATAAACTTACGCCAGGCTGCAACAAATCTGGTCAAATGTCTAATTGCCTTAACTCTATGCTTTCTTAAAATATCAAACTATGCCTGAGAATTTAATCCTGTCTGCAAATATTATCATCCCCATCTGTTTAATGAGATCACATATCTAACATTCATATTGTTTCCTTTATTGTTTAAGATGTCAATCATTTAAAAAAACAAGTTTTTTGGTTTGCTGCTTCTTTTCAACTATTTTGAGACATCTGATGATGAAATAATTTCTTTCTATTACAAAAGTCATTCCTCAAATCAAGCTTTTCCTCTCCTATACTTGCCTATGTGCTTCAAGCCTTTCCAGAGTGCCAGTTTCTGGAACAGCAAATACAGAATCTGTTATTTTGCAAAAATTGTACCTAAACCTTCCTCAGAAAAGTTGCTTTTTGGAGCGGGAGACTCAAAAGACACAGCATAATAATGTCAAGATGTTAAGAGAATCATTGTGGCTGGTGGTCTACATGGAATATAGATTTGATTCTACCCATACTGAATGTGTGTCAATACACAGGACTTCTAAGATAATCCCTAGGTTGCACTTGAAAGGGTGTCATATTGGCCAAAATGTGTCTGAAGTGTCCAGTACTGTTCTTACTGTTATCAGAAATATGATTACAGCTGGTAATCTAGTTTAAACCTTATCCATCATACTAAAAAGTATGTGAAAGACTAATGGTAGGATGGCTAGCAAAGTTCAGCATCTATGACACCATACGGAGAAAACATATCACATGGAAGAGTGAGATTCATGTGTAGGAAAGTAAAAGCTAAGGCACGAATTAACAAAAGAAACAAAAATGCACTCAGCATATGCCTGTGACCCTCTTCAACACTGGAGGTTAGGTTTTAAAGAGGGGAGTGGACAACTATTTGTCTGAAATAGTATAGGGTCTCCTGCTTGAGCAAGGGGTTGGACTAGAACGGGGATCCTCAACCCCCAGGCTGTGGACCGGCAACCATCCAAGGCATGCCAGAAACTAGGTTGCACAAATAAGCAAAGCCCCATCTGCGCACATGCAGGATGCAGGCAGCATGCGAAATCAGGCCCCTCCCCATCCCCTGGTCTGCAGAAAATTCTCCACAGAACCAGTCCCTGGAGGCCAAAAGGTTTGGCCGCTGGACTAGAAGACCTCCAAGGTACCTTCCAACTCTGTTATTCTGTTAAGAGAATGGAGAAAGGGATATAAGTTTGAATAAAGATAGCCTGTTCCTATTGATTGATAAATGCGTGTAGGAAAATAAAGGCGGATAAGGAAAAATGCATGTAAGAGAATAACTATAACAAAAACGAAGTGAAAGATATTGGATAAGGCATACACAGAGAAAAAGATAGCTGTAAAGAATATAACGTGCAAGCAGCAGACAAGCATGTGAAGCTCCATTTATGCAAGCAGCAGGCACACATATGAAATCATCCCCTTCCTCTCGCTGCCACTGCTGTTCCACGGAGCCAGAAAGATTGGGGACTGCTGATCTAGGAGACTAAATTAAATTCTTGCAATTGCACATGTCAGTATTCATGAGACTACCAGCAGGAAAACATTTTTAACAACAATGGTATGCATGACAGGGTTGCAAGGAAAAAGTGTATTCTCCCAAAAGAACATCGCTACTCATTTAGAGTTGGCAAAACATTACATGGATAAGCCAAGCAAATACTGGAAAATTGTTCTGTGGATAACAAAACCAAAGTGGAATGTTTTGGCTTGAATGAACTTACCTGGATTTATTTAATAAGTAAGACTATATGTTGGTTGACCCATGATGGTGCAGTGGTTAGAATGCAGTATTTCAGGCTAAATCTGCCCACTGCCAGGAGTTTGATCCTGATCGGCTCAAGGTTGACTCCACCTTCCATCCTTCTGAGGTTGGTAAAATGAGGACCCAGATTGTTGGGGGCAATATGCCGACACCGTAAACCACTTAGAGCACGTCAAACTTGCGACGTATTGCGACTTTTTTCCCATTGCTGGCAATGGGGTGGGTGCGGTTTTGGCATGACGAATCCAGCCTGCAGGCCGGCAGTTTGACACGCCTGACTTAGAGAGTGCTGTGAAACACTATGAAGCAGTATATAAGTCTAAGTGCTATATAGCTATTAGTTCATTTTGACAGCTCTCCGCTACTAAACCTATTTTTAAAAGTTTTGAAAGTGGATGCATTTGTTTTGTTTCCACATCAAAACATGTTTCCATTCATGAAGACCTTTATATGCAGTACCCCCTAATAAAAAGCTATGTGTGACTAAAAAAGAATTGTGCAGACCTAGTTTGTGTCTTATTCAGACTAAAATATTTATACTGCTAGGAATCAGTTTGCATCTAATACAGAAGATCATGTTAAATAGATTAGAAGCCAGTATTAAACAAGGAAATTATTTTTTTATATGCAACAAAAACCAATATGTAGTGTACACATCATAAAATACTTGGCTTTTAATACTGATTGCTTACCTGTGACATGTTGATAACGTGTTCTTCCCAGCATGGAATGCATAGCATGTCCCATTTCATGGAAGAGATTCTCCATCATTCCAGGAGTGAGCAACGTTGGTGAACTATTATTGGACTGAGGTAAACTTAGCATGATGACGACAACAGGAAGTTGATATTCTCCATTTTCTTGCAGTCTGCCTCCACGGATTGTAAAGTGACAATCCTATATTTAAAAAAAAAAAAACACACAACACACTCACACAACCACTCTCTATCAGAAATATTCAATATTTTGCCATGTTAACATCTGAAAGTAATATCAGCACAATTTGTAAGAGTCACAAACTGTTTATAATTATAGCATTATCTAAAATTTTAATTTTTGAAATATATCAGAACTGATGTTGAAGTACTTTTATAGACTTGACTAAGCAGAACAAGGCCTTTTGCAGCACTTAAATCTTCTACATATTTTTTAGATTTCTTTTATAGTTTACTTTTAATTTCAACTGAACACCAAATCCCTGAATTCAACTGAAAATTTGAATGAAATTTAATGCACGCCTGCCAACCAATACGTAGTATGTTTTCTGGGCTTTGGGAGATCACATTTTCTGTAGATGATGTGTTATTTTTGAAGGATTATGGAAATTCCTATCTCCACTAAGCATTTCATTCCAATAGTACATGGGAATTTCCTAATTAAAGTGCCTTTTGGGAAGGTATGGGAACTTCTGGAACAAGGGAACAAGAAAAGCTCCTTCCATGAGCTTTCTCTCAGTCACAGATCCTAAAATGTAAGACAGTGTAATTTTATACTTTTAAACATATTCTCACCAAACCCAGAAAGCAATATCTTTACATAGAACTGTACTATCAGATCTAAGAATGGGACCTGATATGTATATTGCTTAACACAATGTTCCAAAATGGCCAAGACCAAGCAAGAAATATCTAAGATGATAGTGTTATTAAAACATGCAATTAATATAGACATAATTTTATATCTAAAGTAATCTAACCTAACCACTTTAAAGGAAAAAACAGTTTCCAAACATATTCATTCTGATTTGGAAAAAGTATAATCCAGTTTTAATGATTACCATTCTTTTTCAGTTGTGAGAACATCCTCCAGGTATTACTGAACTACAATTCCCATCAGCCCAAACCAACCAAGAATTATGAAGAATTATGAAAGTTATAGTTCAGCTACATCTGAAGAGACATAGATTCCTACCTAAATTCTGATATAATAGAATTCATTAGTTGAGTTATGTCTACTTTTCTGTCCTTAAAATATTCAAAGTTGAATGAATATATAAAGAATAATTTTATTAATTCCAATGTGGTTTTTGTTTCAATCACAGAATGTTGTCATTTAGTAGTAGTAGTAGTAGTAAAGTTGGAAGAGACCTTGGAGGTCATCTAGTCCAACCCCCTGCTCAGGCAGGAAACCCTACACCATTTCGGACAAATGGCTGACCAGTCTCTTCTTAAAAACTTCCAGTGTTGGAGCATTTACTGCTTCTGGAGGCAGGTTGTTCCACTGATTAATTGTTCTCACTGTCAGGAAGTTTCTCCTTAGTTCTAGGTTGCTTCTCTCCTTGATTAGTTTCCACCCGTTGCTTCTTGTCCTGCCTTCAGGTGCTTTGGAAAATAGCTTGATTCCCTCTTCTTTTACAAAAGGCTTACTGTATACTGCTATTTGAAATAGGGTTTTGGTTTCAAATACCAGTGTTTGTTTCTGATACAACAAGAAGGAAAAAGAAACTCATGCTCCACTGATCAATCAGAATACGGAAAAGTAAACTATCTCCTTGGATATGACTCAAGACAAGGGTCCCCAGCCCATGGGCCATGGACTGGTACCAGTCTGTGGCACACCAGAAACAGGGCTATGCAAACAAGCAAAGCCCTATCTGCAGGATGCAGGCAGCACATGAAATCACGCCCCCTCCAGCCTACGGAAAACCTCTCTTCGTGGAATCGATTCTTGGTTGGGGGCCACTGCCTTAAGAGAATATAGCCAGTGGTCAAAATATTCTCTATGCACTAAAATGAAGAAAGGCCACAAAAGAACTAAACATTAAAGCATTCTTTCCCCCAAAGCCCAAAGTGATGGGTTTTGTCATTCCCTCATTTAAGGCTATGTTAAATGTTTTATTAAGTTGTTTTCAAAACAATGGTTACTGAAAGTTGTCATCTTTTCAGGCCGTAATTCTGGATATCTGAGGTGGGACAGAAGGAATTTGCAAATATCTACTTCTAATGCAGGAGACATCAAAAAAGGAAAGTAGTTATTCTGATTCTCGATTATCTGCACTATTTTTGTATTCTTAAACATGTTATTATTGCAAAAATACAAAAAAAATACTTGGATTTAACTCAGATTTTTTTTTACCAAATGTAATTTTAGTGGCATATCCTTAATTTGCTCTGAATAATCAAATAAGTTTTATTGGAGGGTGGGGATAAGATAAATTCAAAGTGATCATTGATGTTAGAGAGTTACCTGATGAGGCTTGTCTGGCCTTTGAAAAAAGTCACAGTAAATATATCCCAATAATCCTTCTTGTTCATGGACAACTGCCTAAAAATAAAAGGTGAAAGTTGAAAAATTGGCCACGTAGTGAACATTGATAATTTCATACCAAAATCTAAACAGAAAAACTGTCTAACTGCATTCCACATTTGATTTTCATCTAATAATGGAGGCAGTTTGAAGACAGAATCAGTCTGAATTAGTTTTGTCATATGAGCATTTAGTGGAATCCTAGCTGTTCTCAGAAACCATCTTAGTGATTGCTAGAGCTTAAAGTCTACAAATGCACATAAACCTAGTAAATCTTATTTTTTCCTCAATCACAGATTTAACACTGAGTTTAATTTCCATACTGTTAATTTCTCCCAAGTCCTACTTAAATCAAATAAATTATGATTGATGAAATAGAATTTCAGCAAGATTAAAGCAGACCTAATTTAGCATAGATTCAACTCAAGTAGCATAATCAAAGCTTTAAATAGATAGTGGAGAAAGATTATTATTGTTATTTCTACTTAAAAGATGTAGTATATTTATTCCTTTTGTCTCTTAACTATAAGACATTTAGAAATTAAATCTCTTACCAGTTTACGAACATCTTCACACCACACTTCTCCATTCTCAGGCTGTTCAGCATAGAGAGAGATTCCTAGAAGCTTATTGAACAAAATGTTCAGTCCATCCATACATGCCCCAAGAGAGAAAAAGGGACAATATAGGGCTGGTTCAATATTATACCTAAAACATCCAAAAAGAATGTGTGTTACAAAAGAACACGAGGCTGTCCCACCTAAATACATCACCAACTGGGTGACTTTGGGTCAGTCACTCTCTCTCAATTCAACCCACTTCACAGGGTTCTTGTTGTGGGTAAAATAGGAGGTGGAAGGTATATATGTTCATTGCCTTAGATTGTTAATAAAGGCAGGATACAAATAAATAAAATAAAAATAAACTATCTCATATATATTGATACATGTATATGCACTTGCTAGCAAGACTGGAATTTTATGAAAATTGCTGAGCTTCTGCCCCCAAATGTAAATTATGTATAAAAAAAGGTATTTTAGACAGTTTGTATTTCCACTGGTCTTTATGCTTATTTGAATCACATTGATGGGACATTCTGTCTGAAGCAAGGAAACCCAACAACCTATTGACATCATGCTGGACATTACCGCTGGGTGTGAGAAGTGAGATCAGCTAGATGATGGACTCATAACAACATCTTGTTTTAGGCATGATATCAGATCACAATAGTTACACAAAACCTAATAAGCACAGTAGAGTCTACAATATATTTGGTTGCCAATATATTGATTGTGCCATATGAAGTAAGAAGACTTGATTATAGGAAACTGATATATTGATTGTGCCATATGAAGTAAGAAGACTTGATTATAGGAAACTGAAAGTATCGAGAATATAGCAAACAATGTAAGGACATAGTAACATGTACAAAAGATAGGTAGAAGACTGGCAGATGCATCTATAAAGACCAACTGTCAGTCAGAAAATATGATGAAAACTTTTTAATTTCACAAAATTTGGACAAATTCAACCACAGTTTCAACTGGCAATCTGATATTTTAGATCAAGCCAAATCCCCAAATGCTAGGGAATTCCTGGAAGCTTTGCATTCAGACATCATTTATCACTAGACACATAAACTCCATTTAAAAGTTATAATCAAATGCCTTTAAAAAATTTTAGAAATTTATGTGGCAGCCCATGTTACTTGCATAATTCCAGGTGGCTAATAAACCAGTTCATAAGAAAAATATATAACCCCTGTGATCAAAACAAAAGGCATAGTTAAGTTAATCAAATAAATGTGGGTCATTTTGCAAATGCTTCTTGGGAGCCTTAACTATTCCCAAAATACTGAGCAGAATATTCTTTTCTACCTTCTCTCTAATGTTCCTGCCTATCTTTATCTTTCTTTCTGGGTTTGTAGGCCTTACGAAAGAACTATGAACTACAGCTATTCATTAAGCTTTGGAGAGCCATCTGAAGCCTGGAAGCATTTTGAGAATCAAAGTGACATTCAAGCCTTGCTACAGCATGCCAGCTTCCTAATATAATGTAATTATTGTTGATAGTATAGGTATATTGTATTATATTGTAATATATTCTATTGTAATATATTGTTTGCTTTTTAGAGCAGATTTTGAAATTTATATCAGAAGTAACATTAGACTAATATATCACATAACCAACTGAATAGAAAACTTTTTATTGTGTGATAGCCCAACATACATAGCAGTAAAGTTGATAAATTAAAGAGGACATTGATTTACTTGAACTGAAATCCTGATTCATATTAAAAGGAACAGTTTGTAGGATCGGTGAAGGTTTCTGAAGAGGAAAGAATCCAAGGATTTCAGTTTGGCTCAATAACATTTTTATAGGCAAGAAGTCAGGTTGACTGGTCCAATGAAGTAAATAAAGTTTGTTCATTATTATTCATGAACAGCATGATTCAAACATTAAAGACTGCTACTAAAGGGCAATAATTTCAGTGGGCCATGATAAACAATTATTTCTAAGCCTGTATGCTTCCAATGGTCTAAATAAAATACAGGCATATACAATTACTCTCAATTAGTCTGTACGTTTGGGGAAAATATGTTTTGTAAGACTGCCATCAACTTTGCTAAATGGGTTTTTGATAGCCTTAATTATGAAAATTATTATATTTAAATATCTATTATAAATTATTCAGCTGAAATTTCATGTGGCATTCATTTACCACAGTTTGCAAGGCAAAAGATTCTGTATTGTGTTGTCAAGAAAAAAATAAACCTTTAGATAAAGGGTGTTCCACTGAGTGGCGATTTGCCAGAGGTCCTGTCATTTTGTCCACACTCTTGAGAATGGGAGGTTCCTCAACATATTTTCTCTAGAAGTCCTGGTCATACAGTCAATTTTGTCCACAAAATTGCCTCATGTTAGGCTAAAATATTGGATTTAACTCACAATCACCCATGGCTTTGTGGTTAAGACACATTTTGAAACAATCTACAGTATATTATATATATCCATTTTATGAACTCTCTCTCTCTCTCTTCAGACTGCAACCTTAAGCCGTCTTAATAGATCATCAATGTCTAAGATTTTTAACCTACAACATTTCCTGTGTAGCATCCATATGTGTATACATGTGTATGTGTATTTTTCCTCATTTATAAACAAAATCTGAATATATTTTTCAAAATTCATAGAAATGTATTTTAACAGTTAAAATAATACAGACCATCCAAAATTGATCACCTAGATGCTCAGTGTGCCTTCAACCCAAGTTTAATTTGATGTTTGAGGCTTCTAAATAAGCAAACATAGGAAACCCCACTGAGCTTCATGGGATTTATTCCTAAACATACAGTTACAATCTTAGTAATAAATATAGTCAATCAAAACCTGGTGAATTGTACCCTTATGCACAATTTTCCAACTAAGACTGGAAATTATGTTCATTCATAGCCCAATCCTATGCATGTTAATTCATAATTATGTCTTAGTACCTCATGCAGGACTTATTGCCAAATATCTATTTACAGGATTAGGGTCTTATAGAAGCCTGAGCATGTTTAACTAAAATTACGTACCATGCTAATAATTCTAAAATCTACTGGATTTTACACTCTAAAATCCAATAGAAGAGAGAATATGTAGTTCAGAGTTCAAGTGTCTTTAGTGCTCTCTAGGTTTGGTTGTTTGCTTGCAGATGTTTCATTACCCAACTAGATAATATCATGAGTGCTAGTGAGTGTGAAGTTTGCTCCCTGTTTGTATACAATAGTTTGCCCCGCCAGTGTTTGTGGGGTGTGTGGTTTTCTCCTTGTAGTTTCTTGATTAGAATATTATTTTCAGCTTGTTTATTTATCTAGTGTTAATCTCCACTTATTGGAGTATTGGCTGCTGGAGATGACGTGTTCTGGTCTTTTTGTTTCCTTCTGAACTTTTTTAGTGTATATTTTGAATGGCATATAAATTTGGTTTACTGTATTTCTATGTGTCTATGGATGGCTGATTTGTCTAAATGTCAAACTTCCAAGAATTCCCTAGCATTTTTTGTTTAGTTTGGGCTAGGATTCTTAGTTTTTCAGATGAAATTATTAATGAATCTGTCTATGTGTTGGGAGATTAAGGAGTTTTCACTGTGTCTGGGATTCAAATTCTAGAGCCTCAAACTGCCTGTTTCTGGTACAAGAAAATACACCTTAATTAATTAGAGACGGTTTAGCAATTTTTTAATATTAGCAATTTTTAATATATGCAAAGCAAACTTATTTCTCCCAAGAGCTGCATTTTTTAAAATGACATTTATTAATTTAATCCCATTACTTCATCTTGTATGCTACTCTGAAAACTCAAAGCATGTACAACTACAGTATTATATTAAAATACACAAAATTAATTGTATAATCTTAAACAACAATAAGTCCCTAGTGTGTCACTATCTGGGCAGCAAAATCCTTCAGATACCTCAAAATATGTCTCTGAGGAACCATGTTTCATAGTTTTTCAAAAATATAGTACTGAGGGGATTTTAATATAGAGTAAAAACAATAATGTATCACAGACCATTATTTAAAAAAATACAATTCCGAGTAGAATGCAAATCACACTGCTACTGTGAGATAGTAAATCTAAAAGACTGCTCATCCAAAATAAAACTTTACAGCGGTGGAAAAAAAGAGTTATATTTAGGCAAGAACTCCCTCTAGTGTTGAAATATCTGAAAATGCTATTGCGGTTATCATAGAGCTAGGCTGAAAAATTTTGCTGTGTCCAATAAGATTTATCTGCTTCCTTTCCCTTCCAAACTAATTCATTGCAATTATAGGATCCTCTGTATTGACTCTGAAGATAACTGAAGTGATTATTGGAAGATTTCTCTGCTCTTTGGTTTAAGATTCCAATTTAAGGTATTGACATGGTAAATATCTTATTTGGGCAGGAAGAACCCCAAAAGGAGTTATTAGGGAGTAAACCTAACCTTTCATGCCTAAGAACTCTTAATAATAATTAAAAAAAACTAGAGAGTTAACCGATGGGTCCAATGCTTACCTCTCAGCACGTAAGACACCACTAAGGTATGGGTGATCCCAAGGCATTAATTTCTGAAAATGAAAGAAACCAAATCTTGAAACACTAGCAGAGTATTCTAGCAGGTATCATATCGAGGGTTAAGTTATTATGAATGATATTTTAATATACTGTACAGAGGGTTGTGTTTCTGAAAGCTTTAACCGTATTATTTTTCAAATACACATGCTATTTTATTATTAGGGCTGTATAATTAAAGTATTAAAAATATAAAAACAAACAAAGGCAGAAAGGAAAAAGATAACGATCCAGTTTTATACAATATGTATAATTTCTCAAGTCTGATTTCATTCTTCTCAACCTTATATCAATCCTGAACAGGTTTAACTTAAGATACCATATTATATTTTCTATCTTAACATTTTATTTGTAATGTTAAAAGTAGTATCTGTCTTTTAGCATTTTATTTCTTAAAAAATATTAATCCTAAAACCAAAAACTGAAATGACATGAATAAAAACAAAATTCTATCAAGTCAATTTATTGTTGGAATTATTGCAAAATTTTTAAAATTAGGTTCAATTTAGATAAGTTAAACAGGAAAAAATGCATCACTTACTGATTTGAAAGGATATAGTTTCATTTTCATACCTTCCATCATTTCAAAATCCTTTTGAGTGCTACAAAACAATTTTATAATTAATTTTTCTTTAAATTCTTTAACTTTAATTCATACAAAGATAAACATAACTCAAGCAAAAACTGAATAAAACTTAATCAGAGATGCATATATTCTTCATTTTTCAGGCCTTTTCCAATAACATAATACTAAAAAAATATTGGGAATATTTTCTTCTCCCCATTATTAGAAAATAATTAAGAGTGTTTAATATTTTAATTAAGGTTTGAAAAAGAAAATAAAAAGAATGAGGATATTTTAATTCCTATTATATTATGAAATTACAATTACAAAATTATTTTTGCTTTGAAACAAAATTAATTTGCTTTCTGAATAAAATTAAATGAAAAAAGACTCACCGACTGAATAATTTATCTGAAAGCTTTGTAAGAAACTGCATTACTGTCTCTAAAAAAAAAAGAAACTTTTAAGAAATAACACAACTGTAGTTTTTATATAAAATATATTTACTAAACTGCCTACAATTAAAAACTGAATTAAAATCACACTAAAAAAGGCTGAATAGTAATCAGTATTTTAGTACCAAGGTAGCTATAAACAATGCTAAAACTGAAAATATATTGCTGAATAAATCCAAGTCTCTGAAGATAACAATGAAATGCTGTTTTTGAGCCTTGTAGAGAAATAAAATGGGCAGAATTTAATAAGCAGTAATATTTAACACTGAATTCAAGATGAAAACTTGGGTATGGTAATCCTCACTTGCCAACAACCTCATTCAGCGACCGCTTGAAGTTGCAACGGTGCTGTTCCCTTTTAGCCTGGCATCAGACATGACTGAAGGGAGGAGGGTTCTTCCATGGAACAGGAAACTTAAACCCTGACTTCTAGGGAGAAAAGGTGTTAACCCTGTCACATGATTGTCATTTACAGTTAGTACACATCCTATGCTTGACCTATGTTTATCCCCCTTGCAGAGCAGAGAGATTGGAGAGGAAAGAATGTAAGCACACTATAGATAATACACACTGAAAGCATTGCATTGGCATTTGTTAGCACACTATACAAACAGACTGGTATATTCCTTATTCTGTGAAGGGGGAAGAGAAAAAAAAGCAATTTCTGAAAGCAATCTCTTCTGTGTCTGACCTGCTACCTCCCCTCTGTAGAGAAGAGAAATTGGAGAGGAAGAGATTACTAAGTAATTAGGCACACAATGGTGTATATACTAGGCTGTTTGTGCAATGTGCTCTTGACTGCTAGTCCCAGTGCATTGCTTTTGATGTGTTTTTCCCTTGTGGATCTGCTTACTCTTTTTTAATCCCTTTCTCTCTAATGAATGTAACATGTAAACATTAATTCCCTTCTTGTTAATTATCCCAGCTTCAGGATGAGCATTCCAAAGGATGGGGGAGCAGTGTGATTAGTATTGTCAATTTTAGAGCTGGAAAGGACTGTGGTAGACTTAACATCTGTTTTGCTTAGGGACAGAGTTGCCAGTGCTAATTGTGGTTACTAAACTGGACTACCTGTATTAGTACGTAAACCCAAACATGGAAACTTCAGCATTAAACTAGACTATTCACTGAAATCTATACAGACAAAGAGCAATTTTAATGTGGATCAGTAATCATTGCAATAATAATAATCAACAATAAAAGAATAAAAGTGTTTCCATTTGCTGATTTTACTGACACTTGTTTCTTTGGAATTTTTTTCCTGTAAAGATCAAATTAACATACTGTGTTGATCATAGTGTGGCAAAATGAAAATCTACTCTAGGAAAAAAAATATTTTTTAAAAAATAAAATCCCGCAAACTTTTAGAACAGTGGTTCTCAACCTTTTTAATGCCGCGACCCCCAACCGGTCGTAAGTCGAGGACTACTCAACCAGTCGTAAGTTGAGGACTACTCAACTGGTGCATTTTGGCGGGCTCAGCAGGGCAGAGACAGCCTGGACAATTCCTATTGGCTTTTGAAAGCCAATAGAATTAGACTCTATTCAAGAGAGTCTATTCTATTGGCTTTCAAAAGCCAATAGAATAAAAGGGAGTAGCACAGCTAAGGAAAAGGGGGAAAAAATGGCGGACTGTGTTGTTTGGCGACCCCCGTGAAATGGTTGTTCGACCCCAAATGGGGTCCCGACCCACAGGTTGAGAACCACTGTTTTAGAAGATTACAAAATGTAACCATTATATTTCTAGCAAAACGCTGCTCCTAATTCTGTGCAGTAGTCTGTATAACTAGCACTGGCTCTCATCTCTTCCTTCTCCTTCAGTGCAAAGATGCATTTACCTGGGGTTTGGGTCATTGTTCCTTGAAGAGCTCGATGAGCAAATGTATCATAGCCAACTAACTGGGCCAGAGCATTTCTACTGGCAAGCAATTCATCTAAACATTGTAGTTGCTGAATATTCGGGTATAGAAAAACTTTGTAGGCGACTTCACGTACCTAGAGTTAACAACAATGAAAACAATGAATAAACTTATATAAAGTAGCATATAATGTTGACAGTTAAACTACCATCACCATATGTGTTTTATAATAAAAGGCTTTTACAATAGAGGAACTCCCAAAAAAATAGACATAAGCAGTTTACAAGTAAGCCCTTAATTTATTGACCTCAGTATCAGACTTCAGGTACCTTGGCTGTTTTTTTTCCTTCTCTGATAATGAAGTGGTTCGCTACTGATAATATGAAAAAATTGATCATTATTCCATTTGACAAACTAACAATATTTTTATGAATGTATCTTGTCTTTTTCCTCTTTTTTGTATATATCACATGTCACAGAGTCTTTTAAACTACACCTAATTTGTGACATTGCCTAATTTGGTGAATTCAGGACAGCAAAAGAACCAATTACAACACAAGCCCTTAAACAACATACTCAAGCCCTCACCTACTATTGCTCACTATTCTCCACTCTTCCCCACTGCTAAAATACTCCTTGTAAGTACTGCTAAAAAAACCCATCTCTTTCTGGTTGCTTTACTTCCACAGACACACACCTTCCCTCATGTGTATCACAGCACAGCTTTTATAGTCAGCTTTGCTGTACTGGTGAGAAGGCTTAAAGCAGGGATCTTCAAACTTGGCCCTTTTATGATTTGTGGACTTCAACTTCCAGAATTCCTCAGCCAGGCTTGCGAGGCTAAGGAATTCTGGGAGTTGAAATCCACAAGTCATAAAAGGGCCAAGTTTGAAGACCCTTGGCTTAAAAGGTCTGCAGAGAACACAGGTGCTAGCAATTTTCTACGCTAGCCTGCTCTCTCATAGGTCATCAGAAGATATAGCAGAGGGAAAAGAGCTGGAGTTGACAGGAAAGTGTTAATACCACCTTTTCTTCCCAAAAGGCAAGGTTAAGCTTCCTGTCCCAAATGAGGAGTCATTTTCCGTTCAGTCACATCTGATGCAAGGCTAAAACAGAATGCTCTGAACTGCAACTGATTGATCCAATTTCCAAACCTGAACTTCTGATGGAGGATTCTGCATAATTAAGCCTCAACCAAATTTTCAGAACCAGTAGGATGGCTTCCATAATTGAGTTTAATGCATACATCCTAAATGCCTGATGAATCTATTTTATTCCTGTACCTGAGATTCAGGATAGCTCTCCAATCTCCATCTCCAAAAACCAGAAGGAAAAAAAACAGCAGGGATTACCTCTTCTGCAGTATAAAATTCTGTTGTATTCCTATGCTTAGGTTCTGCTTTGTCCCTTAATTCTGGAATTCTCCTTTTTCTTGGAGGCAGGAGATGAAAGTTCTCCTTTTTCTTGGAGGCAGGAGATGAAAAAAACCTGTCATTCAGCTTTCATGTACGTTCTAGCTCATTCTTGTAAATGAAGAATACCCCCACCAGGCCAAATCTTTACAGTGATTTATTCTACCAGATTGTTTCTGGTTGTAGTGGTTTTTCTCAAATCACATGCCCACTTGCTAAAGGGCATTTTGGTTTTTGCCTCCTTTGCCTCACTATTGAGTGGGTGCTTTGGCTATTAAGGTTGGCAGCCCAAGACATAAGCATCTTTGTCTGCTATTAGAAAGAAGGCAGAGGTTTCAATTTTTGATAAGGAAAGAAAATGTAGGACTTCTTTGTTTGCAATTGTTTTTTT
This sequence comes from Crotalus tigris, assembly GCF_016545835.1. Classification (NCBI taxonomy): domain Eukaryota; kingdom Metazoa; phylum Chordata; class Lepidosauria; order Squamata; family Viperidae; genus Crotalus; species Crotalus tigris. The sequence continues at coordinate 380,314 of NW_024096483.1, forward strand.
TTTCCTTCCTTGCTTCCCTTGTCCTTCAATATATCTCCATATTCATCATCCTTTAACTCACCAGACTACACTCTGCTAGCATAAGAAGAAACCTAGTGGCTCTGGGTTCTTGATTTACTGTTGTTTACTGTTAGCTTGTTTGTTTCAGTTGGCAGTTCCTTGATTGGGGTGTTGTCTACTTCTTGATTATTGTCTAATTAATCCTGGTGTTAATCTCATTTGGATGTTGACTGCTGGCTTTGGACTTTTTATTTCCTTTTTAAATTTTTGTCTCTTTTGAATAGCATGTAGATGTTGTTGATCTCGATGTGCCTGTTGATGGCCGATTTATAAACAATAGCCTAATGAAGGACTCACCAAGACCACTCCTATACCAATGCTGACAGAGTAAGCGATTAGTATATGACAGCACTCCCTCTAGCACTGATGACACTGCCTAATTTGGTAATGAAATGCCTGCAAGAAAACAACCAAGCTCAAAGAAGACCAAGGATTCCACAAAAAGAAGTCTTCTAGTTAGAAATGGTGGCGTTAAATGTTTTCTCTTGGCTTCACTTCTGGAGATTGAAAATTGAATTTTTCTTCCACTTACTACTGATTCTTCCACAAATCAAATATGAAGAAATTATAATAATAAAATAAAGGGAGAATAATTAGCAGCATATTTTGCTCTTATATCTTTTCTAATCATAAAATTGAACCCGCCACCACAGTTTGCAGCTCATCATATGTAATCTGAATATGCCTCACTTCAAATTACAAAAAAATCCTTCCTTCCTGTTTCTACTACTTGGATTATTTATTTTGCTCCATTTTAAAATGGTACACTGTAAAGATGACCACTTATAAAAGTACTCATATATTGCTAAACAATTATACAAACCATATTGGGCTATTTTATGCATACATACCAAATCATCTGGATTGTCTGCACTGAGACAACTGATTTGGGCAAAATTGCCTTCAACTGCAAAGTTATGGCGAATGTGTTCTGGTAACAAATGCTTTTCAATCTTGTTTGGAAGATGAGACCCCAGGAGAAATTCATTACATAAATCCAAAATTTTGACATTAAGATTTACTGCATTTCTGCGCTGCAAATAAGGAAAAAAAATAGGTATTTTTTTGAAGAATCAATATATTAAAATGTTTACAGAAAACACTGAAAATAGTAGCATCCATAAATTCCCATTGAGATTAGTACTATGTGCCTGTTGATGGCCGATTTGTAAACAATAGCCTAATCAAGGAACCACCAACGCTGACAGGGCAAGCCACTAGTACATAAAATGAGTGCAAACCCCACTCCATTCTAGCACTGATGACATTGCCTAGTTTGGTAATGAAATGTCTGCAAGCTCAGAAAGCATATTTAGCTTATCTACACAAGACAATTTATGGATTCAACTGGATTCCAGCAAGTTTGGGATATAACACGTGTGTTGCAAGAACTGCAGCATTTGTTAATGGTATCAGGTCTAATTCAAAGTGATGGTTATTCCTATAGAGTGCTTTATGGCTTGGGTTCTCATGATTTTCAGGACTGTGTAGTCCAGGCAATTATGTGCACTCAAGACAAGTTGGTCAAAAAAAGGAGGAAATTTTTCAAGGTGGCAACACTGTCACTCTGAAACTGCTTGCCTCCCATGTTGTAACCCAGCACTCCTCAACCTTTCCAGCTTGGTGACCCAGCCTGGCACGGGGAGTAGGGAATGTGTGAGTGGCAGGCCCACACAAAGCTCCATTCGCACACACATGCTCTTCACTCACACAAATGGAGCTTCCGCGCGAGTGGAGGATGCTTGCACTTGTGCACGAAGCTCTACTCGCGTGAGCGGAGACCACTTGAGCAGACTACCCAGAGTCACCTTGTGATGAGATAGGCAGCAAATAAATTTAATAAATAAAATAAATCAATCAATAAAGTCAGGATTGCCCAACTCTATTAAAAGTTTAAAATTTATTTGCAGGTTGACTAGTATGAAACATTCCAAATGGGGTTGATGGCAGTATGAAGGTATACAACATAATGTTTGTTTTTAATTGGCTGTTTTTTAATTATTGCAAGCCACCTAAAGAGTATGTGGCATCAAAACGACTGCCTACTTGCAATATTTAATTTCTGTAAGTAATAAATACCTGTTCTTCATTCAAATGAATACCACTGATCTCAAAATCAAACATGAAAAGTTCTGCCACTCGCCTGAAAGAATAAAATTCCATTGACAGAAAATAATGTCAGATGAATAATAATATAAACCAAATGTTACAGATAAAATACTAAGAGGTGAATTTAAGACATGCAGGTACAAAAACTATTCAGTTCAACAAAGCTCACAAAAAGGTAAGCAGCTACATTCAGATAGTCCTCAACTTACAACAGTTTGCTTAGTGACTGTTTGAAGTTACAACAGCACTGAAAAAAGTGACTTATGACCATTTTTTACACTCATGACCATTGCAGCATCCCCATGGTCATGTAATTTACATTTGGATGCTTGACAACTGACTCACATTTATAACCCTAACCTTTTGACAATCAAAGTCAATGGAGAAACCAGATTCACTTAACAACAGTGTTACTGATTTTATAACTGCAGTGATTCACTTAACAAATGTGGCAAGAAAAGTCGTAAAATGGGGCAAAACTCACTTGACAAATTTCTCATTTAGCAGTATAAATTTTGGGATCAATTGTGGTCGTAATTTGAGCACTACCTGTACCACAGCCTACTTGTTTCTCTATTCACAGTATCATATGTTTCTCTATTCACAGTATCATATGAAAAACAAAGATGTGTACAAGATGTGGTATTATTTAATTACTGTAACTGATAGAAATTCATTTAAAATTAAGACACATCCCCCTTCCGTTTTATGACTGTATATTTAGAAATAAGTCACAGTAAGTAAATATTGCTTGTTTTTAAGTTAGCATGCAACCTTAGTTATTAGGAAAATTATAGTTACTAGAGAAATACGGCAAATAGATGCCAGATACCTAAGATAGCACTTACAACAATAATATTATTTATAATTTATTGATTGACAGATGGTGCTGGAAACAAATGATCATATATAAATATCCATCTTTTAGACAATGGAATATAATTCTTTATATGTCTTAGTTAATAGGACAATTAAATAATTTGAATTCAAAAGAGAAGAGATTATTCAGAGCACACATAAGCACACACCTTTCATCTATTAGTTCTTCCTTAAATTAATCATTTTCCCTGTGATTCCATGGTAATCCCAGGAAAAGACATAGCTTTTTAAGAAGTTGACAGCAGGTATGACACCCACACCCATAATCAGAATCATTTTTTCCTCTTCAAAATCAAGACTGCTGCATGTTTTATCCTATTCAGTTACAACCTGTAGCATAAGCTAAATCTGCCAAAAACTAAAGGCAATCTTAGTTTGTAGATTAAACAAAACACATTATTTCATTTGATCTGATCTGTGTATACGTTGCACATATATGTATATAATTTCCTTGTCTTGTTGGCCAAATTTTATACTAGGTTGAGTGTAGTCTTAGTCAACTATGGTAAGAAGCATACAGGAAAAAGAATGCAAAAACAAAATTGTAAATTATGCCTCTAGAAAAAGAAAGAAAAGAAACAGAATTAAGCCAAAACAGAAACCAAAAATAATTTAAGCAGTCCAGAATAATCAAGAATGCCAAATAAGATGAACAAGAGGCAATTTTTCAAAGGTTTCTTTGCAATCAGAATTGGAAGTAGATTTTGAAAGGACATTAAATATGCAGTTGAAGAAAGGAACAGCTATCAAAGGAGAAAAGTGGAGGTAATAGGGATATTGATGCAAATAACCCTTGCAAAAATCAGATTACGGTGTTTTGTAAAAATTCTTCAAGATTGGAATAAATAATGCACTCATAGATATTATACAGTCTGAAACAAATTCACAATATGTCCCACAGTAACATATGTGCTGATCTAGTGGAATATAGTATTCCATGTTCACTTTGAATATTACAAGAAAATTCTTACTGTAAAAATTAAAATATACCTTGTTTGAGGGTCAAGAGAATCCATAACATCTTTATCAATTAACAATCTTCTCAGACTCTGACATAAATCCACATTTGTGTTTAATCTAGAAATATAAAAAATAGATATATTCAGTATTACATTTACAATTAGGTATTACCAGTTTCTGTATTTCTCTCATGTTTTATAAACTTATTCAACTTCAGAAAAAGTTATCTCAGACACAGCCAGCAGAAAGAAGACAGCAAAGCAATTTACATCACAAATACTTTTTTTCAGCATATCCAAGATATGTAAGTAACTTATTAAAATGATAAACAAGGCAACAGAAAATATAATCCTAGAGTGATTCCAATTTTAGATGTTAATATGGAATTACCATATCTTATACACTCACTTTTTACAGAACATCTGCATGATATTTTCATCCAATTATTCAATTACTGCCTTCCTGTGTTTTCTGTGATTTTTCCATTTTTTTTAAAGGCGGGAGAAAGTATGGCTTTTGGGGGGGCAGGGGCAAGAACACAAAATGTGAAGGATATAGATCACTTTACATCACTTCCCCCCCCCCCCTTTTCCTCTCTCTTCCTGGGTTGGGTTTCAGTAAACCAGTATACATCTAATAGTACGGTAGAACTGTGCAACCTAGAGGTCTGTTTCATGTATGACATTAAGACATAATGGATTGTTTCACATACTGCAAAAAACAAATCATATTTGTTGCCAATCACTATGTGTGAACAATATAAGAAATGATTAATCTGACAAGTAAACTTATAGCCACTCAACATTTTTTCAATTGGTGAATGTAGTTTCAAGAAACATGTTAGCTCTTATAATTCATTATAAAGACCTATAGTTTCGCCATGGCTTTTCTTTAGGAATATTTCTTTTCTTAATAAACTAGACTTTACTTCATGGGAATAAATAAGAATACTTTGCTATTGATTAGTGACTAATAGAGGCACACATTCTACCTTGAGTCAACTTCGATGATTATAGAATACAATAAAAAATGGTATAAGAATACTTTCTGCTGTATTGTCAGGCACAAGCAATTAGAACCACTCATGAATAGATTCAGGCTGTAACTTTATTGTTTATCATCTATGTTGTAAGAATCTCACCAGACTGCTTGCCTTACCCTGGGAAATGACCAGACAAGACTTTATATTTGGGGGGAAGTCACGCTTATGCAGTTTGTGACTGTGCAATGGCTCCAAACTAGGCCCTTGTTTGACCCCCTCTCTGCAATCTAGCTGGCAATTCCCTAATAAGTTTATCTGTCCTAATATTAAGTAGGTTTGACTCTGCTTAGTATTTTTTAAAACTCAGCCAATGTTGTTAGGTGCCATTTCCTGCTATCAAGTTATTGATCACTTCAGCGCAGATTAACCAGACAAACCAGCTTTCCTCAATCTCAGCACCTTTCAGCTACACAGACCTCAATTCCAAGAATTCTCAAATAATAGCCAGTCTGGCTGGAAATATGGGGAGCAGAAGTTCATACATCTAGAAGATAACTGTGGAAGGATGATACAAAAATATTGAATAAAGCATACTTTTCTACCATAGTACCAATGCTTCTGCAGGCTTCCTCAGCAGCATCTCTAAACGCAAGATCAGGATGGGCTATTTTCACAAAGTCAGCCTGTTATAGTAAAAAATATGAAAGCACAAAAAGATGAGAAATTATTGCATTAGCAGTTGCAGAAAAACAGAAAAGCTTGCTAACCGCATAAATATTGTACCTGATTTGAAATATTCATAATCATATATGTTTTCAAAGAGCTATTAATTAAAATTACTCCTTACATTAACATTTCTGTAACAGTTGAAGAAGAAAAAAATATGGATACATTGTTCAGAACAGTTTCAAGTATGGATTGTATACAAGATCAGGAAATGGTTTAAATACTGTCAAGCGGCTGTTTGACAGCATGTACATGCAATGGATAAGTTGCAATGTATCTATGTGTATTATAAAAAAAATCTGAGAAAAAAATCTGAAAAACTGTTATAGAGGACAATCTTTATGGGCCCACCAGTGAAAATCATGTCACATGGAAGACTGAAACTTGGAATGTAAGAGAAATAAAAAAATGATAAAGAGCATGAATAATGAATAATGAAATGTGTTGTGCATTTGTGAAATTAAAAGGGGAATTAAATAACGGATTGAATGAAGACAGTATGAAATGGAGTAGAGTAGGTCATTTCATACAAAGCATTGTAGAGATTAATCTTCCAACAAAAAGGGATGGGAAATAGACATAAGGAGAGCAAAGTGAAAACTGCTTGAAATACAGTATCTGGCATTATACTAATAGAAAGAATTAAAAGAATATTCTAGGTGGAACAATGGAATAAGAACAATAATACATAGAAGAGATGGATTACTAAAAATGAGAATAAGAGAAAGTGACTGAATAATGTGTCCAGCAAAAAAACATGCAAAGAATGTCATCAAAAGATCAAGGAATGGTTATGATTAAAAGAGGCACAGAATATGCAAAACAATTTTGCCGAAAATAGAAACATTGTTTAAAAAAAGTAAAATTGAAACAAATGCTATGTTAGTGTCCAAGAAAAAAGTTATAAAAACAAGTCACAAATGCTGTGAAACTCCTTAAAAAAAGGTAACCCTGAAGCTATAGATGGTGTAATTAGAGGGATGTTAGTTGTTAAGTGTTAAAATACAGATGTGTCCTACTTATAGAGCAGCAGTATGATGTGTACATTGGTGTCTCAAGCCTGGAAGAATGCCATTATTCTTACCTAGTACAAAGGGAAAAGTAGCAAGATGAATGCAAAAACTACATGGAAATTAATTTAAGAATGCCTGGAAGGTCTTTTCTACCCTTTCAATTTTTACTGAAAGGGTAAAAAAGCTAATATGTAAAATTTGAAAACTGTCATGCAACTTTTCTGAATCTGAGAGCATCAGATTTTTGCTCTCTTCCAGCAGATCATTCAGAAATGTATGAATGTGATGAAAAAAATGCTTGCATATTGAGAAAGTCTATAGCAGGGGTCCCCAACCCCAGGTCTGTGGACCGGCACCAGTCCACAACATGCCAGAAATCAGTCCACGCAAATAAGGAAAGCCCCATTTGTGGGATGCAGACAGCAAGTGAAACCACGCCCCTCCAGTCCGTGGAAAAATCTCTCTCCACGGAACCGGTACCTGGTGCCCAAAAGGTTGAAGGTCACTGGTCCATAGTAAAGAAAAAGGACGCATATAAAAGAAATAAGGCTTGCATGAGAAATATGGAATGCTTAAAGAATTATTCAGCATTACCCTAGTAGTGCCTCTGGAGCAGAGACTTCCATTTTGATAGCCAGTTTGGTCTAGTAATTAAGGCACCAGGTTAGAGTTCTAGTCCCATTTTAGACATGAAAGGTAACTTTGGGCCAGTCACTTTCTCAGCCCATAATATCAGATTCAGACAACAACCCAGTCAGTCAATTCTTGTTGCAACTAATCACTACTTGGTTGATACCGACCCCCCCCCAAAAAGTGAACCTTGCACTTGTAGGGAAATGCTAGGAAGAAAAAAAAAAGAATGATTCAGAACTAAGAAGAAAATAAAAGATGGATATATTATGTCCCCTTGGTAATGTTGATTAAAAGATAGCAGAGCAACAATATGCAATATAGAACAAATGTTTCAGACTGTGTAGAAGAGCAGTCTGCTGATTGATCCACATATGAAAGATATGTAAAGATATGTAAAGAAAAGCAAAAGTATGTTTAAAATAAGTAAATACAGTGGGAATGGTATATTTAAGGACTATGTGTGGTAAACCAGGATGATCAAGAATAGATGGGTGCTGAACAAAACTGGACTGAAAACACGTGAATGATCGCTGTGCAAGAACTACATTCAGGTAATTTGATTAAATACAAAAAAAATGAATTAAACCTTCCATAGAAGCATAGGTTTATATACTAATTTATAATTATAATTCATATTAAATTTCAGAAAGTTATAGAATTCAAATTAACCTAGAAGTATTGCAATGTCAATGAATTAACAAAACACAATTTCAAAGATATAGTATTGTCTTACCAGATCTGCTACTCTACATAAAGCATCAGAGAGCTGATCAAAAACCAACACAATCTCTTTCCCAGGAGGTGTAATGCATGCTTTTTGGACCAATCGTTCTGCTTCTTGCAATGAGTTTTTTTGAGCTTCTTGAAATCCTTCTGGACAATTAAGTTCAGGTACACCAAACAGACCCTAAAACATAGAAAAGAACTTTACCAACATATATTTTTAATGTAATATTCTAATCTACAATAATTGAATATGGTGAACCAAAATGTAATTTTACCAGATAAATAAGCTTTACAGTAATATGAATCAAAATCATAATTACATTAAATGCAACTCCTTTGCACATTTTCCTGAGTTCTCAATCAATTTTGATTTGGAGCCTAAATTACTTTTTCAGCATCTAATTCTGAAAAATTAGAGTTTGTTAATTTGGAGAATTCCAGTAAACTTCACATAAATCTTCTCCAGGAAAACTAGTCCTCATAACCCCAATCCAAAGGTCAGAATGATAAAACTCTATCATGTCTGGAGTGTTCAAATACAAGCCAATACAGATTTATGCTCAAATGAATGTCAATATACCAAAAAAACCATTGCAAAAGACAAATTAGAACAAAAATTAAAATAAGCAAGAAAATGGTAAGAGAACACCTATCTGAGTATAAATCACCAGGACCTGATAGATTACATAGAGTTCTGAGGCAGCTGGCAGATGTTATTTCAGAACCACTGCACCACATCTTTTAAAAATCCTGGAGCACCGGGGAAATACCCAAGGATTAGAAAAGGGCTGATGTCCCATCTTCAAGAAAGGGGGAAAAAAACAGACCCAGGAAACTACAGACCGATCAGTCTAAAATCAATACCTGGGAAGATCCTGGAAAAGATAATCAAAAAATAGATTTGTGAACAACTAGAAGCAAATAAAGTTATAACTAGTAGCCAGCACGGGTTTGTTAAAAACAGATCATGCCAAACCAATCTTACTTCATTCTTCGATAAAGTCATACTCTCTCAGAACCCACCTCACAGTGTACGGATAATAATAACAGTTCAGAGTTATCAAAAATCAATACTAATTCAAAAGCACTAAAATAATAACAAACGTGCACATCTGCTTGTCTCAGGTCCCTGGAAAGGACTTCATAGGTAGACAAAAATGCCAAATCCAGCCTGAACCTCTGAGGAATTCCTCTGCGAGGAATCATAACAATAATTAAATGCCCCTTTCCAATGTTTTGAACACAATATTCCCAACTTTTATAATAGTAACCATTAAACAACATCTGCCTATCCTAAATGCTTAGGAATAGGTGGATACCAAGAAGAAGAAGAAGAAGAAGAAGAAGAAGAAGAAGAAGAAGAAGAAGAAGAAGAAGAAGAAGAAGAAGAGGAGTAGTAGTAGTAGTAGTAGTAGTAGTTGGAAGGGGCCTTGGAGGTCATCTAGTCCAACCAGTCAAATCCAGTCTAAATATCTGGCTGAAAAAAACAATAAATAATAACGTGCTCTTCCAGCTCACTAATACAGCAACAACAACAACGTCCCGTTCCGCCTCTCTGAACGCAGCATCCCCCACATACATAATCCCCTGCCATGGCAGGGATGTGGCAAAGGATTACGGAAGCTGTAATCCAGCTCATTTGGAAGAAAGCTGCTGAGTCTCTTCCAATATAAAAGCCAAGGATGGTCTGGCCGTTTCCGTCCCCATCTCACTCCAAGCTCGCCTCTCACCGTTTTCTGCCCCACCGCCAGCCGCTGCTGTTGGGCATTGAAGGCAGCGCCCACCGGGGACCAGCTGGTGCTGACCCATTTCTTCGTGCCGCCGCAGAGCCGGCCCAGCCTCGCTTGCTTCAGAGAGCCCGAAGCCCTGCGTGCCACTCGGTGCCATCCAGCCCACATGGTAGCCAGGGGACCGCTCGCCTCGGAGAGACGCACCGCCCCCAAAGCGGCCAAGCGGTTCCGGATCGCCGGGACGGCCTCTTCCGCGGCCCGGCCGTGAGAAAGAGCGTCGGTGCAACCCGCTTTTCCCCGCCCTCCAGCGGTTTTGCTCTGCCTCGCGTATTCGTTAAGGCACTTACAGTACGAATAGGACGGACTTCAACTCCCAGAATTCCCCAGCCAAGTAATAGCAAATGCAGAACGCTGCAGAGGAGTGCGCTATTTACAGCAAGGCCGGGTGATTATTATTTTTTAGAAGGTATAGGTAGTCCTCGACTTACAACAGTTTGTTTAGTGACCAAAGTTACAATGAAAAATATGACTTATGATGGCTATTCACAACCTTTGCAACCCGTGATCATGTGATCAAAATTCAGATGCTTGGCAACTGGTTCATATTTATGACGGTTGCTGTGTCTCAAGGTCATGTGATCCCTTTTTGTGACCTTCTGACAAGCAAAGTCAATGGAGCTTCCAGATTCACTTAACAACCAGGTTACAAACTTACCAACTGCAGTGTTTTACTTAACAACTGGCAAGAAAGGTTGTAAAATGGGGCAAAACTCAAACAAATGTCTCACTTAACAACAGAAATTTTGGGCTCAATTGTGGTTGTAAGTCAAGTACTACCTGTACTTGGTCTTCAACTACCTAACATCAGCAACAGCTATTGATAGTAGTTTGTTTTTTCCCCAGCAGATAAAATGTAGTTTTCCCAAGTCTCATGAGACTTTGGCTGCTACCTGGACACACCTATACTATTTTCTTTTACAACACAGATTTGGTTTTCCATCTTTTTGTTCTGGGGGAATTTTTTCTTCTTTTCCAGTCTATCAGGAATAATAATAACAAGAACAACAACTATAATAAAGCAGCTTGATCTTTTAATCTTAATCAGCAAAAGTCCAATAAAAAATTATTAACTTTAAACAAGTAAATCAATTTTAACGTTCTTTCTTTTCCTTTACACAGGATCTTGTGATTTTCTCTAAAAATACAAAAAAAGAGATTCCATGTCTTATATTTATAAACAAATCTTCAAAATCTTTGAAAGATGAATTTCAATTATATTCTATCTCTTTTTTTAAACTCATTTTTATACTGTCAGACATTCTAAAGAGAAAGTTCTGGATGCATTGTGCCAAATATCCTTAAATTATCTATTCTTTATTAGTAGGTCTTCTGCTTTAATTATAATCTTTAATTCTTTCTGGTTGCCTCTAGTAAATACAGTAGTGACTGTTTAAAATGGCATTGAAAAAAATGGTTTATGACCATTTTTCACACATACAACCATTGCAGCATCCTCATGGTCACGTGATCAAAATTCAGACTCATATTTATGATGGTTGCATGTCCTGGGGTCATGTGATCACCTTTTTGCAAATTTCTGACAAGCAAAGTCAATAGAAAAACCAGATTCACTTAGCAACTATTACTAACTTAACAACTGCAGTGATTCGCTTAACAACTGACGCAAGAAAGGTCATAAAATGGAGCAAAACTCAACAAATATTTTGCTTAACAACAGAAATTTTGGGCTCAGTTGAGGTAAGTTGAGGACTACCTGTAGCCTTCAAGGTCTCTTATTATATTCTTTTCTCACCAGAACATTTTCACAGGAAGAGATTTCTTACATTTAAACTCAAAATCTTTATATATTTTTAATAAAATGTTAAACTATAGGAAGTATTCTTACAATTTTTTCAAAGTCTCATTTCCAGTGAATCTGTCTCCTTACCTGTTTAAAAACTTTCCAGAATCAACATTCTAATCACCCTTTTGCTTTTTATTTCCTGATTTATTTCTGATTTTGTTTTTTGCCTTTCTCAGATCCCAAATAATCACAAAACTCCAGGGCAATAGTAAGTAAAAATTTAAATAATTCAGATTTTTTTTTCCAGGCAAGGCATAATTATTTCTCTTTTCTGCAAGACAGACCCTGGCTTTTTCTAATATACTCAGGAAAGCATGGTTAAAATAAATCATGATTTAATGCAATATGTGATCAAGGAATCACTTGTTTTAAAGGACTGAGGACAGTAGGAATGAAAAATAAAAGAAACCCAAGATTATTTGTTCAACAAAATTTGTTTATTTTATTTTGCTTTATTTAAACATATTTAGGCATAAATATATAGTAGTGGATTTTGTGATTTTATTAATTAGTCTAAAAATATTTTTGTACTAAGTTAAACAAGTTTACTTGATTAAAACAATAACAACAAGGGCAAAATAATTTTTCTATCGTGATTTAAAGAACTATGTAAGATATTAGAATTTAGGAACCATATAAACAAAGTAATGCACATAGTATTCAGCATCATTCTGCAAAAAAATGCCTGGGAGTTCTTGATTTGGTTTCATGAATTTTGATGGAAACTTCATGTGAAAACTAGGCTGTGTCATATAAGTGACATACATATTCAAAACCAAGCAATCAGCTGGAGGGCACAGATGCTGGTGCTTCTGAGGTACTGAATAGAAGAAAGCCACTGAAGACAGTGTCATCATCTGGATCTGCATACAATCCGTTATAAGTCTCTCCTCCATAACACTGCAGCCATATCCGATCCCCTTTCTGAAGTTCCAGGACGATTCCTCCAGAGGCCTGGTCTTCGACCCCTTGGTACATATCTGCAGTGTGGAGCATCCTGTGCTCATTTTTAACTAGAGCTACTCTCATATTCCTTGAAAAAACAGTGATGTGGTAGGTAAAATAATAGACCCCAGGGATTTGGCAGGTGAACACTCCAGTTTCTGTGCTATAATGGTCGAAGCTGTTGTATAAGACTTTATCAAATTTGATGGGAACATTGAGTGGAGGAAATTTAGCGGTGAGGCCTACACTGAAAGCACTTTTGCCAATAACTGGGGTACTGCCAAGATTTCCCTTTTCTCCCCGTTCTCCCTTCCAACCCCTTTCTCCCTGATTGCCTTTACTGCCTTTTGGTCCGGGGCCTCCTATCTCTCCTTTAGGACCCACGTAGCCTTTTGGACCTACAGGTCCCCTTAATCCTATTTCACCTTGAATTCCAATTTCACCTTTATTTCCTTTGGGGCCAATTGGCCCAAGGTCCCCTTTTATCCCTTTCCTTCCTTGTGGTCCTAGCTCCCCCTGGTGACCTTTGTCCCCTACCGGTCCAGGAATTCCTTTTGGCCCAAATTTCCCAGGCCAGCCGCGCTCTCCTTTATCACCTTTGTTCCCTTTTTCTTCAACTCTGCCGTCAGCCCCTAAATGAAAAGGAAAGACCTTGCAGTTAATCTTTTACAGAGTTGTGAAAGCATCTGTCATCTGAGGGATGAAAGTATAAATCCAAGATAACGGGAAGAGACATTTATTATTTCTGTATTATCTAACACAAAACCAAGAGCAGATGAGGTGAGACTACCTTTGATTTTTGAGGAGAAGGAAAAAGCAGAAGAGGATACTAGGTTCCCCCCCAGGCAAACATATGAAATGAGAGAGTCTCAGATTATATCAGAATGAACAAGTTTGGAGAATTGGGGTCTTTGGAGTCTTCCTCCAGAAAGTGTGGGGTTTTTTTTTCCTTCTAAAACTTCTTAACACCATTAGGCCTGTTGGAGCTGGCCAGAAACCATATCCAGGCTCTTGACCAAGTTAAATTTTGTACTCCAGCCTAAGGTCAAATGGCAAAAAATGATGTAATCTGTTTTCACAGTGGCTGTGCTTAATGTAATGTTATGGCTTAACAGAAAAATATATATATTGCTTTAAAGAGTTTGAGACAGGTGACAAGTTCCTGCTTCTGTAAGCATAAAAATGCTTTTCTAGAACTAAATCTAAAGCAATGAACAACTGTACCCTTAGTCCATGATATCCAAAATGAAATTATGTGCTGAAGACACTACCAGTAGAAGAGTACAGAATTAAGCAGAAACATCACAATGCTGTCAGGAGATCAAATATGCTCTCATGAAAGGTGCTATGTTAGAATGGCCAAACTAGAACAAAAAGTCTTGATCAACGCTGCATGCTAAGCCTTCCAACCTGCAGTGGTATTCCAGTAAGTGGCAAGACATCACATTGAAACTGATGCATTGCATTTTCTTCACACAGAGTGAGAAACTTATGGGCCTCATCAGCTTTCCTCAATCTGGTCCCTGCCTATATTGACCATTTCTGGAGGACATCAGACTAGGGACAGCTGATAGATCCCATTTTTCTGGCTTTTTACAAAATTTTGTAAACATACATGATGATTGTCAGTTGTTTTGGGAATATTGCTGCTCACCTGACAGGATTTTAAAATTGCATCTTATATAATTTGTCCATGAGGTTATAATAAATACTTTACATGAAAATGAATTATTATATGGCTATTTAATAAACAACTACCCTCTTTGTTTTCCTGAAACAAAGCACAGGTTATTGTATGTATTATGGTCAGCAGAAGATTACCGGTGGATAAGCATATCCTCATATTCTGGATGAGACCAGCTTTGGCTCCTACCTTGTTCCCCCTTATTTCCATTGATGCCATCTCGGCCTGACTTTCCTGGATTTCCTGGGTCACCTAATAGTAGCAAAAGATAATGTTTGTTCATATAAATGAAATAACATTCAGAATTTCAAACAGACACCTTCATAATTCACTGGAGTATAAAGAAAAGGAGGAGCTACAGCACAATCAGGTGTGTAAGATTTTGTTGTCATAGCTTATCTCTATAAAATATAGTCCTAGAATTCCTCTGGAATTGATTTCTTTCGTATTTGTAGCAGGGCAGACATCAATGATTAAGTGACAAAGAAAATGAATAAAAGAAACAGACAGTGCTTACTATCTTGTGTTTCAGTCTGGCTAAAGCCATAATGAGATGATTTGGTTTGGGTTTAATGTGTTGTGTTTTCTAAGATATTGTACTTTCTTCACGATATAATGAGTATCAGTATGATACAATGGATGAAATATTGGGCTAAGATTTGGGAGACCCATCAGTGGATATTTAATGGGTGACAACACAGCCTGTCTTAAAAGGGTATTGTATGGCATAATTAAGAACATTGTCCATGGGGTCGCGATGGGTTGGACACGACTTTGCAATTAACAACAACAATGGCATAATTAAAGAATACCAGATATACTATTCTAAGTTCCTAGAGGAAAAGCAGAATAGAACTCTAACAAATTGAATTAATAATGTTATGGTTTAGCATGTAATGTGAACTTAGATAAAGATAAAACATAGTTAAACAAACCATGCTTAGCATGCCTGAATCAGGCCATTTTCTCCTTGGGTAGTATTTAACATGCATATATGCTTAATTTTGTTACTGGCAGTGACTCTGTGTCAATGAGGCATCTCCTGCTTTTGTCGATGAGCCAATGCCTTGAATGGCAGTACTATAGCTCTAGTATGTATATTCAGTACATTACATATGATGGACCTTTACTCCTTGTAAAGGACACTAAAATTTGGTTGACATTTATCAATCTGTTAGGTAGGGATTGTTGGTTTTATCACCTGGATGGTTCTGCTGTTATGACAGGGAGTAAGCTGCAGATTTCAGTCACACCCAATCATTCTTCATTCTTTCCTTCCAAATGTATATTCAGCATTTGAAAACAAATGTAGCTTTCTCTTCATGTAAATCAGTGGTTCTCAACCTGTGGGTCGGGACCCCATTTGGGGTCAAACGACCATTTCACGGGGGTCGCCAAACCACGCTGTCCACCATTTTTTCCCTTTTCCCTAGCTGTCCTACTCTCTCTTATTGGTGGCCACACCCACTTGGGGGTCACCACAACATGGGGAACTGTATTATGGGGTCACGGCATTAGAAAGGTTGAGAACCACTGATGTAAATGATGAGCCACATTTTTATAATATTTTCATTAACTATTTGGTATGACCTTCAGAAGTCAACAATCAGGCTGCAAATTGACTATTACAGCTTTGGACAAAGATTGGAGTATTTATTATTGAGAATATGTTTTTATGCATGCTTCAGAAATATTGCTGAACATACAGTTCATTGCAATAAAGCAATATGATACCTGTGTCTCCTTTTTCGCCCTTTGTTCCATCTCGTCCATCTCGTCCTGGTAAGCCATTGTGTCCAGGGTTCCCAGGAATTCCAGGAAATCTTTCAACACAGCTGTTTGGCCTTGGCATTTCTTCTGTGCTGACTGCAACAGCCAGCAAAAGAATCCAGAGTTTCATTCTATCGGATTTCAAATAGAAGAATCAATATATTACTTTTTAAAAAAAAAATCAGCAGTTACACTTTGCGAAGTAAATGCTAAACTTGAGTCATAAACAGATATTAGAGTTGCAGTGACCATTATTCATAATCCTGGAAAAGATATTTTAGTACATCATCCATGCCCAACTTGGTAGCTTCTTGGTAGCGTCTTGAACTTGGAAATTCCATTATCTTCCAGCCAATTTGACCAATAATATCCGCTTGAGGAAGGCTAGCATAGATAATATGGATCAATTATAGGTTTTATGAAGGAGGCTGATAATCAGTTATTCTAACTAGTTTCCATTCAAGGCTTACCTTTATTTATTGCTGCCCAGATGGATGTTTTCAGACATATATTGTACTTTCCTCCAATGGTTGTACATGAAGGAAAAATAAAGATAATCATTTAGTTGGTTACTAAGTTATAAAGAGTGTTATTCAATCTTCAGAAATGTTCAATGATTAATGTAGAGATAGATGCCAAGATGTTGATGTGGAATGATTTTGGTATTTAAATATTAATCTCCAGCAAACTGCCGAACACTGATATTAACTGCACAGAGTTCTATCACCTTCTACACAATGGGGGCTTCAAAGTTATATTGACTTATGGAGTTGTACTGATCTAAGCTTCTGTTTCCTTGTATGTATGTTTCAAGGGAAACATATCTTTGCCTCTTTGAAAAAGGATGTATATTGCATCCCTTCTCTGGAGCCACCTCGTAAACAGGCACTGCAACCAGGAAGATTCAGAACTGGCAGGAATCTGATTGCCTGCACAGAGCACTAACTCATTTCCCCATCGAAGTGATACCTATCTATCTATTTGCATAGAACATGCTTTCGAACTATTAGCTGGACAGAAGCTGAGATGAATGACAGGAGCTCATCCTGACATGCAGTGCTAGGACTTGAACCACTGGAGTAGAGATCACCTTCACCATCATTAAGCCATTGAGCTACTGCGCCTCTTTGCCTACCTGTTGACTACAGTATATAATGATACCATATCCATGAAGAGTATAACAATTATTCCTTCTTTTAAAGTTTTAAAATACAAGATAATATGTGAACATGGAAACTTTGACCAATGGATCTCTACTTGGGGGGGGCGGCTGATTTAATCCAAAAATATTTTTGGCAATTGTAATAGCATGTCAGTGGTTTATTCAAATCCTTTAGAGTTTGTTGGTTATGGAAAGATTCCTCAGAAATCTCTGGAGAATTAAATGGTTTGGCAGTGAAAATTAGGGGAAGTTGAACAGATCACTTTGTCAGTAGGAAATAACAGACTCCAGACATAAGCAAAACGTTCCTCCTTTGTGATTGGAGGAAAATCAGTAGATCAAAGCTGGCCATTTTTATTCCACCAAAACTGGTGTAATATATTAACATTTTCCAAAAAAGGAAGAGACTTGTTAATACCTAATCAGCCTCATAAATAATAAGTGATATTCTCAAAGGTGCCTTTTCAAACTGGACTGTTTTTTTCCTTGAGGAAGAAGAACAAAATGTTTCATTTTGATTACACAAACAAGTAGTGATAGCATTTTTAGAACACAGAAACAATAAAAAAGTGCCATTTTCAAAATCTCTATTGCTCTCTTGTCATTTTAGATATGATAGAAAACTCATTATCAACAAATGCCTTTGGAATGATTGCACACTAAATCGTCTTCTAGGCTGTTATCAACGTGAAACAAATGACACGGTATATTATATTGGTTGATAGAGAAGCTAATAGGACAGGGATCTTCAAACTTGGCCGTTTTATGACTTGTGGGTTTCAACTCCCAGAATTCTTAGCCAGCGTGCCTGGCTGAGGAATTCTGGGAGTTGAAGTTCACAAGTCATAAAATGGCCAGGTTTGAAGACCCCTGTAATAGGAGTTTAAATAATAACACCACTTTTGAAAATAATTATGAGGCTATTTCTAAACATTAGCTTAGGAATTAGGTTATTTCTGAACACCAGTTTATCATATTCTGTTTACCAGTTTTTCATATCCATTTTTCTATTCTATTCTATTCTATTCTATTCTATTCTATTCTATTCTATTCTATTCTTATTCTACAGGAGGACGATCGAGAGCATCCTGTCATATAGCATCACAGTCTGGTTGGGAAGCATCACTGCCTTAGACAGGTAGGTGGTGCAGAGAGTGGTGAGGATGGCCGAAAAGATCATTGGCAGTTCCCTCCCTCCCATCCAGGACATAGCACAGAAGCGTTGCTTGAGCAGTGTCCCTATTTGGGACACTACACATCCTCTTCACGACCTGTTTTCCTTGTTACCTTCTGGGAGGAGGCCTCGTGGTATCTGAAGCAGAACATCCAGATTCAGCCATAGTTTCATTCCATATAGCATTAACCTCATAACTCTCAAGCTTCCGCCTTCCATTATATATTTAAGATGGACAGTGTTTAATAATTTGTTATGTATACGTAGGAATGTGGATCTATACATGTGTTGTATATAGTATGTTTAGGTGTGTCATGTATGTGTTCACTTTGAGAGTGGGCAACTAAATTTTATTTTTGATGTGTGCCGTTGTGCCCACAGTAAAAAAATGACAGTAAAGATTATCTTCTCTTCTCTCTTCTCTTCTCTTCTCTGTTGTTCCATTCCATTCTTTCTTCACCAAGAGTTACTTTCGATAATGAAATAGACAGCACATAACTTAAATAAATAAATCAATAAACACCTTTTTAGAAAGAGTGCTCCAGAATTTTTCTGAGTGTCAGATGCCAGGTGCAGGATGAAGCAAGGTGAAAAACAAGATTGTGACATTAAGAACAGTTCCTCTCATTTCACCAGTGTTCTTCTCTGCCTGACATGTCACTTATACTATTTCTGAATGGAATGCAGTAAATAGAATATGTATGTGTAATTAAACATCCCACTTTGATTTGTGGTTTACTGTGAATGGCCATGCGAAAGCGAAATGGATGGTTTTGGGCCAGACACTCTCTTTCAGCCAAACTCGCCTCAAAGGGTTGTTGTTGTAGGGAAAATAGAAGGAAGGAGTATTATCAAGTGTTGCCATCTTGTGTTACTTATAAAATAATAAAGGTAGGATAAAAAAAAATCTAAAAAAAATAGCCCCGAGACTCAGTGGTCATATCTGATATCAGGAAGCAATGCCTTTTGTGCAAATTATTAGTGGTGAAATTATTTCTTGGTGTTAAGTATTAGGCTGATGACAAAGGAGTAATTTTAGTGAACATTCAAACTGTTCCCCTCCCTTAGTCACTTTGACAAATACACATACAGTTTAAGTGTAATTTATCAAACAATACAGTTGGCTGAATTCACAAAACCCATTAAGTTGCAGATTATAATATAGAGCACATGCTGGGATTTACAGGTCATATTTAGGCAAAAGCAATTATGACCATATAACATGTGACTATAGCAATATTAATGTAGAATGCAGAATATGTGTCCCTTCATTTGAGTTGAACATGGCAAACAAGGCACTTAATGTTTATGCACTATGCATTTCTATGAAAATTGAGAACATTCTTAAAAGTTTTTTGAAAAACAGAAGTAGGCCAAATAAATAAAAGCACTTTCTTTTTGCTGTCAATAAACTTCATTTTTAAATTTTCACTTTATGCACTGTGAAAAATCACACACACAAAAAATAAACTGTATAGTAACATTTATATAAGACACTGCTGGTAAATGTGCACATTAAAATATAAAGTTAGAAGATAAAAGGAATGTACATTTCTATATACATTGCAGGAAAACACATTTGATATAACATATTAATGCAGATAAATCTAGCTAGAGGGATTACAGCAAATACATAGCAGGCTAAAGGGACCATATACACACATTGAATTTCAGCTTCCACAGCCTTTTGAAAACGAAGACATGCTCTATGACTGAAACAAATATGGGTAGTGCTTGACTCATGACCAGAACCGAGCCCAAAATTCCCATTGCTAAGCAAAACAATTGTTGATGACTTTTCTTGCCATAGTTGTTAAGTGAATCATTGAAGTTGTTAAATTAATAACACTGTTATTAAGTGAATCTGGCTTCCCCATTGCCTCTGCTTGTCAAAGATTGCAAAAGATGACTATATGATCCTGGGACTCTACAACTTTCATAAATACATGCCAGTTGCCAAGCGTTTGATCATGTGACCATGGGGATGCTGCAATGGTCGTAATTGTGAAAAATGGTCATAAGTCCATAAGTTTTTCAGTGCCATTGTAACATCAAATGGTTACTAAACAATTGATTGTTAAGTCAAGGATTCTACATGGATGCAGAAAACAAACTGTATGAAAGAAAAAAGTCACAGAAAACTTGCAAAATAAAATATACAAGCTGAATACTTTGTACACACATATTAACAATTTAAATTGATTTTTTTTCAGAATGCATTTATTATAAAGAAATCTCATGTACACAGAAAAAAAAGCAATTGATAACAATATTGTTTTATTATGGCTAAGTTCCTTTGGCTGGAGCTCCAAGTTAACATCTAAAATATTATTATTATTTTTAAAAAAGTGCCCTCCGACAAAATTTCAACTAACTTCTTCACTAACACAACTTTTATAGTCAAGGTTTATTTTAAGTTAGAAATTCTGGTTTCTGAAATCCAAAGGGTGTCTGTTTTGCATAACACTTAAGAGCTGTCCAAGGTGGAATAATATGGCAATAGACCAGGGGTAGGCAACCTTGGCTCTTTTATGACTTGTGGACTTCAACTCCCAGAATTCCTGAGCCAGCAATAGACTGTATAGTAATACTAGCCAAGCTTTTCAGTTTAGTTCATGAGAATATAACCTCTAGTGAACTTATTTTAAGAAAGTATTGGTGCATTAAGTGTTTTGAGCTCAACATTTTCCATTCTGAGTTTGAAATGATTTTTAGTTTACGATAACTGTTCCAGCCAGTTCCAGAAATATTCCAATGCTGTTTTAACTATTCTGTGGTGTTCTGAACTTGAAACAGTACCATTCTGAATCCAAGACACTTCCAGGATAGTCAGATCAGCCTGGGAAACTTCCATAAATCAGAACAAGCCATTTGAACTTAAGACGTATTTTGAATTTGAAATATTGTTCACCTTGTTAAAATATAAATTATTAATGAATCAAGGATTCAGAATTTGGCACTTCTCTTTCTCAACAGAAGCAAGATGGAGTTTTCTGTTTATTCACACAAGGAGAATTCTTATTAATCTAGAGTTTAAAGAGGCTGTGTAAAAATGGCCTACAGTCTTCATACCAGTAACTTTCCAGATGTTGTCCATACCCAACCAGAATGGCTACTATCCTGAATAATAGAAATTGATCATACAAAATCTGGGACTCCAGGTTTGCACAACATTTAATATGAGAAATTTAAAACCATGGATGCTGGGTATTCAACTTTGTGTTTTATAATATTTTGTGGCAAAGACTTTGGAAGGAATCTAAGAAGTTAAACCAAGCAACAATCAAATTCAACAACCAGTTATCCACTTTTCTGAATGTAAGGTGGAATTGGTACAGCTTCAAAATCAATCATACTATTTAAAATTTGAAGTTCTTATCAAGCCAAGTTTATGATCAATTGGAAGCATAACATTCTGAAATGTAGTTTAATTTCCAGATAGGCCAGGTTTAGTTAACTTTGCATGTCCATTTTGCCTTTGTGTTTCTGAAATGAGAGTTGTGTACTGTTAGCAGTACGTTTTTGAAATCAGGGTTTTTAAATGTAAGAAAATTGAAAATTTCTGGGAAAAAATGTAGAAATTCTTATGTTTTGGGAAAGGGATCCAGTGACAAGTAGAAAATTTGAGAACAAATACTAACTTTGACTTGGCTTTTCAGAACTTAATCAGCTGAAGATGATAAAATATTACCCAGGAAATGTTAGGCACTTAATTTGTTAGGATAAATAGCTTACAAGAGTTCTTGTAGTAATCTAAACTGTGATCATTTTTATCAGATCTTTGTAGTATTCCAGACCAAATGATTGTTAATATTGAAAAAGCCTAATAATTTTCTCTCTTCAAATACTCTTGCAAGGTGCAAAAGCTTTTCCTTCATAGAGTATACAATTAGGCTGCAAATAGCTAGCTAACAGACTATTAACAAAAACAGTTTGCCAAGCAAAAAGTTGAATACAGCCTTATTCTTTCATAATATGAATGGTATAATTTCCCTCTCTGTAACATTTGAGGATTTTCTGAAGAATGTAACATAGTTATCAGTGCATCTGCAAACAAATTTGAAGAATTCTATTCTATTCATTTCAACCACTAAATCTACAGTGTTTACTGGAAAAGGAACTGGGAACACGCAGAGAATAGAGAATGATGTTTTAATCCTCTCTCTTTTGTCTAGACAAAATAGCAGATATCCCTCACTACTTCTCATACTGAACTAAAAGAGAGTACCAACAGTAATGGTGGTCTCTTCTTTTAATTATAAATAGCAGTCTCTCCATCTAAACCACGGGGGTCAAACTTGATCATGTCACATGATGCATCGCAATGGGTTTTTTTGCCTTTGCGGAGCTGGGGTGGGTGTGGCCTGCGCATGATGTATCTGGCCCACAGGCCGCCAGTTTGACACCCCTGATCTAAACAGTGTAAAGAAGACTTAAAGCATGTTTAACAGATCTTTCTGGGGTGGAAATATGAAAAAGTGAGAAGGGGAGAAGGAGGTCTTCCTGGAGAAAAATATGGCTATTTTGATATTATGATTAGAGGTAGAAAACCTATGCCTCGTATTCTAAAAATTAAGAGTACTGAAGTTTACTTATGGCTGCAAACCATAAGTAAAATTCTGCGACTTTTTGATATTTGGTGGTAAATAAAAGGAAGTAGATATATAAAACTTCCAACATGCTTAATGCATCTATTAAGAAAACTTTTGCCCAATTTTCAACCTGCCAAAATGATAAAAAATCCACATGTCCTCAAAAATTATTTTAGCATAGCGAGCCTCAAATCAGAAATGTTTGGTCAGCCATCTAAAATATACTATAGTCTTTTGTTACAAGTCCCAATTATTAGACACAATTTTAGGGGCACATTTTAAAAATATGAATTTTTCAAATTTTAAAAAGTTTTCATTTTAAGAGAGCATGCCAAGTTATTAAGATAGTTTATATGTGACAAAGGGGGATACAATTTCTCATTAGGCATGTTCCCCTTCACTGGGGTTTCCAGACTGCAGTTGGACAGCCATCAGTCAAAAGTGTTCTTGGAGCTCATGCATTGAACAGAAGGTGGATCTAGCTGGCCAAGATGGATGGAAACTAATTAAGGGGAGAACCAACCTAGAACTAATGAGAACTTTCCAGACAGCAGGGACAATTAATCAATGGAATGCTTCCCTTCAGAAGTTGTGGGTGCCCCAACATTGGAGGTTTTTAAAAAGAGTTTGGACAGCTATTTGTTTGAGATGGTCTAGGGTTTCCTGCTTGAGGAAGACCTCCACGGTCCCTTCCAACTCTGTTATTCTGAATGATACAAGACAAATTCAAATTGCCTTCCATAACCATTTCAGCTTGTGCACTCATTCAGTAGTTATTCTTGCAAAACCTATGGCTGTTCAAACCAAATAGTCAACTAAGAAGATAATGAACTGGAGATCACTACTGCATTTTTTTAAAATTAATAGGGGGGGGGAAGGCGGATATCAAAAGCAAGTATGAACACACAATGAACAATTGAACATGAAAACTATTTTTAGGTATCGTCCCCCCAGCAGAGTGTTTTGCAGGTGAATTAAGATTTCAGTTTCTCTAATCCAGTTCCACTGCTATTTTTGAATTAGACTCAAAATCCAGCATACCTGAAGGGGACGAAGGGCTGTTTTGAAGGATATGTTATGCTATGTACTGAGGCATATGTAGCATCCTTGTTATTAAAACTATCTGTTCATATTTAAACATTCTTGTTAGTAAAGACATTTCAATGTGTATTAAAAATGAAGATGCACCAATTCCTTTCAATCTATTCATAAAATCAGTCAGAGCTAATCAGGATGCATCTTTCGTTAGCATTTTCATTATATCAGAGGGTTTTTATTGTCTATTGCTGAAGCTGCCAATCGTTAAAAATCATTATAATACCATATGTGTGTGCCTGTATGTACATAAAGGTAATTGTCCAGTTGGGTCCGACTCTAGGGCACGGCGCTCATCTCCGTTTCTTGGTCAAAGGAGCCAGCATTGTCCGAAGACATTTCTGTGGTCATATAGCCAGCATGACTATATACCGAGGCACATGAAACACTGTTACCTTCCCACTGAAGTGGTACCTATTTATCTACTTACATTTGCAGGCTTTCGAACTGCAAGATCGGCAGGAGCTGGAGTAACAGGAGCTCACCCTGCCACACGGCACTCGGGTCTCAAACCTGGGCTGTTAGCTTTCCAGCTGACAAGCTCAACATCTTTAACCGCTGAGCCACTGTGCCTCCTATATGTATATACCACGGCACAATGAAGTCAAACTTTGGAACTACTGAATCTCCCTAAGTTCAATCTTTAATACTGAAGCATGTCTGAAAAGTGTTGCAGTTTAGCTGGATGGCAACCTCTCCTAGCTATATCTGCTCAAAAATAAGTTCCGATGAAATCAAAATGGTTTACTTTCTAAATTTCTATTGAGGAATGACTCATATACATGTTTTACATTTTACCTTATCTAGTTGAAGCCATAGCACTTCATACAGTTTAGCCTTTCTTTTGGGTCAAGCTGGCTAAGAAATTATAGTCCAACCTATCTAGGAAAGGCTTTGTAACAAAAATAATATAAAAATCCCTGAATTTGTTTTCGCTGTCATAAGTTGTTTATGAAATACTCTGAGCTAGTTTTGTTAACCATGGTTTATTGAGTCATGGTTTACAAACTGAGCCATGACTTACAAACTGCAGAGGCTGTGTTACTGTAACAGATTAAATTGAACACACCCATTATAGCTTAGGATTTTCAATATCCAGTGTTTTACTATAAGCATTAGCAATGTAAGAGGGTGACCAATAGCATGCCATAAACCCTAATTTATGGCAGTTGTCCCGAGGGAGGGTATTTTTAGAAACCCCGTGTTAAAAATCAATTTCATTTCACAGAAGAGAACAAACCAAATCAAAACAAGGACATATCATTTTAATAGTCTATAAATAGGCCATGTTTCTAATCACGTTTAATCAAAATTCATTTCTAATGTCACCAGATGGTCCTAGTGTTGGATACTCTTAACAGAATGCCAAACAAATAATTCCTAAGCCTTTTCTGGTTTGTCTGATGCACATAAGAGCAACCACATAAAAAGATCATGTTGGAACTTGTTTAAAGTTATTTTTGTCAGAAACCTGCAAACCAGATGGAATGAATATATTTATGGGATTGAGTAAAAACTCTCTCAGGTTCCTTTTTCATATCCTTATTTTTGTATAGCCACACTGAGGCCATTTAAAACACTCCTAAAATAAAAAAAACACTTCCAATTTTTCATAAAGTACAAGCAGGCATACCGGAAACCAATGATGTAATTTTCATGGACTCAAGAGCAGAGATAACAAAATGAAATCCATTTCTTGACGATCAGATACTATATACAGCAAAATACCGGTTTTGGTAAGATTCCACCCTGAGTCCAAGGGGGACTTTCTTCATATAAAAATACATGTTCATATATTTATGATATCGAGTTCACATTTTCTTCCTTTTGCCATGAATGTGTCCTGGAGGAAGTCTAAGTCTCACTTAACAGAACAACACAGCAAACAAAGACAAATAGGAATAACTAAGCAGTTTTGTCAGTACCAACAACTTGATGATGTAAGAGCTATAGGAAGGATGAGACCACCCTTTGCCAAATTCTGCACAAAGGCAGAGAAACTATCCTTCCTGTTTTTAAATTTGGTCAATCCATTCACTATTAAGCCTGTCAAAATGACTTAAAAGTTTTGAACCATTCCTTTGGTACAAGGATGACTTATGCACATGCCCTTTTCTGAGATAGCAGCAATTTGCTACTGTGGTCAAATGGTAACTCTCCTATCAGTCTGTTTATTGATTCAGGACCACATCCATTTCAGATCATTCACTATCTCCTTCAATAAACCATGTCTTCTTCATGTTGCTCAATGAAGGTTTTGGTGGAAAATCAGAAATCAACCCATATCTTCTATCCAGGGCAGAATCCAGATTTTCCAGCTGGACCAACAAAAGCTTTGCTGGTAAATTGTTCCCTTTTTCCAGATGGCCTCTCAGGTCATGGATGTTGGGCTGTTCATTTCTTAAATGGTGTCAGTTTGTTAAAAGTGTGCCAGAAAAGGGATGGTTTCCGCTTTGGTTCTGCTAGGGCAAACACCTGCTGCTGTGGAATACTAGTGGGCACTGTAACATGACGCTGATGGATAGGATGCAAACTCTGGTGTGGCGGTGGCACTGGGCATCCATTATAACTGACACCTGTAGAAGAAAACAATAGCCAAAGATTATAATTCAGGACCTATTCACATGACACTTTTTGCTATACATCAGGAAATAGGAATCAGAGGCCAGGGCAGTCTCACCATTAGGCAAAATTACAAGGACCAAACATGGTAAATTGGAGCCAACTCCCTTTGCTGTCCACCACTTTACTCATTATAAGTGTTAAGAATGGGAGTATACAACAGATAGAGAAAAAGCTCGTGGGGTAATAGGGCAATAGAAGAAGGGAAACTGGGAGATCTTCTTTTCTACTCAAGCAGCAGTCCTTCTCCTACCTCAAATAGCATGTTTTTTGAGACAGCATTGCTGTGATACTCTAGTTTTCCTGAAACTACATACCTGGCTAATTCAGAGAGCAGGATCCAAAAAGAAGCTGATCCAAACAGCATGTTTAACCAAATCTTCTAAAGACAAAATGTATTCATATAACTTGTTTAACCATTGTTAATTTCTTTTGTGTGTATTATGTAAACAGAGCATGCTAGTTTATGATTAAATTATTGTGTAAACCTAGAAAATGAAACATATTAACTAATACAGTGAATGGGTTCTGGGAGTCATAGTTCAACACTATATATATATCATAGGTTCATCATCCTGTTCTATTACCAGGGACCCCCTATATCTACAGTCATGTACTTATGAACATAATGATACATATGGATTAACAACCAGGAGTGATATCTTGCCAATATCCAGCTAGTGAAGCATAGGAAAATCTAACCCGTTGCATCTACACTGCCTAGTCTATGTGCCACTTCTTTATACCTTTAATACCCAAGAAAACAAGATTATTCATCTGAAAGGAAAGGTATCTTGGGTGAACCAGTCTTTGGTCATGGTGGGGGAAGATGCTTTAAATATTCACCTTTCATTTTTCCATTTCTTGACTTCCGTGCATTTTGCATTGCTTGCTTCTTTTGGTTTTCTGAGATTTCCATTCCTATGTTTGAAGGATAAATGATAGAAATTTTAATGCTATTTCAAGAACGAGATTGTAATATGTTGTTAAAGCAAAGTTCAATAAAAAGCATCACTGAGTAACAATCTAATTTCAAAAGAGGAGATGCATCACAATTTAATAAGAGTGTGGACTTTATACATAGAAAACCTCAGTTTCAATTCTCAACATCTCTGCAAGGATGTCATAACTTCTGAAAAAGGTAAACAAGCCATTGCCATTGAGTGTAGAGAATACTGAGAAAATGGACAAATGGTTTGATTCAGAATAATGCAGATTTGTCATTCCAGAACAGTTCTACCAAAACGAACTAGGTAAGTGGAAATCACAAGGAATTATTCCTGAGAATCTGGATTTGCCCCTTTCAGTCATAACAGTACATAACAACATATTTAAAAGTTGTTCATTATTTAAAATTAACCACCTAACTCTGGGTGTTGAGTCCATTGATACCAAAACCCCATCAGAAATAAACAAAATATTGCACCTTGGCTTTAATTTTAAAAAAATCAGTAATGCGATCCTTCCAGCCCATTGATGGAACGACTCTAAGCACAAAGCATTTAATCACAATCAAACTGAATTTTAAAAAATCATAAAATTTTACATGCTACAATCTCACAACATTTGGGTTACATCATGAACATTTTCAATATAGTTTTGGTGATTTGGGGAGTTAGGCAACGAGGCCAGTGGGAGAGACTGTGCAATGGGAAAATATTCCAAATTTCCACTCTAAAGTTTTCGCTTAGCAAAAGATAATACTTACCCATTTCTTTGTCTTCTTGCACTCGTCTCCTCTCATTTATACAAGCCTCCAGCCACTTTTTTTTATCACCTGGCTTTTTCCCACAAAATAGGTGAACTTCTTCTGTAGCATTATTTACAATTTTGAAAGCATTTTTTACGGAGATATTAAAGTCTTTGTCTTTGCCATCCTCAACATCTACCACCTCCATTTCGTCCATGTCCATCCGGCCTTTGTAATACAACATGTCCCTTCTCAATAAATCCTTCTTACAGAACACAAGCTGATGGTCAAAAAGAAAGAATGTTCTTTGCTGACTTTTGCCTTGTTTGGAGATTTTGGTCAATTCCCCTGAGTGGATTAATTCAGAGCTTTTGCCTAAGATGTCTTGCCCCTAAAGCATTTGTAAAAAAATGAAAAGAAAAGGAGATAGCAAATTTTACTTTATTAGCACCATGAATGATGTTAGATAGATAAATAATTCATGCTTCTATTAATCTTTACTATTAATCTATTAATCTTTAGTCTCCAATATGGTAGCCACCAAGCCTGAACTGCTTGCCACTCTTTTTTTATACCTATGTCAGTAAATGTAGCAAAACCTTCCCTCACCAGAATGGGGAAGACATCTCACTCCACCCCATCGCCAATTTAAAATATTAGAGCTAGCTGTTACCTATGTTAACTATCATCAATAGATCCCTGACAGGAGGTTCATTTGTCCCTCCTCTCCATCTCCAGTTAAGCCAGTGAAATGGTCTGTTGCGTACATAAATATTGAAGATTATTTCTTGGTGAACAACAGCCACAGACAATATCTATCCCTGTCAGAGACCCTTGTGGCAATACTCTAAAGCAGGGGTCTTCAAACTTGGCCCTTTTATGGCTGGCTGAGGAATTCTGGGAGTTGAAGTCCAAAAGTCATAAAAGGGCCAAGTTTGAAGACCCCTGCTCTAGAGTGTTTGGTGGGACGTAAGCTTTTCTCCCGTTATTCACCTGGAGCTACTATCTTAAAGTCACTAAAACATTGTTTAAGTCACTTAAGAGAAGAACTGTGAAGTCTAGGCTACACAAAAATCAAGACTTCAGTAGCACTTTTTCAGACTAATACTTTTATTGAAAGGCCTAAGCTTAGTCATAAAAGCTTATGCCTTTTAACCCTAGAGAAAAGAGAATAAAATATAAATGTACTTGCAATTGCAGCAGCTTCTTTTCTTGTCTTCCTTTATCTTTTCTATTTCACTTTTTGGACTTTTTCTCACATACTTAATACGTTACTTTCCTTACCTTTCTCTTTCAAATTTGTATTTCCATTAATTTTTTAAAATAAAAATTCCATAGGGATTTCTTTCTACTGAAGAACGTGATCTTTGCCTCTGTCTCTTTTTCTCTGTTTCAAACTTTGTGGTTGTGCTTATAACCCTGTTTTTAGTTATAGCAATATGTGCAGAGGCCCTAAATGATAGTTGGCCACTCCAAAACAGAATTGAACAGGCTGATTCAAATGTTTACTGAATTCTGAACCTAAACATACATGATTGTACTGGATTTTAGATTTAAACCAAATTATCTCTCCAATCCAAGGGTTATCAGAAAGGTACCTAAGGATTCCAGGATTTTATTATACTCTTAAATAGTGCCCCAGTCTCCAAGATCATGGACTATGATTGCCAAAATCTCTCAAAAAATGGAACTGTTTTAAAAATCCCCCCCCCCAAGTTGCCAATCCCAGTTCAATGAGATTACTTGCAGCAGTTTTACAAAAATAACCAAAAACTAGGAGAGCCCAGTTAAGTAAAAATGCCTCTCCTTTGCACAGATTATACCCTCAAAATGTAGAGTGTGAAGAAAAACTAACCAGTATTCAGGAAAAAGAAAAACCTATATTGACTCTAACTTCACCTCTTCTCAATTTCAAGTATACAACTAAATATCACCCAGCTGCTACAAAAATCTCTGTAAAATCCCCAAGTAAGTAAATAATTGAGTTCAGTGATTTCTAACATTGCTTCTTGGTTTGGAATGATTCTGCTGTTCTTAAGATTTTTTTAAGCCTTTTGGAGGAGAAGCAGAAACAATTTGGTGCAGCTGAGTTGTTGAGTTTTTAGGACATCAGCCACTTGATGAATCATTGAGAAAAATAAAAGTGAAATAAATTAATAAATTATTTGAAGTAAATCATAATCACCACAATGGAAATGAACAACCACCTTTTTACAGTGGAAGCAGCACAACATAAGAAAACACCCCTTGAAACAGTGGGGAGAAACCCTGGGTCTTCAAGCTTGAAAAATGCCTGGCAATGTTTCCTCACCTCCCAACTGACAATGGAGACTTGCCAGCGAGCAATCTTGTCTATACTTTCTAGCCTTCGTTTGCGTTCATTGATGAGGCAAGCTACGTTCTTCATGGTTTCGTGTGCTGCCTTGATATTGTTATAGTCACTGTTAAAGAAAGAAAGATACTGGTCAATCCCTGCAGAGGATGCATCTTATTCATTTACTAGATTAATATCCTACTTTAATAAAAAAAAGTGACCCTGAGCAGTTTATACCTACCTGATTCAGTAATCAAGCCAAAAAAATACAAAGTCAAAACAATAGCAAAAACCACAGGAATGATCAGTCTAATAAAGGAAAAAAAATAATTGTAATACTCCATAAATACATCGCATTAAGCATTCTCCTACAAGAGGGAATTATCCTATCTGCCAAATTCCAAAAGGTTGCTGAAACAGCAATGTCTTAATAGCCTTACAAAATGCCACACATATAGGAAACAATCTATAGTCTCTTTAGCATCTTCTCTGACAGACGTTTATGGGCAGTGGTGAGAGTGGCAGGAGACTCCATTTCTACAAGTACCATGATGGATTCTTCCCACCGAACAGAGACAATGGCTCTAACAGCAACCCCTTTGTTAGGCAGAGAGAACATGGGGCAGCTCAGATAAAAGGAAGGCTGAAGCCTTTTCTGTACAAAGCTCTACAAATCTTTTCAAAATCTCCAAGACAGCCCTGCATTAATCCCAAAGAACAAAGACAACAAATATCTCCCACACTCCTCTCTATCTGGAGTGTAGCTGCAGTTGAAAGGGATTTATATCCAAAAAGGGTGCATAAGATAACCAGCGCAATTTCCTGTCCAGGTTGCATATTAACTGTGTTTTTTTAAAAAAATGAATCCCACACTTAATTGCCTCATTGTCTGAGCACTTTTACAATGGAAATTAGAGCTTTCAGTCTTGTTGGAAAAAACAGATTGCCTGTGGAGCAATTTTTGAAACCACCTTTAAATTTAGAAAAGATGTTCCAAACAACCCCTACGGTACTTCTGGCATGATTCATCTAAGAAACCTCTAGCATGATAACAGTCCTGTAAAAAGACCGTATGATTTCAACAAGTACATTTTTGCAATTAACTGAAAAGACCATAAACTGAGTTCTCAACTGCTGCTATGGATACTTCAAACAGTGCAAATTTGCCATTTTCCTCTCATTCCTTTTAGAGAAGTGACCCACAGGCCAGGGGGCCAGCAAAATTGCCAAACCATTTACAACATTCCTAGAAAGCACTGAAAGACCAATACATTAAATAAAAATGTAACATTCAAAATCTTCCACGAGTATTAAACTCACACAATCCCACCATTTTCAAATCAGATTTCATGAGCTTATATGGGAACACTGAAGTCTTGTGAGTTCTTGCATGACTCCTAGATAAGGGTGCTAAAATCTCACTAGCAATTTAAAAAAAAATTGATGGCAAGACAGCCTGCATAACATTAGGCAAGAAGGTTCAGTGACTGAAAAGGTTATAGACCTCTGTAGCTCTGATAACAACTCCCTAGGCTCTTAAGCAGATTGTTCCAATTAAAATAATCACAGAGCTAGTACTAGGGTATACCTAGGACTGACCTTGTCTCTGAATTACAACTCTCTCCTTGCATAGTTACTGACTTTTATGTTCATTCTAATGGTGAGATAGAATGTGCTGAGAGGTACTGAGTGGCTCAAAGAAATCTAGGAAGAAGTTAGTTTGTGTTAGATTACATTTCCTTTTTTCATCAGCCTGCAATGTCCATGTAGGAAGTGGGTGATTTATACTGTTGCGAGGGTATAGGATTACAAGAGGGATGTACAGTCATGTAGTTTGAAAGTCATGGGAGCTGTCATCCAGCCTATCTTTAGAGCTCTCGGGTGAAAAGTTGGATATCAAGCAAGTAAAGTTCCTCTTTATTTGATTACGCAGTCCATGCACTTTCAGTCCATTCAGAATAGCAGAACTTATAACAGACATGTTAAGCAATCAAAAAGTATTAAAACTCTGAATCATAGTTTATCATCCAACAGATCACTTTCTCTCACACTAGTAATTTCCATTCAGTTTGTAAGAATTAGAAAACAGTTCAGTGAGGTGTGGAGAATTGATTGGTTTATCTTCTAAATCAATCTTTCCTACCTTAGTAAGTAGCTACAACTCTCGGCATTCCACCCATTGACTATGCTTGCTGAGAGCTACAAAAAGTTGTAATTCAAAAACTATATCCAGAAGGGCCTCAGCTCCTCAATCTGTCACAAAAATTGACAGTGCTGTCTGTAAATTCTGGGAGTTGTAAGTCCAGCATATCTTGAAAGTGTCGGGCTAGGGCGGTGTAAGGCTAGCTCAACTATGTTTTTAAGAGGTTGAGGATCCCCTCTCCACAAGGTTATAAAATTGTTTCAAAACAATTGTTTCATCTTATCCTTGTCACACTGCACAAAAAATGCTAAAATCTCAATAGGTCTCCTGCAAAATGATTGAAATCTAATAGGATTTTGTCATTCTTGTCCAAAAACTTTACGAGAGCCAACCATTTCCACTTTAAAATTTAATTCCATGGGGTATAGGGGTATCATGGGCTGCATGTGCTGCGTTCCAGTCCAATTTAACTGAATGCTCTCAACTAAAATACATAATTTACATTTCAGCACAGTTTAACAATTTTACCTACTTCTCAAGATGGTTTAGAAGTTTCTTTTCACTATCACTAAGAATTGTATATGAAGAGGACATACAAATTTAAACCTGTGCTTCTGGAAAAATTGAAAGGCAAGGGTGCAATTGAAGGGCTCTCTTTTTTATTTGTGTGCTTGTGATGGACATGAAAAAAGGAGGAATGTTTATTGCACCCATCATGGCTGCTTTCATTTGATCATATCCTTTTCAGGGGTAGTCAACACTGGCTCAGGAATTCTGAGAGTTGAAGTCCACAAGTCATAAAAGAGCCAAGGTTGATTACCCCTGCTTTAGATCATATCCTGCAAGCATCCTTGGTCAGTGGATAGAAGCTAACCTGAATGTGGAACGTTCCCACAGAAAAACCTAACCAGTTGGCCTTACCTATGATCCTGAGTGGTGTACTTCAATAATTCAGCAAGCTGCAAGGGATATTTACAGATTTTCTGAACAGGAGTGAGAAGGAAACCATCAATGGCAATGTCAATCATTTGCTGAAGGAGGCGACAAGCTTCAAAAAAATGGCGATATTTGCTCTGCTTCATCAGGTTGGAAAGCTCAAGGCAGGCTCCAGGGTGATTGTTACAATACTCAGAATAGATTGCAAATCCTTCTTGCTAAAAGTAAAAACAAAAATACAAAAACAATTTTAAAATATCTCGCAGCTGGAAGGAGAAAACTAAAGGCACAGATAAACTGCAAGCTGTAGAAATTGCTTTCGCAATCCTGCAGCTGTTTCAAAGTGAAGAAAGGGAGAGGACAGGGATGTAAGACACCTGGATTTCCTGCAAAGGCACAGAAACAATATGACTGTTTCTCAGAAAGCTGACTAAAAATGAATAATTGAGCTTGGCAATCAGTCAGGCATGCAGGACCCAGAATGAATGAATCCCTGCAGCAAAGCCCCTTAGTGCAGCCCCAGCACCAAACTGTTGAAAATCTACAGCACAGTTCTCTAACGTTTAGAGATGAGAAACACTAAAAACTGGTATAAGCCTAAAACAGAGGTGTCAAACTCGCAACGTCACATGACAAGTCGTGACGTATTGTGACTTTTTTTTTCCATTGGGGTGGGCACAGTTTTGGCATGACGCATCCAGCCCATGGGCTAGCAGTTTGACACCCAAGCCCTAAAATATACTTACTATAAACCCCCAAGTCCTGGCCCTTTTTGCATAATCAGCCTCCTCATTCTGACCTTTGCCTCTTCAGAAAACATAACTTTTACTGAATTATGCTGACGTTAATTCTGCAGTGTTGTCTCACTGTAGGTTTCTCCAGTTCACCAAATTCCCTTTCTCTTGCTCTTTACTACTTAGTCAAATGAGGCTATTTAACCAACTTACATGCTGAAGAAAGCAGGATCCTATTTCACTTAAGTGGGGCTCTTCTTTGTTGTACTGCTTTTCTAGATCTTTCAAAAATTTTCTTTGGAATTTGTAAATATCTTCAATATTTCCAAATATGGTGCTTAGCTGGGCCGATGTGAACATTCCGGTATGTTTGCGACATTGCCGAATGTATCCCTAAGAAATCCAACCGAAAAAGGTCTTAATATTGATCAGGGTAACTAAAAATTGAAGGTAAGCACTCTACCACTTTACATTAAAAGAAGTTCAGTCATAACATTTCCTTACTTGTCTACTGCAATCATTCTGTAGATTTCTAGGGAACAATTATTTTACACAACTCAAAGTCAATATACAGGGATTGAATTCTACAGCATTACAGAATTAATTTACTTTAAGGAAGTAACAACTGTTTTAATTCAGCATCTGGACAACACATTTCAATTTGCTCCCAGACATCTATATTATATTTCTATGGCAAGAAAATCTAGTGCAGTATACTGGAATAGGCTCATGACTTGGTTTTCTGCTGAAAAAACACACCATAGTCTGAGTAGTAGCAAATGCCTTTCCGTATCTTTTCAAAACAAAGTTGGGGAAATATTTATAACAAGTCAGTGTCTCTTTCACTTGGGAAAGTGATCGGAAGAGCTTTTGATAGACACAGGGTCAGTTGAGACAAAGCAAAAATATTCAATAGAAGTCATGATCACCAGCAACCTTTATTCTGTAAAACAGAAAAAGACTTTTTTTCAAATTTTATAATAAATATTTGTTATTATGGCACTGACTTATTAAAGGTAGTCCTCAACTTACGACTACAATTGAGCCCAAAACTTGTTGTTAAGTGAGACATTTGTTAAGTGAATTTTGTCTCATTTTACAACCTTTCTTGCCTCAGCTGTTAAGTGAATCACTGTGGTTGATAAGTTAGTAACCCAGTTATTAAGTGAATCTGGCTTCCCCATTGACT
This sequence comes from Crotalus tigris, assembly GCF_016545835.1. Lineage (NCBI taxonomy): Eukaryota > Metazoa > Chordata > Lepidosauria > Squamata > Viperidae > Crotalus > Crotalus tigris. Next base: position 416,046 of record NW_024096483.1, read on the forward strand.
TTGTTTGTCGGAAGGTCACAAAAGGTGATCACATGATCTTAAGACACAGCAACAGTCATAAATATGAATTAGTTGCCGAGCATCTGAATTTTGATCACATGATCATGGGGATGCTAGAAAGGTTGTAACTGTGAAAAACGGCCATAAGTCACTTTTTTTCAGGGCCGTTGTAACTTTGAACAGTCACTAAATGAACTGTTGTAAATTGAGGACTACCTGTAGTTCCTTTCTTCTCTTTGCCCATGTTGCCTTTCCTGTCACTTTCTTCTGTTTTTCTCTGTTTTTTCCATACTGCAGCCTTATGTTGACTGACTCAGATGGACTGACCTGCTGGAAATGACTTTGTCCACAGTAATGACCTGATGTTCTTCCTGGACTGTGTGGACCAGATAACCTTGCTGGGATTTTCTCTTACATCATTATAGCTCCCATCCAAGCCAGGAAAGACCCTGTGCTTTGTGGTTTCTATTGACAGAATTTCTGCATAAACTCAACCAGTTGACTCACCCTTGTACTTGATACCTTCCTGTCTAATATCCATCAATGGACCAGGAACTAAATAAATATATAAAACATTTCTGTCACTTGGGCCATCACTATTTCTCAAACACTAATTTGTTCTGTACCAGGAAAAGACAGGGGAAGGTGGCCTTCCCAGTGGTCTGGGGAGCAAAAAAAAAAAAAAAAAAGATAGAAGTATAATATGGCTTGTAGCCCATACTTGCACTGGGGCAATGTGGATGTGTGAATCAGCTTAAATCACATCACAGAAAAAGAAAGGAACAGTCAGAAGGGTTTTTGTGATACTGCTTTTCATTAGGGACCACGTCACTTTTCTGGACGGCTCATAGACTCTACACGACAAAAGTTGGGTTCTTTTCTTCTCCCTTATTACATTATCATTTTATAGCTTACCTCACAGATGTCTTTCAGATGTTTGATATAAATCTTCTCTGTGTTCATTATTTCCTGAATTACATTGGTTCTCATCTGATCTTTGTTTTCTGCTATTTTTTGGCGATGCTTTTCAGGATCTATATTTGGCTCTTCATTTTGGAGGCCACTAGAATATTCTTCAGGTTCTTCTTGATTGACTCGTAGCTGGAATGAAAAGTAGAATGGAGACCAAACAACTGAATTGAAAAAGTACACCTATATCCAACATCATTCCAGAAATATAATGTCAATATGAGGGCAATGTACTTGATATTTTTTAAGTATCTTCTCTAGGTATACCTAGGATTATTTCCCACATTCATTACCATATTTCTACAACCGTTATCAAAGTTTCCCTACAAATAATCATGTCAAATAACATGATGGCGATTATATGACCTTTTCAGTTGTGCTATCCCATTTCTGAATGCCCTCCTTAGAGCAGGGGTGTCAAACGGCCAGCCCGTGGGCCATGACCATGGAGATGCTTCAATAAGTGGGATAAATGGTCATAAGTCACTTATTTCAGCGCCATTGTAATTTTGAATGATCACTAAATGAATGGTTTTAAATCAAGGATTATCTGTATTTCATATTTTCATAGAACAATTTTAGAGGCTTTCATGGCTATAAAATAGAGTAGGAGTTCCCTGTGCTCTGGACAGGTTGTCCACCTGTTGTTTTAGATATTACCAGTTAAAAATCAGTATGGAGAGGTTGCATTTTAATTAGAAAGATACAACAAGTGATCTCAAGAATAATTTCAATTAACAACAGCTTAACTGTCAACAGTGGAACCTCTTAGCCTTTATATTGCCTATTTAGCCTTTACAATATGCTTTTTGAAATCATTACTTATTAATGGTTTTCTCCTGCAAGCAGAAGAAAAAATGATATTCTTCAGAATCAGCAATTTGGAAAGATTAAATGCCTGCACACAAGGGAAATAGTATTTGGGAATGAAAAAATAAAGCTGACTTTGGTCTCTGTCTATGCTGATGATACCCAATAATACCTCTCCTTCCCTGGCTAAGTGATGCTATCCTGGTGCTGGACCAGTGCTTAGAAGCTGTAATTGATCCAGAATGCAGCAATGATGTAGATCTGAGTGCTCCACATTTTTCCTATATTACAGCACTGCTGTGTGAGCTACACTGGCTTCTGGTTTCTTTCCCAGTGCGATTCAAGATGTTGGGTATCCCCTTTAGAGCCCTAAATGGCATGAGACCAGGCTACCTGCATGACTGCCTCTTCCTGAGGATATTTGCCCATCCCACTAGGTCAGATAGATTCCTTCCCTTAAACGAGGGGTCCCCTGCCCATGGCCCACTACTGGGTCATGGCCCATTCGGAACCGGTCTGCAGAAGTGGCAGGTGAGAGCGCATGCGAGTGCAGCTCCATTCATGCATGTGGTGGTCATTTGCGCAAGCAGCTCCATTTGTGCAAGTGGCACGCATGCACACTTGTCTGCCACTTGAGCAAACGGAGTTGCACATGCTCGCACGCATGCCTGCTACTCCACGGAACCATCCTTCCCTACCACCACCAGTCTGCCAAACCAGAAAAGTTTGGGACCACTGCCTTAAATATCATATAGTGAGAGCCTCCTCTAAAACTGCCCCTGCAGTTGTGTTCCATCCTTTCCCCAGAGTTCAGGTAGATTCAACCTCCTTGCCTTCTGAAAGGTCTTGAGGAGCTGTCTCTTCTGGCAAGCATGGGGGTGGAAAAGGCAAAAGCCCAGCAAGATGATGATGTACGGAAGACTACTGCCCCAAGGTGCAATAATTTTACTTTATAATTTGGGGGCTACTAATGTTTTAGCTGTACAGTACCTGGAGTTGTTGCTACAATATAAACATCAATATAAGTCTTTTGAAATAAACAGACAAGCAAATAAATAAGCAAATACATAAATAAATAAGGTCTCTATACTAGATTGGGAAGCTGGAAAAAAAACACATCAGAAGAAGGCAATGGCAAATGCATTTGCATTATTGTCATAACATTACCCAAAGATGGTCCATGTCACCAAGAATTGAGCTCAGCTCAAGAAAGATTATTCTATGTACAGTACAGTACAAAACAAACAGAAAGAAATGGAAGAGCAGGACAGTAATGATTTTAATAGATGGGAATAACTTGAAAAATGAAAAATAATCCAATGAATCCCTGTAGTCTAGAGGTCTTGGTGGGAAAGAAAGCAGGACAGAATTTAACCAGGTCTCCAAGGATTAAACAAGTGCTTGAAAGCTAGAGAGGTCTTGCTTCACTTACTCTGACAAAACTGGCTGGAAACCAAGCTTCCTTGTCTTCATTTCTTCCCCACCACCAATCTTTATTGGAAGCTTCAAGGACTTGGATGACTTCTCCAGCTTTGAAGGCTAATTCCTGATCATCCATGGTCACGTGATCCCAGAGAGCCTCGGCACAGACCACATTTCCATCACTTATCAGCTGCAATAAAAACATGTTGTTAAAAGAAAAAGATCTTGCTATACCCAAAGGGTAAGGATCAGTAGCCACTGCAGTGACAAAAATGTGGAACCTTTTACATATTTTCGGTTGCAATGTCTGGAAATTCCAAAGTTAGAAATTTACCTCACTGACAGCTAGCTGCTCGCCTCCAGGCTGCAAGTACCTTGGGTGGGCATGGCAGAGTTCTTCATAGCCGTAATCCTCTTCACTGCCATTATCATCCACTAAAGCTGGAGATTCAGAGGTACCATCTGCAGCACCTGGCGGGAAAGGGAAATTCTGAGAAATTAGGTATTGTCAAACCATTACATATTTGTTTTACAAAATGCTTTCTTAAAATGGCACCAGATTCTGATTTTTTATTTATCATAACCACTTGCATGAACAGTAAAGCATACCAATCTACTAGAACAGAAAAAAGCTACTAAAAACATATTCAAAGTAAGGAAAAGAATTGAATGCATACAGGTGGTCCTCAATTTACAACCATTCATTTAGCGACCGTTCGAAGTTACAATGCCACTCAAAAAGTAACTTTACAAATGGTACTTATTTACAACTATCATATCATTCTAACAGCCACATGATCAAAGTTCAGATGCCTGGAAACCGGCATGAAACCAGCTCAGACATTTGTCTGAAATGGTATAGGGCAGGGGTAGGCAACCTTGGCTCTTTTATGACCATGCTGGCTCAGGAATTCTGGGAGTTGAAGTCCAGGAGTCATAAAAGAGCTAAGGTTGCCTACCCCTGGTATAGGTAGTTTCCTCTTTGAGCAGATAGTTGGACTAGAAGACCTCCAAGTTCCCTTCCAACTCTTGTTATTCTGTTATTAATTAGGTATAATGGAAGAAATCCTTTTTTTAACAGCTCCCCCCAATTAACTAAGGATATCCTTCTTCCCAATTTAATGCTTTGTGTCATTACACAGAAGAATATTGTTATAGGGTATGTTTCCAAGATTCTATCAACACAGTTGATTAGAAATTTTCTCATAATGTATAGATGAGAGTAGTCACCATCCCTTATTTATTTATTAGGCTTTTATCCTGTCTTTATTTCTTTATAAATAACACACGGTGGCAATTGTATCTAATATTCCTTCTTCCTCCTATTTTTTCCACACCAACAACCCTGTGAAACGAGTTGGGCTAAGAGAGAGAGTGACTGGGTCAAAGCCACCCATCTGGCTTTCATGTCTAAAGTGGCACTAGAACTCACAGTCTCCTGGTTTCTAGGCCAGCACCTTAACCACTATGCCAGGGGTAGGCAACCTTGGCTCTTTTATGACTCGTGGACTTCAACTGAGCATAGCTGACTCAGGAATTCTGGGAGTTGAAGTCCACGAGTCATAAAAGAGCCAAGGTTGCCTACCCCTGCACTATGCCAAACTGGCTCTCATTTTTGAAACAAAGCCTGAGAACCAATGAACAGCAAGGTGTAAATATATTAATTATTTAAATACTAGTGTTAATATATTTTCCCAAAAATTCTGTGCCTGCACATGCCTTACAGAAGGTAGGAAAGCCAGTGGCTTTCAATTGCTAATGTCCTTCCATATTGATTACGTTGGATGGGAGACCTGAGAATGGAATAGTTCAGGAGAACAAAACAGTCACAGGTTTTCCATTATCCAGAGTGATGTTAAGTCATCTTCTGAATAATCCTCATTTCAATGTTTGGAGAAATGTTCTCTTGTGAAAGAGAACCTTTTCAGTGGTGGTGGCCCCATAAGCTAGAGAAAAAAAGGCGCTCACATTGCTATCTTTTAATAAAGGGTGATTTTTTGTTCTACCAAAGTTTCTTTTCTTGTTTCAGATGATACCTATTTTAAAAAAAGATGTAAATTTGGAGGAATGGCAGAAGGGTATCAATAAATTCATTTGGGCTGGGAAAAAAACCAAGGGTTAAATTTAAGATTTTGCAAGATGCCCGAGAAAGAGGACTTAAAGCATCTAACTTGAAATTATACTATGATGCAGCAGCCTTAACTTGGATAAGTGATTGGCTTAATTTAACAAATAAGGATATTCTTGTTCTTGAAGGGTGGGATTTAATGTATGGTTGGCATGCATATTTAATTTTTAATAAGAAAGTGGACCGGGCTTTTAAATTACATATTTTGAGGAGTGCCTTACTTCGAGTTTGGAAAAAGTATTATTATAGGTTAAACTATAAAATACCTATCTGGGGGATTCCTAGACATGCAATTGAGGGGATTTCTAAGGGGATGAACTTTGATAAAATTTCGTATAAAGAATTATTAATCTGGTCAGGTTCGGATTGGCATTTAAAATCTCTAGATGTATTAAGGCAAGAAAATATTCTACAGTCATGGTTTCAATATTTACAAATAGTGGACAGGTGGACTGTAGATAAGAAAGAAGGAATAACACTAGAAGATGGAAATCTGGTTATTCAGATTAAAGATCAGAGTCAGGCCCATATAAAAAGAATTTACAATGCTTTAATAGAATTAGACTCTGAAACAGAATTGGTTAAAGACTGTATGATTAAATGGGCTCAGAATATCCAGGATCTGATCCCATTGGACTTATGGGAGACAATTTGGATTAGAAATGTTAAATTTACACAAGCTCAAAATTTGAGGGAAGATTTTTATAAAATGTTTTACAGATGGCATTTAGATCCTAAAAAATTATCTTGTATGTATCCAAATTTACAACCCAAATGTTGGAGATGTGGTAATATGGATGCAACATATTTTCATGTTTGGTGGAATTGTAAAAAGATAAAGGCTTTTTGGATTATGATTTGGTGGAACATTCAAAAGATTTTTAAAAGGAAGATAAAGTTTACCCCTCAATTATTCCTATTGGGTATCTTTGTGGATTTAAATGACAAAGAAACTACTTTAATGTTGAATTTATTAACTGCAGCAAGGTTAGTAGGCTCATATTGGAAGAAGGACTCATTGCCTACTTTAGAAGAATGGATATTTAAAGTTTCTAACTTTGCGGAAATGGCAAAAATTTCTGCTTATTTGAAGGATCATACACAAGAAAGATATACTATTGTATGGAGAAGATGGATAGATTATATTCAGAAAAAATATGGTACTATAAAGTTTCATTTATTTTATGAGTAAATTTTATAGTAACTGCTGTAGAGATTTGTTTATATGTTTTAATTTAAGGGGAGTTAAAGGTTAAGTATGATGTTTTTTTTCTTTTTTCTTTCTTTTTCTTACTTTTTTTTACTATTGTTAACCTTCTTATTAATAACCCTGTACTCTGCTCTGGGAAGCGAGGGGGGGAGGGTTGAGGGTGGGTGGGTGGGTGGGTGGGTGGGTAATGATAATATAGTCATGGCAAATGCTTGGGCATTTCCCCTATGCTGCGTTCATGTGTGTGAGAGGGATGAGAGGGGAGGAAGGAGTAGGGAGGAAGTAGGATGGTTAGAGGAGATGGGGAGGGAAAGAGAGTAGAAGGGGAGGAGAGAAAGAAGAGGGAAGTAGGGAAGGTTTAGAGAGGGTGGACGCAGCCTGGGGGGAATGGGCAGGCGGTACCAATGGTTAATTGTATTTTGTATGAATAAATGGAAAATAAAAACTTTTTTAATAAAAAAAATAAAGGGTGATTTTTGTGTTCTTCAAAAAAAATTAATACTTTACTTTTGTTATCCCAGGAACAGTGCATGTAAATAATGATCCATCAAATTATATCCTTTCTACTTTTGCTACTACAAGTTTTAATCTTTTTAAGGCACTGCATTTCAGGAGTCTTAAATTTTTAGAGCTGTACAAAATATTTAACTTACAGATATTTTAAAGTAGACTAGATCTGTCCTCCTGAAAGCTTCAGACTAATCTTTTTCTTTAACTTCTTTTGTTTAGAATAAATCAAAAAGGTAAGAGTAATTAGAATAAAGTATTTCACTGATCACAATCACAACATAGGAAATATTCCTATAAACAAGAGGCACACAGATTAAAAACTGATGAAGTCACAGAAATGCAAAACATATTTGAAAGCCATCTTCATTAAGATCCATCATTGGTTTCTAGCTTAATACTGCATCTGAATTTAATTGTCTAGCTTTTTAGCGAGTTTTAAAGCAGATACCCATTAAGAAGGTAACACAAATTGGAGCTGATTCATCCACCGAAATTAGCTTTGACTCTGTATAGCTAGCTTATTATTTCTTGTTCACTGTAAGTATCACTCTATTGTTTACTGTCTGAAGCAAATAAGCATGGGCAATTTTTAATCTCTTGAACAGGAACATCAAAACCAAAAGCAACAGCGAAGTCATTTTCATTATTTTTCAGTCTCACGATTCTACTAAGCTTTCCAGTTAAAACATGATATTTGATACCCAAGTCTAGGCCTATGTTTAAACAATTTAAATCCCAAATGCCACAAAGAATAAATGGAACTCATCTCCTACATCAACATACTTATCTGAAGGCTTTCCAGGCTCCAAAACCGAGTTTTATCCCCTCTGGCTACCATTCTGCTATCCAGAAGATCATTCACCTTGCACCTGGTTTACATTCAAACCAGGAATCCTTTTTAATCCGTAAACAAAATTTATCACAGGTCACGGAAGCTGCAGCTATTGGAAATGCCGAAATTGCTTATTCATTGCTTTGAGCGTCTGTTGCTGCATTTCAGCCAAACTGTGCTTTAAAATGACAGCTCACTCTCTGAATGTATAGCTGTGGGTTTAGTGCCCTCAGTGACATCATGGGAAATCCATAGGAAGTTATGAAAGAAACAAAGATATACAGACAAATAGTGCACATGCAGCATTCATCCATATAAGCCTAGCCAATTCTTTCCTTATTGTCATCAAAGCACTGATTTATTATTATTATGGTTGGTCAAACAGTCAACCAGATGTTTACACTATATCTGGCATTTTTATCCACCTATCAAGTTCTTTCCAAGGACCACAGGTAGCCAGATGCTGTTTGAACAGGTTACAAGATGTAATCTATTCTAAGTAAAGCTGCCTTTTGCAATTGACCAAGGATGATTTTTGTCAATGCCGATGGAGTTCAAATAGTGCTCCAGATGTTTGGGGATTGCACCCAAGGAACTATTACTATTGTTATTATTATTATTATTCTGAATTAGACTTTCACTGGTCATTCAGATCCATCTTTTTTAAAAAAAATATAAAACAAAAACCTTCACCTTCCTTTCCTCAAATGTTGAAGAGCTACATTTGTCTCCACAGCATTTACATAATAATAATTCACTTTATGCAAAATGTGCAGACATCGCATTATTGGAGAATGAAAAATTGCACATTTCAGCTCTTGATGCCAGGATTTCAGCAGCTGTGCTGGCCCACCAGCTTACTAAAGTAGTTGGGTAAATTAAATTCCATGGGCTAAGGCGGCTTCTACATCAGTAGGATTAGTTGCACAAAGATTTATCAGCTGACTCACAGTTCAAACCTATTTTAAGCCAGGGGTATAAAAGAGCTGGTTCCTCAGCCCACACGACTTCTCTTTAGTCTTGCCAAAAGACTAATTCCATCAAACTGCCATTAGGAACCAGTAATTTTTGTCAGTTACTAGCAACAAGAGAGATAGAAAAATAAATAAAGCCATTCCCTCTTACTGCTGAAAACTCAGCTTTATTATCTTCTCTCTTTGAATCCAAACCCATTGGCCATTCTGTAAGAACAGCTATTTAACATGAAGAATTGGACCTGAACCTGCTGCTTTTCTCCTCCCTCACCATCCTCTTTTCCTTTTGTGACATGATTTCTAAATCATATAGGCTTACAGGCAAGGGATTGTTTTTTTCATCAACTGTACATAAACCATTGTGAAAATCTTTATAGTCTAAAAAACAAACTCGAACTATATTACATAACTGTGAGATACCCCTGTCCATTTTTCGAAGTGCTGTTTCAAAGTCAGAACTGCCTGATTTTTATCTGCTTCTGGCCTTTCCCATATCATATCTGTAACCTTAGATCTCAGCTTCAAATATACTTTCTCAGCTTCAAATATACTTTAGCCTTTGGACTTCAGCTCCTTCCAACCTGCCTTTTCTGGAACATTTGCCTTCCGGACAGCCATTTGTCCGAAATGGTATAGGGATTCCTGCCTGAGCAGGGGGTTGGACTAGATGACCTCCAAGGTCCCTTCCAACTTTTTATTATTATCATTATTGTTGTTGTTACTTTTGTTGTTATTATTATGTCCTGAATATACAGTGGAATCTGCCTTTAGAGTCTTGATCTGCTGTCTCTGGAAATTAGCTTTGTGAGATGCCTTTTCTGGATCACAAAATTCAGTACCAATGGTGCCAATTGCTAGGATTTGAAATTGTTAATGAAGTAGAATGCCACCTCACAACTTCAACATCTACTCAGCCTGTGAATAATTAAATATCATTGTGCAGCAGCAAGATAATTTATTAAGCAATCAGTTCAACTTTAGTAGTTGTACAACTGCACAGACATTTTTTTTAAAAAAGTCAGAGAATTTTAATTTAGTGAAGGTAGCTTGTGGACTATTTTTACTTCTTAAAAAATATCAGCTGTACCACTGAAGGAGGAGAATATATCATTGACTGAAAATAGATATTAATAAATAAGTTACCTTAAACAATATGGATCTTATTTTCCATGGATAGGTAGCATATTATTTGGATAATCTTCAAGAGAATAGTATAAGAATTTAATTTTTAAAAACTCAATCTAATACACTATATATATTATTCTTTAGTAATATGTATTCCAGTGTGTCTGACAGAGAAAGTACATTTTTGAATTATGTTGGAATTTAATAAATACAAATGAAGTTTAAATGGTTGAAGGATGTTTTCAAAATGTATGTACTTGTATAGATTCTAGAAAAGCATTCCTAAGGACAGCATTGCCAAGCTAGATCTTATAATTAAGGCCTTATTTGCTTTTTTGTTACTTATTTCCTTCTATTGATTCTAAGGATTTACAGACATCATCCAGTATTCTTCAAATGGAGGTGATAAACCTTTTTCTTAAGTACTTCAATAATCCATTGGTACCTGTTACAATAATTGGAGACGAAATGATAGGAGAGAGAATACATCTTAGCTCAGTGATTCTCAACCTTTCTAATGCTGTGACCCCATAATACAGTTCCCCATGTTGTGGTGACCCCCAAGTGGGTGTGGCCACCAATAAGAGGGAGTAGGACAGCTAGGGAAAAAGGAAAAAAATGGCGGACAGCATGGTTTGGTGACCCCCGTGAAATGGTCATTCGACCCCAAATGGGGTCCCGACCAACAGGTTGAGAACCACTGTCTTAGCTGAAACCAACAATCACAAGTGCTTTGCTTATTTTTCTAAAAGTAGGCATTTGGTTTTCTTGATGCAGCCATAAGTGGCCCAAAACGTTATAGCTGTGCAAACCTTAAGCACAGAAACTAGCTTTGTGTACTGTTGCCTTATTTCCTAGCAGCAATGTAGCCTAAATCAGAAGGGCAAAAACAGATGAGAAATATGGGGGAGTGTACAGAAATTAGTTGTAAGTATCCATGTAGCTGAACTTTCCCACATCTGATGAAAGCAAGAGGCTGACCAGGGAACTTGAAATAATCTATGACAAGCTGTCCTTTCCCAGCACAGCAATGGTAGTTACAATACAAGGTCAGAATTTATCTCTTTAATGTCTGCACTGTGCTGATCTGACACATTAAGCAATAGCTCCTGTATCTTGCTGTATTTGACTTCCTTTCTGAAACTAGCAACAATGGAAAAGTCTACTTTTTTTAATCAAAAAAGTAACTCAACTGTACTGTATTTTGATGTTTTGCAACTCAGAGCTTTAAAAAAAAAAAAGCCAAAAACCCCTCAGTGCTCAATTCTGTTGGCCTTATCAGTGAGACACCCCACCCTCCTGGATCGCAGCTCTCCCACCGTTTTGTTCTCTTACTCAAAAGATCTTTGAGGCAATACTGTAGTTTTGAAATATCCATGCAAGTCATGTGGTTTCCTGGACTTCAGTGACTCAATGGGAAATGAACAGTCGGGCATTGTGTGGCAATTTCTACACTTGGTGCCTGCAGGCGTCGGCATTTTGCTACCTTTTGAAAGAAATGGCTCAGTTGTGATGGAAACAGCTTTCTATTGGTTAATATCAGCAGAACTCAGAATAGCTCTTGGGAGTTATAATGGGAATCTATCTAACACAAAATAAATTCCATCTTTAGATTCCAGGCTTGACCTACGAGATTCACTGAAGTATGCAGAAGTAAGCCAGAAGCAGTAGCATTTCTTTTTAATAGTTTTTATGATTGTTTATCACCCAGAGTCATTGGTTGGATAAGGGTGCTATACAAATTGAATAAATAAATAAATATCTATTTCACCCACATCAAGCTAACAAGTGAAAAATGTCTCTAGGAAACAGAGTACCAAGTATACAACCTTCTTAAGGTTCTTTAAAATTTTCTTCTCCACCACCAGTATTCCCATCCTCCCCCTAATCTGGTACAGGTATTTACAACAGTTCATTTAGTGACCATTCAAAGTTACAATGGCACTGAAAAGAGGTGACTTATGGCCATTTTTCATACTTATGACCATTGCAGCATCCCCAGAGTCACGTGATTTACATTTGGATGCTTGACAACTGGTTAATATTTATGACAGTTGCAGTGTTCCGGGGTCATGGGAATCACCTTTTGTGACCTTCTGGCAAGCAAAGCCAATGGAGAAACCAGATTCACTTAACAACTGTGTTGCTAACTTAAGAACAGCAATGATTCACTTAACAAATGTGGCAAGAAAAGTCATAAAATGGGGCCAAACTCACTTAACAAATTTCTCACTTAGCAACATAAATATTGTGGTTGTGAGGCAGTATTTGCAGTTATATTGGTACTGATACTGTTTTATTATTATTGTTATTGTTGTTGTTGAAATGTGTGTGCTGCCTGACCTTCAATGATTGAATCAAAGAAATGACAATAAAATCAATGAAAGATAAAAATAAAAGATGGTTAGTGCAATGAAGTGAGGAGACTAACTCACTTTAACTATCAAGACTATTGATAAAGCTCTACGATACAAGAGAAACAATTTTCCCCAGCAGGAAATAACTCTCTTGATGACGAAGCTACTTGAAGCATTACAGTACCTTTCTCAGGCTTGCAAATAAGCTGCCTGATAGGCTGTTTAAATGTCTCCCCAAAGTCCACAATTGACTACTGAGTTGCCAGAAGTATCAAAGCCTTAGTGCTATAGCTTTTCATTCCCAGTAATAAAATCCATCCAATCTACAAATTAGCTCTTTTTATTTTTCAGAAATATTGCACATGGAAAGAGAGTGCATTTTCTATCTCTTCTTCCAAAAACAGAGTGATACGTAGTTTGCATGTATACATTCAGGCATGGGAATCCATGTACATGAGTATGCACATGTGTGAAGACCACAATCCATCCAACATAAGAAAACAAAAAGGAAACTGACTGCCTCTAGAACATATCCAACGAAGTGGATACCCATGCAGCTTTATCCAAAATGTCTGACCACTCAGCATAACCAACACATACTATGAAAAAGAACACTAACATACATCAAAAATATCTCAGAAACAACCAACAGCTTGTTACAACTACATAGCATCACTGTGGCACAGAAACCAACTAAAATTCTCCAGAACGTCTCTAGTAAGCCAAAAGACACAACTCCAAGAAGAAAAATCAGGAGTCATCTACACCATTCAGTGTAAGGACTGTAATAGCCACAATGTAGGACAGACAGGCAGAAGACTAGCAGAGCACATGCATGAATACCAACTGCCAGTCAGAAGATGAAAACTCCTTAATTTTACAGCACATGGACAGAATCAACCATATTTTTAAATAGGAAACTGTGACCATTCTAGACTAAGCTAAATCCAGAAACACTAGGAATTCCTGGAAGCTTGGCACTCAGGCATATCAGCTACTAATAGACAAAGAGGTAGACCAGTTTATAAATTAACATTCAAAAGAGACAATAAAAAGTGAAGGAGGAAACAAAGACCAGAACACATCTTCCCCAGCAGCCAATACCCAGATAAGTAAGGATTAGCACCAGACAAACAATCCAGCAAACAATGCCCTAATCAAGGAACTATCAAGGAGAAAATCACACAACTGCCAAAACTGGAAAGAAAAACTATTGAATAAGAGCTCACTGGTACTAAGTCTAGTTGGGTAATGAAATGTCCGCAAGCAAACAGACAGCATTGAGGACTCCAGACAAGCCATCAACTAGCAGCTGAAAACAAAAATAAGAAACCAGGAATGTGAAAGTACATCAAATTGATTGTATGGTGTTAATGCTCTAAAACAGATTATTGTCCTGACTGCTTATTTCCAGCAGGACAAAAAAATAATGTAATAAGGAAACTGGTAGGTTGGGAAGACCAGATTAAAGCACACCAATTTTGCATGCCTGCTGAAATATAATGTGATTTTAGCAAGGAAGTTGCCAAAGCAATATTGTAGCAATCCTTTCTATTTTGAACAGTAATGTTATCATAATACATAACGTATACATATGGGCGTACACACACCCACATAAAGATGTAGGTTCGAGATGCATCAACATGCACATGTAGGGCACACCCCCACTCTCACACATGGATTGGTAACCTGATACTTTCTATATCTTTTAAATTATAATTCCCTTAAGAACACCACTTAGTTTAAGAAAATGTGGTGGCATCTATAAAAAGAATACAAATCTCCAGGCTAAAATACTACGCACGGAGCATACGTGACTCTATTCTATTTTTAAAATATTTATTTTCTTGATAAAAGAAGAAAGAGCCTTGCAATTAAGCAAACATACAAACATTAAAATACCACAAACTTCTAAAACTGTGATTCTGAGGGTACAGAAAAAAAAATCCAAGTTGAAAATATGTTTGAAGAAGACAATTATTTTTAAGAGGAATTTCTACAGAAGCTGAATTCCAAAGTGTGAGTGTTGAGAAACAGTAAAGTAAAACTTTTGAATATTCTGACTTTATTTACTTTTTTCATCCCAAATGAAACTCACCATTGGATGCTCTCATGTGACGCTTACACCCAACTTTATCCAGACCAATGGGAGTGCTTTGAGAAAAGGTGAAGGGGCGGAATCTGGCTGAGACAGCTTTGTAGGGGGGAACCTGATGTGCTGGTACCGGAGGCCGTGCCACAGGCTAAAAAGGAAAAAAAAAAAATCTTTTATTACAGCAGTGCAGGAAATAATATTTATTTGGAAATTGTTTTTGAAACAAGCATAAAAGAAGCTCTTGCTATAAATTAGCATTAAGCTTCCATTTTATTCTCAAGATCGATAATCTATTTTAGCGCTAATTAATTCTCCAAATACAAAAAGAGATAAAATCTGCAGGATATCCTATCTCCTATCCAAACTTAAAGGTTGGGGTGGGGGTGGGGGGAAAGGATAGCAAGAAATTTAAAAACAGCCCTGGAAATAACAAACCTGCTTGATGACCCCCGGAGGCAGGATTGGCATACTCTGGGTCCCTTTGTCTAGGGGAGGCATGCTTCTCTGTCACTGTTCTTCACTTTTGGAATACAGGTAGTCCTTGACTTACAACAGTTCATTTAGTGACCATTTGAAGTTACAACGGCACTGAAAACAGTGACTGATAACCAATTTTCACCCTTACGACCGTTGCAGCATCCCCATGTTCACATGATTTACATTCAGATGTTTGAAAGTTGGTTCATATTTATGACGGTTGCAGTGTCCCAGGATCATGTGATCACTTTTTGCAACCTTCTGGACAAGTAAAGTCAATGGGGAAGCCAGATTCACTCAACAACCCTGTTACTAACTTAACATCTGCGGTGATTCACACGGGGCAAGAAAAGTCATAAAAGAGGGCAAAGCTCACTTAACAAATTTCTCTTAGCAATATAAATGTTGGGCTCAATTGTGGCTTTAAGTCAAGGACTACCTATAGCATTTTCTCTAAAATTCCTATGGCCCATTTATTATGATTTTTTAAACTCTCTTTGCATGCCTCCTTGAACTACTTATGATTAGGTGGCTTTATAAATGTATTATTAATAACCGTACTAGTCATTTTCAGGGACAACTGATCAAGTAATGTGAAAATGGAGAAGAGAGGTAATATATTAGAACATCCGGAAGAAAAGATCTTGCAGGCTGACTGACATATTGAACAAACCATATTTTGCTGCAACATACTGTTCCTCTGCTACCTCTGTTTCTACTATGAGGTGAATATAATTTCTTGTATACAAGGGTGTCATTCATGCAAACATGGAAAATATCAGAGGGTTTGGGAAAAGTCTAAAGCTTGCAGATATTCAGAATATATTTCAGGAAAAAATAGTTTATTGAAAAAATTAAATCCAACAATATATGCTACCTGACTTCTTGGAACTAAGTGAAAGCATAGGAAAGAGAAATAAAGTGAAATAAAACATAGGATTATATAGCTTGCTGAAGCAATAAACAAAAGCAAAAGAACTTCCTTTTTTTTGCATGGCCCATCTATTATTTAGCATTTTAATATGTTTGTATTAAAATACATGCACATATTCTATCAATTAGAGTTGGGCGGCCATAATAAATTCAAATAATAAATAATTATTTCATATTCTAAAGAATCACTGAATTAAATGTTGACTAAATTTGGGAGGGGAATAAGAAGGGCAATTTTTCTTTTCTAGCTGAAATTAGTGATACTTGTATAGTTTAAACACTGAGCAATTGACATATATGAGGTGTGCACAGTAATTTTTGACGGAGTTCATTTAATGATGTATCAAGACTCTTAGAAGTTGATACAATCAAGTAAATATAGCAAAACTAAATTAAATGAAATGCAAACTTAAGTTACTATGGAGATACTAGTTACTCTAAAGCAACAGTCTCCATAATCACCAGAGTACTTTTCATTTGCAGTCAAAATGTACAAACACACTAAACCCAGAAACATATTAACTCTCATTAGTATTATTATATTCACCATTTAAATTCTAGGATGGGCTCAGGTAAATATAGCTTCCTATAAGCTCCCAAGAGCTTATAAAATAAATAACAGGGAAAATTTCAGACCCATTACTGAAAGGGTTCTTTTGCGGGGGGGGGGGGGGTTGCCATGTTATTAAGCATAGCAGGAAGCAAAGAAGCAACCCATGTGGGTCATTTTATGTTTATGGTTTATGACAAGGGGTTCTGCAGGGAGGGTAAAAAAAAAGTCAAGATGGCAGCTGCAACCGTACAGCTGAAGCTTCACCCTTACTCATCACTGGGGCTTTGATCATGGGTCACAATCATCATCTTGGCTTTTTTTTAATCCTTCTTACATAGGAAGGCCCTGGTTTATGATTTGGCTGAAACCATGAATCAGGGATAGAGCATTTGATTTTCATGACCTACTTTTTTCTGGTCCTGTTCACAAATGCAACACAACAAATATTTTTAAAAGCAATTTTTAATTCATGTTTTCATACAAATGTCTAACTCTAAGCTTCTTCTTCTTCTTCTATAAAAATAAAATATCCCTTTTCATTTTTGCTTATTAGCTCTTTTTAACTAATTTGCTCTTAATGAAGAGGAAGTGAGCACTTTTCACATTTCAGTTCTAAAGCTCTGACAACCTCTTTGTCAGGTTTTCACAGCCTTTCAAGTAGCTCTTTTATCTGGAAAGCTTAATATTCATTGAAACTGAAATGCTTCCTTCTAAATTAAATTGTCAAGCAAATGAAAGTAGTATTAGTAAGGGATTTTGTTTTGCTTTCTGGCATTCTACTAGCTTACAGTCTAGATTGATTTTTTTTAAAAAAGCTGATTAAGAAACAGAAATACAACTTAAATATCCTGGTATTTTTGTGCACTTTCCCTCATTCTTTGCATACAGCTGATTTCCTTTTTCTTTTTCTTAAAATAATATGATATTTACAAAAAACTTCAAAATCTGTTTTGATCCATCATCTTTACAGTGCTTCTTCTCTTCCAGTTAAACTAGATCAGGTGTAGGCAACCTTGGCTCTTTTATGACTTATGGACTTCAACTCCCAGAATTCCTGAGCCAGCATGGTTGGCTCAGGAATTCTGGGAGTTGAAGTCCATCAATCATAAAAGAGCTGAGGTTGCCTACCCCTGAACTAGATGGTTCACTAATAAAACCCTCTACGTCCCATTTTCCTTGTGGGTCCTATACAAGCACAAGGAGTTTACAGTGTTTTCTAGACATTTGTTTGCAAGCATTTCAGCTTTTTATTAACACTGGCAGTAAGATAGTATTTACTTCAAGCCTACATCCAGTAAATATGCAACAGAACAGCAAACTTTTACTGTAGAAGAGAGCCTGGGAGAATAGAGTATGAGGGAAGCAGGAGGGTGAATCATAGGTAAAAACTGCCCATCTTGTTGAAATTGTAAGAAAAGTAACAACATAATGAAACAATATTTGTGATGTTTCCACAATGGGAAGTTTAAAAACAATAGCCTAGTTTTTCCCCCAATAAATGAATAAATACTGTAGTGACTGTTACATTGTTAGTACAAAATGCTGCCCTGAAAGGAAATTAATATTAAAGTAAATAATTCAAGGGTGGGAGGGTTTTTGGTTTTTTTGCAAAACTTCTATATTTATCTGTGAAATAAAAAAAGCTGTCTTTGCAAATATTCAAAGGCAAGAACAGAGAACATTTCTAAACAAGGTATCTATACCAGAAACCTACAGATAATACAGCTAGACCTATTCAAAATCTACTGAGTTCAGTGAGACGTATTGTAAAATATAGTTTTATTTAAATGAACTCCACTATTTCACTCCACATACATCACTCACACAACTCAAAGTCTACACATTTACAGAGTTTGTATCACAAATAATTGTATTCATACATTCACAATTTGAATTCTGAGTGAATGAAATAGATGTATCTTGTTAAGAAAAATTATTTCCCCTTTTTTTGGTTATGTCTGCAAAATTTGTTTTTGGTTACAACGTGCCATCACACAAGCAACATTTAAGAGTGGGCTGTATGTCTAAAAATATAAACATACTTTTTAAAAAACTGCAAGTTAAAAATAAGAATTAAGTCCATATGTGTAATTGATATAGCATAACAACCTATAAATGAATTGCAGATGGGTATCTTGAGGTTGCAAGCTCTTGAGAACATTTGCAGACAAACTATTGTTTATAACATTCCTTCTTGGAATTGTAACACAATAATGTATAGCTTCCAATATTATAACTTGATTTGTATCTTCATTTTGTTTTTTAAAAAATCAATAGGCCCTTCGTATTTCTATGTTATTTATTACTTATACTTTCATAATCAAAAGGTCAACTTTAGATGAAAGTCTGCAACTAACTAGTCCCACAAATTAGAGTCATGATATATCAGATTATTGTGACTTTCTTAAAAGGATTTTATAATGATGGTTGCCTGCTTTGGTTTTTTTTTCTGACAGAAAAGTTGGATAATGAAAAATAAAAGAATAGACATAGGTAGCATCACAAAGCAATTCTTGCATAATACATAGAGGAATATATAACCATTCCTCTCGATGATCATATTATGTACATGATAACAAGGTCTTTGATTTTCAATAATTATGTTAAAATACCAATGAAATAATAACAAACATTTATTATGCTTTTAAATTTTTGTAATTATGAAAATCATATTCTAACTATCTAGGCCTGATTCATGAATCATCATGAATCATGGAGGGTCTCTTGTAAATCTGCATTAAATTGCTTATATAAATGCTCCAATTGCTATTCATAAATGTCTTAATACTCTGAAATATCATGTTACTTTTCTTATAATGCAACATTATCACTACTGTTTTATTACAGAATGAAGAAGTGCATAGTAAAAGAGAAATATCTTAAAGCCTCAAATAGAAGCATCAACATTCAGGGGGGAAAGTTAATATACTATTGTGTACAATTATAGAGCAAGGATTATCTATATAAAAGTATTAATTAATCTGATATCATGCTTTTAGAAGAATAATTATGTGGTGGTGATTTGGAAGAAGCAGAAAGAAGGAATAGGAGTGTCCACTATGTTGAAGGTTACAGGGAAGAAGAGAAGGATGATCTTTTGATTGAGTTTTTTTCAGTGAGTGAATTTTATTTCTTACTTGTGCAAGGAGAGCAGTTATTTCTTCTGTTTGGTTATTCTCATAGTAACTGACTGCACCAATGACAGAGATGGGTCGTCTTCTGTCGCCTTTTGGGTTGGTTACTGCACAAGTTCCTGATTTAACAGGGGGAGGCTTGGTCTCACTGTCATTCTCCAAAGAGTCCATTTCCTGGGAATCCATAGCAACAGAATCTTCTGGAATGGAAAAACTTCTAATTGCCAATTGGCCATAATCTGAGAGGGGCCGAGGCCGAGATCTTTTTCCAGAACTCCATCTTCTAGTTGGGACTTTTTGAGCATCTGTTTTTTCTTCATCTTGGAATGGAAACTTCTTCCAGTGATCATCAGTAACAACCTTTTTTCAAAGGTGAACAAGTCAAATAAACCAAAAATATTTTAAAATCATGTAAGGATTTAAGCTGTTCTAAATAGGGTCTATATATCATGCAATTTCCATTTCCATTTATTTAATTTAACAAAATTTATATGGCCACCCAATTTCTTCTCAGTGACTCCATGTGGCTCACAAGGATAAAAAAACAATATAAAAAAAATCAATAAAAAAACAATAACCCCCCATCCCTGGCAACAAAAGTAAAATAAGCCATTTGATGAGATTATACATATACAATCAACCATATTTGATAGCAAATGTGATAGACTGTGGTAAAACATTAATGGAAAAAAGCCAATGGCCAATTCATAGACATTTTTCTTTTGTTAGGAAATTTTACCAAAATATAAGCATTTTTTTTAAAAAAGGAGATATTTATCCAGTAGTTTCTAGCATAAAATAGACCAAGGCATAAAATAATGTTTTCCGATCTGTGATTTCCTGTGTGTTATAATTATAATTCTTACAAAGACCAGGTTGACTGTGGAATTATAACTGATGCAGTCAAAGGTGTCCTCAAGAGACTCATGAAAGAGAAATGATGGCACATGTATTAAGACATGGCTTATGGATTTCCATATGTTAAAATGTACTTAGGGAAACTACATAATTTAGTTATTTGTGCAATGACATTATAACATGTTTTGTTGCAAAATGCAATGGTTATACAGTATCGCCAACTGTTTGCTCTTAACTGAGGGATATTAATATTGAATAATGGGGAAGTTATGGGTCATTGTAGGACATGAAATATACGGCTATGATAATTTGAAATTACTTTGGAAAAAAGCCAAGATACATTAATGACTTGCTATCTCATTTTTCTTTTGTACTACTGTTATCAAAAGTGAACCTTATGCTTCACTCTGCAACTTTCTTGCTAAGTTGTGAGTTCCATGAAACACAGAGATTTAATTAAGAGGACACATGCATATTGTTACATTCATTTTCTTAGCTATTTTTTCAATTAATTTGCAGAAGATATTAGGTTTATTCATCATGATAACTCATTTTCTTTTATCCATGTTGGCTGAGCAAGCCAGAAAGGGCTGGTTTGTAAATCATGGCTTATGAAGCTTAACTCTTGATTTACATAATATGCTTAATGGAAAATGAACAGATCATCCCTATCCACCCCTGCCATACATACATATTGTGTCTCAGTGCAATCTGTGAAACTAGAAACTATCTTTATATTGGCAGATGATTTTGAAACCTTATCTGACGGGAATGAATAGAAACAATTAACTCAAAAAGATTCTAATATCTATACTTAAAAGAACATGCCTTCCTTTGAACAAAATCTACAGTACTCTTCCTTAACCCAATAACCTCCAGATATGTTGAATTTCTATTCTGACAATTCTCCAGCTGGCATAGGCCTATGCCATCTGGGAGATCATGGTAACTAACATAGCTAGAAGCATCTGGCTAAAGAAAGTTGGCTTGAAGCAAAGCTATAGAAGAGTCTCCTCAATAGTTTGGTGATACTTTCCAAAGGCCAAATGTCAATAACAATGGGGCCAAGTGACGACTTACATAATTATAGTTGCTCCTTACTTGAAATCGGCAGCAAGTTGTCATCACAATGAAGATATGAGAAGAGAAAAAGCAACTATTATGCTATCAACTGATCCATTGATCTGAATTTTGCTTATAACTAACTGAAAGAAAAGATGTTTGAGCAACATTTGGACTATGAAAGTAGGGACCCTACCAGTGGTCCAAAGTATATTTTCCAATCTGATACCTTCCAAGTATTATGGGGCCACAACTCCCATAATTCACTAGCTAGCATGCCTGGGAATGGCCATTTTAGTCATTTGGAAGGACTCAGACTGCAGATGATAAACATTCCAATTAGAAAATACCAAATATTGGTAATCATCTATACTTCCCACTCGCTTGCTAATTTCACCCTCTGCTAGGATTTCAAGACATAATGCAACATATTATTAAAAATAACATCCAGTTAGAATATATATTTTCAAGTCCTAAAGATATGAAATTGTTATGGATAAAGATAAGCAAAATATTGCAAAGGCTGTAATTTTAAGCACCATAACTGAGGAAAAGACTGTACTGAGCAGTCTTACTTCCAAATACTTACACAGCCTGCACTCTGAATTGTCCTAACTTTCACCTGCTTATTAAGAAACAACTCCCTGCATGAGCCTTACCTCAGGCAAACAAGTCAGCAATAGACCTGGGTAACCCACCTGATGAATGTTTAATTGAACATGCATCCCCCTATATTCAGAGTTACTCTTGAATATATCTGCATAAGACTGCAGTCAGACATCAACTTCTCTGTGTTCAAATGATTAACCCCTTCCTTTATTGTACATCCTTGTTACATAGTACAATATTAACAACTTAAATGAAACTCTTCAATGGTCTACTCCCATGCTCCCAACAGTTGGCAGCAATTCATATTACAGAACTTTCTTCTTCTAAATGTGTTATCTGATTGAAAACAGCATAACACTGAAGTTAAAAATAGTTATACTAGTTTACACTAGTTAAACACTTGAAATTATACACCAGACAAGGGCAAGCAAATCAGAAAGAAAACTTTTCCCAAGAGCATACCTTAGCATTGGACACAGTCACTGCAGACCCACATAGACAGTGAGACATTAAAATATTGGTTAAAGTCATCCTTCTGTAATTTTCATTTCATTTTAAAATGAGCTGAGTTTAAAAAAAAAAGTACGCCTCTTAACACAACTCACAGACTAATATGGTCATCTCCATGACCTTGTACCTTTAAACTAGAGAAGGACACGTCACATGTCCTCTTTTATGTGCTAATCCATTATTGCCCTAGTGTAAGCAATAAAACCTGGCGAACTATTGGAAAGATTACAACCAGCTACATTCTGCCCAAATTATAATAAAAGTACAGCTTGTTCTGCATTCTCTATGCAGAAGCCCAAATGAAGTCTGTTTATTAAGTTGCTTTAAATATTTTATTTCATTTAAGTTACTAACAGTGCATTATTATCATTTCAAAAAGAGATAGATCTAAAATTTAATATATTCTATTCAGAATAACCCCATTTATGGATTACTGCCTTGTCGTGGCGAAGGGGCTTGTGTAACTCAATGAAGCTATAAGCTATGCCGTGCAGGGCCACCCAAGACGGACAGGTTATAGCAGAGAGTTCTGACAAAATGTGATCCACTGGAGAAGGAAATGGCAAACCACTCCAGTATCTTTGCCATGAAAACCCCATGGACAGTACTAAAAGGAAAAAAGATATGACGCTGGAAGATGAGCCCCTCAGGTCGGAAGGTGTCCAATATGCTACTGGGGAAGAGCAGAGGGCTAGTACTAGTAGCGCCAGAAAGAATGAAGCGACTGGGCCAAAGCCGAAAGGACGCTCAGCTGTGGATATATCTGGTGGTGAAAGGAAAGTCCGATGCTGTAAAGATTTTTTCTCCATAGGAACCTGGAATGTAAGATCCATGAATCAAGGCAAGCTAGACGTAGTCAAAAAAGAGATGACAAGACTGAACATCGACATCTTAGGAATCAGCGAACTAAAATGGACAGGAATGGGTGAATTTAACTCAGATGACCATCAGGTATACTACTGTGGGCAAGAATCCCTCAGAAGAAATGGAGTAGCCTTCATAGTCAATAAAAGAATAGGAAAAGCAATACTGGGATACAATCCCCAAAATGACAGAATGATCTCAATTCGAATCCAAGGCAAACCATTCAATATCACAGTAGTCCAAATCTATGCCCCAACCACTGGTGCTGAAGAGGATGAAATTGACCGGTTCTATGAAGCCCTACAGCACCTTATAGAATTAACACCAAAAAATGATGTCCTTATCATCATGGGGGATTGGAATGCTAAGGTAGGAAGCCAAAAGATAACCGGAATAACAGGCAAGTTTGGCCTTGGAGAACAAAATGAAGCAGGGCACAGGCTAATAGAATTTTGTCAAGAGAATACGATGGTCATAACAAACACTCTTTTCCAACAACCCAAGAGACGGCTCTACACATGGACATCACCAGACGGTCAACATAGAAATCAGATTGACTATGTGCTCTGCAGCCAAAGATGGAGAAGCTCTATACAGTCAGTAAAAACAAGACCAGGAGCTGACTGTGGCTCAGATCATGAGCTTCTCGTTGCAAAATTTAGGCTTAAATTGAAAAAAGTAGGGAAAAGCACTAGGCCACTCAGGTATGAACTAAATCATATTCCTGATGAATATACAGTAGAGGTGACAAATAGATTTAAGGAACTGGATCTGATAGACAGAATGCCTGAAGAACTATGGATGGAAGTTCGCAACATTGTACAAGAGGTAGCAACTAAAACCATCCCAAAGAAAAAGAAATGCAAGAAAGCAAAATGGCTGTCTCAGGAAGCTTTGCAAATAGCTGAGGAAAGAAGGGAAGCGAAAGGCAAAGGAGAAAGAGAAAGATACACCCAATTGAATGCAGAATTCCAGAGAGTAGCTAGAAGAGATAAGAATGCCTTCTTAAATGAACAGTGCAAAGAAATAGAAGAAAACAACAGAATAGGGAGGACCAGAGATCTCTTCAAGAAAATTGGAGATATGAAGGGAACGTTTCATGCAAAGATGGGCATGATAAAGGACCAAAATGGCAGAGACCTAACAGAGGCAGAAGAGATTAAGAAGAGATGGCAAAACTACACAGAAGAACTATACAAGAATGAGCTTAACATCCCAGATAACCACAATGAGATGGTCATTGACCTCGAACCAGACATCCTAGAATGTGAAGTGAAATGGGCCTTAGAAAATCTGAGCAACAACAAAGCTAGTGGAGGTGACAGTATTCCAGCTGAGCTATTCAAAATCTTAAAAGACGATGCAGTAAAAGTGCTACACTCAATTTGCCAGCAAATTTGGAAAACTCAACAGTGGCCACAGGATTGGAAAAGGTCAGTTTACATTCCAATTCCAAAGAAAGGCAATGCCAAAGAATGTTCAAACTATCGCACCATTGCACTCATTTCACATGCTAGTAAAGTTATGCTTAAAATCCTACAAGCTAGACTCCAGCAGTATGTGGATCGAGAACTACCAGAAGTACAGGCAGGATTTCGAAGAGGCAGAGGAACTAGAGATCAAATTGCCAACATACGCTGGATCATGGAGAAAGCTAGGGAGTTCCAGAAAAACATCTACTTCTGCTTCATTGACTATGCAAAAGCCTTTGATTGTGTGGATCACAACAAATTGTGGCAAGTTCTTAAAGAGATGGGAGTACCAGACCATCTCATTTGTCTCTTGAGAAACCTATATGCGGGTCAAGAAGCAACAGTGAGAACCGAACACGGAACCACTGATTGGTTCAAAATTGGAAAAGGAGTCCGGCAAGGCTGTATACTGTCGCCCTGCCTATTTAACTTATATGCAGAGCACATCATGAGAAAGGCAGGGCTAGATGAATCAAAAGTTGGAATTAAGATTGCCGGGAGAAATATCAACAACCTAAGATATGCAGATGATACCACTCTAATGGCAGAAAGTGAAGAGGAACTAAAGAGCCTCTTGATGCGGGTGAAAAAGGAGAGTGCAAAAGTTGGCTTGAAACTCAACATTAAGAAAACCAAAATCATGGCATCCGGCCCTCTCAATTCCTGGCAAATAGATGGGGAAGAAATGGAGGTAGTGACAGATTTTATTTTTCTGGGCTCCAAGATCACCTCAGATGGGGACTGCAGCCAAGAAATTAAAAGACGCTCCTGGGGAGGAAAGCTATGGCAAATCTAGACAGCATTCTAAAAAGCAGAGACATCACCCTGCCAACAAAAGTACGCATAGTCCAGGCCATGGTTTTCCCAGTTGCAATGTATGGCTGTGAAAGTTGGACCATAAGAAAGGCTGAGCGCAAAAGAATTGAGGCCTTTGAACTGTGGTGCTGGAGAAGACTCCTGCGAGTCCCTTGGACTGCAAGGCGTTCAAACCGGTCGGTCCTAGAAGAGATCAACCCCGACTGCTCTTTAGAAGGCCAGATCCTGAAGTTGAAACTCAAGTACTTTGGCCACCTAATGAGAAGGAAGGATTCACTGGAGAAGAGCCTAATGCTGGGAAAGATTGAGGGCAATAGAAGAAGGGGACGACAGAGAATGAGATGGCTGGATGGAGTCACTGAAGCAGTAGGTGTGAATTTAAATGGACTCCGGAAGATAGTAGAGGACAGGAAGACCTGGAGGAATGTTGTCCATGGGGTCGCGATGGGTTGGACACGACTTCGCAATTAACAACAACAACAACATTCAGAATAACAGAACAGCAGAGTTGGAAGAAACATTGGAGGTCTCATAGTCCGTCCCCTTGCTCAGGTAGGAAACCCTATACCATTTCAGACAAATCCATATTCAATCCATACTGAATAATGTTTCTGTTTATGTGTCATTTCTGCCTTCCAACTATGTTGGAAGTGCAGTTCCCAGAATCTCCACAGTGGCTGGAAATCTTAGTTGTTAAAACCCGTCTTGGGTGTTATAGCCCAGTGGTTCTCAACCTGTGGGTTGGGACCCCATTTGGGGTCGAACGACCATTTCACGGGGGTCGCCAAACAACGCCGTCCACCATTTTTCCCTCCTTTTCCTTAGCTGTGCTACTCCCTTTTATTCTATTGGCTTTTGAAAGCCAATAGAATAGACTCTCTTGAACAGAGTCTAATTCTATTGGCTTTCAAAAGCCAATAGGAATTGTCTAGGCTGTCTCTGCCCTGCTGAGCCGCCAAAAGTCCCATCCTGCAAACGGTGTTGCACCAGTTGAGTAGTCCTCGACTTACGACCAGTTGAGTAGTCCTCAACTTACGACTGGTTGAGGGGTCGCAGCATTAAAAAGGTTAAGAACCACTGTTATAGCCCATCTGTAAAGCACATTTGGAGAATCCATAGTATATACGTGCATGTACACATAGACCATAAAATATAGTGCATTGTCAGGTAATGGAGGGATCAACTGTCTCAACCTTTCTTACCTTCACTATGAATTTTCAGACTG
The DNA here is from genome assembly GCF_016545835.1 of Crotalus tigris. Lineage (NCBI taxonomy): Eukaryota > Metazoa > Chordata > Lepidosauria > Squamata > Viperidae > Crotalus > Crotalus tigris. The sequence goes on from NW_024096483.1 coordinate 442,991, forward strand.
TGATTAAGCAGTTCCCCTTCCCAAACTGCTCCCATCATTTAGGCCTTCCGGAAGAGTATTAAAACTTGATTTTGTTGGCTGGCTAAGGGCCCCGAGGGGGACGCTCAGTGCTAGATAAGAAGACCTCCTCCTTGTGCTGTCTGTCTCTTAGTCCTGGTGTTTTGTTTTTAACGGCTTTAAATTTTTAATTTGCATGATTTTAATATTTTAAGTATTTTTCTATTTGTCTTTTCATAATCTGTAAGTTACTCAGAGTCACCCTATAAGGGAAATGGGTGACATAAAAATGTAATTAATAATAAAATAAATTACACTCTGGGATCATCTAAACCGGCAACTGATCAGCTTTCCATTTGTTAAGGGTTTTTTTTAACATCCAAAAGAGAAGAATAAAATTATCTATGTATCTTATCTACACTAATTTCTCTGCAGCTATTGAGCAGTCACAAAATGTAATATCACTTCCAATCTATAACCTAAATAACTTGTTAATTGTTATAAAAAACCAGCTGAGTTAATAGCTGATTAAGGAAACATGAATTTGTAGCTATAGCAAAATATTTTGATATTTAACTGCAGCTCAACTTTGTATTAAAAAATTTAAAAAATTCTGTTTCCTGTAAGCCAGACATGACAAACTCGCAACGTCATGTGATGTCGCGCAACGTATTGGGACGGTTTTGCCATTGCCACCAATGGGGTGGACGCAGCTTCCGGATGATGCATCCGGTCTGCGGACCGGCAGTTTGACACCCCTGCAGTAAGCCAACAAATCAATTATCAGTACCTTACACAAATCAACAGCCATATGACAAATTTTAATGCAAACTTATTAAAGTGTCATTTGGCCTTTATGTTGACAAGTTTTTGAAACCCAGTTCATTGAGCTTTAAATTCAGAAAGTTGTTTCCAAGGTATCAAAATTTAATCCTTTTCCATTTTTAGCGGGTTTTACAAATATGAGATGGACCAATTTGAGCCGAATTAAAAGTGTTTCAAGGTTCTCTTCCAGGAAATAACCCATATCTTCTTCAGGTGACTATGACTAATATATTCCAGATCTTATGTGCTGCCATAATCTTTGGAGATGATTTTTTTTAAAAAAAAAACAATTCTCGGAACTATGAGAAAACCCATCATTTTTCATAGCTTACCGTAAACTCTGTTTGTTAGTCTGTTTCCAAGTAACACTCAGAATAATGAATAGCCTGCATTTGGCTTCTCGTTTCTTGTTAGGAATAGGGCTTCTGCCTCTCCTGTCATTTAAATGGGTTCCATCATTCAGGTTAGCTCTTTCATAGTCCCTTCTTGTTTCATTCCTCTGTACATTTCATCATTTTTTCTTGACTGATGATTGTGTCAAGGAATGCAAAATTCTTAGCATTCAAAGTGGAGAAGGGACAAGAACACTGCTATCATTAAAAATCCAAATGGATTTTTTCCCCTTTTCTCTGATTACTCCTCTAGTCTCCTGATACTGAAAAAGAATGATCAAATTAATGGCTTTAATGTTTCATTTTCACTTGATGGAAACAAAGAATTCATAGAAAGATTTGTAATTTGTGATGCAGCAATGACCTTGCCTCCCATACTCCAGATGGCTTGAAATATTTGCAACATGAACAGGGATTTTTTATCTGTTCCTAACAAAATGCTTCTAGGACAACTGGCAAATGAGTTCATATTAGCCATGCAAATCTTCATTTACTCATTCGTCCAAAGCTACTTTTATTCTTACCAATCTAAATTGTAAAATCTGAACAATATATTTGGGAATATAATCCCTTATCTTAAAATCTAGGGGAAATAGCTGTGTGCACATGTAGTTTTTACTTGATTTTTTAAAATGTATTTGTATGAATTAAAAACATATTAAACATTAATATCAACTACCGACTAGTGTAATTCTCAGAATTCCTAACCAGTTTAAGCAACTAGCTAAAAATTGCCATTTTATTATATCTTTAGGAGGGAAACACAATCATGACCTATCTTAACCAGTCCAAAACTAAGGCAGTCAATTTCTTTTAGGTTAATTTTGTGACCAAGTTTTGTGATAATCACTGTAATTATATTACAATTATTACAGTTAATCTTGAGTGCATAGTAAAAGTTGAAATCCCAACAACTGGAAAACACAAGGTTGAGTTTTAGATTTTGGATGTTCCTGATAATCACAGTTACTGAAAGATACATTCAGAAAAATAGCTTCCTGAAAGTTGGAATGGGGTGGGGGAAAACAGTGATGGGTTTATTGTAAATGTTTTTGAAACCAAATAGCAAATTAAAACAATCCAATCTGATTTTCCAAACTCCCAAAATGGACAGAGTCAGTTTGGTCTAGTGCAGGGGTTCTCAACCTTGGCAACTTTAAGACTTGTGGACTTCAAGTTGCTGGCTGAGGAATTCTGGGAGTTGAAGTCCACAAGTCTTAAAGTTGCCAAGGTTGAGAACCCCTGGTCTAGTGGTTAAGACACCAGGCTAGAAAGCCAGAGATGGTGAGTTCTACTACCACCTTAGCTTATGAAAGCCAGCTGGGTGACTCTGGGCCACTGGCTCCCTCCCAGCCCCAACTCACCTTACAGGGTTGTTACTATGGGGAAAGTCAGAAGAGGAAAGTATGTTGGATATGTTGACCACCTTGACCTATTTGTAAAAATAACCAGGCAGGATGCAAATAAATAAATAGATATGGAGGTTAACTTTATATATACAATCCTGTTTAGGTATGCCTATTTCTGCTGTAGGGATATTCACATGAAAAAGGATCGACAGAGAATAAACAGAGGTGTTTTGCTGTAAATGTGAGTTTGATTTTTCTTCCTGCAGAAATATACTCTCCAAGCACAATGTATGAACAGTGTTATATAACGGACTGCAATCCTGCACATTCAGCAGGTAAAGCAAGATCCAGAGCAGATGCTGGAAAGATTGCATAGGCTTTGCTTAGCATTGGCATTTCTTAAAGTCAGCCTTCTTCAGTCTAGCAATTATAATTCTATTACTCTGTAGCACAATGGCTGGGAATTATGGGAACAAGCAGTCCCAAAGCTCTAGGAACCTCTGTCTTAGGATATTCAGTATTCTAGTCATATCCATATTATGCACACCACTCTCAGGAGCAGACATGCTATTGTGGCTTGTTTTCAGAAACGGTTCATAGAAAATACAGTATATTTGATCCAATATCAGTGCATTGAGCACAGAGAAATTCAGGAAGACTAGAAAGTTAAGCTGGTTTCTTCCATGCTGCAATCTGCAACTTTAAAATACCATATTATAAACACAGATTATTATTATTATATTATGCATGTGTGTGTATTTCAAGGCAAGGTAAGGCAGCAAAATATCTAACACTCTTTTGTCCTATTTTTTTTCCACAACATCTAACTGGCTTCACGTCTAAGGCAGGACTAGGGGGCAGTCTTCTAGTTTCTAAGGAAACACTTTAACCACGATACCAAACTGGGTCTCTGTTTCTCAGATGAAACATTATAGTCACCAAGAGACAAAGCTGATTCAAAGCCACAAAAAATAAAAAGAGTTGAGTGATAATTAGGTTTATTGTCTACATTTAAACATGTGAAATCTAGGTGATGCAACTGCACCTTGTGAAGTCAGCTCTACTGCTCTTCTTCTGCAACAGCTGACAGAGAGGAAAACTAAGCTGGCTTCTGCACCCTTATTATGGATAATGATTAATTCATTTGCTCAACTGTTTAGTTAATAAAGGTCACAGGCTTCATTACAGATCTAATTATATTGTAGTGCTTGAATGAATCGTGCCTACCATCGCTTGATTATATTTTTCTATAAATCAAACTTCATTATGAAGTTTATTAATCACGAACCTGGGTTATCAAATCACCATCTGCAAGGGGGGGGGAGAATGATGAAAACAGCATTGTAACATCAGTCCTGCTCCTTTTCTACATGTATCATAAGATGGCATGGTCCCTAAATAGGGAGGAGCTGCCCCCAAAATCCTGCTTTTGTCATTTATCATTAGCATTTGGCAAGCCACAAACAAGCCAGCATGCTGCAGCAGTAATATTGGCTTACTCCCTGTACAATTGTTATAAGGAATCAACATGTATAGATGTTGTTTTATTCATTTATTAGTAGATTTTTATTCCATCTTTATTATTGAGTTACTTTATATATAATTCAAGGCAGCAAACAGTCCTAATGTTCCTTCTTCTTTCTATTTCTCCCACAATGACCTTGTGAGGTGTATTGGACTCAGAGAGAATGAGTGGCCCAAAGTCGCCCAGCCAGTTCTTTATTCCTAAGGCGGGACTAGAACTTACAGTCTCCTGGTTTCTAGGTCACCACCTGTAATTATTTACAACTAATATGATATATAATAATAATAATAATAATAATAATAATAATAATAATAATAATATAAAAAATGGAAGGGACCTTGGAGGTCATCAAGTCCAACCCCCAAATGGTAACCCTATACCATTTCGGACAAATGGCTGTCCAGTTTCTTCTTAAAAACTTCCAGTGTTGGAGCACTCACTGATTCTAGAGGCAGGTTGTTCCACTGGTTAATTGTTGTAACTGTCAGGAAGTTTTCGATTTGTTTTTTTTTTTTTGATGTATTTTTCACTTAAAAAACATTTTCTATGTGTTTTCTTCCTTTGACAATGCATGTATTTTTTAAATGTTTGTAGGGGTTTTCTTCCATTTCTCTGCATTCTTTTAAAAGCAATAAAAGACTAACTTTAAAAAAGACAAATTGTTGTAAGGATGAAAGATGGTAATTAAGTTATATTTCCATTAACCCTACCTGTAATGAAAAAGTTACTATAACTCAGTAACTTATAAATTGAGCTCTAGTTTTTCAGTTAGGATAGATACCTGACATATAATATTATCGATATGCATTATCAGGAGTATGCACTCATTTTTATAAATATTTCAGAGTTGCTTTTTGGCCCAGAATGGGCCTTCAGAGCAGGTATAGTTTGTAAACTTAAAACAACATATACACATAGCAAAAAATACAGTGGAAAAATAATATATTTTTTCTGAGAAATAATGTTAATATAGTCAAATTCACTTAAAAGCCATGCCCGGGGGAAAACATCAGTAACTTGTCTAAAGAAAAAAGAAGGATCCAGCCAAGATCATCAGGATTGAAGCTATCAGATTATACCTGCAAAACTCCACTCAGCCACCAGAGGGCAGCAGACTTAGAGCTTTGTGTATCTCTCTGCTGCAATCTCATTATTGCCTGGAGTTTGGTAGTCCAGATCTAGAAGCTCCAATCAAATGCTCACACAGTGAACCTATATACAGGCAGTCCTTGACACAATTGGGACCAGCATTTCTGTTGCTAAGATGGTTGTAAGTGTGTTGCAGATATTTTATGACTTTTGCCACAATTGTTAAGCAAATCACTGCAGTTGTTAAGTGAATCACGCGATCAATATACAGCATATCCCAGCCCTGATGATCTTACACATAGAGGGAAAAATGGAATTAAAGGCTACTTTTCGTTCAGCCAGATACCATCCTTTGCCTTGTCTTACTGTGTTTTCAAAACTGAACAAATAGCAGATCACATCTGGTGATTAAAAAACAAACAAACAAACAAAACAGTGGGTACTCCAGGCACACCTTATTAAAAGATTCTGTAAATCTAATGGGAATTGCGAAATTCCAAAAATTAAGGGGATTTTCTGGATAATTAAAAGTTTTAGATGTCAGAATATCATAAATTTTTGAAATTTGAATCTGTTAAGTTTTCCATGCATACCACTAGGGGGCATGTTGAGAATACAAACAGATTGATCTCCAAGGCAACATGGACAGTTTTCCCCTTAAAAGAAGTTAATAAAATTAATGGAGGGCTTTAATTTTCCATCCGCTTCATGAAAAACCTGGATTTATAGGTTCAGTGATTATGAATGTGCTGATTTTGCTACATCAACACCAGTAAATTAAGTTCTCTGTGTTCGTTGTAGCCGATACAGATTAACATTTGAATTTTGCTTCTGAACTAGGAACACAAAACCTTTCAGCTTTTATTTCAATTTTTTAATCCCTGTGGAGAAAGATTCATTCTATCTATGGCTTCTCCATTAAATCAGTAGCAACAGTATTAATTTACTACAATCTAAAAACTTTATACTATTGTTCTATATATATAATTTATTTTGTGGTCACAGACCAAAATGCAAGAGCAACAAAAGAGAACACAAGAAAAATATAATCACAAACAATTAACACCAGAAGCCTTGGCTAAAGGGAATTACAACGTTCTCCTCTAGTAGTTACAGCTCTTAAAAGAAATTTAGAAACCTGAGAAGTAATATAGGAGGAGCTATCCCCTAGACAATATAAGACCAAATTACTAACATTAGAACCAGAGGGATCAATTCCAAGGAGAGACAATAATTTAATTCTGGCTGTGTTATACATGATAAGACATGCTCCACAGTTTTAACTTCAGCCCTGTTACAGGTGCATAATCGCTCACTAAACGGGAGCCTCTTGAATTGCCCGTTGAGTAGTGCTGAGGGTAAGACATTGAAACCGGCTAGGGAAAAGACTCTTCTATACTTGAGGATGGTTAGAGTATAGAAATAAGAGGTCATCCTCAATCCATAATTATTAGAATGGCTAAAGATCAAAGGGGAGCAGGTTTTGCTGGCTCTGGCTCTTAAGTATTGCAAATCTATGTCCACAAACCGTTGGACTACCCTAAACAGGCATCCTTAACTATTGTTCTATTATTGGTTTAGTGGCTGAACACACTGAATTTCCCCAAATCCCATACTTGGTATTCTTTTACCTGGATGTTGGAAATTATACCCTCCTGCAGTTTAAACCAGGTGTTCTAAACTGGGACCTTATAAGGCAAAGTGCGACTTCTACCCATTTTGCTATGTCAAATAAATATTCCATCTGATATATGCATCTCTGATTGATCTGCTGAAAGTTTATTCCAAGGAAGAACATGCATGGGATTCAGAGATGAATGTATATAAAACAGGTTCAATACAAAAACATTATCCATTAACTTTTCAGTACTGTTCTGTGGTCTTCTCTTTCATACAATGAGACCCCAACTATGGAAATAAAGTCTGCATTACTTTGTTAGATTTATCAGTACAGAGTCACTGGTGAGGGTAGGGACTTGGAAAGCCAGCTGGGGGATTTGGGGTTGGTTATTCTCACTTAACTCAATACACCTCACAAGGTGATTGTTGTGGGCAAAATGGGAGGAGGCATATTAGGTATCATATGTTTACTACCTTGAGTTATATATAAAAAATAACTGAGGTGGGATAAAAATAAATAAATCAGATGCAACAAGCCAAAGCCAGATAATTTTTCACGTATCAACAACATAAAACATTTTAGAATAAACTTGCAGAGTCTTCACACAGTTATAGGTAACTGCTCTAAATAAGCAAGATAGGATAACATCTAAAAAAGTGGCACAGCACATATTCAATGACATAGCCACAAACAGGAGGAAGAAAATGGTTTATATAATTCTTTTCCAGTACACTTTACTGCATCAGTGATAGAGCTGTTAAATTCAGTAAAGTTATGAAATCTATAGTTGTATTATAATCACAGAAAAAAGAAAGAACGAAAGAAAGAAAGAAAGAAAGAAAGAAAGAAAGAAAGAAAGAAAGAAAGAAAGAAAGAAAGATGCCTGTCTATCTCAATTTATATGGAAGCTTTTAAAAGCTTTCTGAAACATCATCACTGTCAGCGTATTTTGCAAGTTAAGAATCGTAGTTAAGAAACAGGAAGCAAAATAAAAAAGAGCAGTTAAGTTTAAAGCCACAAGTTGTTAACTCAGTTTCCTTTTCCTGTTCTTCCACACACTTCTCGTGTTTAGTTAGCATAGTTCTACTCTCAGGCTTCAACCTTCAAACTTTACAAGAACACTGAAAAGGCAAGAGATTGTAGATGGTAATTGGAGGACAAGGGCAAAATGCTTTTAATAGGATACTTAAGTCTTTTCCAGTAAAAATCTTGAGCAACCACAGGCTCTGGACCTTAATTACTGTAGGCAAAATTCAAGCCATTCTGTAAAGTCACAAGGAACAGAAATTTGCATTTTAAAAAATCAAAATGAATGCCCAAACCATACATACAAGTCTGGGTATTAAAATCTATAATGATTAAAGTTGTAAGAAGGACAATTAAAATGATCAAGCGGCGAAGCAGTTTTCCTATGAGGAAAGGCTGCAATATTTAGGTCTTTTTAGTCTAAAAAAAAAAAAAAAGAGGAGACATTACTGAGATATACAAAGGCAGTGTGGATAGTGAACGAGGAGAAGCTATTTTCTCCTTCCCCAAATATTAGACCTAGAGGTCACCCAGTGAAATTGAATCCTGAAAGCGTCAGGACAGGCCAAAGGAAATATTTTTTATACCACATGTAGTTTAACTTTGGAATTCACTACCTTGAAAGGCAGCTTGGCTGGTTCAAGAAGGGGTTGGATCAGTTCGTGGAAATCATGGGGATCCATGACTATCAGCCTTGATGATATTGTGATTATATCTGAAGGCCACTTGCTGGGAGACCAGAGGCTTCCTGTGTAGTTGGGTGGCTACTGTGAGAAGAGACTGCTGGATTAAATGGGGCAGGAGTCTAATCCAACAGGACACACTGCTTATGTTCTCAGGACGTAGCCAAAAACTATGACCACAACACTTTTCTTACTAATACAAAATAGCAATAGCAAAAGCAATTAGACTTGTATACCATTTCATAGTGTTTGGCAGCCCTTTCTAAGAGGTTTTACAGAGTCAGTACATTGCCTCCAACAATCTGGGTCCTTATTTTATTGACTTCGGAAGAATGGAAGGCTGATTCAACCTTGAGCCAGTGAGAATTGAATTGCTGGCAGTCGGCAGAATTAGCCTGCAATACTGCATTCTAACCACTGTGCCAACTCGACTCTTAACGCCACCACGGCTCTTAAAATGTTAAATATTTTAATGATTACGAGTTATTTGATGCTATATACCGTAGATTAGCACTGCTGAGAGGAGAGAAGCAAAATGTAAGGAAAAAACAAGAAACAGTTTACAAAAATCATAATAATTGCATTACATCCCAGATGATACTTTATAAATTGGTGATAGAAAATAATGGTATCCTTATTCTAACCAGTGGATATTTAAATAATTTACCAACATATATTGCCATTTAAACACAATATATGCCATATATGCTATACTGATATTCACATATACATTATGCATTTATAAGCTTAACAAGTTTGGCAAGCTGGTTGCCAAATCAGTTACCAGTTTACTACCATCAACACAATGGACATGTAGTTTGTACTATATGTTTTCTGTCAAGAATCCAGCAATCTTCACTACACCTGCTTGGTCTTGATCCTGCCCCAAGCTTCTAACCTTGTGAAATACAATAAAGCTGTCCTTGAAAATGTCCATAAGCAACCTTTCCACTAGAGCTATTATGATTCTTGTGTATAGGGAAGCAAAATAAATTAGTGCTACTTTCATTTTTAAAAAAAGTTCTATCCATGGGGATTTATTTCTGCAAAAATAAAGGAAAGCATTCTACGAAAGGTAAAATACAAATAGGCACAAGATAGCTAAACCACAGGACAACCATATAAAGCATTACCGATTGTTTTAAAAAGTGGCTTACTTTCCTTCTTACCTCTTCCTTCTTTTCATCAGCACTCATAGCTAAGTTGAGACTCAGCTGAGAATGGCTGCTGATGCCACTGTCTTCATTTGTATCGTCATAATACACGGCTTGCACAGAATCCTGGAAGCAAACAGGACTCCTCTTCCCCAACTTGGCAGACGACCCCTCCCCTCTTCCCTCACTTTCCACTGAGCTGAGCGACAGGGTACTGTACCGGTCTGGACAATGGACATCCATACTGCACTTGATGCTTTCAGCATTAAGACTCTGAGGCTTGGGAACAGTGGGTCTAGCAGGATGGTTGGGGGGCTCAGTGCTGTATGTAAATAGGCTGGAATTTTTTGATCCATCAAAATCTTCATGGAAAACTTCATCAGGAATTGACCCAGGGTTCTGAAGTGGAGGTGGTGAACAAACCAAGTTTGAAAGATTACAGGATGACATCCTACAGCCAGTAGCATCAACATTTAATGGAGATGGTGATCCAGCAGAGTCATCCTCGGAGCACTGGGTGCTGTACCTGGAAGGAACTGAGGCTGGGTGACGCCGGGATGACAAACACTTCTGCCAATCGTTCTCAGTGCTGCTGGAAACCCTGCGGGAATAGTCCTCATGGAGCCTGCTGTTTGGTCTTGTCTTTTGGTTCTGTTCACCAGGGGAAGAAATATCAGGCCTAGGACAGTCCTTCTTCAAAGCACCATCAGTTACGTTACTGACAAGTTTCAAAACTCTGTCAAAATCCCTTGCTCTAATTGGGCTCTTCCAACGTTTTGATTTCCGCTCCGAGTTCCTGTTGGTTTTGTCTGAGTCAGTTGACGAAATACTCGTGGTTCTTGGCAAATGCTTTTCGTTTACAGCTTTCAGGTCAGTGAGGTTTGAGGTTGACTTCCTTTTGAATGAACTCTTTTTGAGAAAATTCAGGTTATCACTGCTCTTACTCCTCCTATAGATCACTTTGGGACATTCTGGATCTTTTCCTACAATTTCACAAATCTGGGATTCCTGCATGACAGGGGAGACTATTTTAGTATTGCTCTGTGGGTCCTGGGTTCTATTACCATCTAATAAATTTATACGGCCAGTTGCATAAGCACGTCTGATGCTGCGTGATCGATGAGTGTTCCTCAGGAAGGAATCTTCCTCTCCATCAGAATTATCAGAAACCACCGTGATATCATTGGCGCTGTGCAAGTCATGTAAAGGTTCTGAATAAGAATACCTGTTTGTCTGAACTCTCACTGTTGTATTGTTAGGAATGTATTTCCTGATTTTGTTCTCTGGCAGGTTATCCTTTAAGCTATCTGGATCCTCTTTGGCTGGAATTCCTTGGAGAACTGATGATTTTAACTTTTTAAAAGATCCCATTTTTTTAAGGGAAGACAAAGCATTCCATGTTGACGAGTTCCCCATAACTATAACTGAACGAGGTCGTTCTACATTGGAGCTGGATCTCTTCCGAGGAGTGGGGAAAAAATGCATTATTTTGGAAGGACTGGTTTTATCATCCTGATTGTTATTTCCATTTTTGTTATTTGTGCTGATCCCCCCATTATGACATAATGAGGTAGTATTGCTCCCTGATTCTTTATTATCCATTACTATACAGATAACAGAGGTGGCATTTCCCAAGCCATTCTGCCAAGTTGTCATGTTTTCAGTTTTTGTACAAGAACATTAGGCGTCATAGTTCATGTTTTCTTGATTTTCATCTCCTCCATGCTGAAGCCTTTGTTAACCTGTACATTTTTCAAGCTCCTTGTTCATAGATATTTTCAATGAATTCAGCTCTTCGGTAGTCTGCACTGCCTGCACACAAAAAAAAAATCAAAGTCAGCATTTAGGATTTTTTTTCTATTCAGAAGAGAGAGATTCTCTGTATGATAGAAAAGGTTTGTAAGGCTCTCTTGAATAACTGAGAAAGTCTTTAAAGTGATACCATAGTAATCTTGTTATTAATTAAATGAATATTATCATATGTTACTTACTCTACTTACTTATATATTGGTAATAGGCAGTTATTTCTAACATTAATCCTTTCAGCCAAAGAAATTCAATCTACCAACCACATAACTTTATCAGAATCTATTTGAAGCTTCCATTGGTTTAGACCTGTTACTGAGTGACACATCATAATAAGCAAGCCATTCACAATTTGAATTGACACATCACACTAAGCAAATCATACAGTTTGGACATCTTGTAAATAGATGGGGGTCACAATTCAATCTTCCAGCAATGTAATTTTCTGTTAATTTTGTGCTGAGTAGGGATGGATATTGTAAGACTGGGGATATGAATGAAGCTTTTGGTGACTAAGCTGGTCCCATACCTGCCTTTAATCTCTTCCCCATAATCCTGGAAAGATACCAGAAATCACACTGTAGAAATCTGGCCATTTTAATAACTCACAACTGATCAAACTCACACATATTAAGCTATAACCTGTGGTTTACAAACCCTTTTGGTTGATATTTATATCACATTATGCAAAAACCAAGCCATAATGGCTTAACACAATTATGAACTCGACCTAAAATAATAGAACCTTGGAAATGGAAAGGATCATCTCAGCCATTGGGCTGAATCCTATCTTCAGGGCAAAAATCTAAATTAAAGCACCCCAGCAGATGGCTGTTCAGTACTGCAGGCCACTTTAGCTGACTGTGTTCAGCAGGTCAGCGGTTCAAATCTCACCGGCTCAGGGTTGACTCAGCCTTCCATCCTTCCGGGGTAGGTAAAATGAGGACCCAGATTGTTGGGGGCAATGTAAATATATATATACATTGCTTACTGGTGTACACCGCTTAGAGAGTGCTTGCACTTAAAGCGGTATATAAGTCTCATAAATAAATAAATATATTTCATGAAGGTGAAATAAAGAAATTGCCTCTCTGGATAAATAATTCCATTGTCAAACCCTATAATATTCAATCAGAATCTGCCGTCCTATAACTTAAATCCATTATTCTCTGTCCTGCATTCTGGAACAAGACAGAACGTATTGATCTTCTGTGTGACAATCTTTCGGGTGTTTGAAGAATATTCCCTTCAATTACCATTTTTGAAGGCTAAACATACCCAGCTTTTTCAACCTCTCTTGATAGACCCCTGACTGTGTTCATTGCCTGTCCCAATTTCTCTGAATTGTTTTCAAAATGAGGCATAATATGGAACTAGACCCAGCAGAGGATGTTAGGTCTAACTAAGGCAGAATAAAATGGAACAATTATTTCTTGTCCTTTGAAAATAGTTCTTCTGATGCAGTCTAGATTTTGATTTGCCATTTGGCAATGCTGGCTCACTTTGTAATGCACCGATATTCCAAAAATGTTTTACAAATATCGTTAATACACCAGGTTATCAACTATCTTGCACCTGATAATTTTATTTTTGTTTCCTAAATGAAAAATGTTTTGCTTTTCTCCCTGAGCTCATTTCTCCAACCTATCAAGATCACTTTGAATTTTACATTTCCTGTAAATTGTTAACTCTCCCTTTTAGTATTATGTCATCTGAATATTTGACAAGCATTTCCTCAATCTCTTCATTCAGCTAATTAAAGAAAATACTGAAGAATATAGTATAGGCCCAAGAATGACCTCTATTGCAGGACTTGTTAACCAGTGGTACGGGTACCACCTGTGGTACATTGGCACCTGGCAGGTGGTACGCGACCATCCTAGAAAAGTGGTAGCGGGGGAGGGGAATGATCTGAACCGGTGGCAGCATCGCACAAGCCTGAGCAACAGATGGCTGGAGATGCAGGGCTGTCAGGGCTCAGCGGAAGCGCCAGGATCAGCGCCAGGCTCCATCTGGAGTTAAGCACTGATCCTGGCGCTTCTGCTGAGCCCTGAAGAAGCACCGATCAGCTGGAATGTTGCAGCATCTTCAGGGTCTTATGATTTACATTCAGATGCTTGGCAACTGATTCATATTTATGATGGTCACAGTGTCCCAGGGTCATGTTAATTGACCAAAACCTGCTGCAACCATCCAGCAGATGGGGGGGGGATAAAAACCAAACACCCCCACCACACCCCCGCTGCCAATCCTCAACAGAAATGCTCACAACAATGAAAACCTCGGACAGGAGGAAGAGTGCCGCCGGGCAGGCAGGCAGGTGTCTTGCTCGGCTGTGGCTTGGGGGCACTTTTTTCAGTGCCATTGTAACTTCCAACAGTCACTAAGAGAACTGTTGTAAGTCGAGGACTACCTGTACTTTATCACTTTTTTCCCTTTTTTGGGGGGGTCATCAAGTTTTTGACACCTTGCTAGGTGACTGGTGGTACTCGGATGTTGCCATATCCTAAAAGTGGCACAATGGGTGAAAAAGTTGAAAAGCCCTGCTCTATTGAACCCCACTTGCTATCTGTTTTCAAATTGATGAACCATTAAGAAGCACTTCTTGAGTAAGATTCTCATGACACTCATATCCTTTTAATTATCATACCATCCAGCTTGCCTGGTTTCCTAGTCAGCATGTAATGGATATGGACTTCTGGTTCAAAGCCATGGCTAGCTAGATGTCCCTTTTTTGTAACATAAAAGCATTATGCAAGAACCAGGCCACCAATATCTCTCCATGTTAAGGGGAGAAATTGAGATAGACCATGTGAGTCTCCACATCAGCCTCTCATGAGTAAGCCATAGGGAAGTCATTTTACAATATGCTTATGGGTTAAACATCTGGAAATCAAGGGAGGAAGCATCTTTATTCATGGTCATCAACACCTTTTTCAAAAGAACATTAAGCTTAACCAAGCTTCACTGCTTAATTATTCTGATTTTGCATTAAGGATTAAGACCCTTCAGATCAGTAAATTATACCACATTTGCTAGGCAAGTTGCCTTCTCCCTAGAGCTTTTAAATATAATTTTAAAAGCTTTTGAAAAGTATTTTTTTTTCCAGATTAAAAAGAAAAAGGGTGCTTAGAATATGAGTTTTAGAAAATTTAACAACAGATTAAGGGCTCAAGTGGAGTTGCAATTACAATTTTAAATTTTTGGAAGAATTCTTCCCATGGGAAATTGTCCTTGTTTGCAGTTTCTTCAGTAAAAACAAGTTAATGGAATTTTAATTGTTGGACACTAGAGGAGAGCTAGAGGATAACAAAAGAATGGAAAGGCGAGACATATTCTAGCGGTGAGATTTTTTGATGAAAAATTATGAGAAGTAATTGCATAATTGAAAAATATTGACATTATTGTAAATGAATAGATGGACTGCTAAGGATGCAATGGAAGAAGAACAAATGACTCTAGATATGTTTGAAATTAATCTGAATGAGGATATGAATGTGACAAGTAATGAGGATAAAGAAAAAGATATAATGCACTTTCAAATGAAAAAGAATGCTCTAATTTATTTATCAAATGTACATGCTGTTCATCTCACGGCCTAAGGCAACTCCAAGTGGCTCACAACATACTAAGACAAGGATTAAAAACAATATAAATACAAAAACAGATTAAAATTACAAAAGAATAAAACAAACTAAAAAAGTTTAGAATAGTAGTGGCTTCTCTGTTATTACACTAGCTACCTCCAGCCAACAGCTGCTCCTTCAGGGCATTTAAAGATAATGGCCAGAGTGAATGACACCTTGAATGACACTCAGAAGCACATTCACAGCCAGAATAGCTTGTACAACAGTGGTGTTACATAGGCCACCTGACGAGCCTTCAAAACTGTCTGCACTGCTGCATTCTGGACTCACTGTAACTTCCAAATACAGGTAGTCCTCGACTTACAGCCACAATCAAGCCCAAAATTTCTGTTGTTAAGTGAGACATTTGTTAAGTGAATTTTGCCCCATTTTATGACCTTTCTTGCCACAGTTGTTAAGTGAGCTACATGGTTGTTAAGTGAATCTGGCTTCCCCACTAATTTTTCTTGTGCTAGTCAGAAGGTCACAAAAGATGATCGTGTGACCCCGGAGACACTGCAACCATCATAAACACGAACCAATTGCCAAGCATCCTAATTTTGATCACCTGACCGTAGGGATGCTGCAATCATCTAAGAGTGAAAAATGGACATAAGTCACTTTTTTCAGTGCTGTTGGAGCTTTGAAAGGTCATTAAACAAACTGTTGTAAGTTGAGGACTATCTGTACTCTTCCAGGATAGCCCCTTGATGCCTGATGCCTAAAGGAGATATACAACTATCAAATCAGAAAAGAGAGATGGATTTGTTTATTTATTTTGCTGGACCTACAAAACAGATCTGTTAAAGTTTTGAAGAATTTTTTGAGAAGTGACACAAAAGGATGAATCCCTCCTATGAGATGTACAAAAGAGACTTGCTGAAGTTGTAAAAGATTGGGGGATAAAAAAAAGATGACAAGAAATCAAGCTACAAGACTCTATTTGAAGGTGTTAAGAATTAAGTTGTTAAAAAAATTAGGGAAGGAATACAAGGTTGATTTAGTTGACAAGGGATTAAGTTATACCTGACAACCCCTACTGGACATTTGCTGATAAGGAATTCATGACAAGATGGATGTTGTTTTTAGCTAAGAGATGAGATATGAGGTGAAGAGAATATATATTTTAATTTAAAAGATGGTGATAGATTTAATTACTTGCTGAGATGAGAAAGTTTCTTCTATTTTGTTTTTCTCATTATATTTTTCCTTTTATATTTTTGAAGTTTGTATAGTTTTTATTCTTTTTAACTGTAGTCTCTAATAAAATTATTTGAAAAAAGCATGTTATGGTTATGTTTGCTAAATTATGTCTATAGCAGTGATGGCGAACCTTTTAGAGACCGAGTGCCCAAACTGCACCCCAAAACCCACTTAGGCATCGTCGGGTGCTGGGGGGTGTGGCCCATTGGGTGGGCGTGGTTGCGGTGGTAACAGCAGACTGGGTGGCACTAAAAAGTTCAATCAATCAATTCTAACTTTGCAAGATCTTTTTTTTCCCTGTGAGAAGTTGAAATTGACTGATTGATTGAACCTTTTTTTTTTTTTGTACACGGCAGTGGAGGCCTAAAGCGAAAAGGTTTTATAAAACCCAGCTGAAGGCTTAGGACTGGGGCGATGCTGCACATGCCCACAGAGAGGGCTCTGAGTGCCACCTCTGGCACCCGTGCCATAGGTTCGCCACCACTGGTCTATGTATTCCCGCACTTCATTAAGGCGATTAAAAAATGTCATAGTGTTAGTCTTCCAAGATTAGATCTTGACAACATGCTAATTTCTGATAATTGCCACATTATTTTGAAAGAGATTGCAAATCAATCTCTTTATCATCTGTTGTAGAATCTTCCCAGAAACCCAGGTCAGATTCACTAATTTATAGTTTCCTGAATTTTTGTTTACCCCTTTTGAAGAGAGGGACATTTGTCCTTCTCCAATCATCTGATATTTACCAGTTCTCGATGATTTCTTAAAGATAATATTCCTTTCAAATTTGGCCAACTCATCTGCCACTTCATCCATTAACCTAGGATGCAATTCATTTGTTCCTAAAGATTTGAATTCATTCAACATGATATTTCTTGCTTACATTTGTATCCATCTCTTGCTTTAATCTTGCCTCTTTATCCAGTCTTTAAAATTCCCTGACAAAACACAAACCAAATGCAACTTTTATCAAGGTCCTTCAAGCACAAATCACCTACAGTATTCTGGATCTGTTAATACTCAGTGGAAGCCATTCTTGTAAACACTTCTTGAGCTAATTTAGGAAAGAAAACCTCCCTTAGCAACCCAAGAAATTGGGGAATAGATTTGCAGGACCTGAAGCTACTATAATCATCTTTAAGCCTTTACTTTTAGGACATCCTTGAGATTTATGAAAGCTATAAATTCTACAGTCAAAATAACGAATGGAATCAATGCACTGAAATATAGAATTAATCAATATTACAGGGGAAGAGGAAGAAAAAGAGACATCTAGAACCCATCCACATAAATAAGCAATATATTCTTGACATTCCGTATGGAGTATTGCTAATTCAAACAACCATTATTAAGTATTTCAACCTTGTTTTAATTTCTAATTAAATACAAAAATATGCTGCTTAAGCAATCTTTTATATATACTCCATAAAAACTCTTGGAAATGTTTTGTTTCAATTAACTTCATCCTAAATGAGTACCATTTCCTTTATATTCTCTATTTTCCTTCTTTTAAAATTGACAGTACACAGCAGCAAACAAAAGCTTAGTGTGTTTCCCAGAGATATTCAACATCCTCCTTTAATTCTGTTTTCCCCGCTGCCCTATTCAAATCTTTTCAGCTTCACTCACCATTCTGCAACAGACATTTCTTACTCCCACCAAGACATGCTTAAATCTAAATATTTACAAGGGGCTGCTTTAAATGTTGCGGGAACTGTTTTTCAGATAACTTTCAGGAACTTCAGATTCAAATACTCCATCAGCATTTCTCTGCTGACAACTCAAAATTTGTTTAAAGTTAGTTTTAAAGTTTAAAAAGGGAGAAAACATGACAACTGTTTTAAGAGTCAGAATCCTAAACTTATGAAATAAGTCCGAGTGAAATGTTTACTTCTGAACTTCTCAGAGAACACATACGAGACCAAAACAATTAAAGACAAGGTTAAGAAAAAAGGACAGTGTGGAATAAGACTTTTCTCCCTTTGTGTATTTTCCAAGTATACTAGATTACCTCGATCACGTGGTATTTGCTGTCTGGAATGACTAGGGTTATATAGTTCAAAACATCTAGGGCACCAGGTTGAAGAAAGTTACAGCAGGACAAGACATTATAATGGAAGGCAGTCACCGCTTACACACAATACTTCTAAATACTAGAAGCAAAAGGCGTGACTAGACAGTGAAAAATAACATTGCAGCGAACAATGGCCACTCAAAATTATTATTTCAATGCATCGATTTCTCACTGGGCAGCCAAGGATGACGCCTCCCTCCTTACATTTCTGTCTTTTTACTCTTTCCAACTTTCTCTTTGCTTTGAACTTTTACACAACTTCTGAACCCGGCACCTGCTGGGCTCCCAGGCTCTCCTTTCAGGAATCCCAGAAAAAAAATTTTTTAAAAAAAGGAAGAAACACCAAGTGCAAAAAACAAAGTGCAAAAGTGAATCAGCAGCCACCTCGGTGCGCTCAAGCGACAAAGAAAGCAGGGAAGCCTAAGCACGAGTGCTCCTCCCTCCCTCCCACCAATGGTGGCAACCAGTTACCTGGAAAAGGGAACGGAACGTCTGCATGCGCCGAGCACCAGATCCGCATCGGACTGGAAAGAAGCAATCGCCCGGCGGGGGTCCCCTAAACGCTTCTACATGGGCGCAGGAGGAAGAAGACAAGGAGCAGCAGCAGCAGCCTTCTCATGCCTCCCTCTCTCGCTGCTGCTGCTGCTGCTGAGGCGTCGTCTTTTCCCCTCCCCTGGGTAGCGGAGGCTAATCTGCTTCCACGCATCACTATGGCAGCAACCGGAACAGAGGGTGGGGAAGCCCTACAGGCACACTGGAGCGGAGAGGAGAGTGGAAGGCGTGCAGAGCGCTTGGAGGGACCAAGTTGGTCATGAGAACAGGGACTTGGCTAGTATTACTATCGGGTTGCCGTGAAGTTCTCCCCACTTTCTGTTTGCTTCCCCCCGCCTCTTCTCGCTCCGCGCGGGCAAGAGGGGAAAAAGCGTTGCAGGCTGACGCTCGTCGTTGGTGCTTTTCAGCCCAAAGTCCACCTCTATTTGCAAAAGGGCAAACCGGGACTTTCGGGAGCGGCCGGGGTAAGGGTACGAGGAGACAGCCGGGGTAAGGCCGTCTGGCTTCTCACTTAGCAGGGCGCTCTCTTGGAGAAGCCAACACTCAAAGCGTCGATTTCCCCCCCTCTTCCCGCCCTCCTTGCGACCCCGCCGGAGACAAAGGGAGGCTTCTGGCGAAGTTATCTGAAGAACCAGTAACAACCGGGCCGGCCGATGGAAAGGAGCCGCTGTATTTAACGGGCCACCGGCGAAACTTTATTTTAAAACACACCCTTTTGTATGTTGGTTCAGGCAGGGCAGTGATGCATTGTTGTAAATCACTGGTGTGACACAACTTTTCTCATTCTGGTGCCCTCCGGTTCTCTTGGACTGCAGTTTCCAATAATCCCCATCTAACAGTTCACCAGATGGAGGAAAGTTGCTGTGAGTGGTAATGTTCATACAATCACTTTTGCAGAATCATAGGAACTAAAAGCAGATTTCAGTTTGAAATACATTTGTTATTATTAGTTGTGACCCATCGACCCCACGGACAACGTTCCTCCAGGTCTTCCTGTCCTCTACCATCTTCTGGAAATACATACCCAAGAATAAACTTTCAGTTCAATGGCTAGTTTGCCACGATTAGGTTCTTACTTACATGTCGCAGCCTAAACCATGATTTCCTAATTATAGTGACAGGCTTTGAAATAGCCAATGCAATCAAGTTAAGGCTTAGCATCATATAAACATCAACTTTAAACACAGAGTAATGTTTTTCAATTGGGACAACCGTAAGATATGTGGACTTCAACCCCGAAGATTCCCCAATAGGGAATCTATTGGGACTGGAAGTCCACACATCTTAAAAGTTGCCAAAGTTGAGAAACACTGGAACAGAGAATAAAGAAAGGAAGCACAAGCAGTTTAACAAGAATTTCATATAACTAGCTCTACAGAGCAGCACATCTCAATTATTTTACAAGCTAGAAGATTTAATTTTCCGTCCTGTTGAATGATAAAATACCTAATTCAGTCAATGCCTCTGCTAACAATAAAGGATGGGAAAGTCAAGTAAAGATTAGATAGTAATGAATGCAAAGGTTTTAGAGAACAAATTCTAGATTGGTGAAGGACAAAAGAGCTATTATCAATTGACAGGAATGACTAAATATTTATTGCAAAGAAGGGTTTAAAATATTAGGAAGGATAAATTATCCAAATGTTACAGGAAGCTAGTTGAACCAAAACATAGGCTATTTTTTTAAAAAAAATATGTTTAATGTTTATTGTGGTTTTTATGAGTTTCCCAACACATTTATCATGTCTATAGCATTTTAAATTTGCATTTATTTTTGCATCACACATTCTATAATTGTTGTTATTCCCATTTTATAAATGATTGCTATGATCCACTAACTCAGTGGTTCTCAACCTTTCTAATGCCGTGAACCCATAATACAGTTCCCCATGTTGTGGTGACCCCCAAGTGGGTGTGGCCACCAATAAGAGGGAGTAGGACAGCTAGGGAAAAGGGAACAAAATGGTGGACAGCATGGTTTGGCGACCCCCATGAAATGGTCGTTCGACCCCAAATGGGGTCCCGACCCACAGGTTGAGAACCATTGCACTAACTTATCAAAATGCTATACTGTGGCTGGGTTTATCCATCATGTTAAGTTATATGAATATGAATAGGTGTCTGCTGGGTTGGGGTAAATTACAAAACATTTCTTTCAATGCAAACTCTGTCTTTATAGATTTGCATATGATCTCATGATGGAGATACGTAAACAAAGAGCTTGTGCTGTGATACCACAACACAGTTTTCATCATTTCAGCTACGATGACTAGGAATGGACGTCTATGATGATATGGTTTCTTTGGAATGGCTTTATATGTTAATCAATGCAGCCAATATGGTTATGAATCATTGTTTATGGCACATGTGAATTTTAATCCTAACTATTGTTAATATTCATAACTCAAGGAAACTCCCTCAGGCCAGACTGACATTGTACTGTCTGTAGCACAGAAGAAATATACTGTACTTGCTTCGCTAGACTTTGCAAAAATAAATATTAATCTACTGTTATATGTTCTTTTGCATTTGGTTTATTGTCTCCACCTTTATTTTTCCTTTGGGCAGTTTCACTAAACTTTCTTTCAGTTCAGAACTAGTTTTTTGTTTGGATATCAGGGAGTCTGTGTAAAAAAAAGCAGATCTAAGTTTATATCATAATATACCATAATGCAGCATAGCATAGAAAGCCGATTTCCTATCAGGCTAGAAACTGGAAGACCATGAGTTCCAATCCTTCTTTAGGCACAAACCCAGCTGGGTGACTTTTATGCTAGTCATTTTCTCTCAGCCTTAGAAAGGACACAATGGCAAACTATTTCTAAAAAAACTTTACCAAGAAATCGGCAATAACTTGTCCAGATAATCTCTGACACTTGCATATGACTGAATGGAAGAAAAAAAATGTGTTGCATACCTTTACTAATTCTCAAATAAAGTACAGGTAGTCCTCGACTTACGACAGTTTATTTAGTGACTGTTCAAAGTTACAATGGCACTGAAAAGTGAATTATGACTGTTTTTCACACTTACAACCATAACAGCATTCCCATGGTCATGTGATCAAAATTCAGATGCTTGGCAACTGATTTATATTTATGACCGTTGCTGTGTCCCAGGGTCATGTGATCACCTTTTGCAACCTTCTGATAAGCAAAGTCAATGGGGAAATCAGATTCACTTAACAACTGTATTACTAACTCAACAACTGCAGTGATTCACTTAATAACTATGGCAAGAAATGGGACAAAACTCACTTAACAAAAGTCTCATTTAACAACAGAAATTTTGGTCTCAATTGTGATCATAAGTCGCGGATGATCCGTAATTCTTATGAATGTAATTGTTTAATACAATGTTTATGCTCTATAGCAGTGGTTCTCAATCTGTGGGTCGGGACCCCATTTGGGGTCGAACGACCATTTCACGGGGATCGCCAAACAACGCAGTCTGCCATTTTTTCCCCCTTTTCCTTAGCTGTGCTACTCCCTTTTATTCTATTGGCTTTTGAAAGCCAATAGAATAGACTCTCTTGAATAGAGTCTAATTCTATTGGCTTTCAAAGCCAATAGGAATTGTCCAGGCTGTCTCTGCCCTGCTGAGCCCGCCAAAAGTCCCATTCTGCAAACGGTGCTGCAAGTTGTCTGCAGCGAAGGCGAGCTATCTGGAAGTTTCCACCCCTCCCTGCTGAGCAACTACTAAAAATGTAAGTAAAAAAGGGCCAGGGGTGGGAGGCCGGCGAGCGCAGGGAGGGTTGCTGGTGCGCGTGGGGCCCGGCGGGTGCCTTACCTCCCTTGGGCTGGGCCAGCTGGTGGCCCAGCTGGTGGCCCAGCCGGTGGTCAGCCTGCGCCATCTCTGCCACTTGCCAGCTACGCCTCGGCCGGCACAGGGGGTGGCACCATGCATGTGCGGCATTCCCGGGCAGGAAAAGTCCTCGACTTACGACCGATTGGGTAGTCCTCAACTTACGACCGGTTGGGGGTCGCGGCATTAAAAAGCTTGAGAACCACTGCTCTATAGGTTTACAGAATTTAGGCCCAAATATTTTCATTCAGAGTTACTAGCACATACATAGATGTGTCTCTAAGAAAGATAGAATAAAAACAGCCTCAAATTCTTCTGCATTTGGCCTGCCACAAAACAGATTTATGTCTTCCTCGCTAGTAGAGTTGTGGGAAAGTTATCGTTGTCTGCAATGGAAAACTACAGCTTGATGTGG
This sequence comes from Crotalus tigris, assembly GCF_016545835.1. Classification (NCBI taxonomy): domain Eukaryota; kingdom Metazoa; phylum Chordata; class Lepidosauria; order Squamata; family Viperidae; genus Crotalus; species Crotalus tigris. The sequence continues at coordinate 466,132 of NW_024096483.1, forward strand.
TTTCTATAGCATGAACCAGAGGTTGGAACAATAGGACACAATGGAGATATTTTTACAGGGCGAAGTTTAAGTGGCAGTATTGAGAGTGGAAATCAGGTGAAAATGTAGAAAATCATAGTAAGAAAAATAGTACAAAGATAGGATACATAGGGAAAAGGGAAGCAATGTTGGTGCCAGCAGAAGAAAAGACAATCTGTTGTTTAGCAATTAAATGAACTAAGAGAAAGGAAGAGAAATGAAAGCATCTTTGGAGATAAAGGATAAAGCAAATAAATGGAAACTGCTCTGTATGCACAGTTTCTACCTTTCTACCTAGTATCACATTTTCCCACCCTAGCTATGACTGAAATATTTCACTCAGGAAGGACAGAACATAGAATGTTGCTAAGCAAGATGTCTATGGAGATTCTCAGTCATCCAGGTCATAGTTATGCCAAAGGTGCTTTTTCACAAGGCAACTGGACTTTCTTGTTTTTTCCTTGAAGACATTTCACTTCTCATTCAAAAAGCTTCTTCAGCTCTGACTGGATGGTCAGAGCTGAAGAAGCTTCCCGAATGAGAAGTGAAATGTCTTCAAAGAAAAAAAGAAAGTCCAGTTGCCTCGTAAAAAAACCCTTTGGGATTGCTAAGCAAGACAGTTGTTAAATGAGTTGTAACACAATTTTACAATGTTTTTTGCCACAATTGTTAAACGAATCACTGCACTTGTTAAGTGAATCCTACAGGTAAGAGAATCTAGCTTCTCTATTGATTTGGCTTGTCAGAAGGTGATCACATGACCCTAGGACATGTAATCGTCATAAATACAAGCCAAGCCAAGCGTCCGAATTTTGATCATGTGACCACGGGGATGCTACTATGGTCATAAGTATGAAAAACAGTCAAAAGCCACTTTTTAAATGTTGTAATTTCAAGAGGTCACTAAACAAATGCTTGTAAATCAAGGGCTACCTGTAATTTACAAGGTTAAATTAAGCAGATTTCAATTATTTTATTGTTGACTTAAACAAAAAAAACCCCAAATTTATTGGGGGTTACAGTACTAGCCATCCAATTCAGTTTCATATTTTATATACAAGCTCATGGTTAAGCACATGCATTGGGCAAAAAGATGTCTCAAGGTTTCTTTTAATTTGAGAGATATGAAAATAACTTCCTATCTCCTTTTCTATGGATACATAACATCCATTATATTGATCAGAATAAAGCACGCCCCCTTAAAATAATGGAACTTATAATTTTAATAATGATGAAACTTATAATGAAATAATGAAACTTATCAAAAACATACGAAGAACGGTTGTAGGAATTGGGTATGGCTAATCTAAAGAAAAGAAGGACTAGGAGAGGGTCAGCTAATTTTCCAAAGCACCAGAAGGCAAGACAAGAAACAATGGATGGAAACTAATCAAGGAAAGAAGCAACCTGGAATTAAGGAGAAACTTCCTAACAGTGAGGACAATTAATCAGTGGAACAGCTTTCCTTCAGAAGTTGTGGGTGCTCCAACAGTGGAGGTTTTTAAGAAGATACTGGACAGCTACTTGTCTGAAATGGTATAGGGTCGGCTGCTTGTGCAGGGGGTTATACTAGAAGACCTCCCAAGATCCCTTCCAGCTCTATTCTGAATTGAATAGTTTTATCAGTCATCCTTCTTCCTGGTTGCTGAGAGCTTATAGCCCTCCACTTGGCACAGTGTTGTCATTAGGCTGAGAGACAAAAGACTGGCAGAATGATGCAATCTGAGAAACGAGACCTCTGCGTACCAGGTTACCATTATCCTCCCTAGGAACAGCTCTAGCCCACCCGCCCACCTTTCCCACTGCAGCTGGACACAGCTCAATGATGGATTCAGCCTTTCAGTCTGGAAGAAAGCTATTTATATCCTCATTCAGCCTATCTCTGATGCTATTATTGTGTTTTCTCCCCATCCCCAAGAGGCATTATCCAGGCAGCCTGGTCTGAAGAGATGCTTCTTTATTTCTTATTTATTATAAATGGATCATTGTGCGTAAACATAAAGGAAAACTTCCTGTTTCTAATAAAGACCTTGCAACTTAACATCTCCCCCATCCCCATCTGATTTCTAACTTAATGTTTTTAAAACTCAGAAGTTAAATCATGCATGTGGGGGGAAAAGGCCAGTCGTGGCCACTTTTCTTCAAATTTTAATTTAACTGGATTATCTAGGTTTTTAAAGCAATTAGAGCTAATAGGTTTCCTGTTAAATGAAAAGAATATTCAGATTCTACAGTGTCATATTTCAGATGGAAAGAGAGCAAAGAACAATACACAATCCATGCCTTTTAAATTAAATAGACAAAGCATGTGTTTTAGTTTAAAATCTGTTTTACACTTGAGTCAGTACAACAAGCCAGCCAATAAACAAGAAAACTATTTTCTATTTAGAACTGTCACATACTACAAACTTACAGCCTTCCAGGCATTGTTCAAAGCTTTCAAAAACCATCCATATAATCAGAATGGGTAGATCTTTTCTACATATTAAGCCACAATTAAAATGGTTTTGAAAAAAATTAAATATTCTTCCTTGAAACACTTATGGTTTGAATGTGTAAATATCTATACGGATGAGATGACAACACTTTGTACCATACATTGATTCTCACAAAAATAAAGGACTCTGATGTACATTTTGAGTCTCAAAGTGACTAGCTGAGATTTAGAGATAATGTTGTACTTTATTGCATCAATTTATCCCTGAAATAATGGGAAACTTTCTCATGAACAAATGAATCTATCAAAGTGAAAGATGTCATGGTATGAGCAGTAGTTTTAAACTTATGTAATACCTTTCATTTCTCCTGCTAGCCCTATGCCCCTCTAAGCCATTTCAGATTTTGCAAAGATAATGAGGAAGTGTTAAATGCTTTAAATTGCCTGTTCTGCACCACATGTGAAACAGTTGTAGGCAAGTCTGTATAGACATACATTCACATTCAAGCAGCTATTCTAAACTATGACTTACAAATTCCTAAATCTTCCTCATGGAATTCCTCTTATTTCAAGAATTTATTTATTTTTCCTAGCTGCACTGGAGATGAAGAGAAACAGCAGTATTTACCTTTATCCGTTCTAACCTTCTAAAACGCCTTTAAAAACTGGCTTTTCCTAGGTGTTGGGATAGTTTCAGTCTGGACCCAATGATTGTGATTGGTTATGCATTGGCTTAGGGCTCAAGGAGTTGTTTCTTTAGATGTTTTATTTTATTTTATGTTCTTATCACTGTTATTGTGAACCACCCAGAATTAATAAGATGGGTAGCCACATAAATCTCATTAATTAATTAATTAATGCAGCTTTTCCCAAGCCACTGCTTTGTGTATTTGTTGAACTACAGCTCCTATGATTGGTAGCTGGAGGGATAATCCAAGACACTCAAAAAAGAAGTTGGATTGTTGTAATATCTTATGACAGTCAGATTACATTCATACATATACAGGTACCCATTGTGTAATTCTTTGGGGAGGGGGGACAAGCAACATTTATACTCCTTTATGCAGAAAGGGAATAAGCCAAATAAATTAAAGGCATGAGATAAGAAAACATAGCTAAATATACTTTATATGTATGACATTTATTGCATTTCTCCACATCTTTCTATTCTTTTCCACCACCATCACCATCATCGTTTTTATTAAATGCTGCCTGATTCCCAGTGAGTCTGGGACATCATGTCCATACATTGCTTCACACATTGCCCTTTGTTCTTTAAACTTCCCACTTAGTTTTTTTTTAGGTGTACTCATTCCATACAACCATGACTTTCTTGGTCTTCTCTTTCTGTTATTATTCCATCATATATTGTTTTGTCATTCAGTCCACATTCATTCTACCTACCTGGTTAAACCACCTTAATGTACTTTATTTATATTGGTTACTTATTTGGTCTTTAATCCACATTTACTCACCACCCATTCTTGGGCCTAATTCTGGTTGTTTTACAACATAATTTCTTAATTACACTATTCCTACCTCATTCAGTTTATGTTTCTCCTGATATACCTACAGTATATATAAGAAACAACCTTATATATAGCTGCTTTTGTTTCTTTGTTTTTGCTTCATTCATTCCCCATGCCAAGAAACCATATGCCACCGATTACCTTTCTACCAGTATTTGTAATTTTGTAATTGTAGTCCATACATTTCCTCATCTTTAGGAAAAAATTTACCAAGGAACATAATTTCATCTCTTTGCTCTAGCTTTTTAACCATTTATGTCTAATGCAGCGGTTCTCAACCTGTGGGTCGCGACCCCATTTTACGGGGGTTGCCAAACAACGCGATCCGCCATTTTTTCAGCTGGCGGTACCGCGCATGCGCGCCGTGCATGGGGGGCCGCCGCGCATGCACATCGTGCATGGGGCGCCACCACGCATGCATGCTGTGCATGGGGGCGCCGCCACGCATGCACGCCGTGCATGGGGGCGCATCCTTATGACCGGGGTCGCCGTATAAAAAGGTTGAGAACCACTGGTCTAATGTGAAATCATTCACTCCATTTACCATGGTAATTACCTTGGTCTTTGAAATATTAATTTTCTGCCCTGGGCTCTTTATTGCATTATGAAATTTATTTAATGTAAACTGGAAATCAGATTATCAACTAACACAGGTCTTCTGCATCCATAACCAGCACACCTGTCCTTAACCACGAGAGAAACTGCAATGGCTCCGGGCTGCACTTGCTAGTGGGGTTAATGCGGGGGGAGGGGGGAGGAGAGGAAGGGAGGGGCAAATAACAGGGTCAACTTACTTGCCCTCTGTAATGGCCATGACTTTCCACAGCAATTCATTTCTCGTAGTTATGAAAACCTTTGAAAGGTTAGTGCTGGCCTATCTGAAAACCATCACAGATCCGCTATTAGACCCCTTGAAATTTGCCTAGGGAGCAAATAAATCAGCAAATGATGCTGTTAATATGGCTCTGCACTACATTCTACAACAGTGGTTCTCAACCTTTTTATAGCCGCAACCCTGGTCGTAAGTCGAGGACTACCAGCCCAGGAGCACCACGCATGCGTGGTGCCACCCCCTGCACCGGCTGAGGCATAGCCGGCAAGGGGTGGCGGCAGGCAGGCCCGGGCGCTCCCGGCGGCTGCGGCAGGCAGGGCGACCACCGGCTGGGCCACCAGCTGGCCCAGCCCAAGGCAGGTAAGGCACCTGCCGGGCCCCACGCGCACCAGCAACCCTCCCTGCGCCTGCCACTGCCCTGCTAGGCTTACCTTGGCCGCCGCCCATTTGGGGCGGTGGCAGGCAGGCCCAGATGCTCCCGGGCGGCTGTGGCAGTGGCGGCGCAGGGCGACCACTGGCTGGGCCACCAGCTGACCCAACCCAAGGCAGGTAAGGCACCTGCCGGGCCCCAAACGTGCCAGCAACCCTCCCTGCGCCCACTGGCCTCCCACCTCTCACCCCCAGCCCTCTTTTACTTACTTTTCAGTTGCTCAGCAGGGAGGGAAGCTCTGCAGACTGTTTCCCTTGCAGCACCGTTTGCAGACTGGGGCTTTTGGCGGGCTCAGCAGGGCAGAGACAGCCCTATTGGCTTTCGAAAGCCAATAGAATAAAAGGGAGTAGCAGAGCTAAGGAAAAGGGGAAAAATGGCGGATTGCGTTGTTTGGCGACCCCCGTGAAATGGTCATTCGACCCCAAATGAGGTCGCGACCCACAGGTTGAGAACGTTGTTCTACAACATCTTGAATCTCCAAAGACCTATGCAAGGGTCCTTTTTGTAGATTTCAGTTCGGCATTCAATACCATCATTCCAGATATTCTTCTCACTAAACTAAATCAGCTAGCTATGCCTGACCACACCTGTAAGTGGATCATAAGCTTTCTAACAGACAGGAAGCAGCAAGTGAAGCTAGGCAAAATCATAGCAGATATCTGTACAATTAGCACAGGGATCCCCCAGGGCTATGTGCTCTCTCCACTTCTCTCTATATACCAATGACTGCATCTCAAAAGATCCGTCTGTTAAAGTACTGAAGTTTGCAGATGATACAATAGTGATTGGCCTCATTCGAGACAACAACGAATTGGCATACAGATGGGAGGTTGAACAACTAGCCTTGTAGTGTGACTGGAACAATCTTGAACTGAACACACTCAAAACTGTAGAAATGACAGTAAACTTTAGTAGAAACCCTACTATTCTACAATCTCTTACAATATTAGACAACATAGTATCAATAGTTTCACCTTCAAGTTTCTGGGTTCTATAATATCTCAAGATTTAAAATGGACACCTAACATCAAAAATGTAATCAAAAAAGTACAACAAAGAATGTTCTTCCTGTACCACCTCAGAAAACTCAGACTGCCCAAGGAGCTGCTGATACAGTTCTACAAAGGAATTATTGAGTCTGTCATTTGCACCTCTATAACTGTATGGCTTAGAATTGCAACCAAACAAGACAGACGCAGACTTCAGTGGATAGTTAGAATTGCAGAAAAAACAGTTGTTACCAGCCTGCCTTCCATTGAGGACCTACAGTATATACTGCACGAGCAAGAAAGAGGGCTATAAAAATATCTACAGATCGCTCACATCCTGACCTACATTATTTCAACTTCTTACCTCAAGATGATGCCCTTATAGGGCATTGCACACCAGAACGACTAGACATAAGGACCGTTTTTCCCCCATGCCATCACTCTGCTTAATAACTAATTCCTATAATATTGTCAAAGTACTAGTAAAGATGTATTACTATGATACTCCTCATCTTTCCTATTACCTATCCTTATCTTCTTATGACTATAACTTTGCTGCTTGTATCTTACAATTTATATTGGTTTTTTTGTACCCTAGTATGATTTATGTTGCTTCCTTAGCTAATACTCTATGACTATCACTAAGTGTTGCATCTTATGATTTATGATGAAATGTTGTATTTCACGATTTATGATGAATGTATCTTTATGTTGTATATGATCATGATTATCACTATTACTTGTACGTACACTGAGAGTTTATGCACTGGAAACAAATTCCTTGTGTGTCCAACCACACTTGGCCAATAAAGAATTCTATTCTATCTATTAAAATAAATATTAACAAATTTAAAAAATACTTATTTTGAAGAAAGCAAGCCTGAAAGCAGCAGATAAGCAACCTCACGAAGAACAATGGTTACCCGTTGCTTAGAAATCTAGTCTTTTGTATTTAAAGAATGAGAAGTATTACTTGTAATAAACAAACAAACAAAACATAAGGACATTTAAGGTCCGAGTCTTATTCCCTGTTCACCACTGAATTATTTGCATAGACTCCCACATCACTCTACTTTTGTTTCTTTTCTTCTATTTTCATTTTATTCCAAGACTGACTTTGATACCACCAAATATAGATTTATTCCATATTCAAAATGTCTCATCAGCCAGTATTCTTCACTAATTCTCAGTATTTAATCATAAACAATCAAATCCTTAATATATTTGTTTTGAATAGCTGTCAAGGCTTCTTTGATAGGCACTTGGGTGAAGAGGAATATGACATCGAAGCTCACTAGTAGGTCGCTGGGCTGTAAGTTTTGTTTCTTTATGATCTCTATAAACTGGAATGAGTTTTTTACGTGTGAGGTGATGGATTCTCCATAGGGCTGTAGTTGTTTGGCGAGATATTTGGCTAGGTTTTGTAGAGGTGAGCCTATGGAGCTGACTATAAAACCCCCCAAACACATCTTAGATCTGACCAACCACTGCCTATCCAACACATACTTCATCTATAATGGACAAAAATACAAACAAACAGAAGGAGCACCCATGGGATCACCCCTCTCACCTGTCATTGCCAACCTCTACATGGAACACTTTGAAACCCAAGCTCTAGAAAAATCGGATCACAAACCCAAACTCTGGCTCAGATACGTAGACGACACCTTCATAATCTGGCCACATGGGAAAGAAAAACTGGACAACTTCCTCACACACCTCAACAGCCTACACCCCAAAATACAGTTCACCATGGAAACAGAAGCTAACAACCAACTTCCCTTCCTGGATGTCTTAGTCTACAAGAAATCCAATGGCTCCCTAGGACACACCATCTACCAGAAGAAAACACACACAAACCGCTATCTGCACGCTCTCTCACACCACCACCCAGCACAGATCAACTCTGTAGCCAAGACACTCATCTCCAGAACAAAACGCTTAGCTGACGAACAACACCTAAAACCCGAACTACACACTCTCACCAATGTACTAACATCCAATGGATTCCATAGAAATAAGATTACAAACCTAATCCAAAAAGAAACCCCCACTAAAATCCAAGACAAAGAACAAGAAAACGGCAAAGCCCTCCTCCCATACATAAAAGGCACCACAGACAGAATCAGTAAGATCCTCCATAAACACAACATCAAAACAGCATTCTGCACAAACAGAAAAATATCCACCATCCTTAGAAACCCCAAAGATAAAATTGAATTAGAAAATCAAGGAGTATACGAAATCCCATGCACCACTTGTCCCACCACATACATCGGACAAACCAACAGAAGAATAAGTGCACGCATTGAAGAACATAAGAACTCAGTCAAAAAAGAGGAACCAACATCTTCCCTGGTCCAACACCTTAAAGCCACAGGACATGAAATTGACTTTAAAAATACCAGAACCATTGCCAAAAGTGAACATTTTAATAACAGAATAATCAGAGAAGCCATCGAGATAGAAAAACGCCCACACAGCATGAACAAGCGAGATGATACCTCCCGCCTACCAGCCATTTGGAAACCCGCCCTTATTGACAAACGACTCCCTAACACAAAAAATGATACCAGACCCACACTCACAAAAACCACACAGGATGTCACCACCACACATCCACGCAAAAAACAAACCCAAAGCCACACCGATGACGAGGCACGACCACAAACCAGAAGCCAGACCACAGCTGCATCATTAGCCACTTTAAACCCCTCCAATCCATACATGAAGCAAACTGACACCCTCCATGAAGAGGAGACACAACCACGAACAAGAAGCCAAAAAATAGCAAGGCAGCCCAAAATCTTAAACCCCTCTGCAACTCAGACTAACCTGAGCACAACCAAACAGAACACTCCCCCAGCCAATCAGAGCACAGCCAAGCCCCTAACCATTCAGAACACACCTCCACCCAATCAGAACACAGCCAAGCTCCCACCCAATCAGTTCATACCCCCACTGGCAGTTAAAAGGAAGAAACAGCTAAGACCACACATTGCTGCTCAAAGCACGAAGCTGAAAACACCAGCCTGAAGATGACGAATGAGACTTTGTCGAAACGTTGCCAAGACACTTCCAATTTTACGCGGGAGAAAACCCGAACAACCAAAGATCTACATACAAATACCCGCGAAAACCTCAGAAAACATATATATATATATATATATATATATATATATATATATATATATATATATAAACATTTTACTATTGATTCCTTATAATTTTTTAATCACTATCTTTATGCCATGGTCAGCTAGGCTCAAAGATAGTGAGATTTATGGCTTTATGATTATGGTTAATAATATGATTTTCACATGATTGTTTTTAAGAGAAGGCATAGACCAGGGGTGTCAAACTCGCCACGTCACATGAGGTGTTGTGACGTATTGTGACTTTTTTTCCATTGCCAGCAATGGGGTGGACACGGTTTCGCCATGACGCATCCGACCCGTTGGCTGGCAGTTTCACACCCCTGGCATAGACTATACTATAACCTCACTTAAACTTCTGCCACAAACAACAAAATCAGTGTTGAGTTGGTAGGCTTTATCAATCTAAATTATAAACAAACAGACAAGTGAATAAATGTTCTCTGATAACAATAAAGACAATGGTAGTTTGTTTTGGCCTATTTTAACCAGTTTGCTACAAGCACCATCAAAGTTCAATTAATCACAGGCATGCTCCTATTATTTTGCACAATTTAGCAACTCTAATCAAGAAACTGACCACTTTGCAAACCAGCATACCAGAACCCACATATCATTCAGGAAAGATTGTCTACAATTATTACTCTGTAAGAATTTCTCCTAATTTCTAAAGAAGCTAAGATTTACTCATAATATTGGTACAAAAACATTTTGAACAATTGACTTCTCTTGTACAATTGCTTTGGAATGACGTAAAATGTAATTCTAATTAAATCCCCTGTGATTTTCCAGTGATTAATTAAAGACACATTTCTTAAAACATTCCATCCAAATGTAGGGCAAAAGGCTCAATCATAGCATTCTGTGAACTTGTGAAGGTGCTGAGCTGTGGGAATCAGGCTTAAGTTCCATGGTGTGACCAAATGTGAAATTGATACAGAAAAGATATCTTGGTTTTAGGAAAGTAAAAGTTGTAAGAAAGAAACTCAAAATGGCTCCATCTCGGGCTCTGAAGTAGAGCAAGACTCTGACAGGTTTTCAAGATCCTAATAACCCAAATTGCATTACAGTGCTTTCCTAATGACTTCTGTTTCCTATGCTTGTCTACCTCAAAAGTTAATTACTGCTTGCCTGAAGGAGATTCACATTTTCTGACAGGCTTTTTTAAGCAGTATTTTTGAAAAGGAAATAACCAGAATGAAGCTATTTTAATCACAACAATATAGTCCAGAGGACCTGATCCTCCATGTAATATCTTATAGACCTCCTCAAAGGGTACAAATCTGGCTACTTAACAAGAATTTCATGTAATACTTTTCATACCAATGATTGTAGTTAGCAAACAAACATATGAAATAAAGGGTGAGTCACATAATAAAGAAAATTCCACGTTATAACAATAAATTCACACAAGACAATAACAGTGAGGCTTTATGTAAACAGTCATTTTATGTAAAAGAGTAATGAAACAGAAAGTATTTAAATCGTATGTTATACTTAGGTGAGGTATGGAGATATAGAATTGTTACACTCCCATGTGAAGGTGACAAAAGGAAAACATCTACTAGCCAACAGCAGAACAGAAACATACAGACACAGTCACATATTTTATTGAACAGATTGAACACAAAAGTGAGTATTGACAGTATTACAGCAACTTGACAAGAGCTGCAATATTTTTTTGCCTCTGTAAGTGGTATAGGAGACTACAGAGCCACACAGGGTGGAAACAACACATATACCACTTTCATTGGCCATGTATTTCTGAGAGGCACAGGAACCCAAGCAAGAAAGTAGCACCTATGGTGTCACCTAAGTTGCTGCTCTTGTAGGTTTTGTGTTATGTATGGTACAGGTGAGGATGGTGGGGAACGTCCTTTCCTCTGTGAATATTCAATGGTGATCTGGTTTACCTGTGGAGAGACAACACAGACATGGGGGTAGTAATGATTAATGAGTAGTAATTGTTACAAACATGGTGGGATGGGTTGGTTCAAGAATAATATTCTGCTCCTTCCCAGTCCCTTTTTATTATTGCTGGCTTCTTTTGAGACTTATATTGGAATGTTTGCCCAGAAGACAATACAATAACTGAAACAATACTCACCCATCTCATGTGAAAATATGGAGTGATTTCTGTTTCTAGCGACTATTCTTTTGGGGGAGCCTCACACTAATCCTGAAAAAAAAAAAAGGGATTTCATGAGTATTGGATCTTCCTGTTAAAAACAACTAAATGCTTGATATTTCCAACTACTGTATCTATTAGGGCTGTGCAGTGTTCCAAATTCAGTTCCAAAAAGGAGAGCTGAAATGTGTAAGAACACAAACGGAGCAACTCTCTGCAATTCTTACAGCAGGGGCATATTTTCTCTGAATTCTCTCCCACATATACAAACTATTAAATAAAAAGTAAGGGATGAATGTTAACAAAAGCAGAAGCCTCTCACAGACTAGGATTAATCAAGTAGGAGATAATCCTGGTTCACACATCATTCTATGTTCTAAAGCAGTGGTGGCGAACCTATGGCACATATGCCAGAGGCGGCACTCAGAGCCCTCTCCGTGGGCATGCATGCCATGCCCAGAGATGGCAACCATCCCTCTTCAACCAACCGCCCGCTAACTCACTGAGGTCCCACATGGCCGGATGCATCCCAGCACAGCTGGTTTCCCTTCCCCCCATCCCATCCCTCCTGGCCTCGCATGCTCTCCTTTTCCCGGGCACGACCCACTGCATTGCCTCCTCAGCTGTCAGCTGGCTGTCCAGCTCAGAGGTGGCTTCTCTGAACTGCTGGTGGCAGGCTGCGGAGCCCCATAGTGTGCCAGTCGAAGGGCTGGCAGACTGTGACTGCTGATGGACACTGTTGCCCCCCATGTGCTCGCTGGCCTCTGTGTGCAGGGGCCGATGGTGCCAGGCAGCAGCCGCCCCGGCCCCTGCCTTGCCTTGCCCTGTGACAATGGCACCCCTGCCCTGCCTCGCCTGCCTCACTTCACCCCACAGGATGAGCCTCCTGCCCACCGCCCCACCTGCCAGAGACCCCCTAGATCTTCTCCAACCCTGCCCAGCCCTCACAGGCGTCCCTCCCCACGAGCAACATCAAGATGACCACACCTACCTTGGCCACACCCACCCAGTGTGCCGTGACCACCACAGCCATGCCCACCCAGTGGGCTACGCCTACCTGGCACCTGGCGATAAATAAGTGGGTTTGGGGTTGCAGTTTGGGCACTCAGTCTCTAAAAGGTTCGCCATCACTGTTCTAAAGCAATTCATTCATTTTTGGTTTGGCCATGTGTGACTATCTTCTATGAGCCAGGGAGTCTTTTAAATTTCAAAATCATGTTTTAAGGAATAAGATTCTTCCCTACCCCTTACCCATGAGACCCTCTTGCTTACCTGTGTGATTTAATGGGCCCTTGCACGCTCACTTCCAGTTGATCTGGTTTTTCTAATGAGTATTTGTCGGTCTGGACTTCTTCAGAATACCTGTAAGTGTAAGTTCCCTGAAATAAAAGAGTCATTTTCTCATATCTCATCTTCATCTCAAGAGGTTGGTCTTGGCTATTTCACTAACTGCAAATAGTCTTCTCTTGCAAAAAGGCCCTTTCACTGTGGCATCCGAGGAAGCAGAGAAATGGAACTTCATATCTTGATATCTAAACAGTATTCCATTGTGGGAATACTCGGACCAGTTTTGTATGTGGTTTTAGAACTAAATGGAATCTTATCCTCCATGGATTAGGGTGTAGAACAAGAAAAGAAGATAGTTGTCTGTGTCCTCAGAAGTAATTTCTTTTGCTAGAGCAGAGATGGGCAATTGATGGGAATCCAAAAAGCATCCTACATCACCATTGCCAAAATTAGGTATTTTTCCACCATTGTAAGCAAGAATTGCATTAAAAACAGTTTCACAATTCCTAAAATATGTTTAATAGCTTTTAAAAGCAAAAGAAACCTGGAGAAAAATGCAGCGATCCCAACTACTTTGCTCTTCAGTTTCTGAGATTCCCTTCCAAAAAAGTTTCGTGCAGCTCTCAGAAACAAAAATGGTCTTCAAGAATGCTCTCATCAGGAAGAGTGTTAAGCAAACCTAGGCAGGTGCTTTCTTCCAGGTGTGATATTAGGCCAAACTAGCTGGGAATTCTGGAAGTTGTAGTTACAGAAATGTTGGACAAGTTATCTAAGAGAAAGCAGTCAGAACTGAATCTCAAGTTTCTTCAGTATCTATTAATCATATAAGTAGAATTTATTTGCCTTTCTGTAGATGGGTGGTGTTTTGGATTACACGTAATCTACCCAACAGAGAAAGTGTTTAAGCCTGAGGCTCCCAACAGGAATGTGCTGACAAATTATCATAAAGATATACAATTTGTGGAATTTAATCAGCATAACGACTGATTTCTGTGGTTGTTGGCAGGACTTGAATTTGTAAGTGAGTTTTTATTTATTATTATGCCTGAACATGCCAAAGTTAATTTAATTTCTCCAAAGAAGCTGGAGCATATGTTGATCCAATGTGCCATGCAGATTTTTTCCTTAGATAAAGCGGTTGAGATTCTTCACTCCTTAAGGCAGTAGATCAGCAGATGTTAGACATTGACTTGCTTTCTGTGATTCATATTTATGCAAATCCACACATGTAATGATTTGATTCAAACCCATTTTCTAAAATTTCCAGTTGTTGAATAAACCTTAGTTTGCTGAATTCATACATTGTGTCATGAATGAACAAAAGCAACCTGCAAATGCAGGTTATGAAAATATGTCCATATTTTTTCATTTAGTTTCTGTTCTGAGCACACCTACAGGTAACAGCAATTGAGCCCGGAATTACAGTCATAAATTGGGGGTCACCTTGTACTCATGCCCAATTTTATGATTTTTGCAGCGATCATTAAGTGAACACTGTGGTTGTTAGATGAACACGGCAGTCATTAAATAAATGTGGTGGCTAAACAAACCCATTTTATCCAATGGGTGTTTTCTGCCTGAAACCAGAAGCAAATGTTAGAAACTTTAAAAATAATGTTGAAAATCACAATCACATGATCGTGGGATGCTGTAAACCTGTTGCCAAGTATAAGTACCTTTGGGGGGAGGGGTCGATCGTAACTTTGAACAGTTGCTAAGTGCCTGGTTTGTTAAGCAAGGACTACCTGTAGTCTTAAGACTATCTTAAGTTTACGCATATTCCAAAGATTTACATGCAGAGTTCAATGAGAAAAAAATTATATTGTCAAGTGGAGGAAATCAGGAGCCGAGAAGATTCAAATAATAAAGGTTTACTACATGCTAACACTCTCTACAAGAATCCAAACTACTAAAGATCAAAGCAAATAGGCAGTAGATAAGTCAATGGAATTCAAGGTGGGGTGGACTTAGATATTTTATGGGTGTGAAGGGACTCAAGACTGGTGATGGCTCTTGACCCCTCTCTTGGGCTCAGCCTGATATCTCCTACAATATATATATAATAAGCCATAAAACAATGCTTTATAAACTATATTCATACAAAATATTATGCCAAAACCAAATAAATCACCTATTTTCACTCAGTACAATATGGATTAACACCACTGCAGATTGTGGTCATTTTCTTTCACATTGTTAATGAAATAAAAAATCAATACTTACAGTATACAGGGCTAATCTGACCATTAGAAAGAATGAAGCAAGGATTTTGTTAGCTGATGAAATTAGAGAAGCAGAAATTCCCTTCTTCCAGACCTGTGTGCATTACACAATCTGCTCAATTACACTGAACAAACTAAGCTAGTCTGCTATCTTCAAACATGATAAGACATCCTTGTCCCTTCACCAGTTTGAAATAAACTGTTTTGTCAGTAAATTTTTCTATGGTTCCATATATCAGCAGTCCCCAACCTTTGTGGGTCCATGGACTGAAAGCAGCGGTGGCAGCTGCAAGGGGGGGGGGAGGGATGGTTTCACATGTGCAACCTAATTCCATGCATGCGCAAGTGAAGCTTCACATGCTCACCCTTGTTTGCATGGCCCTCTTTCCAACAGGCCACGGACCAGTCTATGGCACAGGGGTTGGGGAGCTCTGTTGTATGTGGACTGAAAATAGAAAGAAACTTCTAATTCAGTTATTTTATAAACAAAAGAAACATAATGATTGTTGGGGTCTTAAAAATACATTACCTGTAAAAACACTTTTCAGGTAGAAAAGACCATCTGATCCTTTCATTTATAACAGAGTAAGTGCAGGCACCATTTTTTCAAATCCGCCTCACACAAGAATTCTTGACTTAACATGACTGACTCTCTTGCACATTCAACACAAGAACAAGCGATGAACCAAAGCAATGCTTGGCGTCTCTTTACCATTTGGGGTAATTTCACGTCAGATATAAGTCCTATATAAAAGGCTTTTATTCTCATATAGTGAGAAATTCTTAGTGGGTTTGAAGAAACTAATCTGTTCACAGAATATACTGAAAGCTTTCCTACTTTTCCCACAGAAAGAACAAAATAAGACAGTAAAAAAGGACTATTGTATTAGATGACTTGAGAACCTTAACAGTGTCAAGCCAAGAAAATGCAACTCTTTGTATTTAAAGGAATTAGATTTTTTTTAAATTAAATTTTTAACCTGGGTTGTGAAATCAACATTTTCAGCTATGCATACTATAATTTGACAAGTGCATTTATAGCCTCTGTTCACAATCTTTTACTATGTAACAATATTTTAATGTCCTATTAAATCTATGTTTTGCAAAGAAATCACATTTAATCATTATATTAGCAGCAATATATATTTCCAGAAATTATTACACCTAATTATAGAAGTAGGCAGAAATAGACAATGTTTTAGGCCTTTTAGGATGAAATCCAGAAAATCACTATACATTATTGATATTTAAATTTCAATATTCTGGAGGAAAAGCAGTTGTGACCTATTTAAATGCTCATTTGCATTAGTGTCTAACACAAAGCCTCCAACTTTTCTTTTATTAAATAAGAATTAGTAATCCAACTTACCCTGCAGTACTTA
This sequence comes from Crotalus tigris, assembly GCF_016545835.1. Lineage (NCBI taxonomy): Eukaryota > Metazoa > Chordata > Lepidosauria > Squamata > Viperidae > Crotalus > Crotalus tigris. The sequence goes on from NW_024096483.1 coordinate 482,541, forward strand.
TGTTAAACAAGTAACAAATAGCCCAGTTGTACTAACATGGCTCAATAGCACACTGACAAATTGTTTCACAATAACTTTACGTGTTTCCTAGAACTCATAATCAATACTATCAACGTTTTGAGTGGTGTAAGGTGAACATTTAAAGTAACAGAAAAATTCAGCAGGTAAAGCTTTTTTTCTACAGGCTGAGAAAAACATCTTGGATTTCTGTTTATATTTTTAATTGCCTCAAACAGAGTAATAATACACACTATCTAGTAAGTATTTACTTCTACCTACTACTCTTGTACTAATTTCATACAGATTAGATATGTGGTTTTGGCAAGTGACATCCTTCAAATTCTGTTTTAATTAATAATGTTAATTTCATTAACTTCTGTCACTCCAAAAAAGAGTGGACTGATTAAAATAATTTGCTTTCCATGAGATTTAAAATGGAAACTAATAGTTACTCTAATCTTATACCAAAAATATTTGGTAAGCCTTTCTTTTTTTACTGAAAGAGTTCTTTGTTTATATAAACCTCCACCTACCTCCCAGTTTTTCTTTAAAACAGTATCTCCATAAGCCTAACTTCCTGCAGAGGGAAAGGATGGCTTGCCAGATTAGCCTACTCTATCACCCTTTAATTTACTTTAATTTGCTATTATAGCTCTTGTCCAAATTTTGTTTTAACCGTTCTGTTTACTTATGAAAAAGCACTAGATGCACTTTTAGTAAATACAATCATCTGATAACAGTTCATTCTGCATTAATTCAAAAGCATATCCTACATATAGCATGGTTGTAAATTTGATAACTGATTTTAATCACATATAATGCCCGGCATACAGTATACTGTACTGTAAGCACTTCAATGTGACCAAAAGGATTATTTTATTGTAACTCCACAAAATGATCTGAGGTATTAGTGAAATAATTAAATTCCTAGAACTTCTGGCTGGGAAGTTCTGGGAGTTGAAACCCATGCATCATAAAGTTGCCAACATTGAATTAAATCCATTCAAAAATTTCCAAGGATGAGTTTATATTTGACTACTATTTTCTTCAATTCACATGAATCCCTATGCTTCCCTAAATCAGTGCCCAGAATTTTTGGATTATAGGCACTATGTCTTCCACATAATGATGAAAGTTATAATTTAAAACAGCTGAGGGCACATTATGTATACCTTTCATTCCTTCAACGTGTGGTCCTCAATGGAACCGCATCTACATGGAGGGAAGTGTGTAGTGGGGTGCCCCAGGGCTCTGTTCTAGGCCCAGTGCTCTTCAACATCTTCATCAATGATTTGGACGAGGGGATTGATGGGGAACTCATCAAATTTGCAGATGACACCAAGCTGGCAGGAATAGCCAACACTCCAGAAGACAGGCTTAGGATACAGGAGGATCTGGACAGACTTGAACACTGGGCGCTATCTAACAAAATGAAATTCAATGGTGAAAAAAGCAAGGTTCTACATTTAGGCAAGAAAAAACAAATGCACAGGTATAGTATAGGGGGTACCTTGCTCAATAGTAGAAACTGTGAGAGGGATCTTGGAGTCCTAGTGGACAATCATTTAAATATGAGCCAGCAGTGTGTTGCAGCTGCCAAAAAAGCCAACACAGTGCTAGGCTGCATTAACAGAGGGATAGAATCAAGATCATGTGAAGTGTTAATACCACTTTACAATGCCTTGGTAAGGCCACACTTGGAATACTGCATCCAGTTTTGGTCACCACAATGTAAAAAAAGATGTTGAGACTCTAGAAAGAATATAGAGAAGAGCAACAAAGATGATTAGGGGACTGGAGGCTAAAAGATATAAGGAACGGTTGCTGGAATTGGGTATGTCTAGTTTAATGAAGAGAAGGACAAGGGGGGACATGATAGCTATGTTCCAATATCTCAGGGGCTGCCACAAAGAAGAGGGAGTCAAGCTATTTTCCAAAGCGTCTGAAGGCAGGACAAGAAGCAATGGGTGGAAACTAACCAAAGAGAGAAGCAACCTAGAACTAAGGAGAAACTTCGTGACAGAACAATTAACTAGTGGAACAACCTGCCTCCAGAAGCGGTGAATGCTCCAACACTGGAAGTTTTTAAAAAGAAACTGGACGGCCATTTATCCAAAATGGTATAGGGTTTCCTGCCTGAGCAGGGGGTTGGACTAGATGATCTCCAATGTCCCTTCCAACTTTATTATTATTATTAGTTGTACAAAGTTGATGAGTTGGTGTTATGCACATCAGAAAGAGAAAGTAGATGTTCTAAGAATCAGGACACTGAGGCTCAAGTCTTCCTTCAGCCATAGACAGTCACTAAATCCCCTTGGGCCATAATTCTCTCAGCCCAATCTAATAATGTTTTGTTGTGGGAAAAATAGAGAAGTACTTTGTATGTCCCATTGAAATTCTAGATATATAAATTAACAAACAAAACAAATCTAAAACTATCAAAAAAACCTGGAGCTTTTTCCCTACAAAGAAAGATAATGGTTCTTTGATAACTTCTACACAATATTATCATTTTAAAAAGTGATAGATATAGAGGTGCAGAGCAGTAATTTCCTGACCTTGACAACTTTCAGTTTGTATGGACTGACTCGCAAACTTCTCAGTAAACAGGCATTGTGGCTATCCAGACATGTGTAAGTCACCAAAGTTTGGGAACCAGTGTTTTAGAGAGAAAGGACGGTGAACTGAACTCAGCTGAAGAGCTAATGTTTTCTACCCTATGGCTAGCTGGATATATTTATGTACAGTGTCAAGGTTCTGATCAATATGAACAAATAATTCAGAACTCCGAGGCAGGAAAGTTCCTCAAAGAACATGCTTATTGGATACATAATATTGGCAAGTTCAAAAGTGAAACCAGGTCTAAACTTTCCCTCCAAAAATCAAAGTAATACAATGTAACAATTCCCACCCCTCTGTTCATATTACCCAATAAAACACTTGGCAGGTTTTCTGACTTAACAATCCTCCCCCTGAAAGATTCTAGATAATTTTAAATATAGTTTAGCAAAACATTAACATCTTTAAACTTTAATGGCACCAAGAATCTGGTTCACCGTAGTGACAATATTTAACCAATAAGAAATTACAAGTAGATGTATGAGGAAGATTATTTTAATTTGTTTGCTCTATAGAGATCCTGGGTGATTGTTGATTTCATTGGACAAGGAAATGATCTTAGCAAAGGCTAAAATAGATGCTCTTAATATCCAGATCATATAGCTAATACTGGGACAAACACAAGATCCAAAGTAAAACTCCTTGTGTACATTGTGTCTCAGATTATCTCATTGTTTGTGTTTATCATGGAAGCATTGAAATCTAGGGCAGTGCAGTCCCCCAGCCCCAGGCCTGGGAGTGGAGACCACTTGCACCAAAGGATGAGAGGATTAGAGCCTGAGATCAAATTCAGAAGCCCAGGCAACAGGACACCAAGCATACAAATTTGTCTTTATAGTCCATTTCCTAGACTAGTAGAAGCAGAGCCCTTTGCCAACCCCACCCCTTGCTTTGGAATCGATATTGCTGTAAGTCTTGAAACCTGGGAGGGAAGATTTCTGAAAAAGGAACATCTCCACCTTCATCCAAGCAGATTTCAATAATAATAGACTAAGTCTATTTTTTCATTTACTATAGGATTTTATTCTAGGCAGACACGGTAAGGCTAAGGGCATTAGTGAATTGGCCACCAGGACCCTTTCAGAGTCAGAAATAAGGACAGCATCACATTATTGCCTGGACTCCCCCATCGTATTTATCTTGGCCAGTCCCTGCTGGGATTGGCTCACCCTGCCTATCTTCTAGATCAGCGGTTCTCAACGTTTGTGTGACGGCGACCCCCGTCACACAAACGTTCTGCACATGCGCGGTGGCGCCCCCTGAGGGGAGAAAATGGCAGATCGTCTTCTTTGGCAACCCCCAAAAAATGGTCGATCGACCCCAAATGGTGTCGCGACCCATAGGTTGAGAACCGCTGTTCTAGATGGACTTCCCTCCCCAGCACATCTATCAATCCCTCACCTTTTCTCAAGACTACCTACAATCCACCCACATGCTTGGGAGACCAGAAATATTATTGTCCTCAGGTTGGCCTTTCTTTATCAATCTCTTCCATACAATTTGGTGGCAAATCAATCTCTAGAACTACTTTTACTGGTTCTAGAAAAATGCTTCATCGAACTCCTCCTGGTGCCTATCATATCCTTCAGCTCACTATCTCTTTCCTGGTGTGCCACCCATGCTTCCCTGGGATCAGACTTCTCCATGCCCCTTGGCACCCTTTCTTGGATGTTGTTGTGGGACAGCTACACTATCCCAATCGGATATTAACATGCCTCAAAATCTCTTGGTCCATTCCACAGCATATTGAGTCTTTCATGGCAGGACTCAGTCAATCAGATACCCACCTTCTAAGCCCTGTCAATTCTCTTTGCACTTCACCAAACATTTATCAGCACTTTTCATTGAGGTAGAAAAGAGATCAGGAGCCTCTCTTCCAGCTCTTTCCAACTTTGACCAACCTCTTCAAGCTCTGTTGCTAACAATGATCCTGATTTCCCTCTCTTGATTTTCCTGTCAGGGAGCATTTTGCTCCAGTGAGCAGCCACTCCTTTAAAAATAAAGCAGCAAATCTCTTATGAAAACTAAGGAATGGACTTCGGTCAGGAGAAGGACAGACACTGGAAGAAGGGAGACTTTTGCTAGAATGATTAATTCAGCTTGAAAATAATAATAAAGAAGCTGAAGAAACAGTGGACCACCTGGTAAGCTGTTGCAAGAAGATTGCACAGACTGACTACAAGCAGCGGCATGACAAAGTAGCAACAATGGTGCATTGGAAGATCTGCAAAAAATATCATTTGCCTGTAAGCAAAAACTGGTGGGATCATAAAATAGAGAAAGTCATAGAAAATGATAAAATTAAACTGCTCTGGGACTTCAGAATTCAAACAGACAAGCACCTGCAACATAACACCCCAGACTTAACAATTGTCGATAAGAAAGACAAAAAAGTCTGGATAGTGGACGTGGCAGTGCCTGGAGACAGCAGAATAGAAGAGAAAGAACTGGAGAAGATAACAAAAATACAAAGACCTACAAATAGAAATAGAAAGACTGTGGCAAAAGCAAGCAAGGGTAGTACCAATAGTAATAGGCTCCTTGGGTGCAATCCCAAAACAACTGGAGCACCACTTGAACACCATTGGCATTGACAAATTCGCTATTAGTCAATTGCAAAAGGCGGCCTTACTAGAAACTGCTTCCATCCTGCGACGATATCTGTAATACCATCAAACATCCACATCTGCCTATCCCAGGTCCTGGGTAAGGACTCGATAGGTAGACAAAATGCCAAATCCAGTCTGAACATCTGGCTGACTGTGTGATGATCCATAATAATGATGATGATGATGATGATGATCTTTTACCACTTTACATTCAAAATTTCAGAGCTGTTATGTTTTAAGAGGCTTTTAAAACAATTTTAAAGTTGATTTTTTTCCCCCTTCAGTACCTTCTTGCTGTCAAATTGTTTTAGTTGGAGGTGAGAATAACTTATTTGTTTGTTTGGCTTCTGATTAAGACTGTGAGTAATAAACTGAAAGAACTGCATGATGATAGGCAACCACTGAAAAGACCTTTACAACTTCTCTCTATCCTTTGAGTTTGCCATCAGTAGCCTCTAGTATTCTCAACCTTGTCCATGGAAAATTCTAGGAATTAAAATCCACAAATCTTCAAGCTGACAAAATTGAGAAAAACTGTTTTAATAATGTCTTTGTGTGTGTGTGTGTGTGTGTGTCCCTATGTGTGTGTATAAATAGACAAACACAATCTTCCTCTTTCAATGCATGGTTTGTTTAATTTTTGTGGTGGTGGTAAGGTAACAGTTCTGAAAGCTCCTCCTGAAGCTGTTGATAATGTTCATGTTGCTGCTATTCTGACTGAATAACATCCTTTATCATCATCCCATTTAAACTTCATTTAATTGCCCAAATTGATGAAAGATAAACACTCACGGTATGTTCTGGGAATATCTAAGTATGCCCAAAATGCTAACTCAAGGCTTTTATAGGCAGCCTTCTTTTCAGACAATAAACTAAGCTATGAACTCTTCTACTCCTGTCATATATCAGAATTTCTTTAATTAAAAAAAGACTTGTAATAATAAAGATATTAATATCCATTAATGTAACAACAACCACCTGTTGAAATGTAAGCTTTCGTCTCCTTTGACATAAATAGAGCAGCAGACAGGGCCATTTATGCCACAAGAGATTATGCACCATTCTGGGGACTTTCCTTGTTCACAAGGCTTCCTATCTGCTCTATGACCATGGGAAGTTAATTTTCAGATTATTTAGATTATAGTATAGCTTCTGAGATCTTCCTGCAAAAAGATTAGTTTCAGGTATACTTTTAGGGTTTACAAAATCCTTTTTGAAGAATTGGTTAGAAATGGGAAATTCTCAAAACACCTCAAAGGAACAAAATATAATTTGTCCCTTTATTTAATTAGAAAAAACTGTCGCTATATGTAATAAAGAAAATTGCTCAGTTGCCTTTACGTATATTTTTCTTTAAGGGAACCACACAAAATAGTTGGCTATAACATCTATTTAATACCGTTTCCAAAGGAAGAACTGTGTAAGTTGGTAGTAATAAAAAGAACAATCTTGTGGTTCCTTAAAGACTCTGTTAAAATTAAACACCTATTAAACTATTAAACTCCATGACAGTTACAGTATAATGATTTTTTTTACTTTTTAAAGAAAACAATGAAGCTGCTTCTTGCTGTGTTTTGTACCCTGTTTTTTCAGATTTTATTATCCCAACTGCCTAGTTGTTGTTTGGGCTGGTAACACACTTCCCTACATACAACTAGGCTTTAGCCATAAAATTCCGTAGGGGCTTATGGGATACCCAGGTCACTCTCCTGTAACTAAAGATGGTTGGAAGCTGATACTTTGTTCTTTAGCATTTTGATTTATCACGTTAATTTTGTTTTAAAGAAAAGAATCAAGAAAGTTACAAATAAAGTGTTTTGGCATAAAGTCCCAAAGTGGCAACCATGGGCAACTCACTGGATATCCTTGCATCAGAGGATGGAGGATTTTAACCACAAGGCAGTTGCATCAAAGCTACAAAAGGGAAAAGCATATTTTGGAGAATATGGCCATAGCTTGGGCTAACCATGTAATTATTTTCAGTAAAAATAAACCAGTTCTGTAGTGTCTGTTGTCAATGATCCGTCTACCTCCAAATCCACTTTGAAACTGGAAAAAAATCAAATATCTGCAGCACAGTCTTTTGCATGTCTATTCAAATCTGGCTAAAGGTGCCCACTTAAGAGTATTTCCAGCTAAACCAGTGGTTCTCAACCTGTGGGTTGCGACCTCATTTGGGGTCGAACGACCATTTCACGGGGGTCGCCAAACAACGCAGTCTGCCATTTTTTCCCCCTTTTCCTTAGCTGTGCTACTCCTTTTTATTCTATTGGCTTTCAAAAGCCAATAGAATAGACTCTCTTGAATAGAGTCTAATTCTATTGGCTTTCAAAAGCCAATAGGAATTGTCCAGGCTGTCCCTGCCCTGCTGAGCCTGCCAAAAGTCCCATTCTACAAACGGTACTGCAAGTTGTCTGCAGCGAAGGCGAGCTGTCTGGAAGTTTCCACCCCTCCCTGCTAAGCAACTACTAAAAATGTAAGTAAAAGAGGGCCAGGGGTGAGAGGTGGGAGGCTGGCGGGTGCAGGGAGGGTTGCTGGCGCGCGTGGGGCCCGGCGGGTGCCTTACCTGCCTGGGCTGGGCCAGCTGGTGGCCCAGCCGGTGGTCACCCTGCGCCGTCGCTGCCCCTTGCCAGCTTCGCCTCGGCCGGTGCAGGGGGCGGCACCATGCATGCGCGGTGCTCCTGGGCAGGGAAAGTCCTCGACTTACAACCAGTTGGGTAGTTCTCGACTTACGACCGGTTAGGGGGTCGCAGCATTAAAAAGGTTGAGAACCACTGAGCTAAACATAAACGGAACAGCAACCATGATAGCTACTTTCATTGTACCTTCCTGAACCGATATTTTGTCATCCTCAATAAAATGTTCTGACAAAAGTACAATGAGAAATTTCACCTTCTGCTTAAGTATTAATTGAAAACAATTCATATTTGTGTGTGGGTGAGGGTAAAGATATGCAAAGTTTCCGTTTATGCTGCAGAAACTGGTACAAATGGTACAAGGGGTTGACCAATCTTTTTTGCGTTCTGTATTCACTATCAGGACCTAAAATCTTCTTGCAAAGTCATAAAGAACATTTTTAAAATGTGCTTGTTTAATGCTTAATTCCATCTCGTATAAATTCTGCTTAGATGCTTGGCATTATATAACCATTTTTAATACGCATTTAAAAGTTTATATAAACTCTACTTCTATAATTAGCCACAATTGCTTGTAAGCTAGTATGCCATTCAGTGGAAACTACAAATACTCTATAGTATTTGGTTTCTCATTGGTAACCATCCTCCCAATCCCTCCCCAGCCCTCAGGAACTAATTAAACTAATAGCCAAATAATGATTTACTTGATAAGTATTATTACCTTATGTCATGGTATTGGTAGACTATGACAGCTAAAATGGTCTTTTCACTAACTATATCATCATAGAAAGGAAGGCTAATTGTGTTTTCTATCAAAATTCAGAGATCAGTTTGCAGATTCCCCATTACTCAATTACTACTGAAATTGAGAATCAAGTCACATATAGTGCAACAGACCTGTTTATTATTTGTAGTATGTTTCCTATGTGAATACCAATTATGAATCAGAGATATATATCTATAGTCCTAATTATTAGTGGACAGTGGTCAAGATTTCAAACAACTACAGGTAGTCCTTGACTTACAACTACAATGGGTCCCAACATTTCTGTTACTAAGCAAGTCAGTTGTTAAGCAAATTTTAACCCATTTTATGACCTTCCTTGCCATAGTTGTTAAGTGAATCACTGCTGCTGTCTAGTTAGTAACATAGTAGTTAAGTGAATCTGGCTTCCCCATTGACTTTGCTTGTCAGAAGTTTGCAAAAGGTGATCATTATGACCTTGGGGCAGGGAAACCGTCATAAATATTGTCAGTTGCCAAGCATCCAAATTTTGATCGTGTGACCTTGGGGTTGCTGCATTGGTTGCAAGTGCGAAAAATGGTCATGTCACTTTTTTCAGTGCCGTTGTAACTTTGATGAACTTCTATACATGGAGAACTATCTGTATTCCCTAACAGATGAGCTAATTGTGGCTGATTTCAACAAAATAAAATAAAATAGGGGAAGGCCTAGTTTATTCTTGAACGGGAATCTGCTAGAAAATCCCAAGACTACAGGCTAGACCAGTGGTTCTCAACCTTTCTAATGCCGTGACCCCATAATACAGTTCCTCATGTTGTGGTGACCCCCAACCACTTATACATCACTGGGTACCAGGCATGGCCAAAGAAAAGGGGGAAAAATGGTGGACAGCCTTGTTTGGCGACCCCCGTGAAATGGTCGTTCGACCCCAAATGGGGTCCCGACCCACAGGTTGAGAACCACTGGGCTAGACTGAAATAAAATAAACATCCTGAAAAAAGCCAAGAACAAGCTATTACTGTTGCCCAGAAAATATAAGGATGTGTTCATGTTGTCATCAGCAGTCAAGCTCAATTCAAAAGAGTTTTGTCTTTTGGGCATGGCTTCTCTGTTTACTGCTTCATGAGGTCACCAGAAAACTGTGACTCAGGTAAGGATCCTTTGTTCACCTGTCCAGCTGAATGAAATAATGTGGTATCTTGCAGAAGCCATCCTTCCTAAGATTTGGGGATATGAGTAGGAGCAGCGGAAAACTTAGCTTATGTTCATGTTCTCAGTTTTTTCCTTTTTTATGTATCCATCTGGGATACTGTTGATATGGTGATAGAACTGCTGGCATTGTTTGACAATTCAAACAAGCTACTAAGCAAGACATGATGTTGTGGGAAATGATAAAGAATTAACTCCTACATGAGTAGGGAATCAAAGAATTAAGTCCTAGAGATGTAAGCAATCAATAAAGCACTATGTATCTTGTATTCCATTTTCATCAATGATAACCTAGAGAATTCGATAAATCTATGAGCATGGCATTTTATATTGTTTTTGAGACAAGACACTGCAGGTCAATGTTTGTTATAAATTGTGATTTTGCCTGCACTTGTTTTCCATCTCCTATTGGTGATAACCTTGCTACAGTCACTGCAGTGTTCTTCATTATATATACAGATAGACCTCAACTTACAATTGATCATATAATGACCACATTTATGACAGCCATAAAACGGGTGCTTTATGGCTCATAAAGTACATTGGCCACCATGAATGATTGTGCCACCGCCCCCCCCCCCCGGTCTCGTGACTGCATATTGGACGCCTGACAACAGCTCACCTTTATGACAAGTTGAGTGTTCTGTAGTCATGTGACCACAATTTGCAACTTTTTTTCCAGCAAAAGCTCCCATTCAAATGAATGGATTTGCATTTACAACCATCACCTTCACTTAACAACCACCACAAAGATCGTAAAATCACATCAGGTCATGTGGGTTCCTTAACTTACAACTGTAATGACTTACAACCAGATTTCCAGTTCCAACTGTGGTCATAAATCAAGAACAACTGGTATATTTAATGTGTTGTCCTCTATGGTATATTTGATAAGAGAATTGTCCCTCTCTTGCCTGCATTTGTGCTAAAAAAATGCTTAGTACAGGGCAGTGCACAAGTCTATACTATTTTAGGCTCAAAACAGATGCTAGGAAATGAGAATACAACTTGAAAAGTTACTCCAATTCTGCACCATGTAACATATGCAAAATTCCATTCATGCAGAATTGCAGAAAATGTGAATTATATAAGCAGTTTTATGAAATTAGTATTATAATTATAATGATGAACTTGTTCCTTCCTTAAAGCATAACTTTTAGCATGGCAAAGCATTCCTGCAAATTATGCTTGCTTTTTCCATCATAATTTGGCATTGCTCACCAGCAGGAACAACTACTGGCAGATAACACTGCACTTGCTGTACTCCATAGACCATCTGTTCCAATCTGCATTTCATTAGCACTCAGACATACTTATAACTGGCATACCAGTGAATGCCAGACTGTCTTTTTAACTCTGATGGCGCTCTGGCTAAAGCAAACTCTTTTTTTAAAAAAATGGATTTCAGCTGTAGCATTTTTGTGGAACAAGACGTATGACAATATTCTGTATATTTTTAATGCAAATCTACATTATAATTTAGGATTTAAAAGTAAAACCATTTTTTAACCAAAGCAATTTTAGTTCATGTGTGTCCAGTCTTTTAAGCAATAATCCAATGATCATTTTCCTGGTAGCAAGTTTCATTTGGGAATTATTCCTGCTCATATACGGATAAGTTTGTGCTGATAATTCAGCTTTTCAGCTATAAAAGCCTCTTATCTGGGCTCAGTTTTTTAAATTATAAGTAAGAAAAACTTTAAACAGGTATCAATATATATATTGATAATTATAGTCATATTATTTATGTAATAATAAGTACAGCAGTACTTATATTATTATTCATACTGAAAATAGGTACATTTAAACTATAAAAAATTAACACCTGAGAAAACAGCTCACAAGTTGTAAAATGCATATATAAAGAAAATATTGGGAAATTAAAGCAAAATGTTTCTTCTCAATCATAACTTATAGAAAGGAAGTGCAAGATCAGTGTCATTGGTCATAACTGAGTCTGATTTCTGAATATACAATAATATAGAACCTCTTAAAAACCATTATGTGTTTGTATTTGCATTGCTATGTGATGTATTGTGTAAATGAAAAAAGTTCTGGCTTGAATTTGGTTAAAATTCTAAATTGGTTAGAATGTGAAAATGGTAGTTAGAAATTAAACACCCATTATTTTTCTTTTTTTTTTCTTTTAACATTTATAAATCACAAGAAATAACAATGGAGTAGAGACTTTCGTTTTTGATATTAAGCTCAAAAATTTAAACTTTTCTAATATTATCAATTAATTCAATGCATTTTTCAACTGTTTACCAATGCTATACTTATTGATTGTATGGCTTAGCCAATCTTACGTTCATTAACATTTTAGAAATCATATTTAACATTGATATAAACTTTTATGCTGCCCATTCAATTGAAGTGCTAGTACTGATGTACATTTAAATGCTACACAGATTTTTTTTACATAGTTCACTTGTTATAAGCAACTCTTTTGTACTCTGCATGTAAAAGCTATTCGTAATTATACAAAAACATATGGCAATCCCCCATATATATATATATATATATATATACAGTATATATATATATGTATGCATGCTTGATTCCACTGAAATTCTGATGCCCAGCTGTGTCAGATATTTTGCTGAGAATTAAATTGGACTCTGCTGCTTTTTAATAACATTTTAATGGCTCAAGCTGTGTATTTCTTGCTCCTTATAGTGATTTTAAAGATCTCTGCTTGGCAGTGAAAATTTTGTCTTACAAAACAAAGATCTTGTATGCAGTTGTTTCTAGCCCATCTTTTAGACTTATGCAAAATAGATGTCTGTTCCACTAAATAATCAAAGCTTTAACTACTTTCTATATTTCAGAGTTCTTTATCCATTAAGACTGGCCATAAGGATAATTTTAAACACACTGTACCAGCTCTTATGCTCCTGAAGTGGCTCTTCAGCTAGGGTTGCCTAAGCCTGGGCAACCTCTGATCGGCAGTAAAAACTCTGTATTTCTTTGCTGTTCTGTCACAACTTTACCTTCCAAAAATATGATAGTGGGCAATGAGCTCTTTCATGTTACATGTAGTCTCAACTTACAGCAGTTCGTTTATTGGTCATTCAAAGTTACAAGTTTTGAAAAAAGTGACTTATCATCATTTTTCACACTTATGACCGTTCCAGCATCCCATGGTTCACATGATCAAAATTCAGATACTTGGCATCTGACTCATATTTATGACAACTGCAGCATCCCAGATCACGTGATCACCTTTTGCAACCTTGTGACAGCAAACTCAATAGTAAAGCCAGATTCACTTTACAATGTGTCACTAACTTAATAATTGCAGCAATTCATTCAACAACTGTGACAAGAAAGTTCGTAAAATGGGGCAAAACTCACTTAACAAATGGGTCACTTAGCAACAGAAAATTTAGGCTCAGTTATGCTCGTAAGAGCTACCGTATTGCAGGAGAATCACCAGTGGCCTCTATTAAGGAAATCCAGCTGCATCAGTCTTTTAGTGGCGGACCTGAGGCCACAGTGCAAATGGCAATATCATCAGGTAAAAGAAAAATGACAGGGAGCAGAAAGCATACAGTAACTGAATGCAATTAATATGATTGTTTTTGATAATTTAACAGGGAAACACACACACTTATAAGGATTCCATCCACTTCCACTCTAATGATTGCCAGATTAAAATAAATTATAAAGTATGTGGGCAAAATAATTTAGAAAACCAGAGTAAATTCAAATGTGTACGATACCCGTATAATAAAATAATAGAGTTGGAAGGAACCTTGGAGGTCTTTTAGTACAATACACACAAAAGCTGAATTGCATAACATGGTTACTATATTAATCCATTTACTGGATTCAAGCAATAGACTGAAGCATAAACTAATTGGAAGCTGGATTTACAAAACCCTCCAAAACACAAGATTAGACTAACTAAGATTAGAAATGCTGTACACCAAAGTTAGCAAATGCAAACATACTGTAAGCATTTGAATTTTAAATGACCCCAGTTAAATTTTTCATGCAAATATGCAAGCCATAAACATAGCCTAGCAGATATATTTATATACAGTTTTACATATATAAAGAATTCCAAGACCATGAATTCTAGTTCCACCTTAGGCACAAAAACTATCTGGGTGACTTTGACACACTCACTCTCTCTGAGCCCTAGGAAGGTGGCAATCACATACCACTTCTGAAATCTTGCCAAGAAAACTGCACACGTGTACACACACACACACACACACACACACACACACACACACACACACCTTTCTAACAACCTGGAAGAAAAAAAGAAAACTGCAAATAGTAAATATCCATTTTATAATATATATCCAGTACTGTCTGTGATATCTGTATATATAAGTAGAAACTGCCAAGTGCATCCAAGAATTGGGATTGCTCTTATGTTGATACCAGACTTACTAGTGCTTTAGGACTGAGGATCTGATTAGTTAGCTGAATGACTATGAATCTCCAAAATACATGCAAAAATAATGTGAAGTGTTTCTAGATGTGTACACAAAAGGCAATTCCCAACATAAATTCCACTCATCCAACAATTTAAACCAGGTATCAGAAACTCGTATCTCTCCAGATGTTGGGTCAAACTTCCTGATTCCTTATCATCAACCAAACTGCCTTAAGCTGGTGAAAGTTAATGTTCAACAATCTGCCAAAATGCCTCTCATGCCCATCTTTACATTTCAGACAGAAAAACGAAGAACAGCCCATATAGCATGGAGCCAGGAGAGGTTCTTAAAATGATTGGTTTTTTTTAAAACATCCTTTTGAAAATCATTGTAAAATATTATATGTGAGCCATTTAGACAATCCCTAATGGAATGGCATGAAAGAAATATTCTAACAAATAAACAAAAATAGGCCCCAAATGACTGTACAGATTATGGTGGATAATTAGGATAGCAGCAAACAGTATTCTCTCTTTCTTACTTCCTATTTTTATTAAAGATTATACTCAAGAGGCAGTTAGTTAGGAATGTGTATAGATGGTTAGTACAGATATGCATAATTACAGATCTAGGTACTTTAGTACAGATATGCATAATTACAGATCTAGGTACTTAGTTTCAAATATAACATTGGTTATTTAAATGTACCCCTGTAAGCTAAACTGTGCCGCTGTGCTTATGTACTGATTAAGCAGGCAAGAATTTACCTTTCACTTAGTAAATAGAAAGACGTGTCACAATGGTAGATATTGGGATCCTCAACCCCTTTCCCCGCTAGAAAAGCATTCCATAATAGAAAATCAAAGTGCAAAAAATATGCTGTCCTTTTATGTACCCTCCCTCCCACAGCATGAATATCTGAATGAACTTGGGGGCACATGTAATTTTTTTAAAAAAATGGCCCAGAACAAATAAGAAAGGTGCTGGCAATTTTTTCAGAATCAGATAAAATGAATGAGTAAAACAACATTGGTCAATGCATAATATAAGGAAGGTGACAAGTCTTTGAGATTGTGAGCTGTGGAACAATGACTAGAAGCTGGGTTTAAGTAGAAAGCTAAATTGCATAATGTGTATTTGGAAAATCTAAATAAATGGGCTGCACCACAGTTCCCAAACAGTTGAATTTTGCATAACATGTATTGATCGAGGAATAATTTAAGGAAGATTTCTCCAATCCTAGCAATCCAGAGACTTCAACTCTTGCAAAATTGACTGATTCGATGACTCTAATTCTGATTCTTGCTTCACAAAGCTCTTTTGATTGAAGTTTTGGGAATTATGTTCCCAACACATCCTGAGAATGCCAGGCTGGAGAAGGACGACCTTAAATCTAGCTGACCTTGGCAGATTTGCTAAAGTTAAAGTTTCACATGGGTAAACTATTTCTGACTGTTTTCTGCCCAGTGTACCTAGCACCAAACAAAGTTTTCTTTATGACCATGTCTCATATCAGCTATCTATTAATGGAACTGCCAGGTTTTCTATTAATGTCCTTCATGGTCACTCTTTTCCTATTTTTTTTTTTTGTTAAAAGGATCATGAATACAGGTCGGCAGAAAGCAGCAGAGAAAGATTCTTTCAGCTGTTGCTTTCAGGAGGCCTTATGTCTCATTTTAGAAAAGAAAAAATGTATCTTTTACCAGTTGAATCAGGATTGGATGTAAAAATGCGGGCAAGAGCTGCCATGTTTCCCATTTCAAGAGCTGATTGAGGACATTGGTTTATTTAATTCGTATTCCGATTTTATTATTTTTACAAACAGCTCAAGGCAGTTATGCATTGATCTATCTAACATCTATTTTCCCACAACAATCCATCGGGTGATCTCTCCCATTTGGTGATTGGAGGAAGTAGCCACTAATTATGGATTTGAAGACTAATATCTTCAGGTTCCTGGTCATCTTCTGTAACTTGAATGTAGTAAGTAATTAACTTACATGCATTCTTCATGCTCACCCAGACTTGCTATGAGCTTAGGAAGCCTGGACAAGCACACAAAAGGAAATTACTATTGTGTAGGTACAGAATGTATGTTGAATGTATGAACATCAGAGGCATATGCCCTCTCCAGGTTCTACAGTGAGTCTTTCTTATATTCAGATTGCATCCACCTTGCTCAAATATAGTAACTGAAAAAGAGAAAGGTGATGATTCAAACATTTCAGAAGGAACAAACAGGTGGGTGGGAGGATTTAAGGTCACGGAAGGAAGAATGTTCAGTCTGTCAAACACTTTGAAACTTAGCAGTAACAGATGCTTGACATGAGTTCTTATATTACCCTCCCTCACAATTCCATCAACCTGTTCTCTATTGGACTAAAACACAATTTAATACCAATAAAATATCCACACCTCAGAAGAAGACCGCTGCATAAATCAATCTTTGCCTAACATGCACTTGATCCTTTTTTAAAGAGAGAAAGTAATAATTAAATATGGGTACAAAATATATATAATAAACATTTGCAGTAACAAAAACATTATTTTATACAATTAGTTTGGGAATATCCACAAGCTGTTTCTGCTGTTTCCTTCACTTTCCTTCCTGTCAAAGTGCACTTCTAATATTAGCCTTTGATGATGATACTTTACAAAAGGAACTTCAATCCTTTAAAAAATGCATTAATTAAACATTCTTATTGCCTGTTAAAACAGAGGGGGAAAACTATGAAAGAAAGACAATGAATTCCTAATTGAGTTGCTGGCTCAGAATAACAGGATGGTCGTAACTCTTAAAGGTTTATGGTGCCTATTTTTTCCAATCAGATCATTCAGGAAATAAAATGGTTTCCATTCACCTTTTTTTTTTTGAAACTAGTTTCTTAAGAGACTTTCTTGCTGCATTTGTATGCATAGGCAGAAGATCTGTATCTATCCTGACTTAATAATGTATGTCTGATCATCTCTCAGGAGACAGAACATTATTATCCCAGGTATCCAAATGAGCACAAATTCACACACCCATATTCCAAGGACTCTGTTAGGAAATTTGCAAGGTTGAACTAGCTAAGAATTAGGGATCAAACAAATCATTGAATCTCCAGATGCTGGGCATTGTTGCAATGCAAATCAATTTCAGTCTGCTAGATCCTGTTCTGTTTACAGATGCTTAAATTGGTTTTACAAAATAGACCCCCCTCATCTCCCACCCACATACAATATTTATTTCCAATATTTATTTGTTTTATTGGGCACTTCCAAATATGCTTTGCATGGGTGATTGGACGGCTCCAGCTCTTTTACATCTTCAATTTTCACTTCCCCAGACGAGCTCCTTGGATGCAGTTCCCATTCATTCCAGCCCTTTGGCAATGTTGGCTGGGGATAGTGGGAGCTGCCAGCCTATAGATTTGAAAGGAGTCAGTCTGGGAAAGGCTGTAAAATCGCACCTTTAGATCGCCTAAACCTTCTTAACAAACGTCATACACCCCCAAAGTGCTTTCTTCCACCACTGCACCGCTTTTCCACAGGAGTGTGTTTGTGTGTGGGGTGTGTGATTTACAACACTGCAAAGTGCCCTCTGGGTTGCTGTCACCACCTTTTTATTACCCATAAAAAGGAAAAGAAGAGGGGGGGGGTCGAGAGTCAGAGGCCCATTTGCGGGACAACCCAACAATCTCACCTGTCTCCTTTCCGGTCCGCAGGAGGTAGTCCGGGCACGTGGAAATCCTTCCCCGGGAGGACACCGATTCAAAACGATCCTACCCCTCCTCGCCTGGCAAGTTAAAAAGTTTCCGTGTTTCCAGCAAAACACCCCAGTCCAGTTTGCGGGTGTTATTAGGATTAAACTCTACTCTCCTCAAGCCTCAAGGATCTCGGCTTCGCTTGGCTTTTGACCGCTCGAGTCTCCAGATGGATTCGGAGCGGCCAGTCCACCTCCCTCTTTTTCAGGAGCAACCTCTCCTACCAATCCGTTGCTCCGAAGCCAACCTCTCCTCTCCCTGTCCCTTCCAGCCTGCCTCGCCTCTCTCTCTCTCTCTCTCTCTCTCTCTCTCCAGTGCTGTGGGAGGCGAGCTTGGAAATGAATGTCAATGCACGAAACGAACACGTTTCTTTCTTTTTCTTTTCTTGTTTTTGTTCTCAATCTTTCTGGACACGTCTGTTCTTTTTTTTGTTACATTTTCATTTGTCTTCCTTCTTTTTTCTTTTGAAGGCGTTTCTTTTGAAAGAACCAGTTACAAAAAGAAAAAAAAAATCCTCTCTCAATGATAATTTTGATGGAGCCCCGGCTTACAAACAAAGAAGGAAAAAGCTGAAACTGTTGAGAGCTGTGAAGAATCAGAGCAGATCCAGAATAACAAGAGTTGGAAGGGACCTTGGAGGACTTCTAGTCCAACCCCCTATTCAGGTCCCCCATATTTTTCTGCAAGAATCATTGTCCTTCCCCAGGTCTTCTTGTATGCACACACTTCCCTTTAATATGCAGTGGTAAGCAAAGGTCACTGCTCACAGCTAAAGGCCATTCAGAATGTTTGCATTTCATAAGACCACCGCCACTATAAATGAAAAGTAAGAGTAATTTCTCTCCAGTCTGGAGTAGAATATCTTATGTGCATTATTAAGAATTTTATTAAAATAATCATAATATAAGATACTGATGATGTAAGGAAAACTTCTACTGCTTAATGTTAAATATTGATCATCAATATCAAACTCATTATTTGTATTTTTCCAAAGACATATAATCAAAATTACATACGGAAAATTATTTGTTCTTTGAAATTCCCCTTCCTCCCATGCTCAGAGTTTAGTATAAAGATGGGGTTCCTCCCCCTCCATCTCCCTGCTGGATGATTTGTTCTCCATGTTTTCTAATCCAGGTTGATGATTTCCAAGTAGAAAAGCAGAGATGTGTGGATGCAAATTTGTTCTTCTGCATTAGTTGATGAAGAGATCAAACATTTTATATACAAAATAATATTTAAACAATTTTGGAGCACGGTGTTTCCGACAACTATCTTCTTCTTGAGTTTAGTCATCTTTGACCTAGATGCAATGCAATCAACATTTCCAAATAGGATAATCACATTGATTTCTAGCTCACTCTGGGCAGGTATCCAAAGAATTGTAATATCACCTGATGCTAGAAATAGTCCAATTTTGGGCAAGTGCTACATCAATTCAACTACCAAGGGTAATTTCCATATAAATTTGATTTCATTTCTAAATTACTGTCTTTAGGAAGGCTCTAAGGAAGAAAACAACCATGGAACATTCATAGATGGAAAGAGGTACTTCCTGAAATGCTAAACACCATACAGTATGTGTATACTATATTTCCTTACACACAGTGTTCACTTTTTGCCTGAACATAGACATATACACAAGCTTTATTTTTTTCCCCTTAATGATAGCTATGCTCATGATTAGAGGATATTTTTCTGGATTAAGATGGGAAGCAAATTTGTACCACATAGCTTCTCTAAATCCAGTTTTCAATTCTGTCCTGTATATTGACAGAATATAGGGAAGAATCACTCTAACCTAAGACATTTTGCTGCCCAAGATACTCCCTACATAAGGCAGAAAATCTTCCAAATCCCAATTCTCCTAACCCTGATAATAAATGTGCAATAATAAATTTGCTGCATGTTGATACCATCCAAAACATACTGCTTAAGGTAGCCTGTTTACTCTGTCCTAGAGAAGAGCCAGCTTCCAGGCATAGAATGGAAACAAAATGTTTTTGATGGCTGTATCCTTATCTAAAGTCAAGGTTGGAGGTCAAAAAGCTCAGCTTGGATGCATAAAGTCCTATTCTCCTTTTCTGCTAAATGCAGATATGAACCACAGAGCTCTTCTAGGTCAAATGACCATTATTCAGAATGCAGAAGTAGCAGCTAGTGAAAGTCAAAGTTATGGAAAATTCAATTTATTTTTGCTCCTTAATATAACTATCCATTTTAAAGTGCAATTGAAGGTGCTACTGTTAGTTGATGCTTCCTTCACTAGAGCTGAAGAAAGAATCAACAGTCCAGGTAGCTTTTATCTGATTCTTTATCATGAAGACCATAATGATCCCCCTCTGCATCCAGACATTTATTCACACAGAGAAGGAGCTTTTTTAACCTGGCATCCCTCTCCAACTATTTGGGAACAAACTTTGGCCATGGGGGGAGAGGTGGAAGATTCCTAAAAAATTGAGTTTTAGGGAAGGGTAATGTGATTAAGGTCCACATTTATTATATTTTCTAATGGCACTGTATGAGAATAGTCCTTAAAAAAAGGTTAGTTGATGCTTTTGCTTATATATGAGCAGACTGTGATCTCAGCCCTATTTTGTTGTAGATGTAGTAGTTGTAGTTTAGAAAATGTATGCATTGAAATATATGCACATACAAAATATATTCCTCATTTAAAAAAGGTCTCTCTCACACACATGTGGCACACCCTCAGGGAGGTGCCAGCAAGTATAGGCTCAAAGCATAAATCATGCTAATATTTCCAGTTCAATATTCTTGTTTATGCTTCTAAACTTCACAGCCAGTTAGAACATTCTGTCTACTTTCAAGAGGAAAGTCCTATCCATTTCCTCTTTTTCTTTCCTTCCCCAATTAAGTCACCCCTCCACAAATATTATTTTGAGAGAGATAGCCAAACCCTACTTGATATATCCACTTATTATCAAATAATTAAAAATTTGCAATGAATGCAAGGTAAAAGTTAAAGACAGATCTCTGATCACTTTCACTGCAAAATCACACCAATTTATTTTATATTATGGATCATTTAGAATCACCAGTCATAAAAATATAACAGTAAAAATGTACACTCAAAAAACATCAGTGAGGGGAAAGCAGCAACATCTGTCAGCTTTGGATAATCAGCTGTGGCTGATACCAAGGACCATTTCAGGTAGAATTAGTTGTAATATCTTCTAAAATGTGAAGTGGCATTTTTATATAGGCTGTGGTAGTGTGGCTTTATTGCCATAGATGCTTCTCAGCTGAATTTCATGCAGGCCTCAGAGTAGTCTAATTTTAAAAACCCTTTGCAAGCAGACATTTCAGAGTAGTCTAGCCCTTCTCTGCAAGAGAGAAAGAAGAAAGCCTTGGGAAGGTATTATAAATAAAGCTCTCAAAAAGAGTGATAATAGGTGACTCCATCTACTTTTGGCTCTGGCTACATTAACTGTCATAATCCAGATTTGCCATGCTTACTACACGTCTGTCTTTCAGCAGGTAATCCCTGGGAGAAATAAGAACCCTAAAAGCAAAAAGCTTATATTTACCTTCTGGTCTTCTGCTTCTTAAAGGGTGTTTCTAGACTATTCCTTACTTTCCATCATTTTTACTCTTAGACATTGCTTCCTTTCTGTTTAAAAGCCTTAATTATGTATTCACACAAATCATTATGTTAAGATTTTAATAATAAGTTAAATTAGACTATATAAATGTATGATCTGAGCTTGCCTTTCTGTTGAAACAAAGCTAATTCAAAGGCTGAATTAATATATTTATTTGAATCAACTTTTATTACATAGGTATCTTTCCAGAACATGATCACTTTTTTCCTAATAGTCAAGACATAATTTATCTAAACTAATAAACTCCATTTTTTTTGAATATATACTTTAACAATGCATTACCGTCTTTGAATCTCAACTTCCTTATAAAAACCCAGTTCACCACAGTAAGAATATCTAAGCTATAAGAAACTATTAGTGGACATGATAATAACATCTGCACTACAGCTTCTTCAAATGTGTCACAATGCTAGCACAGAAAGGGTGGGATACAACTTTAATCAAATATACTTTGAGAAGTCCAATAAATCCTAAAAGTATTTTAATGAATCAAGTGAGTGTTTAAATTGTTTACATATTAAATACTTAACATTTCTTCAAAGACTGATAATTCCCAGTTGCCAATACTGAGCACTATAGCCTGCTTGGAGCAAAACAGGTTGCGATCTAGACAATTAGCCATCTCTGCTAAAGCACTTGTAAAAGTTGATTTTGACACTCACAACATGTGGAAACAACACTGGATAGAAAACCCCCCCCCAGTGATAAAGCTTTCCCTGCATCTTTGAAAAACCACCTGGATTTGATTAGCCCCTTGTGATATGGACAACACTGAACCAAATTTGAACTGGTCATTGTAGATGTGCAGACACCCTCTATAAGAGGAGCAAAATATTATCACCAAATTGTGACTATGGGGCTGAAAAACAAACTATCCAACACATAGTGATGGGGTGTCAAATTATAATGAAGATTTCCCTGATTTTCTAGCTGAATGAAGTAAAAATTATCTTTGCAACTTAGATATACATTTGTAATTTTCCTGTTAAGATTTCAGATTTTATATTCTAGGTTTTGTATTTTACCTGTGCTCCTTTTTACTGAAATATGATATAATGTGCCATATGATAAAATAAATCTTCAAATCTAAAGGCACTGATTTTACAATACAGGTAGTCCTTGACTTATGATTGTAATGGAGCCTGGAATTTTATTTTAAGTCATGTTGGTTGTAAGTCTAGGCACCCACATGACCAATCCACTTTTACAACTTTTGCAGCAATCTTAAAATGCTGGCTAGGAAATTCTGGGAGTTGAAGTCTACCCAACTTAAAGTTGCCAAGTTGAGAAACATTGTAAAAGAACATCAAGGCCAAACAATGAAACTAAAAAGGGTTTAAAATTTATATATCACCATTCAGCATTAGGTACATTATATTTCTATGACAATGCTTCAAACAGAGCAGTAGTTGCCTATCCCTTAGCAGAAGGAATTCAAGTATCTTTTCTTTGTAGTCCAGCTGATCAGTTGGCTAGTGGGAAAAACAGATAGCACTTTCTATAACAAGTAGGTGACCAGGAGGAAAACTTGCTAAAATTTGATTCTGGGAGGAAGAGAAAAGCAAGGAAGATTTCCTTTGCATCTCAAATATCCGTTTTAAGACAAGTGGTTTTGTTTTTGTTCCCATTACCAGTAACAGAAAGGTGCCATCAATCCTGGCCAATTAATTAACAGATTGATCTGTTATCATAAAAAGTAGATTTTTTGCACCACTGCTGTGGCTTTTTATTCTACAAGACAGTCAGCTTTTTCATTTAAATTAAACTATTAAGCATACATTGAAATACCTCTCATTGAAACTGAAGTTTGAAGTGCTTAAATCTGGTTAAAGCAAGCCATTGAAAATTATCTAACTAGTTAGGGTTAACTTTCACTGCACAATTTCAAATATTTTACTATTTCAACAGGGGGATTATAAGTATTTATAATGATAACTGCTAGATCTGCTTAACATACCATTCCTAATTTTTAAAAACACATGCTGAGGTAATGTTCAATATTAACATTGCTTATCTATTGCAAATTTCAATTGAAATAATATACTTATAATTGTTTACCTGCTCTTATGAATACCACATAGTTATGTCTTCGTAATCACATCATCAAAGTTTCATTTCTGCCCTCAGTATTTTGCATAATATTTGAAAAATCCAACAAGAATCTACAGATTGACATTGCAAACATCCACACATACTGTACTAAGAAATAGCCTACAATGAACTGTATATCATAATCAAACATTAGAAGTTGTCCACAGGGAATGTTTTATGACATTCTGAATTATGTCATAAAATGTTTTATAAAATTAGTCAAAATTCAATTTCATGGCAGTCATGAGTCCCAGATTTTGGGGACATTCTAAGTTAGCCCATTTGAAATAAGTTGGTTCAAAAATTCTCCTGTGATGTACCATTTTGCACAGTTAAAGGTTATGGGAACAAGAATTTTAGTAGTATATAGATATAAACTTGCAGCACTCCAGTTTCAGGTCTTGTCAACTCAATTACCAGAATTCCTTAAAATGATCCCTATATATACTTAGTTGTCATGATTTCTTTTACAGGCATTCCGGCTACAGCGTTTCCATTACATGCTGTGTGGCTTCCTGAAGAGCCAGACATCTACCAATATCCTATGATTTAGTCCATTAGGATGAAATTCTGTGGTCCTATTTAAGTATCTTTTAATTCCAAATGGAAACAAGAACCGCAGCAGGCCACTAAGCTAAATCTACAGAAAAGCTTCAGAAAATAAGTCCTCTACCTTTGCAGAGGATGGAATTAGTTCCAGTTACATATGAATTAAATTACCTGTTCATAGTAATGGAACCATTATTAGATGGATCTCCAACCCCTTTGATCTGTATGTGACCTGCTATTTGCCTTAGGCCAGGCTTATGGTATCATAGAAACCATGAGATCTGAATTATAGGCCATCCCAGCAATGACACAAATCAGCAATGTCATAATGCAAACCCTGTCATTATGTCCTTGTATCCCAATGTATATGGGTAATAATATTTGCCTTATAATATCACTATGCCTGATTTGCCCCTCCCTTTGGCCTGCTCCACAGCCACAGTGCCTGCAGCACTTGGGTTTGGCTAGTCTAAAGAAATGAAGAAACAGGGTGACATGATAGCAGTATTCCAGTATTGAGGGGCTGCCACAAAGAAGAGGAGGTCAAATTATTCTCCAAAGCACCAGAGGGCAAGACAAGAAACAATGGCTGGAAACTGATCAAGGAGAGAAGCAACCTGGAATTAAGGAGAAACTTCCCATCAGTGAGCACAATTAACCAGTGGAACAGCTGGCCTTCAGAAATCAGGGGCGCTCCATCACCAGAGGTTTTTAAGAACAGGCTAGATAGTCACTTATCTGAAATAGTACAGGTTCTCCTGCTTGAGGGGGGGCTGGATTAAAAGACCTTCAAGATCCCTTCTAAGTCTATTCTATTCCATTCCATTCTATTCTATTTCCAATTCCGGTTCCAGTTCCCATTCCCATTCCCATTCCATTCCATTCCATTCTATTCTATTCTATTGTATAAGAATTTTACAACAGAATTAATATTTTTAAAAATCAAGGGAGTATAACAACCTAAAATATTTTAATAGCTAACAGTGGGAAAGGAGCCTTTCCTATGTCCCCATTGCTGGCATTGCTAATGCCAATAAAGAAATAATGGAAATAGGTTGTGCCTAGAGGAGAGGATCCTTGATGGCTGCCTAATTATCACCACCTGATATCAATAGGCCCCTTACATTGGTCTTCACCTTCTTTTATAATGCCATCAGTTTGTGTATCCCCAACAAAATGGGAACATTTGTGCTGTTGTAATAATAATAATAATAATAATAATAATAATAATAATAATAATAATAAAGTTGGAAGGGACCTTGGAGATCATCTAGTCCAACCCCCTGCTCAGGCAGGAAATCCTATATCATTTCAGACAAATGGCTGTCCAGTCTCTTCTTAAAAACTTCCAGTGTTGGAGCACTCACAGCCTCTGGAGGCAGGTTGTTCCATTGATTAATTGTTCTAATACTTGAACTGCATTTGAAAACCTGCAGAGGACAGTACATGGACTTCATTCACACATGCCAAGCAGGATTTTTAAATTGTGGTTTGTTAAAAACCAGCAGCGGCCTGATTCATGCATGATTGCAACCATAGTCATAATTTGTACAACATAATCCCGTTATGGTTTAGAATTCAGGGTGGTGTTCTTGTTGCTGAGGAAAATATTATGGAGAACTCATTGGGAAAATGTATTCACAAGTGATTGATGTGGGTTTGGATTTACCTACGTGCAAATCAACTACCTCAACCTCAAAGGAACCCTTTGGAAGGACAGCTACTGAAGCTGAAGCTCAAATACTTTGGCCATCAAATGAGAAGAGAGAACTCACTGGAAAAGACCCTGATGTTGGGAAAGATTGAAAGCAAAAGAAGAAGGAAATTGAAGAGGATGAGATGGTTAGATGGGGTCGCAAAGAGTCAGGTATGATCTAGCGACTGAACAACAATGACAAAATCAACTATCAGAATGAGGTGGTGTTACATAAAAAGCCCAATGAAAAACTACTTGCTATGTTTCAGGTTGGAACTTTAGAACTGACTGCTGCCCACAAGTATTCACCATCAGTTACTTTTTAATGTTGATTTCTCTAACCTACTGATATCAACCTGGCTAAATGAGAATTGTATGATTTCTAATCCAAGGTAATCCTGGATTAAATAAGAAGCCCATTGTTTTGGGAATTGCTGATCTGCATCTTTGGAGACAGCAAATTCCATGAAAAAAATTACAGTAGCCCATTTACTGTAAGATGGCTTTAGGCCATGGTTTTGCAAGGGAGAGTAAACTTTGATGATGTAATGTAATTTGATAAGCTGCTTTGCTCCTAGTGTTTTTTGAGTCACAAAGAGAGCCAAACCTGTTTCTGATTTCCTTGTTCAGTTTCACCTAAATACAATTGGCTCAGTATCTGAAGATAATCAATTACTTTCCTCTAGAATTCTTCCTTTTTCAGTTTATATATTTTGCACCATTTCTGCTGTATCTGCCATTCCACCTCTTCTCTCCACCCCTTTGGTAACACAGCTATAGTTCCTCTTTTTTTCTTTTGCACTCAAACACAATTGCTCAAATAGTATTATTTAAAATAATATTACTAACCCTAGACATTTAAGTCTGATTAGAGAATCTATCATGCTTCTGTAAATATACCACACTTGAGCTATTTATTCAGGAAAGCATCCCCATGATTAGGCACAACTTCCCGATCCTGGTTGTTTCCAATTGTGTTGTTTGACAATTCCCAGAATTTCCATGAAGAAGTTGCTAACATGGATTTCTGCAAGCTGTAGTCTCCAGACACCTACAGGGACCTAGTTTGAGGAAGGCTGGATTATGCTACTAATAATGCTTTCATATTTTTTCCTGTCACATTATTATCCAGTATACTATTTTTATTATTTCATTTATACTGGTCTGGACACCTCAAGGACAACATATATGTTTCCAAACCAAATGACAATTAATAAATAACATTTTAAACTTTTTTGAAGCTTGTCAATGGACTTTAACACCTAGTTAACCATCCTATTGCAAAATCACTGAAGCCTTAATGAAAACGCTGAGCTTATCCATGATTACTTGGAAGTGTATCACCATCAGTTTCATTTAATATGTGGATGGGATACTCTGAACATTTTGCCTTTTTTAATCTATGAATAGAATGTAATAACATGGGTTTGCCACCTTGGCACATTGAATACAAGAAAAGCAAGTTAAAATAAATTATCACCATTACTTTTAAGATACAGCAGGCAGAGATATCAAACAAATGCCAATGACACATCCAAACAGTAAAACAAAACATGTGTTTACTTTAGTCTGCTGAAGGATTACGGGGCAAAGTCTGAAGGGTGGTTTTAAAAAATCATTTCTATAATCCAACCTGCAGTGCACAAGTGTTAATAATTAAATAACAGCAACCAGAAGCTGCTTTTGAGAAGGATTAATTTTGTTTTGCTATCTTTCAAAAAGGAGTTCAAGCATTTTGAACATACAATTACTTTTGGTTTCTGCTTCTCACTTGTAGCATAATAGGTAGTGAAGAGAGGCAAGAGAGATGGAAACAGAACTTTGGAATGAAAGAAATGTTTTCTGTATGTATGATTGGATCCATGTCTGTCTCCATGAAAAGTTTTGTACAATCTTCATATGAAACTCATTGTACTTTTCCCTGCTCCAATGTGATGAAATTGGAGCATGAAAATTAAAGGATATCCAATAAAAGAATTTGGCCACTCTACTGTATAACCAAAGGTAAGGAGATAGACATAAGCCAGATGATTGCACAAATGAGACAGAGCATAGACAGAAGTCCTAGAGACAATTCCTGGTATGTCAAGATCATTTCAGAGACAGACCACAAAAAAATGTAAAATTTGTCTGGACTTTTTCTAAGAGCAAAATCTTTTTTTTCCCCTCCTTGTTCTGGAATGCAACATTTTTTGGGGTTTTGCCCAGTTGGCCTAAGAAGTAGTAGTACTAGTTTGTTTCATTTTGTTGGTAGGTTTTTCACTTATTCCATACCCAATAAAATTACTTTTTCCTAAGCAGTGTGGCTTTTCACAGATATCCTGTTGTGAGCTGTTTGTACTTGCATCAATCTCAAACCATCTGCATCTCAACATTTGCATTACTGTTGGTGACGCAACTTTTCAGTTGGCTAAGCAGATCATGCTGGCATTTGGTTAAAAAACCAAGCTGGTTATTTTCACCTTCTGTAAAGTCAAAATCCTGTTTCTATGGATTAATAAATGGATGCAATTTGTCAGGCCATGTCCCCCATAGTAGGCATTAAATGGGCATTCCCTTTCACAAAAACTCTTTCATGAGAATGCCAACATATATTTAGAATCCAAAATGATTTGGGACCATGTACTGATGATCAGAAGAGCAGGAGGAATAAGCAAATATCATACAATAAGGGAAAATGAAGAATAACATCAAGACTATGCCTATGCCTCAGGATACGTTATGATTTTTTCTTCTGTATTCAACTAAATGGAAGGATAAAAGAGGACAGGTAGTCCTCAACTTATGACTACAATTAAGTCCAAAATTTATGTTGCTAAGTGAAAGATTTCTTAAATGAGTTTTGCCTCATTTTATGACTTTTCTTGCCACAGTTGTTAAGTGAATCATTGCATTGTTAAGTTAGTAACATGGTTGTTATATGAATCTGGATTCCCCATTGACTTTGCTTGACAGAAGGTCACAAAAGCTGATCCCATGACTCCGGAACACTGCAACTGTCATAAATATGAACCAGTTGCCAAGCGTCTGAATTTTGATTATAGGACCATGGGGAAGCTGCAATGGTCATAAGTGTGAAAAATGATCATAAGTCACTTTTTTCATTGTTGTTGTAATTTTGAACAGTCACTAAATGAATGTAAGTATATAGGAAATTGAGGACTTCCTATAATTACCTACCAAAGACATTACATAACCGCCCCACCTTGTCAGGCCGGGAGGTATGTTACAGATTCCGTCATTCAAAGAATTCCAACAGGTGGGATCCAGAAAAAGAGTCTTCTCTGCTGTTGCTCCCACCTTTTGGAATATTCTCACCACAGAGGTGAGGTGGGGGCCCCACGCTCCCAACCTTTGACTTGGCTCTGCTGACTTGCTTGGGGCTCACAGAGGAGCACACAGCCGTGGGGTTGATTAGTGCCTTACAGGGCCTTTTACAGTTTCAATTTTAATTATTTTATTCTTGTTTTAATTGCCTTGTACGGGAATGTAATATTTGTACATGGTTTTATGTTTTAATTCTACACTGCCCAGAGTCATTCTGTGAGTGAGAAGGGAGGTTTCCAATTTTGATATATAAATATAAAAGAAAAAAGAACCTGGTCACTAGGTATTAAACATGGCCCCACAGAAATGAGAGTCTAAACTCCTTCAGTTTGGGCTCAGGACTTAGTAAATACATGGCATTTTCCTGGCAATAAGATAGAAGTGGATTGTCATTGTCTTCTGTGGATGTCCTTTCAACTTTGTAGTCTATTTACAGCCTTGGGGCTTCCTGATAATTTCCCATGCAAGTGCTAATCAGCTCCAATCATGTTTAGCTTTTCAAGATCAGCCACATTCTGCAAGATACGGCTGCTAAGTTTCCCTGAAAATAAGACCTGGTCTTATTTATTTATTTTATTTTATTTTTTGCCTCCAAAAGAGGACCAAGTCTTATTTTCAGGGTGGTGAGGGTGGTGGAATCAACAGCTCCACCCAGCTGGCTCACTTCTTCTGTGGCTGAAGGAGCAGCTTCATTCTGCAGCTGAGAATGGAGCTCCGGCCTGCATTTTGCCATCAGAGGCCTTTCCGGAAGGCCTGTGGAACCAAGAACCAAGCTACAGATTCAATCTATAGCTCGGTTCTCAGCTGCACAGCCCTTCCAGAAAGGCCTCTGACTGCGAAATGCAGGCCCGAGCTCCATTCTCAGCTCCTTCAGCCATGGAAGAAGTGGGCAGATTAGTCAAGTGTTGATCCATGGGAAGCCTGACTGCAATGGTAAGCTCCACTCCCGTCTTAGCTTGATTTTTAGGTGTGCGCCTCGCCCCAAAACTAGGGCTTATTTTGGGGGTAGGGCTTATATTAGCCCCTCCTCCCAAATCTAGCTAGGGCTTATTTTCAGGGTAGGTCTTATTTTCAGGGAAACACAGTACTTACTATAAATTTTAAAACCATATATGTTGATTAAAGTGACCAACTGTCCTCCTTTAGGGAGGACAGTCCTCCTTTTGTGAGTTCTGTCCTCCCTCAAAAAGTGTCCTCCTACATGTCCTCCTTTTCGATATTTGAAGACTAATCTGCAGGGCTTTTTTTTCTCCTAGAACGCTCAGAACGACGTTCTGGCACCTTTTTTGATGGTTTGTTTTTCAACTTTTGCATAAGCTGTGCTACTTCTATTGGCTTTTGAAAGCGAATAGAATTGCTGCTGAGCATGCCAAAACACCCAGCCGGCAAACTTTGCACATGTAAGTTGTCTGCAATGAAGACGAATTGGCAGAAACTTTGCACCCCTCCCTGCTACCCAACTACACCATCTCCTAATTAGTCCCAAAGATACCTGGAGGAGACTGGAGTGGCGATGGTAACCTTCTCTTGATCTTCGGCCCTGCTAGGGCAATAATGGCTGTGGGTGTAAGAAGCAGGGGTGGCGGGGCTGCTGCAAGTGGGGGTGTGAGGGGCAGCAGTGGCCGGCTGCCTCCCATGCTGTGGGAGCTGTGGGGCCTGCTCTACATGGGCTGCGCAGGGTGGGCGGTGGTGCTGGCGGGGCAGCTGCAGGCGGGGTGTGTTGACAGCGGGCTGCCCCCCAGGGCTGGAGCTGGCGCAGCTGGTGCTTTGGGAGCTGTGGGACCTGCTCTACACAGCGGGGCAGCAGTGCTGGCGGGGCAGCTGCGGGCTGGGGCGCGGCATGTAAGCATAATTACAATATAAAGTGTTATTGTTACAAATGTTTTTATTATGCATTTATCGTATTATAGTGTATTCTGTATTATTGTTGCAATGAATAAAATGTTTCTTTTATTTACGATATTTTTTTATTCAATTTATTTGTGTCCTCCTTTTCATTGTAAAAAAGTTGGTCATCTTAATGTTGAGACTCTAGAAAGAATGCACAGAAAAGTAGTAAAGATGACTAGGGGACTGGAGGATAAAACATATGAAGAACAGTTGCAGGAATTGGATATGTTTAGCTTAATGAAAAGAAGGATTAGGGGTGATATTATAGCAGTGTTCCAATATCTAAAGGGCTGCCATAAAGAAGAGGGGGTCAACCTATTCTCCAAAGCACCTGAAGGCAGGAGAAGTAGTAATGGTTGGAGACTAATCAAGGAGAGAATCAACCTAGAACTAGGGAAAAATTTCCTGACAGTTAGAACAATTAATCAGTGGAACAACTTGCCTCCAAGAGAAGTTATGGGTGCTCCAACACTGAAGGCTTCAAGAAGAGATTGGACAACCATATGTCTGAAATGGTATAGGGGGTTGGAATAGAAGACCTTCAAGGTCTCTTCTAACTTTGTCATGCTGTTATTAGGACTACTCTGTCTGGACTACAAAAATCCACAATATAAAGTTAGATTTTTGTGAACCTTTGTGCTGTCATTTAGATATTTGCAGTTTAGATATTCCATGCTTAAACAATGTTGTTATACTGGCTTTCCAAATTGACTTGCAAAGGTGAGATCAAAGATACCGTAGTACTGAATTTTACAAGTTTATTCTGTGGATTATTTAAACAGGATCCTGGCAACAAGTTCTTTTAGTAGATATTTTTGCATATTTCACTACTATACTGAGTGAGAAGAACATTGCCTAGTTCATGTTCTCTGTTTTGCAAACATTTTTTAGATAAACTAAATTGACATGTTTGGTAGAGGGCCCTTATCTCTGGAATTCATTATTGTGGATTTTTAGAGCTCAAAGCTGTTTAGTAGGTTCTTTAGCTCTCCAACTATATAGTGGACATTCTTTGGGTTCTTGACTTTTTCCATCATATTTCTGTGAAAACTGAGGACGTGGAAGTGAAGTTTTATGATTTTATAATGGAGTCAGGTGTGTGCACATGAAATCTCTCCGCATAAGGGATCAGTTTCTAGATGCTGTAGTTATAAAAATGACATGACTAAAGATCTGGAATGCCGTGGTCAAAGACACTTATAGTATATCAAGATAACTGAGACTTCAGCATGGCCTTAAAGTATGGGCTTTTTAGAAAAATAGGATTCTTTGTTTTCAATTGGAATGCATTTGAAAAAGTATTGGAAATATATTCTGTTAATGAGCAGACTTTTATTGTACACCATTACTTTGAGCTTATATTGTAAAAGAAGGAAGAACTTTTAGAAATTAGTAAGTGCAAGAAATAATTTTATAATTCAGCAATGTAGAAAGTGAATTGTAATTCAAATGCAGCAATATGCTGCAATCTTAAATATTAAGGAACAAGTTCCATTGTACAGAAGGATTTACTTTAGAAAAAAACAAGCCTAGAAACTGAATTGCTAAAACATTAACTGAAAGAAAATATCCTTTAAATGCATTGTAGTTCAGATTTTTAACTTTTGAATAAAACCGGAGTGTAGTGTGATTGGCAATGTGGAAGCTGAGCATTAGGCATGTATTTACTCAAAGCACAGAAAACCTTTAATGTTTCTATCTATCATAAGTTACCCTTCTCCCCATTATGTTTTTTTGTTTGTTTGTTTAAGTAAAAGCCGACCAGAGAACTTGTCTCTGTCTCATTCTAGTAATGTGTATGTTATATATGTATGTATCTATCTCAAACCCATCTGGCACATTTTTTCACAAGCAGCAGAAAGCAGATGGGCAACCTGTATGTGCATAGTATGTCCTCTGAAATATTTCATGAATGGTAAGCCAACCAAAGTCAAATGAGATTACCTAAATGGAACAGAATTGCAGATTCTTATTCCTCTGCTCCAAACAATGAACGTGCTTCTTGATTAGCATTTTTACACAAGAAACTATTAAAAAAACCAGATACCCAATCCAGCACCTTCAAGCTTATGTTACTGGTAGCAGTGGTCATTAAAAAGGAAGAATTGTAGCTCAGTGGTATCTCCATTTAAAACTGACAAAAATAGGCATTAAAAAAAAAAATTACATCACCAGGATTCTTTGAATAAAACAACAACAAATAATAGAGCATTTAATATACTATGTCTGTAATATATGTAATATACTGCTCAAAAAAATAAAGGGAACACAAACGTATAGGATCCTGTACGTTTGTGTTCCCTTTATTTTTGTGAGCAGTATATCATACTTGTCCTAGTAGCTTGACTGCCATAGAAGTGTGCTTTAAGGACTAACTTGCATTTCCTTTCTTGCCTTGTTTCTTTTAAGTATTTCATTTATTATGCGTAGAAAATGTGCTGACAAATCTCCAGATACTAATCTTTTTTCACTTTCTTAATCCCCCTGCATTAATTGGTGGCCTATTTTTTTACCTAGCCAGTTTTGGCTGCTCTCAGAAAGCTAGGTTGTGCTGGATCTTGCTAGCATTATAATAGACAGGCAGTATCTACCAGGCTCATAGACCAGATTAGATCAACAAGTTACAAGCACATCCCATTTGTGCCAAGAGAACCACGTAGATGTGTTCTGAAGTCCCCAGGAGCTGAGCTCAAGTCAGAGTAGGCTTTTCTGTGTAAGTGACAAGGTAAATTCATTACAAGAGTAATGCGATGTTTCTCAAATTTTAAGCTTCAGTACTATTTTACTCATATTTTTAGAGTTTGGAAAAAGGAAAAAAAACTAGCTTTCCTTCAGAGAGAGTGAAATAAAGTACACTAATCCTCAGGCATTTTGCTGGAGTAACTTTCCCTAAATTGGATTATTAATGGGCTGTTTTATTATTTTAGGATCAATTCTATGTTTATGATATGAATTTCTTAATTTCTTTATTATTATCAGCTCATCTAGGAAGACCAGTTCAGGAAATTAGCTTCACAGTAAGACTAAAATTTCTTTGATTGAGATGGCCTATAATAACAAGTCACAATCTTACAACTCAGATTGTGCTGATGGTCTTTCCCTTCCTTAATTCATATACCAGTGAATTAGAGGGACATCTGCTTGACCCATTTGCGAATATTATCTTGTTATTCTGAACTAAAAAAAAATGTTTTAGCACCTTTTACCTAGGTAACAATTCCTGCATATTTCCATCAAAGTCATCTTTACTTTCTACTCTTACTCTGTTGTTAAGGCAATCTTATTAATAAATATAACCCAGACCTGTGATTAAACAGGGCACTGAAATGGCTAAAGAACTATAAGTAAACATAGCAACAATTTGAATGTTGTCAAAAGTTAACAGACACCAGAATATTTTGCTTCCTGTAGTTTAAAGTGATATACATTAAATTAGATTCTTGTATTGTACATTTTGAAATCATTTAAAACAGGCATGTCCAATATTACCATGTTTTCCCCAAAATAAGACCTGGTCTTATATTAATTTTTGCTCCAAATGACTAATTAAGGCTTATTTTCCTGTTAGGGCTTATATTCAGGGAAATACGATACTAAATGGATCCATCTGTGACGATCTTAACTGGGGCTTATTTTAGGGGTGAGGCTTATATTACGAGCATCCTGAAAAATCATATTAAGGCTTATTTTCCAGTTGGGTCTTATTTTCGGGGAAACACGGTAGAGCCACAGACTACATGGCCCTGGGCAGCTAGTTACGCAGCCCCACAAGGTCATAAACTTTTAATATTATATTTATATACATTAAGTATATTATATATACACAAAAAATCCTTCCTCAAGAAAGACAAGACCACAGCACACTCCCAATTTAAAGATACTTAGAGAAAAAGAACTGTGCTGGCACCAATCCTCCATTATTCTAACATTTTGTTTTCAGACAGCGCTAGATTTAAACTCATGGTAGTGATCTCTACCCCAACTAGAGAAGATTCTTCAGACAGTTCCATGCCTAGCTACAGGTCTTCAGACTTCGTATTGGATGACAGAAAACTGGACTGAATATTTCACGGAGTGACAAAAAAAATCTAATCTGTAGGTCAGGGGAAAAATAAAATATCACAAGAATTTGAAATAGTACTTGGTATTTTTGCAAGATTCCATTCTTCCTTTATAAGTAAGGAGTGAACAGGTGTTGAAGTATTTCAAGAGGTGGGGACAGGTTAACCTTATCAAAGATCAGTAAACACTGCATATAAGGTAATGCCATATATATGGTTTGTCATTTGTGATTAAGTCACATTGCAGCAGAAATATTTCTTAGGTATAACTGACTATTAGAAAAGAATAACAACCAGAAAGCAAATATAGCAGCCCCAAGGCTAAATAATGTATTTTATTTAGACAAAATTGTGCCCTTAGGGGCATGTCCCCTTGAACATGCATGGCTAGTCTTATTTGAGAGGTACAAAACAGTACATTATTGATTTTATTTGTTTTCACCCTGAAATATTCCTATGAGTCAATACTGTTTTCAAATACTGTACAGCTGCACTCACTTTCTCTTTTCAATGGGTTTTCCTTTCTAACATAGATGTTGGGAAAAAATCAGTGTTAAAAATCTTGAAAAATTTCAAAGGGGAAACGACTGCTCCCATAGTATCTGTTAATATCTATTAATCAGATGGACTATGAAATATATTTTTGGAAGTGTGCACTGCACCTATTTATCAAAAAAATAAATTTTAACTTCTGGAATTAAGAAATGTACTCATTTATTTAAGAGTTGGATTGGACTCTATTCTCTTTATCTTAAGAAGATCACTTAAAACAGATCTCTTTAGCCAGGCCAATAAATATTAACAATATTAGTATATTGTAGTAATTATTACAATTAATGTATAAATTATGATATCTTATAGATAACACTAATTATCTTATTTTATTATTTGCCTTTTTTTATAACTCTAGCATATAACAAACAGGAAAGTAAGCTAAAAATGAATGAGTAAATTTAAATCTTATTCTGATGACAAAAATGGATCCAGGTTTTGCTTAACTACTCTCTATTTAGGATTGGAAATCTAGAAAAGATGCTAAGGTAAGTTATATTTGACTTTACTTTGACAATGAAACAAGAATCTTAAATACTACAACAGTTGGAGAGAAACTAAGTGAAGGAATTATAAAGGAAAAAAGAAAAGAAAAAGAGCAATTATGTCCTTCTGTTTTTACTTCTTCCCTGAAAATGATATCCTGGGACTATTTTTTCCTCAAGATGGATCAAACAGATATGCTAGATCATTTTCAGATAATGGTATAATTCCAATTACTGATTAATTGACTCCCTTCAGCAATCATATAATTACCTCAGCTTAACATCATGCTAGGGGCTGTCTTCTTTTGCTATAAAATGCTGGCCTCCATATCTCCTAGCTCTTGACAGCTGGATAAAAGGTCCTGACTACACCGTCATGAACACCTTGGTGGCTTTCTACTATCACAAACATACCAAATATTTCTTTCTTCTGCCTCTTTTTATGGAGGGGTTTTGAGACGAAGAGACAAGGCTGTCCTTGCTGACAGAAGATGAACAATAATGGACTGAAATATAAAGCTATAAAGTCCTGCTTTTCATTGTGAAGTCAGAAGTGACGTAAGTGAAGTGACATAAGCACTGGTCAATTGGCAGTGCCCTAGGTTCCTATGTCTGGGAATATATAACTGATCTTATTTGTCATCTTACTACTAGGTTGTAACTTTTTCACAAATGATCACAAGTTGCAGATAACTTACAATTTCTCCCTTACTAACATATATGAGAGGCACTTATCCTAACTTATACATCAATTTCCTATATGTATTTGTTGCTGTAGTAAAGAGAAGAGCACAGCATCCTATTTCTCAAGCAAACTACTTGCATTTTGTGGTCCAATATAGTTAGAATGTATTTATCTCTCCTTCTATCACATAATAAAAAATAGCATCATGTTTTTGGAAGGATTTTTTTTTAAAAAAAGGGAACAGATTTAGTCTCTGTCTGCTGGATGTTTGAAAGATTTTTACCACATGTAAGTCACTTGACGACTTACTTGATTTAGTCCATCAGTATTGCCTATGAAGAATTTTTATTAAACATTACTGAAGACTGGCAAGCCAAACAGTATGACTGCAAAGTATATTTTGGCTTTTTGGTTTTAAAAAAATCACTATTAAATCAGGCCCAGGATCAGAAAAAAAGATCAAACATGGGAACAGAGGAATGAATATGTCAACAGGAGCTTCCTTTCTCCAACAAGAGAAAAATGTCCCACTTTGTACTCTGAATAGTGAATGACCTCTGTAGTTCTTCTCAACCTTTTTTTAAAAATGCCCTAATAACAAATGGTTACTCATCTCAGAAGATTTTATCTCTATACATACTAATTTTAGTTATAGCTATTCGTAACTTCAGATATCAAATAGATGTTTCTGTACAACAATGTTACTCATTGTGGAAATATGGAAAATGATTAAAAACATAAAAACCATAATAAAAAACATAATCTGCATAAATATGAAAATTTATATAATATAAAAACTACAAAGTAAATTTATTAAAGCTAAAGACCAATCAATGTAAAATTAATATATATGTTATTTGACGTATTATTATACATGCTGGTGTAAGCATATGCTATATTCATTTAATACAGTAGATCAGCCTTCAATAAATATTTTACAATGTTTCTTACAAACCTTCAATGTAGATAAATGGATTACCTAAATCCACTTTAACATGGCTTGTGGATCAGATTAGAATCTACTTTAATTGCCCTAGTTCGTTTATTACCTTTTCTAGAAAAGGCAAAGCCATGTAACCTAGATTCTCACAGCAGACAAATCCATAAAAGATGCTCACAATTAAAGTTTCATTATTTTAGCATCATTGTAGTCAGTTCTGTATGCCTATAAGAGAAAGTGCACTTGTTTTGCAATAAATAAATATTCATTTATTTCATAGATCATTCTGAATCAGTTCCCCAATGTCAGTATTTCAAGGGTGAAATGTCGAGGGTGCACCTGTGTTTCCCATAGATTGCTCTATATGGTTATAGGA
Source organism: Crotalus tigris (assembly GCF_016545835.1). Taxonomy (NCBI): domain Eukaryota; kingdom Metazoa; phylum Chordata; class Lepidosauria; order Squamata; family Viperidae; genus Crotalus; species Crotalus tigris. The sequence goes on from NW_024096483.1 coordinate 520,774, forward strand.
AATTATGTTATCTTATAAATTGGGTGTATAGTTCAACTCTGGATTGGAAAGAAAACTCGTGTGCCTCCAAGTATGTTTGATCATGAAGAGGCATTCTCTTTAATTTACCACTCCCTTTGTAATGCTCTTGAAATAATATGTCATACCTGGCAGTTCTCCATTGGTTGTTACACCTCAGGCTATGACAGTTCCACCATTTCTCTCTTCTTTTATCTGCCTCATTTGTTTCCCTGTTCCTAGCTCACAATAGAGCCTCTTCCTGCTGCTGCTTTTAATATGAGCAACAGATAAATGCACTGAGTAGGGTGTATTATAATGTGGCATTATGATGTCACTTTTAAATCATAAACCAATGAGGTCAACTGTGATGTATATATGGCAGCCTTGGTTACCATTGTTAACACAAGCAATCACTTTTGTTATCTCCTCTGCATTAAAACTGGGAACCAGTCCATGTGGTCACTGGTTGCTGAGCACAATGCTCATGATGATTTGCATGTCTGAATGAGCCCAATTCTGTGGAGAGAATTTCAAAGACAACTAGACAACCTGTGATACACTGGGTCAGAGTTTCAGAGATATTTCCTTACCTAAACAGAAGAACAGAATGACCACAGATGGGCAAAAACGCAGCAGGGGCAGGAGAAACTTCCAACTTCTTGCCAACTTATTGCTTGACTTTCGTGTAGGAAGCTGGCAAGGAGCATTGAAAAAGATGATCATGTGACTATAACTGATGGTGGCTGCATGGTACCACTAAAACAGGCACAATTTTGCCAAATTTCATGGGAGTTATAAGTCTCAGATTTTGGACACATTCTGTAAGTTAGCTTATTTGAAGTATGTTGACTCAAAAATTGTTGCTTATGATGCACTGTTTTGCCAAACTGCACTATATATAATCAAATAGACAAAAGAATTTTAGTACTATATAGTTCTGTTTCCGGAGAATCTCTTCATTCATTACCAGATATGTGTCTATAAATATTTGCTTCACAAGCAATGAATGGGAACTGGCCCAATGTTCCATGTTTGCTACATTCATTTAAAGTAATAGCTGCTCACATTCATTTCTTTTTTATTAATATATATTATATTTTTTAACAAATTAGGGCATTTAGTATAATAGGACATTTTATGTTGTTAATACATAAAGGATTAACTCCCAGTATACTACAGCTTAAAATATTTAATTAAATATCAACCAGATATATGAATGTCAGTTCTCAAGAATGGCCATGGTGGCTAAGGAGTTTCTGGGAGTTTTGCTTTGTTTTGGCTTAGTGTGCTGTGTGATTCTAGCCATAACGGTTTATAAATTATTGGACTGGTAAATCGTAGTTTGCTTAAATTCAATCTATATGAATATTCAATCTAATCTACCATACCGTATAAGCACAAGACAGTTTTAAAATCTTTTGAAAAGAGATAGAAATGTTTTAACACCCCACCGAAATACGAAATAAGTCAATTATATATCCCATCTGCTGAGATTTATACGAGAGATTTTCCTTGTTCTTGGAAGATTCCTTACTACAGAACATTGGAACCATTCAATGCGGTAAAGAAGCATACTAGTTATATATTGAAGGCCAGTTTCATAAAGTTCCAATTTAGAAGCACAGAGAACTTTATAATCATGCATTGTTCCAAATGGAGCACATGAACAGATAGTGTCAGTGGGAAGTGATAAAAATTGAAAATAAATAGGTGTTGCTATTTTGCCTGAGCTGGAATGAGATAAAAACACAAGCCAAGTTTATTAGAACTTAAGACTTTTTTCCCCCATGATAGGAGATGCAAGGCAGTTAAAAATCAAATGCAAACAAGAAAAATATTATTACTAAATCTTGAAAGATCTCAATAATGAGAAAAGTCTCAAGTTCCTAGGGATAGATGACAGGGTGGAGATTCTGGGACTTGAGAAGGATGCCAGAGAAGTACTGGTCTATGATCATAATAAAGATTTGATATGATTTGACTTGATGCAAGAGAAGACCCTTAACTTTGAGGTGGGAAACAAGTCCCTGAGAACAGGAATGTTTTTAAAGGAGCTTCTTTTGCAGAACCTAGTAAGTGACAGCTTCATAGAGAAGTATCTATAAAGCAAAGTTCTAAAAGTCAAATTCTAAATCATTTAGGGCAGACATGTCAAACACAAGGCCCGGGGGCCAGATGCGGCCTGTGAAGTGGTTTCATGTGGCCCGCAAAGCCATCCTGGAAACAGTGAGGGAATGGCCCCCACTGCCTTGGCCCTGGCCCAGGCTGGCCCAGAGCCAATGTACAATTTTGTGGTGGTCATCTATGCTGAAACGTATTCAGTCTTAGCTCCACAAGGCCATCCAGAAACAGCGAGGAACCAGCCTCTGCCACGTTGGTCCCCCCCCCTGGGTGCATGCTGGGGAGGTGTCACCCTTTGTGAGGAATGAAGAAATGGACCATGCCTTGGCGCTTGCCCCGGTCCCACCCCCTTCTGCCAGAAACCCTCAGATCTGTCCCACTCCTGCCCAGGTTCCCACAGGCACCCTTGACGCGAACGATGTAGAACTGGCCATGCCCACTCAGTAGGTCACACCCACTCCATCCATGCCCACCCAATAGGCCACACCCACCCTGGCCTTACCAACCTGGCCCCCTAAGGGCAACCACAATGCTGATGCAGCCCTCAATGAAATTGAGTTTGACACCTCTGATTTAGGGTATTAAAGTTTAGAACCAGCACACTTTGGAAATGTATTTGGAAGCAACTTGCAACAAGTAATTGCAGTTTTCCAATGTCATCGAAGGAGAAGTTACCTGGCAGGGAGAATGATTAATCAATGGAACAGCTTGCCTTCTTGAATTGTGTATGTTCCATCTCTGGAGGTTTTCAAGAAAAGATTGGAAAATCATTTGTTTGGGATGGAATAACAAACTCCTGCCTTAGGCATTGGGTGTGACCAAAGAAAATGTCTCAGTCCACCCTTACTCTTTGATCAAATTTCTGCCAAGATGGTCTTTAATGGCTCTTTGAAAAAGGGGCAACTCACATGATGTAACAGTTGCCGAATGATTAGAACTCGTGTCAAATAATGGACAGCTCAGTAAGTGAATCAAGAAAAGTGAACTGTAAATCCTGTCACTGAGAAAATCAAATACTCTTTCTCCCTTACAGGTAAACATGTTGAAAGAGCAAGTTAAATAAGAAAAGTTAATTATATACAGATTTGACTTCCTTTTTAACATGAGCACAGCAAGCTTTAAATATGGACACCCAACCAGTCCTATTAGAGCATTCATTTTCACTAAGTTTATGCCCTGGATCAGAAAATAAGTTTAAAGGCAAAAATAAGATTTATATTTGAAATGACCTATATAGATAGTCCTTAACTTACAATCACAATTGAGCCCAAAATTTCCATTGCTAATATTGCTAACTTGCAAGGCAGTTGTTGAGTTGTGCCCCATTTGGGGATATCTTTGCCACAGTTGTTAAGCAAATCACTGCAATTATTAAGTGAATCATATGGTTGTTAAATGAATCTGGCTTCCCCCATTGACTTTACTTGTTGGAAGCTGGCTGGGAAGATTACAATTGGTGATCACGTGACCCTGAGGCAGTGCAACTGTCATAAGTATGTGCCAGTTGCCAAGTGCCTGGATTTTGATCATGTGGCCATGAAGATTCTGCAGTGATTGTAAGAGTAAAAAAACAGCCATAAGTTATTTTTCAGTGCTGTTGTAATTTCTAACAGCCGCTAAATGAATGGTTGTAAGTCAAAGACTATCTGTAATTGTAACTGTTGCGTCCTTCGCGAAATGGCAAGACACGAGAAGCAGTTGTAGTTCTCAAGACTTCTTTATTCTTAGTTCAGCTTACAGTTGGAAGACGCCGGCAACGCCCAAAACTCTTGGCCTCTTATATAGGCCATTCCCGGGTCAATCTGCAACTTTTGGCGTGCCAGCACTTGCGCATGCGCACAAGTACTGGCGACAGCCTGTCTGGTCCCGGGCAACTTGCACCTGCCCAGGACCGTTTGCAATGCCCCGAGCCTGCTTGCACAGGCTCAGGACATAACACCCCTTCCCCCCGGGTTAAAACTATTAACCATGCCATAGTAACACATAACCCATTGCGAGTGTAGTGCCATACTACCCAATGCCAGGTATTACTTTTGCTTCCATTAGTCTAAGTGTTCTGTTCCCTCTGTTAACTCTGTTTTGCCAATAGAGTTACAAAATCTTCTAAATACTTAGGAGATTTCCTGGCTCTCTGTGACCTCCTAACTTCTGGGTACCTGCCAAGTACTCCTTGACTGAGGGGTGATGCGTGCCTGTCCCCCTTGTTTTGCCTTGGTGGTTCCCAAGGACTGTGCTCCAATGCCTGGCCTGCTTGCTTGCCCACCGGGCTCATCAGGCCAGAGCTTCTTTCTTTGTTTAACCTGGTTGTCCTGCCTTGCTGCAGGCTCTCTGGCCCCTCTAAGTGACTGTCACTGTTGGGCGATTCTGTAGAACCTCCAAGGTCCGTCCAAGACCTGTCAGGAGGTTGTCTGTCCCCTGGTTCCCGTTCTGTCCCAAGGCTTGTGGGGTTTTCAGTACTGTCCCAAAACTCAGTTGTCCCCTGAGTGAAGTCAGAGGTGTTGTAGTTGGGATTTGGTTCCTCGACCACCTCCCTGTATGTTTGCCCCCTTCTAGGGACAGGGGTAGTGTCGGGCCAACTAGAAGGAGTGTGTGCCAGCTCTCTTGCGGGAAATGGTTTATTGGGATGCTCCCGGGTATCCTCCCTGACTGGAGTACTGTGTGATGTGGGTGAGTAGTGATTATGCCCCCGGGGTGACTCCCTGGCTGGAGTAGGCGTTCATGCCTGGTATCTAGTTGGGCTCCTTAAATTCCTGTTTGGAGCACTCGCGGAATCTTGAGATGAGCCGTTTGTGGCTTCCTCATTGATAATGGGCAGCAGCCCATGCCCTTACCCTTGCCCAAAGGGGTCCCCCTCCCCCCCTGGAAAAGACCCAGGAGTCTCAGCGGGAAGGTCCCGTCTAGGGTGAAGTTGGTCGATGTGTCGACGCAGGACACGACCGTTGTCCAGGGACACCTCGTAAGACAGAGGACCTGTGACCCTGGATATAGAAGCGGGGACCCATGAATGATCAGGCCCGTAATTACGAGTCCAAACCGGGGCACCCACAAGGAGTTGTCTAGGTGCCCTGGGGCGTGTGTAAGAAGAAGGCAGTCTATCCGGATGCAACCGGTCAAGCTTGGTAGTCAGTTTGCACCCCCAACGAAGTTCAGCTGGGCTCCTCCCCGTAGAAGTGGACGGTGTAGTGCGATAAGAAAGGAGGAAGTCAGCCAACCTGTGATGCCAGTCTCCGTAGGTAATTTTCTTCAAGGCGTCCTTGGTGATGCGAACCATGCGTTCAGCCATACCGTTGGTGGACGGGTGGAAAGGCGCAGAGGTGGCATGACGAATCATGTTAGCCTGTAAGAAAGCTTGGAATTCGGAAGAAGTGAATTGAGGGCCGTTGTCAGACACGAGGACATCTGGAAGCCCGTGTGCAGCAAAAATCCCCCTCAGTACTTGAATAGTCTTTGCAGTGGTGGTGGAAGATACAGGTACAACCTCAAGCCATTTTGAATGACTGTCAACTAGAACCAAGAAGAATTGACCCTGAAAGGGCCCAGCGTAGTCAATGTGCACCCTAGACCATGGAGACTGTGTTTCCTCCCATCTATGTACAGGAGCTTGTGGCATTTCGGGGCGCGAGTGTTGGCAAAGGTGGCATGCGTGCACCTTAGCTTCAATGTCACTATCTAACCCAGGCCACCACAAATGGCTGCGCGCGAGCGCCTTCATGCGTACAATGCCAGGATGACCCTCGTGGAGGGAACCTAAGATCCTAGTCCTCATTGAGGTAGGAATGACAACTCTGCTTCCCCAAAGCAGACAACCCTGGAAAGTGGACAACTCGTTCCTTTTAGACCAGAAACTCTGAAACTCAGTGCCAGGACAGCTCTCTGGCCATCCAGATAAAACCCAAGAAAGGACACGTGAAAGTGTGTGATATGTGCCTGATTCAGCGGTTACATCCCTGGCATTCAAAGGAGACTTGGGCAAGGCCTGAATGGAGAGAATATTGATAGCTGGAGCAGGGTCAGCTTCTATTACCGGCAGGGGTAACCTACTGAGGCCATCAGCATGGCCCATTTCCTTCCCAGGTTTGTGAATTAGGGAGAAATCATAGGCAGAAAGAAAGATAGACCATCTTAGCATTCTGGGGGAGATGATTTGGGGAGTTTGCTTACGTGTGGTAAACAGTCCCAACAAAGGCTTATGGTCAGTGAAGACCGTGAAATGCCTGCCATATAAAAAATCATGGAATTTTTTAATTCCAGCAACCACAGCTAAAGCCTCCCTGTCTATTGAGCATAATTACGCTCAGCAGAAGACAAGGTTCTGGAGTAGTATGCAACAGGAACCTGAGTTCCATCAGACCTGAGGTGGCTTAGTACAGCTCCTACCCCATAAGGAGAAGCATCACAAGCGATGCACACAGGAAGGGATTCATTGAAATGTGCGAGTACACTGTTAGAAGTGAGTAAGGCCTTGACCTCATTGAAACTTGCCTCATGTTTTTGTGACCACTGCCACACTGCCTGTTTGTCTAATAGCCTGTGAAGAGGCTCAGCTACACTAGCCTTATGTGGAAGAAAGGAATTGTAGAAATTCAGAAGGCCCAAGAAAGCCTGTAGTTCGGCCTTAGACTTTGGCCTGGGAGCATGCATAATAGCTTTCAGTTTGGATTCAGCAGGGTGAATCCCAGTAGCATCAATTTTGAATCCCAGAAAATCAGTAGAAGGCACCCCAATTTTACATTTGTCCTTCTTAAGCTTGAGGCCCGTTTTCCTGAACCTTAACAGGACAGCCCTTAATCTCTCAGCTAAATTGTGTGTAGAATCTCCTGCAATTAAGACATCATCAAAATAGGGGCAAACCCCTGGTATACCCCGTAGTGTGTTTTCCATTACGCTTTGGAAAATTCCAGGAGCGACATTTACTCCAAATTGTAGCCTCTTCACCTTGAAGGCCCCTCTGTGGGTCACAATGGTCTGCGCTACAGCAGCATCATCATCAACAGGCAGCTGTTGATATGCCTGAGCTAGATCAAGCTTTGCAAAAATGCGCCCACCCTTGAGGGAGGCCAGATTATGACTGACCACAGGAACAGGATAGGCATGTTGCTGCAATGCCTTATTCAGAGTGCATTTATAATCAGCACAGATGCGAATGTCCCCATTTGCCTTGAGAGGCGTGACAATGGGGGTTTCCCAGGGACTGGAGTCAACAGGTTCTAGAACTCCTTGCTGAATCAGTTTGTCCAACTCAGTGTCAATTTTACCTTTTAAAGCAAAAGGGACCCTTCTTGCTTTAATTCTAATGGGAGTGACAGTGGGGTCTAGTTTTAATGACACAGGGGGTCCTTTGTATGTGCCCAGCTGGGGGCTGAAAACATCTGCAAATTCTTTGCAGACTTCTTGTAGGTCAAGTGTTTGCAGACTATTGAGCCCTGTGACGTGTATTCCCAAGGCCTCAAACCAATCGAGTCCTATGAGACTCGTTCGTTCACCCCCTACTACTATTAGATCTAGTGGACCTTCAAAATCCTTATACTGTACGTTAAGGGTGGCCTCCCCCTTAATACACACTCTGGAGTTTTGAAAGTCTGTAAACACAATGTCAGAAGGCCTCAGCTTGGCCTGAGTTCCACTACCGGAACAAATCTTCCTAAACGTTTGCATGGAAATGATTGAAAGTGCAGACCCCGTATCCAGTTCCATAGCCAATGGAACCCCTTGTAGCTTCACCTTAAGTGACAGCTTTTTCTTAATGGGCTTGTGTGTGCCTGTCCTATAGATGCTTCTTCGCGAAGCGCAAAACCCCACCCTGTTTTGGCTGGGAACCCTGGTACCTTTCAGGCGCAATTCTTCCTGAGGTTGTACCTTCTGACGGCCCAGGCACACAGCTGCAATGTGTCCTTGTTTTCCGCACGCCCTGCAGATAGCAGAGCGGAACTTGCAGTCGGTTCTCTTGTGGCGACCTCCACAACCGATGCACTTGGGGAGAGCTGAAGAGCTTCCTTTTTGTTTCCCTTCCTTTGTGGGGTGGAGACGGTCCACTTCCTCGTCAGGATCCTCCTCAGAGTTCCTTTGGACTTCTTCCTGGTGCACGGACGCAGCATCTGGACTGTTTCTGATCGGCCGCATGTTCTTGATGGCGCCGCCCGCTGCTTCTTCTGCGGTGACCTCTCTCAAGGCATCTTGGAATGAGAAGTCCTCCTTGGCAAAAAGTCTCTGTTGTAACTCTCTATGCCTTAGACCGCATACAAATCTGTCCCTCAGTCGTTCTTCGAGGTCTTTGAACTCGCAATGTTTGGCGGCTTTCCTCAATGCGGCGATGTACTCCTTGGCTGATTCTCCGGGTCATTGATCCCTCTGCTCGAAGGTGTGGCGCCACGCGATGACGGACATCTTGGGCTGGAAGTGCTCCTTCAGTAGCTTTTTTAGATCTGCGTAGCTGACAGACTCTAGAGGGACAGGTGCTGCAAGGTTCTCAGCGATTTCGAATGCGTCTTGACCGCAAACGCACAGCAGCGTGGCAGCCTTTAAACTATCTTCCCGTACTTGATTTACCTTGAGGTAGTTTTCCACCCTGGCTACGTAGGACTCCCAGCTCTCTGGATGTGAGACGTCGAATTCCGAAAGCCTTCCAATTTTTGCCATTTTGTAGAAGAAAGGGTCTATCTGCCAGCCTACCCCCGAATGCATGCTGGATTGGCGGGTAGCTGCCGAGTCAACGCCGTTCCTGCCGCTCAGGACTCACTCGGGTAAGCTTACACCTTTTCGATTGATGTAAGGAATCCCATCCTCGTCGCCAGTGTTGCGTCAAGACACGAGAAGCAGTTGTAGTTCTCAAGACTTCTTTATTCTTAGTTCAGCTTACAGTTGGAAGACGCCGGCAACGCCCAAAACTCTTGGCCTCTTATATAGGCCATTCCCGGGTCAATCTGCAACTTTTGGCTTGCCAGCACTTGCGCATGCGCACAAGTACTGGCGACAGCCTGTCTGGTCCCGGGCAACTTGCACCTGCCCGGGACCGTTTGCAATGCCCCGAGCCTGCTTGCACAGGCTCAGGACATAACAGTAACTCTATCCAAATGTAGCTGAACAATCATTCCCATTAATTTGTCTATGTGAGCAAGTGACAGGTTTATTCCAAAGGTAAAAGGGTTAAGAATTTATGAAAAGAGACTAGTTTAATATATACAATATTGTTGGTTAATTCTGTAATTTCTCCTGCCAAAAGCAACTCGGATTGCAGGTGAGTGTTTTAATTATGATTCTCATCAAGCAAGAGATTGCTGCAAATCCTGAAAAAGGCAGAAAACTGCTTAATATTAACAGTACGCATTAGGTATTAATACATCTACGGCATTATGAAAAGTGGGAAAACAGTACTATAAAAGGAATAAACAGCGCCCACCTTACTGGTATTTTGAAGGGCTCTGAAGATGTGGCTCATTGCTCAGGCCCTTGGCGAGCAATAATTATTACATTTATTACAATAAATGTAATAGTTATTATAAAATTATTATTTAGTATATGTTGATCAGCCAGGACACTACAGTGCTAGTACAAAACAGTTGTTTGGCTGCTGCTGATTGTTCATTCTGTTCATGCTCACACACCATCCAAAGTGCACCCTGGGAGCAGACTAGCTCTACACTCATAAGACTTGACCATGTTCAATCTCAAGTCTTTGCAGCATCACCCAGGGCTTTTTTTTTCACCTCCAAAGGTACCTCGCATTTGGGTATCGCATTTGAACAGGTCCGGCACTGGTTGAATTCATACTGTCGCTCAAAGCATGTTTTTTCCCACCTAGGTGATACCTATTTATCTACTTGCATACAACATGCTTTCGAACTGACAGGAGCTGGGGCAAATAAATAGATGTCATTCAACTCACTCAATGCTTAAACTCAAACCACCAGAATACAGACCTTCTTTAGCATCATTAAGCCACTCACATTATATAAAAGAAAGAATATGATGAACATATATGGCCCAGAGTATACTTATAAGATCTGTTATTATATCTGGTATAAGTAACTGCAGCAATACTTGGAAAAGTATAGCATATGTTGTTTCAGAAAAACCTGCAGGTAGAAGAATCTGATTTTGTAATTTACATAGTTGAATTATGGGAAAAATAGAACTGATAGCAACCATTTCATCAGCTCTCTGAACGTTTTTGACAAGCCACTGGATGTGAGTCATTCTAGCAGAGCAGTCAGAAGTAATTGATCCCTATTTATAAATGAAAAACACTCCCTGTAGCTGTTGAATATATTAGAAATAAACAATTGTACGTCTAAACCAGTTTTCTACCTGTGTATTATAAAAACACATTGTTATTTCTTTGCTATTATTGTGAGACAGAAGCAATACATACAGTAAGCCATGGTTAAAAGCATAGAAGCCCTGCCAAATAAAATTGGGTGGCAATGCTACAATCTAACTAACAGATACTGCACCATTACAAGGTAGGACTGGATCCAGTGGTGGGATTTAGCCAGTTCGCACCGGTTTGATAGAACCGGTAACTAATTTTTTGTTGACTTTGGCAAACTGGCTGATGCCCTAGCCCTTTTTCACAAGGCCCAGAACGTACCGCTGGAAATGCGTGGACACCACTTCTGGAAGTCCGTTCTGAGCCTGGGAGACCTCCCCGGCTGAGAATGGACTTCCAAAAGTGGCATCCATGCAGAGAACTGGTTGTTCAGTTATTTGAATCCCACCACTGGCTGGATCCAAACAAGGGGATTAAAATCAAAGTGTGTAATAATTCAGGACAGACAAAAAAGACCCATTTATCATTCAGTCACCTCACTATTCCCTCTAGAAATTTTTTTACCTAATACTTCTGAGAGTGCCTTCATCTCTGTTTATTTTCAGATTGGAAGCTTACAGAGAGCAACTTTCTGCTTTAGCCTGAGCATCAGCATCAGCAGCAACAGCCTACCACTTACCATTTCTATACATTCCCTATAGCAGGGCTTTTCAACCTTTTCACCCATTGTGCCACTTTTAGGATATGGCAACATCCAAGTACCACCAGTCGCCTAGCAAGGTGTCAAAAACTTGATGACCAAAAAAAAAAAAAGGAAAAAAGTGATAAAGTACAGGTAGTCCTCGACTTACAACAGTTCGCTTAGTGGCTGTTCAAAGTTACAACGGCACTGAAAAAAGTGCCCCCCTAGGCACAGCCGAGCAAGACACCTGCCTGCCCGCCCGGCGGCGCTCTTCCTCCTGTCCGAGGTTTTCATTGTTGTGAGCATTTCTGTTGAGGATTGGCAGGGGTGGGTGGGTTGGGGGGTGTTTGGTTTTTATTCCCCCCTCCCGTCTGCTGGGTGGTTGCAGCAGGTTTTGGTCACTTCACATAACCCTGGGACACTATGACCATCATAAATATGAATCAGTTGCCAAGCATCTGAATGTAAATCACAAGACCCTGGAGATGCTGCAACATTCCAGCTGATCAGCGCTTCTTCTGGGCTCAGCAGAAGCGCCAGGATCAGCACCGAGTTCCAGCTGGAGCCTGGTGCTGATCCTGGCGCTTCCGCTGAGCCCTGACAGTTCTGCAGCTCCAGCCCTCTCTCGCTCAGGCTTGTGCAGTGCTGCCACCGGTTCAGCCCATTCCCCTCCCTCACTACCACTTTTCTGGGATGGTCGCATACCACCTGCCAGGTGCCAATGTACCACAGGTGGTACCCGTAGTTTTGGTTGAAAAGCCTTGCCCTATAGGAATAGGTCATATCTCCCTTCCTCCATCCATTTCTCCCAAAAATAAAGTTACATTTTTCAGGCAAGAAGAAAAGTTATTTTCATTATTCAAGATCCACCAAAGATCCAACCAAATTAGGTAGGGATATAAGTGGATAGGCTTCCCACTGAAGATGGCATAGTGGGATATGAATAGATGAGATATTGAAAGGAATTTTTTTTAAAAAATAAGTTAAGGCATGATTTTTGGCCATGCCTGCAACCTCTTTGCTTGTCTTTTTGTAGCATCCAGCAGTCAAATTAAAATCTCCAGATGACCATCAACAGAGTTGCTTTTTGGTAATATGGGTGGCAAACAAATTTAATAAATAATAAATTTTATGTGTTGCCTCATTCCAGAAATGATGGTTACAATCAAATCAGGATATCATGCTTGGTTTACACTTCATTCTAAACTATAATGTAGCTTGCTTCTTTGTGGCTTAATACAGTGTGTGATTTGTGAACCTAGTCTTTTTGTTGATTTAATATTATGATGTACAAAAGCAGATAGCCACATATTTGCAACTTGAAAAAAATGCAGCTCATTTTCAGTTTAGAACTTCCTGGTTTAATTATAGTTCACATGAAAAATGTATGTTCATGGAGGCCATGCATTTAATAATCTGGATTGGGCCAATGATTAACTATGAGAAGGTATAAAAGAATAACTATTATTATTTAAATAATAGTAGTAAATTGGAAAGATTCAAACATGGTAAAGGAAATTTCACAGCATGTTGAAAAGGAAGCAAAATTGGGTAATAGGGCCATATTCCTATCAGGCTTAGAGTAAATATTTCTTCCATGATTAATGTTTAATATTATTAAATACCTAGTAAATCCCACAACATTCATTGTGAGTGATTACAGTGATAGGGATCATCATCATTTTGCAAGTTAGGATTTGAAATTCCTACATTGCATATGTATTTGATGCTTCTTATATCATTCTTCAGACTGCTCTTTGGAATATGTGTTATGTTGATATTTTCTGTAAAAAAATAAATACTAATTTTCAAGACATGATTTAGGTGAGTTGTATTCTCTCACCATCTGAGGGAAAATAAATAAAATAAAAGCAATGAAGCCAAATCATGAGCCTATTGGAGAAAAGGGATTATAGGGAAGAGAAGAAATACAGCAACAATTACACATCATTTTTTTTAAAGACCCTTCATTTTTTTTTCTTCTTGATCTTTAAAAAAAGAGCTTTTTTCATATACATTCCCAGTTTTATAGAATGTAGAGGATAAATGAAAGCCAGTCTAATTGTCAAAAATATGTTATTTCACCCAATCAAGAAACTCTTCCTTTTCTGATGTCATGGGACTAATCAGAACATTAAAAAAATTGCTTGATGGTTGAATCCTCATTCTCAAGGCCCCTGGCTGGTGGAATATTAACGACAATACTTTATTCTTCTAATTATGCCATGGTTTAAAAAAAAGATTATTTTAAAATATTTACTATGGGAAAAATCATCTATTAAAGTATCATTATTCTTGTATCAGAGACCATTGCTAAGTATAAATATTCACTCACAATGTCTATTTTGGATATAAGTCATATAATCACATGAAACAATAAAAAGTGACAGTATCTTCTTTTATTCTTTTCTCTTTCAAATCCTTTGTGTATTGAACAAAAATTATTTTAGCAGATATGGAAACTGGGTTTAATGCTCTGTTCAACAATAATACTCCTTGATCTGAGATGGCATTGTTTCAATATATATTACAGGGTATTTACAGTAACAAAACAAAATATCTCATATAAAGTATTATTATTTTGTTGGTGATTGAAAGTTTATAGGAAAGAGCTGTCTTGTATAAAATGCTTATATTTCTTCCTGAATAAAGCTAACATTACCATAAAGATACATTTTATGAAGAAGGCTTTTGAATCTTAAAATACGGCAAAATATCGTGATCACATCTTTCTAAATGGAAAAGGGGGGGGTGAGTGTGTAGCTTCCTGTGGAGAAGAAAGTCAAGCCACTGAATTGCATTTTTGACTGGAAAATAGCCTGTTTACACTCCCCTCTGAAGAGTGTTGTTTGTCACAGTGTTAAAAGGTCAACCCAGCCAATAAATATCCACAGAGTGAGCACTGTGCCCCTTTGTGATCATGACAGATTATTTAGAAAATGCATGAATAGTTGGAGATCTCTCTCAGGGTCACTGGAAGATACTACTTTGAAATCTAGGACTTGCATTAAATCGAATGCATGGGGAATTTTAAGGGATGTTTTGAGAAAGCTCTTACAATTTTCTATGGTCTCCATGGAATTCTGTTGGAGAAAAAGACTGACAATCTTAATGAAGAAGCAAAACAACATATCCCTCTGAGAACCTCAGTGTCTGTGACATCTAGTCCTTCGATAGCAGAATGTTCGGGATAGTTTTCTCAAACTTGACAACTTAAAAGATGAGTGGATTTCAACTCCCAGAATTTTCCAGCTATCCATGGAGACTCCAATAGTCTCCCAGACTGTAAAGGAGATGGCAAGAGAATTGTACTTTCAGACTTGCAAGATTGATGTTAACCCTACTGGGTAGACCAGATAGGAAACAATCAGATGAGCGAATTCTATTTGATTGCAAATATACATTAACAGACTCTTGCAAATCTAAAAATACAATTCCTCTACCATCTCCTTTATACTCTGAGAAACTACAGAGGGTCTCTTTGGAGCCTCTTATCCTATCTGCTATCCTGGTGTGACTATGCTGTCTCTTATCCAATCATTCCCTAGAGAGCATTTCTTGGGCTAGTTTCCCAAGGTCTTTCCCACACACCATTAGGAACTGGCATCAGAATTTGGAAAGCTAATTTAAATTAAAATGCTAGACTAAGTGCCTTTTAATAGTAGAGGAATCTTTAAATGTGTCTTCTCAACTCACATAATTTGATCAAGAAAAAGTGGATGCTATATCTCTTAATAATGTCAACACAACCCTTCTAGAAAATTTAGACAAAACTGATCTGGGGAAAAGTCTGACATCTATTAAAAGAAGAAGAAATGCATCACCAACAAAGGAGACAAAAAGAGGTTATTAATTTGTATAGTGTTTACATATGTGATCTTTAAAACAGAGATACATTCAACATCGACTAATATGGTGTTCCATTAAGTGTGGAGGCTAGGATGTGAGAGAAGCTCATCCCACAAGGTAGAGTACATATTGCTGTGCCCCAACTGTGGTTTGGTTGTTATTTTCTGTGGCGTTTTGTTGTAGTGATTTTTTTTATTTATTATATACAACCTGGAGTATATAAAGCTGCACGTTAGGCAGCTTTATAGAATCTAGTAATTAATTAATTAATCAATCTATCAAATTAATGAATTATTAAGGTTTTTTACCCCAATGGAGAAATGAAAGAAAACGTCAAGACTCCTGTTCAAACTTTCTCTACTTCTTTATATTTAAATATTTAAATGGTTGATCTTTATGCTAGGTATGAACTGGACAACCCTTCAGATAGATGAGCTTAAAGGGTATAGACACACTCTATTTCAGACTAAAGTCTAGTGGCTAGTTACTAGCTGTTCCAGCCCAATTCCCAATAAACGGAAGCACACTGGATGAGAACTCTGGAGGCAGGTGAATAGAAAACCATGCACAGGTAACTAACCTTGGATTTTCTTGATGTCAGTTTGGCCATTCTGAGAAGTTCTTATGTTCTTTATTGTCAATCATGCCAAGGAATTGATTCTCCAGGGTTAGTTGATTCCCCAGAAAGTATTCTAGGTTTTGTATTATAGCTATAGTAACTTTCTATTCCAATTGGAGGCATGGTAGTCAAGGGAATAGAGAATTGATACTTAAACTTTGAAGTACTTGGTTTCAGTTTGATGACATCCAAATCATTATAGATATTCCAGCCATATAAATAATGACTCCTTGTTATTTGTCATAGGTCTATAGTTGGCCACAAAGGGAAATGAAGTTTGATTATTTTGCATTATTAATGCAAAAATGGTTAGTACATACATATATAGTACAAAAAGAAAAATAGAAGCAACTGAATTTGTAGATTGGCATAAAAAACATGAGATTAAGTATTGATCAAAGTCTTAAGAGTTCAACATAATTCGGATAATAAAGTTGACACAAAGCTGATTATTATTTACAAATATCTGGTATGATAAATTCTAGAATTTTTAAATATTTTCTATATTTTTCATTATTTTGCTTCTATGAATAATTGTATTTTATTTTTAAGAATCAAATGCAATATTTGGAAAATGAGGTGAATCACTACTTTTCATTTGTAGTGATAAATCTAACACATCAAAATATGTTCCCAATCTCTTTCTGATATTTTGGAATTCTTGCACACCTCCATTAGGACAGTGACTTTGATAGACCAAAGAGAAAAAGATATGTGTTGGCATAGGATGTAAAGAAAGAAAATGGGAATCAGATGAACATTTTGTCCCAAAGCTCTCAAAGGCTTTTAAAAATCTTTGATACAGATTAAAAATAAAACTCTACCCACTTCAAGAGTAGATAAAGGAAGTCATACATTAGTTTTAAAGATCTCATCTTAATTTCGTTTTTGTCTTCTTAAAAGAAAGATGTGGAAGAACATAATACAACACTGAACTAAAAAAAACCTTCTGGCTTTAGAAGCATAATTACAAATCCACATATGTGAGATATAATTAATTGTAGAAAAGTCCTAATTTAATAGATGAGACAAGAAGTTTTGTTCATATGGAATACTTGATTATTAATGATGCTTAAAGCAAAAGAACTATTTGGGATCTTAACTAGAGACTCTTCTAACCACCCAGGCTGGAATATACGGTACTATCATTCTTACCCCAATTATATTGCCAATAATAGAGACAGAAATGAGGGATTAAGTGGTTGTGTCCACACAACAAATGTGTCGCTCCAATGCATATCTGGTTAGCTACAGGATTTCAAAGCCAATGAGGCAGCCCATGAAGTTGGAAAGGAAAAGATCTCTTTGATGCTATGCTAAGCAGGATAGCCTTAATGCATCTAATTCTAATCCATTTTGATTAATGTCCCCAAATGAGTTTTACTGACAATTGATTTTGCCTTATGGAGAAAATGATTGAAGAGGACAGGTTACAACCCCACTGCAACAAAAGCGGAATTGCTACATGTAAGAGTTAATATCTTCCCCCAAACAAGTAAGATGAAAACTTCTACCTCTTGTTTTTCTTTAATTAACTCCTCTCTGGGTTGCTTCTGGTCTTATCTGCACCCTCCTGGCAGAAAACAAAAGACACAGGCTTTGTCTGGTTTGGCCTTATGTAACCATGCTGAAGGGAAGGCAGGTCACAGTTTTCTCACAGTGCCTGGAAAGGTTTGGGGAGTGATTGATGGGAACATCGGAAGCTGTTTTACATTAAATCAGTCTACTAATGGTCTACTCATAATAGCTAGTGGCTTTACCACTTAAGTAGAAGTCTTGAAAACTGGGGTCTTTCATTAAAGAGATCTAGAATTGAATCTTGACTTTCTATTGACCAGTAATTTATTTCTTACACAGAACCAAACCCAACATGGAAGTTAAATTAATAAATATCATATAACAGGGCAACCCTAAAACTATATCAACTAAACATAGTCACTATCAATAGAGAAGAATATTTGTAGCTCAGTGTGTTGAAATGAGGGTACTATTTGAGTTTTGTTGTTTTCTTGCAAACATTTCATTACCAAACTAGATAATATCATCAATGCTACTAGGGAGTGGGGTTTGCTCTCATTTTATATTCAGGTGGCTTGCCCTGTCAGTAGGAGTGGGAGTGGTCCTAGTGGTTCCTTGGTTGGGCTGCTTACTATTAGCTTGCTGGGGGTATTGTTTGCTTCTTGATTGTTGGTCTAATGCTAATCTTGGTATTAATCTCTGCTCATCTGGGTGTTGATTGCTGGTGAAGTGTTTTGATCTTTTTGTTCCCTTGTTGGCTTGTTGATTGTCTCTTTTGAATCATATGTAAATTTTTATGTCTATATGCCTATTGATAGCTGATTTGTCAAAGTGCCAGGCTTCCAGGAATTCTCTTGTGTTTTTGGCCTCCGCTTGGTCTAGGATGGTAATAGTTTCCCAGTTAAAACTATGGTTGAATCTGTTCATTGTTGTGAAATTAAGGAGTTTTCATCATGTCTTCTGACTGCTAGTTGGTGTTCATGGATGCGTTCTGCTTATCTTCTGCCTGTTTGTTCTATATAGTAGCTGTTGCAGTTCTTATACTGTATATTATAGATAGTGCCTGCTTTTTCTTCTGGAACTGCTAACTCTTTTGGTTTACTTAGGGTGTGTCAGAAGGCTTTACTGCTTTGTGTGCTATAATGATAGTGATAGTCTGTTGGTGGTTTTGATGTATAGCAGTGTTATCCTTATGTTTATTTATTTATTTATGAGACTTATATACCGCTTTAAGTGCAAGCACTCTCTAAGCGGTGTATACCAGTAAGCAATGTATATATATATATTTACATTGCTCCCAACAATCTGGGTCCTCATTTTACCTACCCCGGAAGGATGAGTCAACCTTGAGCCGGTGAGATTTGAACCACTGACCTGCTGAACACAATCAGCTAAAATGGCCTGCAGTACTGCACTCTAATTGCTGCGCCACCTTGCTTGTGCTGCATTGGGTTAAGTGATCAGGCACTTTTTGATGAAGTTGCATGGATATCCATTTTGTTGGAAAATGTATGGATGACCTGTTTCCTTTTTGTTGTTTACTGTTGCTGCACTGTATTTGCACTTATCTGAACAGTGTTCTGACACAGCTTCTCTGGTGGGAAATAGGGTTATTACCTTGATAGCAGACTCTTGGTTTGGTGAAAAAGGATGCATTTCTGCCTTTTTCCTAACTGTAGGGAGAGTGTGGGCTAAATACATTTTTTGGGCTGTTCATTATTATAATCCTGAGAGAAAGCCCTTCCAGTTATCTAAATTTCTGGCAGCTGATAGGTAGGTAAGAAACAAAACTTCAAAAGAGCATATCTTTTGTTCTAAGTAAGGAAGCAGCATCAGAGGAGACACAGTCCCACAGCCAGATCTGAAGCCATTTAGGGTTGTAAAGGTCACATCAAGCTTAAATTGTACCCAGTAGGAAACTGGTAACAATATAGAACTTTAAGTATTGGCCTCACAGGTTCCATGAAAGCTACAAGGCAAACCGCATTGTCATTGAATTTTGCATTAATTGCAATTACAAGACACATTTCAAGGGGAGCCCTATTGTAACAGCACACTGCAGTAGAACTGTTATCAGCAGAATACATCTCTTTCGGGATGAAATATGATGTACTCAACATTTTCCTAATGCTATTCAGGGACAACCATTCAAATATTAAATTCATTCTCCCAACTTTGCAATTTTACTTATTGACCAATAATTCATTCCAAAATCTAAAAAGAAAGAAAGAAAGAAAAACAAAGAAACCAGGAACAAATCCCACCTCCCAGCAACAAAAGCAGCAGGACCAGTTATAAACCTGCCTGTCGTGCTATTGTGCTTCTAGTAAAGGACTGTGATTTTTATTACTTCCCGTGATAAGCTGCCAAACTGGCCAGGCAAGGAAAACAAATGTGTGGTCCCAAGTTTCTGTATCACCAGATGGTTAGGACAATCAATCACTGAAATCTAGAAAAGGTTTTACAACTTTTTTTTTCAGGCAATTTCAATGATTTTTACTCTTGATCAGTATCGCATCATGCAACTTTCTTCTCAATTTTAAATAGTTTCAACATCAAAAGTTTCACAAAATTACCATTCCAGTGGTAGATTTGATCATCTTGAAGCTGCATCTGCAAACAAATACTCTAGTTGCCAACTTCCTTTGTTTCACTTTAGCACTGTTTTCTTTTCAGTTGCACTGCCAGCAGAAAATTCATATTCTTTACATCGGCCTAAAATTGCAGGATCTATTCTTAAACTGTGAGTGCTCACAGAAGAATTTCCCTGTGCTTGACAGAATCCCAGTCCATCCTATTGCATTATATGGATTTAAAGGATTTAAAATACATGAAGAGGAAGTTGTCTCTGCTGACAATAATGCTTATGATCCCATAAAGCAGAGGTCTCCTGGTGTAGCACTAGCAGCACCCGTTCATGCATGTGGCATGCACTGGTGCCGTGCGCATGCACAAATGGCCATGCACCCCCCGCAATAGCTAGCGGCATTCACACATGCGCAAACAGGCCGTGCAACCCACCCAGGCTAGCAGTCCCTTCACGCATGTTGAAACAGGCCGCGGACCCTTGCCCCATGCTAGCACCCCTGTTTGCACCCACATGCACGCGCAAATGGGGCTGCAGGCACTAGTGTGAGTGGGGGGAATGCGCACCCCCACGTGCACACACCAGCCAGCCATTTCTGTGGCCCGCTGGCCAAGTTAAATCCTGAAGGAAGGAATTCAGGAATTTAGTTAAATCCTGAAAGAAGATATAAGAAGGAAATACCTCCTATTTTTTTTAATCATAGCACTGTTGCTTCTGTCAAAAAGGAGATCTGTCTTTGGAATAATATTAGAGAATTTCTGCTTTGCCTAAAAAAAACCAGAGAAATTTTCCATCCAATTCTGAACAATTAGAAAGAAACATTTTTTTCCCTTCTAATGAACAGATCTCTGGAGCCTTCAAGAACTGCCTCATGAAGGTCAAAATCATAAAGTCCTTTCTTTAGTCATTTTTCAGCCTAGAATGAAAGTGTAACTAGGATTTTGCATTACTGGGTTTTTTTCAGTTGTCATGAACTGTGATGTTTACAACAGAAAACCCTTTCTTAATTTTAAAGTATGAACTCAGAAGCGAAGCTCTTTTTTTCTTTGTTCTACAAATATGGGATTAATTCTAGTGCCACATCTGTATGTGTATATTAAAAGACTGCAACAGCTTTCCAAAGGAAAGAATGCTCCAAATAATGTGTGAAATTCTAATAGACCCATTCATATGAGCATTTGGCAGTTGGCACTCCCATGCCCCCTCTAAACCTCATACCATCTTTAAGAATCCCATCGAAACTGAGCAGGCACCATGCCAACATACTGCTTTCTGTTCCAGTGTTAGAGCTTTGACTCAGACTAGACGGGAACAAAATGACTTGAATGTCAAGGTTTATTATCTTCATAGGGGAAAACTATTTACAACAACAAAAAAAGAACTATTCTGGATGGACCTCATCCAAGGCATTGCCAAGAACATTAACAATTCGAGCCCAGTGAGTCATTTTTTTTTCCTCCCCTTTAATACAGAGGAATCTTTTAAAAGTAGTTTCACTCCAGATTAATGCCAAATAAAAAATAATAAATAAATAAATGTTTTGTTTTGTTTTGTTTTGTTTTAAAGCAGACCTGGAAACAGCAAGGCAGCCCATATTCTGATGCCTTAACATCAGAAACAAGGCAGCCCAAATCCTCAGTCTCATAACATGTAGAGTTGGCACCTGGACAATTTACAAATCATATTATATCATTAATTAATTAACCCTCCATGTGCAGGTTGACGTGTTCACACAAGGCAAAAGATTTATGTTTTTATTCATTTATTTATCAAATTTGTATAGCTGTCCATCTCACCAAGCATAGCTCTGGGCAGTGCACAACATTTGTATAGATTTCTTCCCTACAGGTGGTTACAGTTTAATATTCAGTTCACAGAACAAGGAAGCATAGCAGCTGGAAAAACTGGAAATTAATAAGAATGGAGAAAGAGTTTAATTTAGTTTTTGCTTGGCTATGGAGAAATTGAAGGATTATTTTTAAGATCCAAAAAGTCATAACTTTAATTCAATGTTCAGGAAGGAAGAAGAAATGGTAGATATTTTTGAGGAAGAAGGAATTCTTCAAATGGCAGAACTGAAGAAGTGGAGGCCATGAGCAGAGACTGTATCTAAAAGAGAAGGAAAGAGGGAAAGACCATGGGGAATTCTGAAGATTTGGGGCTAACAAAGTTGCTTTGCAAGCAGTCTTGAATCCAGTGCAAGAAATTTAGAAAGAGAAATCAAATAAATAGGAGAAATAAGGAGAAATACTCTGGTAAAGAGACAGCTTGACAAATATAACAGGACCTAAGTGTTTCATAAGAAGGTGTATGCTGAGTATCTGATAGTTTCTCATAAAATTTTTATGAGGGCAATGAAACTTTTGAACAAAGAACCAAGCTCAGAGAATATCAAGGACTCCACAGTTCAGCCCTTCTTATATTCTCTTCTATTAACAGATATCAGACTAAATATTTTCTGAGGTACCTTCCAACTCTATGATCAGAAATTGCTGCTCCCATTTTGGGGGGCAAGAGGGTTCATTTGGAGTTTGAGAGAAAACATGGCTAAGCAAGGAAACCCTAAATACCACCTAAGTCTCAGAAGATAAATAGATCGAGATGCTTCCTGAAACATCCTCTTTTTTAGAGGGCACTTTCTAACTTCTAGTAGAGTTACTTCTAGTAACTCTTGACATTTATCTACTCAATATAGCAACTATATTTCCTCTTAAAACTAGTCTACTTCACTCTTCTGGCTGATTTTTTCCCCCCCAAATAATTATCTACAACTTTATCATTTTCATGGATCCTTTTATATTATCACCCATTACCAATGTTGAAATGCTAGTATTCAGAAGAGATCTGGACTAAACCTATAAACAGAACAAAATAAATTTATCTCAAATAGTTTCTAATAATTACTCAGTCTTGATATCTTTGAGCGATTAGTCCATCGGTACACATTTGGGCAGTGTTATCCAACATTAGCAACTTTAAGATGTGTGGACTTCAATTCCCAGAATTCCAGCAATGCTGGGTGTGGAATTCTGAAAATTGAAGTCCACACATCTTAAAGTTGCCATGGATGAGAAACACTGCATTTGGGAAAAGGCAGAAATGTATAGCAGTATTTCCAGCCCTACAAATCACTGCTTAGTTTGTGTATTTACCTCAGGTTCTGAGTGACAGCTAGATAATGAAGATAATGGAAGATTGACAAATTAAGGCAGAAATACATGGATTTGTGGCAAATTCAATTAGGAGTTGTGTCTATCAGCTGAAGAATAAAAATGGCATTCTGTAACTTTCAATCCCTTTGTCTTTGTGGTTATTTGTCACAGGCATTCTATGTGCTTGACAACTTATTTTTGTGGTGATGAGTGAAGGCTGTCCTTGTCTATAAGTAATGCACTGAAGCAATTTAGCAACCATCCCTTCTGAGTTTCAGAATTTTTGTTCAGTCTCTGCCAAATGTTTCTGAGGTGACAGCTGGAATGTATGCATGTAGGTTGGGATAAAGTGCTTCTCCCACTAGTAGCAGAAATAAATTATCAAGCACAGCCCATTAAATACTTTTCACAGTATCAATCACTAAGCTTAGATGGAAAATTCAATAGAATTGAAATGAAATATTCCTTACTTTCAAGCATATGTTTACTCAGAAAACCTCTGAAGCAAGGTGGTGCCTTTGGTGATGAGTACATCAAGACTTAAATCACAAAAGATGGAATAATGAAATAATAAAAACAGAAAACAAATGTTATTTTTCAAATCATAAATGTAATCAAGACACATTTCATTCTCATTCCATAACATTTTGTTATTACAGTTCTCATAAAATTTTTGAATTCTTATCCTGTTCATAATAGAGGATACATAATTTTGTCCCCAAAAGGGGTTGAAATGTGGTATTCTCCCCAGAGCTTCATATAGTGGCAGTAATGTCTCCTTGAGGATGGTTTTAAATCATC
This sequence comes from Crotalus tigris, assembly GCF_016545835.1. Classification (NCBI taxonomy): domain Eukaryota; kingdom Metazoa; phylum Chordata; class Lepidosauria; order Squamata; family Viperidae; genus Crotalus; species Crotalus tigris. Next base: position 544,369 of record NW_024096483.1, read on the forward strand.
TGAAAAATTCTGCAAGCTGCTAGGTCATGTAAATACAGCTATTCTTTCTTTTGGAAAATTATTCAGGAGAAATGCTTTGAACACAAAGGTAGCACTTCTCTGCTATTCATTAGAGCAGCCATATCAGCTGGCTGATTTCATGAATAGCTGATGTTGGTGCTCATGAATTGTTCTTCATTTTTCAATTATTTTCAAAATGTGCATAGTCTTAATGAGTAAAACAACTCCTTATAACTTAACATTGTTTTTATGCTCAGGGTTTCTCAGCTTCTTATATGTTTACTTTTTAACAGCAATCTGTGCTAGAAAAGCAAAAAGCTATTCCTTATTTTGCAGCTGTTTTCCACCACCTAGTTCAGCATACAGTAGAAATAGTTTAACGAAGAGAAGGACAAGGGGGGGACATGATAGCAGTATTCCAATATCTCAGGGGCTGCCATAAAGAAGAGGGACTTAAGCTATTCTCCAAAGCACCTGAAGGCAGGACAAGAAGCAATGGGTGGAAACTAATCAAGGAAAGAAGCAACCTAGAACTAAGGAGAAACTTCCTGACAGTGAGAACAATTAATCAGTGGAACAGCTTGCCTCCAGAAGCAGTAAATGCTCCAACACTGGAAGTTTTTAAGAAGAGACTGGACAGTCATTTGTCCGAAATGGTTTAGGGTTTCCTGCCCGAGCAGGGGGTTGGACTAGATGACCTCCAAGGTCCCTTCCAACTTTACTACTATTACTATTACTAGTACTGTAGCAACAAGTTGACTACAACTGCTATCACTTCCCGTCAATCTTACTACTGAACACTGGTTACAGATAATACAGTACAGTACAGACAATATGGGCTTGTAGCCTCATCCATCAGGAATGTACCAAGTTGGGAAGACTTGCAGTATAGGAATAACTAAGGAAATCTAGATTTTAATTTATAACCTGTCACTCAGGAGGACGCCCCACTTAGCTCAGATCAACCTGAGGAATTTTGCTGCCAGAAGTCCACACGGTTTTCCTCAGTCCACACAGAAATACTGACTGAATTGCTTATCCTGTCATTTCAAACTCTGATTTTCACTATTATACTTGAGGTAGCAGGGTAGTTAAGGGGTAGGTTATCTAGCATTTATCATTTGTGTCCTGCATGAGTAGGGAATAGCTGGAGGGTTCATGAAGAGAAGTTCAAGACCATCACTGGTGCATTTTAGCATTTGTCCAGTTATGCTCAAATTAGGACTGGTTTGATGGGATTTCACACAGAAACTCATAGAGATATACACAGATATATAGATAAAAGGCATTACCTAATTTATTATTAAAATGAAACTTCCATAGTCAAGAATGGAACCGTCAATATTAAGGGGAGAATAACCCAGTGGTTTCACTGTAGATATGATCTTGGAGGAAGAGAAATGAAGTATGTAGATCAGAGTTGAGCATTTTTGCCCGGTCAAGGGCTGCATTGCTACATGGAATTATCTCTTGAATCAAACAGTGAGTAAGTCTCAAATCCAAAAAGATTTGGGTGTCCTTTTCTTGGTGCTTTTTTACTCATCCCAGGCAACAGGTGCAGAAAAAACTCAGATAATAAAAATTTGGTGCGGACTTTTGGGAAGGATTTTGAAATTAGGAAATATATTTAAAATTAGCTGTCTTAGGGACAATACTTTGCAATGTACGTTAAGGTACTTTATAGTAATCCTCGACTTACAACCACAATTGAGCCCAAAATTTCTTTTGGTAACTGAGTTTTGCTGCATTTTACGACCATCCTTGCCTCAGCTGTTAAGTGAATCAGTGCAGTTGTCAAGTTAGTAACTCAGTTATTAAGTGAATCTGGCTTCCCCATTGACTTTCTTGTCAGAAGGTCACAAAATGGGATTACATGACCCCGGGACACTGCAACCATCATAAATATGAGTCAGTTGCCAAGCGTTTGGATTTTGATCATGTGACCATGGGGATGCTGCAATGGTCAAAAAAAATTTCAGTGCCACTGTAACTTTGAACTGTCACTAAACGAGCTCTTGTAAGTTGAAGACTACCTGTAGAGAGAAGGATATTTCTGTGGATCAACTTTTATGTGAAAAGTCTTTGATTGGATCATCATGAAGATGAAGCCATCCCATCCCATTTAGAACCTTAGCCAAACAAAAATGTTGCCCTTATAAATATGGACTGAAAAGGAAGACACAAGATATCAAAATCTGAAAATAAATTTGCCTTTTTGTTCACTTTTTCTATGACTGGAAAGAGAAAGATATGGTTTGTTCACTTTTCCTGAAACCATTCAACAAGTTATTTGCATCCAATGGTGGATTAAATGCAGCAAGGAAAATAAAATCAAATTAATGCTTTCAGATTACTTACTGTGACAAATTCTACTTTTGTAGGCCCAAATATTATAGAAATTCATATATAAGTGATATTCCAGTATATGAATGCTGGTAAATAATGGAATATAAAATCATCATGCTGTTTAATTTGTTGGGAACCTAAAGCAAGAAGATAAAATTATGAATATGTTTCTCAGACTTTCACATGCATTTTTGTTTTTTGTCATTTTGTTTGTGACTGACCTCTGGTGGCGTGAATAACAACTGCACTATCAAATATAAATATAAAATATAAAACTGCATGGGATCATTTTCCAAGTTTTTTTTTTTAAATTCTTAATATATTTACAATCTTATTCTTTATTTAATACTGGTAAAATTGCTTCCTCCTTCTTTCCCTCCTCGTTTTTAGAATAAATAGCATTTCTGGCTAGAAAAAAGACAGACAAAACAAAAAACAGACAAGGAACCCTGTAAAATGTTAGTTTTCAAGGTAAAACAGATACAATGAAGAAGAGCCGAGGTGGCGCAGCAGTTAGAGTGCAGTACTGCAGGCCACTTTAGCTGACTGTGTTCAGCAGGTCAGCGGTTCAAATCTCACTGGCTCAGGGTTGACTCAGCCTTCCATCCTTCCGAGGTAGGTAAAATGAGGACCCAGATTGTTGGGGACAATGTAAATATATATATATATATATGTATATATATATACATTGCTTACTGGTGTACACCGCTTAGAGAATGTTTGCACTTAAAGCGGTATATAAGTCTCATAAATAAATAAATAAATAAATAAATGAACAAACAGCATTTTGCAGCAAGATTATGACAGTCTTCTCATTGCTCAAAATTTGGTTAAAATTTCAAATCTGGAGAATTAAGAGAAATCGATCCTCCGATTCAATGTGAGTTGCAGTGCTTTATTTGAAAAAGGATCAGATGATTCCAGCAGATTATTAATCATTCTACATTCAAGCAAATTGGCAGTATCTATATTCACTGTGTCCACTTTTTCTACAGAAAAGGGATGAGAGTGATGCCTTGATTCCACAAGAGTTCCTGCTTAAGCATGTATTTACATAGCTGATTAGCCTGTGATAAGCCTCCTTAAGTTACTTCATCTTTGATTTGTTTACATAACCTTCAGGTTAATGAAAAACCCAACAAGTGGAAATAAAGGGAAAGACCGTCCTAGACAATAATATTCTCTTGACTGTCCTTTGTTTTGTAGACTTTCAAAAACACACCTGTACAGAAAAAGATTCTACGACCAGTGTTCCAAATATATGCAGAAGGCCCCATATTTGAAAAGGCTCCTGTCAGATGTGGTTAAGTTATATACCCATTGAAGAGCAAGTTCATGCATCATACTAAACTTATAGTTTGCTTGAATTTCTTAAAACAGCAAGCTGGTTCACACACATATTGTATATCATAGTATACAAACCAAAACAGCTGGACTGTTTTGTCATGAGCCACTATCAGTTTGGGCTGAAACCAGAATGGGACAACCTGCTACCATCATCTTGCTACAGCCAACTCGCCATGGTTACCTTGCTACAGCCAATTCACCATGGCCAACTTGCCATGGGACAACTTGCTGCAGACAATGCAACAATTCAATTTAATTATTTTAAATAATTAACATTTTTTTTTAATTTTTGTCAATCACATTTCATTCTTTCCCTCCTTTGGCATCATTTCTTTAATTATTCTATTCCATTATTTCTTTGATATTAGTGTAACTCTTGTCCTCCAGCAAGTTGTCCCATGGCAAGTTGGCCATGGCGTGTTGTCCCAAAGTGAATTGTCTGTGGCGAGTTGGCTGCAGTGAGTTGGCTGTGGTGAGTTGTCATGGACCTGGCTGAAACTGTCACCTATGAACTTCTGGGTGGGCAGCTCCAAATCTCTCTAGGCTATTCATTGTTGCTTAAGGATCCCAATTCAGGCTGCTATAAGGATGGTTGGACATTAATGAATGGAATTAGGAAGGGCCTCAAGTGAGTGGAGTACCTAGCATGTGTGACTATCAGAAGCAGATCATTTTGTAATACCCCCATTCCTTTGCTGCTGCAAATCAGTTTGGTGGGGTAGTTAAGACATCAGACTAGAAACCAAGAGACTGAGTTTTTTTTTTTAAAAAAATAACTTTATTAGATTTTTTGAAAAAATTAGAAAGATAAAAATTAACAAAAACTAATATTTAAGATAAGAAAAAAAACTAAAGAAAGAGAGAACAAAGCCACACTCACCATTAACCATTAATCCCCACCACTGGTGTGGAGGTGAAACCTGTTTCATTTTGATCAGGAAGAAGTGTGATAGTGCTGCCACAATAGCCCAGTCTTTTAGGCTGTATTTGAGGAACCTCAAAACTGATACAGTATGTGCCAGGGATGAAGGAATTTCATGATGACATTTGTAAGGATCAAAACCCAACATCAACAGAAGATCAATTCAAAGTAAAGATATTGTTTTCAGTTATAACTATCTCTCAGATAAAACATAGATTTGCAAACATGGACTTCTACAGGAAGACAAGGGGAGACAAGTGACATTCTGTGGACAGTAACCACAATGCAATCACTCTGACTAATGTATGTTTTTTAGCAAAACCGGCTCATAGCTAACCACTGGTTTCCTTAACAAGTGCAGCATTTGCTTAATGATCATGGCAATTGGTTTACAACTGTGGTATTCACTAAATAACCACTGCTAAAAAGATTGTAAAATCAAGTCAATCACATGGGTGACCCAATTTACAACTGTTAGAACTGTGATAGGGTTAAATTAAAGTTGTAATTCTCCATTACAGTTGTAATTCAAGGACTATACATATCAAAACTCTCAATCAAATATTTTCTCAGTCAAAGGAAGAGAGCAAAGTGGGAAAGGTGAAACAAAAAGAGGACAATTATTCTTACAAATTTAATACATGAAATAGCTGGTTCACACATCAGCTAAACTATGTATAATGTAGTTTCAGTGATCTGGTTTCAATATCCCCACTACTCTTTGTTTAAGTTAGTGTACAAATTCTAAATATTCCCCAAGCATCTTATACAGCATTATTATTGATATTGCAACAGTTTCAACACTGTAGACAGTCCAGTTTTTAAAAATGTTTGAAATGATTTACTTGCCCATTGAAAAGAATGTGATTTTAGCTCTCATAATCATCACTCTGGTTTCTCTCAAATCATACCAATCACATTTAAAATGTTGGTCTACTATTCTAAAGCATAATTGTTTAATTTATTTCATCTTTGAATTGGTCCATAAGAAGTTGATTTTGTGTCATCTGACATTCTTTATGATGCCTTTTGTTCCGATCATAATTTCATGTGTCTCTTCTCAGCTGTTCCCACATTACTTAAGAAAGCTGTTTCCTTCAGGATTTCAAAGCACAAATCTGGAACAGTTTATGATTTCTGCTGTGCAAAACCTCTTCTTGAAAGTATATGTTGGATTTCATAACAATTCAGTCTGTGATGAAGATGAAATCTTTCTATAGTTAATAATGTTTGCTTCTTTGAAATATAAAGAGATGATTGTCCCAAAGGTGCTTTTTCAAAAGGCAACTGGATTTTGTTTTTCCTTGAAGACATTTTACTTCTCATCCAAGAAGCTTCTTCAGTTCTGACTTCTGAATTGGATGGCTGAGAATCTCCATAGACATAAAGAGATAATTCTACAGTAAATTAACCTTCTTGGCCAACTGTCTAAAATATCTCTTTGCTTTTATAACTCAGTAATTATTTATATCCTTGATTCATTTTTTCTCACTTTTCAGACATTTCCTGCTTTGTGAAATACCTCTCCCTTTCTGTTCCTTGCTCAAAGAATCAGAGCAACTTTATGACATAACAATGTGCTGTCTTTGACTCTTTAAAGCTTTAATCCTGCTAATATTCATCAGTCTGGTGATCTCCAGATTTGTCAGAACCAGTAACTACAAACCAATATATGCCCCACTGATACATATTTACATTCCATTCCTCTCCTTAATAGTCAATATTCTGTGGACATTGCAACTGCTTATCTTCAGTGGGGTTTTTTTCAAAATTTCACTTCTTGGAAATTTTTCCTCTAAATCTTTTTGGGGGGGGGGCACTTCTATGTTCTTTGCCGTTTTTCAAAGTGCTAATGATCCTTTTTCATGAATGATTCCAGCTTAATTTCCTAAGCAATAGCTCTGGGAAAATTAGTTTTTATACTTATTTTTGTTATCTTAGCTGTTTCCGGCCTTCTGCTTCCTTTTCCTTTATGCACTGCCTATATTTAGGCAGGCATTTTTAATTACACCAAGGCATATACAATGAAGCTGCAATGAAAAATAAAATTCTTAATTATGCATCTCTAATTGTTTCAGCAGAACTGGAGGAGTGTATGCTATTTAGGCCAGAGTCTGCCCTCTTGCTTCATACGAGAATCCAAATTAAAACTTCTCTTTAATGTCCAGAATTTGCATGAACATATTCAGCATAGGAAAGTCCACCAATTTGCTCATTAAGAGCTGCTGATGAACTGCTGCTTTTAGGAATACATAAATAAAGCAATAATGTTCCCCCCCCCACCATACAATCCTAATCTTTCCTGTTGTGTCAATGTATTATTCATGTATTTTATATTAGGATGACAAAAGACACTTTATGGTGTTCTGATCACATTGTTGCTTATAATCACTTTATTAAAAGAAAAAAAGGACATGGAAATTACACATTTCTATATGTATGGCATTAAATTCATTCAGGTTAACAGACACTCTAAAATACTGTTTAGAAACAATAAACTGTCATAGCATCAGTGAAAAGAAGATAAATTTGTCTACCACAAGATGGAGCTTTCATCATGATTCTGCTAAAGTGTAATAAAGGGATTCCTGGATTGTCTTCAACCTCTAGAACCAAAATGATTATAGTCTCAGCTCGGGTTTCTTGCACCTTTATTGTCACATCAATTTTTATGCATGACAACCTATGGCCTGTATAGCGCTGGAGAGTCCCACTATAAGAAGGTTTTGCCCACTGTAAGAGCCATCCTGATGTAAAAGCTTTAACTCTCAGAATACTCAGCAAAGGCCATGATATTAAATGAATAATAAAAAAAACTTTTTATTACATACTAATTATTACATACTGTCCTCTACCATCTTCTGGAGTCCATTTAAGCTCACGCTTACTGCTTCAGTGACTCCATCCAGCCACCTCATTCTCTGTCGTCTCCTTCTTCTATTGCCCTCAATCTTTCCCAGCATTAGGCTCTTCTCCAGTGAGTCCTTCCTTCTCATTAGATGGCCAAAGTATTTGAGTTTCAACTTCAGGATCTGGCCTTCTAAAGAGCAGTCGGGGTTGATCTCTTCTAGGACTGACCGATTTGAACGCCTTGCAGTCCAAGGGACTCACAGGAGTCTTCTCCAGCAACATAGTTTAAAGGCCTCAAACATGAGAAAGGCAGGGCTAGATGAATCAAAAGTTGGAATTAAAATTTCCGGGAGAAATATCAACAACCTAAAGATATGCAGATGATACCACTCTAATGGCAGAAAGTGAAGAGGAACTAAAGAGCCTCTTGATGCGGGTGAAGAAGGAGAGTGCAAAAGTTGGCTTGAAACTCAACATTTAAGAAAATCAAAATCATGGCATCTAGCCCTCTCAATTCCTGGCAAATAGCTGGGGAAGAAATGGTAGTAGTGACAGATTTTATTTTCCTGGGCTCCAAGATCACCGCAGATGAGGACTGCGGCCAAGAAATTAAAAGACGCTTGCTCCTGGGGAGGAAAGCTATGGCAAATCTAGACAGCATACTAAAAAGCAGAGACATCACCCTGCCAACAAAAGTGTGTATAGTCAAGGCCATGGTTTTCTCAGTTGCAATATTTGGATGAAAAAGTTGGACCATAAGAAAGGCTGAGCGAGATCACAAATCTGAAGTAAGGACTTGTCCCTGCTAGCCCTTCAAGGTAGATCAAACTAGGAGTCCAAAGTCATGTACAGTAGATCAATACTACCTTTACTGTAAAACTACAGTAAAAGAATCTTGCAAATCTGAATGTGCTTCTTCTTTCCTTCCTTTTATCTTCATGCAAACTTGGGAGAGGCTCTTATTCAGATTACATTCCTGCTCTAGACTCGGTCTGCTTTTATCTCACAGTCATCTTAGTAGCTGCTTTTTCTCCTATCCCTGAAGGCCATTCCCTCTTTGCTTACAGATCCCTTTTGTATTTTCCTTTTACTTTTGGTAAAAAATGGTCACATCCATATTTAATGACATGCATAGCATGAATGCTACAGGCAAGAAATATAACTGTAGTCCACTTATACACATACTACACTGTATAAACAGAAAGAGACAATTTTGCTCTCAGCAAATAGTGTACACAGTATTAAAAATGAAAAGTGACAGATAACACAAATCTAAGAGGAGGGAAAGTATTACTATGTATTATTGAACATTTTAGTGGCTTTTATTTCTAGAGAGCCAAAATAAATCATAATAGGTTTTCCTACTTGAGCTAGCTAAAAGTGAATTCATGTTTGTATTATGATCAATATGTCTACATTTGGGAATAATAGATCTGTGTAGACTGAAAGAGCAATGAAATCCAAGACAAATCTCCAAAACAACAAAAGTTACCAATTTGCAATTGGGGCTATGAAGGAACAGGATCAAACTGCTGTTTTAAGCAATACAACTTTCCAAACAATACATTTAATTGGAGTAAAACAAGAATTTTATCTCTACAATACAAAATGCCTCCTAATCCTAGATCAGTGATGGCGAACCTTTTAGAGGCCGAATGCCCAAAAACTGCCCCTGCCCACCCCCTGCCTCCAGCTTGTCCCTGCTCTGCCCCCACCCCGCCCACCCACAGGGCTACCCACTGCCTCCACGGCCCACCACAGATCGCCATGGCAGCCCAGAAGTGGTATGGCAGCCACACCCTCCGCCCGCAGCATCATCTCCACACAACAGGGCGCAAGTGCAGTGTCTTGTCCCCGCTGCTCAGCTGCCATGTCCTGGGCTATTTCAGAAGATACTAAGCCAGGCAGTTGAAGGCTTGCGTATATGAAGACTATTATAAATAACAACAATTCTGGGGAAAGGGCGAATGATTCAAATGAAGAAAGGAACCACAACTACCATCTATAATCAATTCTTCAGCACTACAGAGGGAACTTCAGATTGAACCCTGAGAAAATAAAAATCCAACAGGAACAAGTGACATATATGCATGTACAGATAGTATTCATTTAGCGACCACAATTAGGACCAGAAACATGGTCACTAAGCAAAGTGCTTACTAAGTAAAACGATAACTATGCTTGTAATCTTACTTCAGCTTTCCTTTGCTTTACAGACCTGTGAAGGTCATAAATGCAAGGACTGGTTATAAAATTACTTTTTCATCACAAACATAACTGTGAACAGTCACTAAATGAGGAAGTCACTCAATGAGAACTATTTGTACTGTCAGCCAAAGGATTATATCCAGTTTCCAAAAAGGTTAAGAACTTCAGACAGCTCAGAATATGGCACTGCCAAAAGATCTAACTGAAATACAGCTACAGCATGTATGCAGAAACCAGAAGTTACAGCTACTTATAGGATGTCAGACCTTTGCAATGGTTATTTTAAGGTAGTAGAAAATTGGTTTTTCATTTATTTTGACTTGTTAGTATAGGGGTATCAAACTCAATTTCATTGAGGGCCACATCAGCATTGCAGTTGCCTTCAGGGGCGGGTGGGTGTGGGTCTCTGGCAGAAGGGGGTGGGACCAGGGCAAATGCCAAGGCATGGTCCACTGGAGGAGCCTCTCAGGCCATGCGGGGGTGGCTGGATGGTGGTGCGGGCTGCCTGGAGCTCTGGGCAGCAGAGGTCAAATACCCAGCCTGGCCCTCCAGCACCTGTAGCACCAAGCCCAGCCCCACTTCCCCAAGGGGGCGCCCAGCTGCACTTACCTCCTCCTCAAGGCTGCTGCTGCTGTGCTTGCTCTCTTTAGCCAGGTTGCTCATGATGGGTACAAGGGCAAAGTCAGAGGGAAGCCCATTCCATGGGAGGAGACTCAGCTTTGTATCCAAAGCTTCCTTAGCAATAGAATGGGAGACCTCCAGGATAGGTCAAGAGGAGGGGGCAAGGGGATGGTGAAAGGGCAGCAGAGCAGGACCTAGGTAGGACTTCCCTCAGACCCTCCCTCTCCTTCTTTCCTTCCTTCCTTCTTTCCTAAGTACAGAGTGGTGGGAAAATATTTGAGAAGGGAGGGAGAAAAACAGGCAAGAAACACAGCTGGGGAGGTGTCACCTCCCCAGCATGCACCCAGGGAGTGCGGCCAACGCAGCAGGGGCTGGTTCCTCGCTGTTTCCAGACAGCCTTGTGGAGCTAAGACTAAATGCGTTTCAGCATAGATGGCCACCACAAAATTGTACATTGGCTCCCAGCCAGCCTGGCCCAGGGCCAAGACAGTGGGGGCCATTCCCTCACTATTTCCAGGATGGCTTCACAGGCCACATGAAACCACTTCACGGGCCGCATCTGGCCCCCGGGTCTTGTGTTTGACATGTCTGTATTAGTACATGAGAAAAGAAATCTAGCAATGAAAAGAAACTGAATTGAAAATTAAGAATTGATTAAATCTTAATAACATATAAAAGGAAATATTCACATATTCATTCTATTTTGTACAAGAAAACATTTTTCTTATTTGTATTATGACTTCATAAGTAAATAACCTGTTTAGTGGTAATCTGTAAAAACCTATGTTACAACTTTGGAAAGTGCTTTCAAATAGGCAAAATGTATTTCTGAAATACATACTTTAGAAATTCTCTAGAAAGAGTGCAGAGAAGAGCAACCAAGATGATCAGGGGACTGGAGGCTAAAACATGCAAAAAACGGTTGCTGGAATTGGGTATGTCTAATTTAATGAAAAGAAGGACTAAGGGTGACATGTTAGCAGTGTTCCAATATCTCAGGGGTTGTCCCCAAGAAGAGGGAATCAAGCTATTCTCCAAAGCACCTGAAGGCAGGACAAGAAGCAACGGATTGGAAACTAATCAAGGAGAGAAGCAACCTAGAACTAAGAAGAAATTTCCTGACAGTTAGACAAATTAATCAGTGGAACAACTTGCCTCCAGAAGTTGTGAATGCTCCAACACTGGAAGTTTTTAAGAAGAGATTGGACAGCCATTTGTCTGAAATTGTATAGGGTTTCCTGCCTGAGCAGGGGGTTGGACTAGAAGACCTCCAAGGTCCCTTCCAACTCTGTTATTCTATTGCATTCTAAATTCTGAAACAGCATTTCACAATTAAGATTCTTCTCTTCTCGTTTCCCAGATGTAGATTGTTTGGGGATTGATTTATTGATTTGAAACCACATAAAGAATTGGAAAGAAGTCAAGACCAGACTGCAAAATGTCCCTGAGGCAAATCCATACTGCTGACTTTCAACATACATATTTTTCCTGTGATAGATGATGCTAGTTTATGTTTATAATTAATGTTAGCCGTTGATTTTATTCAGCATTATTCCAATCAGTCAAACTATAGATAGGAATAGCTACTTAACACATTGGCAAATATTGTTAGCTGATTATAATTAACATTCAGATTTGTTGAGGTTGAAACGTTGGAGCTTTCCTCCTTTTATGTCTGTTTATGTTCACTTTCAGTCTACCTACAGTTTTTGACTTATCTTCCATGAAATGGAGGGGCAGGCTACTGAGATTGAATATATCATGAAACATAATGGCCCATATTCATGTGGTCCCAAGACCTTGTTTGGAAAAACAAAGAACCGCACTTTCTCCCATCTTCAGGCAAACCGTTTCTATTCTTCAGATTACATGAGTAATTAGCCCCCCTACCCATTAATCCAAACTGAAGCTTCAGAATATTCAGAAGGCCACTTATTTCCCAATGTGTGGCCTTCAGAATAGACACAATAACCAATAGCTTTCACTATATGTCCCTGTGTCTATGTGCATATTTGTGAGAGAAAATTAATCAAATCAGCTGATTTTACCAACTGAGGGAAGATAAACAGGTTGGGGAAAGGGGGAAGGAAGGCAAGAACTAGATAATTTAAAGTGGTACATTTATTAAAACAGAAGAAAGAGACCTTCTTTAAGAATTTTTTCTTTGGTTTTGTTTTTCCTCTCCAAGCTGACAGACCTGAGACAAATTATAATAATAGTAATAATAGTAGTAGTAAAGTTGGAAGGGACCTTAGAGGTCATCTAGTCCAACCCCCTGCTCAAGCAGGAAACCCTACACCATTTCGGACAAGTGGCTGTCCAGTCTCTTCTTAAAAACTTCCAGTGTTGGAGCATTTACTGCTTCTGGAGGCAAGCTGTTCCACTGATTAATTGTTCTCACTGTCAGGAAGTTTCTCCTTAGTTCTAGGTTGCTTCTCTCCTTGATTAGTTTCCACCCGTTGCTTCTTGTCCTGCCTTCAGGTGCTTTGGAAAATAGCTTAATTCCCTCTTCTTTATGGCAGCCCCTGAGATATTGGAATACTGCTATCATGTCCCCCCTTGTCCTTCTCTTCGTTAAACTAGACATACCCAATTCTCGCAACCGTTCCTTATATGTTTTAGCCTCCAGTCCCCTAATCATCTTTGTTGCTCTTCTCTGTACTCTTTCTAGAGTCTCAACATCTTTTTTACATCGTGGTGACCAAAACTGGATGCAGTATTCCAAGTGTGGCCTTACCAAGGCATTGAAGAGTGGTATTAATACTTCCCGTGATCTTGATTCTATCCCTCTGTTAATTGTATGTTTAGGAGCTGATCTTCTTCATTCCTGTGTTCACACTGAGCACCACCAAAGTCTTCAGAAAGTCTACAGTTTACCATGGTCCTGGCTGAGGTGCAAATAATTATTCTCCATCTTTTAGATAGAAAAACAGTATCTTACCCTCTGTTGCACATTATCTCTGTTTGATTTTATTCAGCATTATTTCCAATCAGTCAAGCTATACGTAGGAATAGCTACAGTATTGGCCAAAATTGTGGAAACCTTTTGAGAAAAATGTACAGTAGAAATGCCACCTTTGGTTAAGTTTCCACCAATTTTTCTTCTAATTTCTTTATAACTGTAGCCTTGTTCACTTAATAATACTATTTTATATCACTTTTTGGGCAACTCTTTGCGCCATTACTTTAATTTTATTACATTTTACAAGCTCACTAAATGAAAGAATACAAAAAAACCCAACCAACTTGATAGCGATTACATAACACACTGACAAATGTCCTCCTCTCAGCTTCAATACATGACATCAATAACTGAATCCTACTGTGATCTGATTGGCTCATTGCCAAAACAAGATGACACCTGACTGGCTCTCTAAACACTCATGCTCATTGGCTACAATCAGATGAAGGAAAGCTACCTAATATCAACCTAAGCAAGTTGTGCTTCCTTTTTCTGGTTATTTGGCTATAACTTTTCTTAGAATACAGTACAGATAATTGAACAATCTTTGTTGCATTACATTCTTGATTAAATTATCTTTCCATTGATATATAATTTTATGGCACTACTCCCCAAAAAAGTGATGTTATTAGCCATCAAATCTCAAAAATACACTTTTCCCAAAAGGTTTCCACAATTTTGGCCACTACTGTACTTAACACTTATTGGCAAATATTGTTGTGCGCTACCCAGAGTCACTTTTTATAAGATGAGCAGCTACATAAATTTGATAAATATAAATAAATAAAACATTGTTTCTTTCTGAAATACACTTAGAGGAAAATTTATAATATTTTCTGAAAGTATATAAGAATATAATAATATTAATGCAAGTACTCGGTGCTAAAATGCGAAGCCCAATTAGATAATACAGTAAGACAACTTTTATTAAAATGGATGTATTTTTATCTTTACAAACTAACAGTCTTGCACTGGAGAGAGAGAGAACTAAGAAAATGAACTAGGAATCATTGACTTACTTAATTAATCTATTTACATAGCTGCCCATCTCACAGCAGTGATCTGGGCAGTACACAAAGGATTAAAATCAACCCAATAATGTAATACACAAAATAAATACCCAAATATTAACTTGAAGTTATTGCTAAATTTATTTTTATTTAAATCAATTTACAGGACCACCCACCTTGCAGTAGTGACACTGGGTGGCTAAAAGAGATATTAAAAGGCAAAAATGATAAACAATAATGAGTGTACATAGTGACAGCCAAGGACCGCATAAATCATTAGCAGATGACATGGACTGAATTAATATCCAGATCTCCATTCCTAGGAAAACAACCTTGTTTTAAAGCTTTCTAAAATGCCACAGGATTGGGACCAACCAAATCTGGGCAAGTAAAGTACTTCAGAGGACAGCATGGCAATTGAAAAGGCTTACTTCCTGTGTTCCACTGGGGTACATTTCTAGAAGGATCAGATTTGGAGCACGCCCCTACTACCAGATCTATTGAGGCAGGAATAATAATAATAACTATAATGATTGCTAATTATAATAATACAAGTGCTAATTAAAATTGCATTTACATAGAACTTTGGAAAGGGTTAAGCTAAAAAAAAACAGCAGAGAAATTTATTAGCTGCACTTGACCTGAACAGAGAGGCAATTAGTGGAAGACATGTGACATGTAGTAATAATGGATTTCTGACATATAGTACTAATAAATTATCACTCATTTTGGAATCAACCTACCAGCAAAATTAGCTAAGCATTCTGAATTTAAAAGCTTTTGTTAAGTCCAAGTTAAGATTCTGGTTTGCTCTTTTTTGGAGAAGTTAGTAAAGGTATTCCTTCCACTTGCCAATTTGGCTACATGACAAAAAACTAAGAATGCAGCAGAATGGGCAATAGTCCATTTATGTCTGTAGAAATTAGATTAGGAACAAGAAGTTGCATGTCCTGTTCACTCAGGTGGATAGAGCAAGTCAAGGAATGGATTCCTGGCTGTAAGAACTCTTGGATATCTATAGGACAGAGCAACGTGAAAGAGCTGAAAGAAAGCAACAGGATGATAAAGACTCCTGCATTAAGTGTAACCAAGTTAACATTAGTTTGTTTTTATAATCATAATTTATAATCTAATTCTTACTGCTCCTGAAAAACCCCAATATGACCATAATTTTGCATTTAAAATACTAAGCATGATGTAACAGCTTTCTATATGTAAAGGGGCTTTTACAAAGCTTTTTATTTTCCCCCTCCAATAAAACAGGGAGTCCTCGACTTACAACCATAATTCAGAACATTTCTCTTGCTAAGTGAAACAGCTGCTAAGTGAATTTTGCTCCATTTTACAACTTTTCTTGGCACACTTGTTAAGTGAATCTCTGAAGCTGTTAAGTTAGTAGCACGATTGTTAAGTGAATCTGACTTCCCATTGACTTTGCTTGTCAGAAAGTCTCAAAAAGTGATCTACATGAGCCCGGGACACCGCAGCCGTCATAAATGTGAGTCAGTTGCCATGCATCTGAATTTTGATCACTTGATTATGGGGATGCTACAACAGTCATAAGTGTGAAAAATGGTCATGTCATTTTTTCAGTGCTGTTGTAACTTTGAACAGTCACTAAATGAACTGTTGTAAGTCGAGGACTACGTGTAATGTCTGAAAAGGGATGTTTTTCAAGAGAGCAATAAAAGACATTTTTCAGAAAATTTACCTCTCAGTTATGTCTTACCTCTTACTCGAAGGTTCAGCATGACTCTTTTCTTTCTAAAATCTATCCTGTCTGAGCATCAAAACCATAAATCATTTTTTCTATTTTATGCAAAAGGTCCATAAGGATTTTCCAGTTAGTAATAAACATAAATATTGTCTTTTCTCAAAGAAGTCAATTTGCCCATCTCAGCAAGTTCCATCATCTTCACCCAACCATGCCTGCATTTTGGGTAATACTGAATCTTTCCATTGTTTAGACAATGATCTTTTACAATAGCTGTAAAGAATATTGGAAGCCTCTTCTTTGTATATTTTTTTCCTCTTTCTTGCACTTTTATCTTTCTTTTGGATTTCTTTCTATGTATGTATGTATGTATGTATGTATGTATGTATGTATGTATGTATGTTACTGTTCCAACATCCTATTTATTTAACATATAATGTAGCCTCTATTCCATTGCCATGCAGCATACCAACAAATCAAAATTTGATTTATTAGTGGTATAATGAAACCGGACAGTATTTCCCACCAGCAATCTGTAGCATTGGCCAGCCATTGCTGTGGCAATATAAAGTCTGTCTTCATTTTGATATATTATCACAGTTATGGTCAGATTATGTTATAAATTGCTAAAGCAGAAATGCTCATACAATGAGGCTCAGCCCTAACTACGTAGGCCCCCATTAGTCTACCTGGAAGACTATTATTCAGCTATTTCCACTGGAGGGGAGAAACAAGAAATAAGCAATGGCAATTTAGCAGCTGTTTGCAGACAATGCTAGATTTATCAGTAACCCTTAATATCATCACATGCACACATAACATCTGGAAGGTATTAAATAAGGAAAGTCTGCTTTAGATATAGGTGAAAGAACTAGAATGAAATAACTAAAAAAAAATATTAAAAAACTAGCTTCCTGTTGGTAAGGAATCTTTCTACTATAAAAAAACATTGAATATCAAGTTCAAACACTCACATTATTCAGTTAGTCTCAGGGCACCTTACTTCAATTAAAATAGGATTACTCAATCATAACTGGCCTGCATATGTATCTAAGGCTTTCTTTTATTAGTCCTGGATTTATTCAGCCTTTTCTACCAGAAATCAATTAAAGAAGTATTTTATGTATTTGCAAAATGGGTTTTCCGACATAGGAAAAATCAAGATATTCTAGACTTTAACTTCCATAATCTCACATTGATTGAATTTTATTGAGGGTTGAAGTCTAGCATAGTTGTTTGTAAAGACTGATCTAAACCAAGCCACCTGGGTGGTAATCTTTTCTGGCCCTGGTATCATTGTACAGTTTTGCATGATGGTTAAGATATTTCCTTAAACTGACACAGAATCTTATGAGATGTCAATGTTTTATGCTGAAGTCTCACAATCTATAAACTCATGGATCCCAGAACTGATACTTTTTTATGGTGGAAAAGAATGAGTTAACTCTTTCTTAACCACAGTGAACTTACCTTCATTTTTAAATTGGGCAGGGGATAGATAATTCATGCTACTGTTAATTGCCTAAGTAGCTATTCCCAAGTAATGTAAATTGAAATAATGCCTTTACCAAAGCATATGGACTCTGAGGTAAAATATGGATGATTCCAGAAAAACATCATAGAAAGAAGACAGGCGTGTGTGTGCGCGCACAATAATAGAAGTTATTGTACACATTTTATTTTATTGTCCATTATATGCCATGGCAAAGGACTGGCTTGTTTACCATTACTAGTCACAACATCTCTCTGGGATCTTAATATATTCTTCATATGAATGTAGTTTACAACACCACTAAATGAGTTTGGATTGAATTTTATACATTTCTTTTTCCAAGCCATGAGTGAGCTTTTTCAGTATTGCAGAGAAATACCTGCTGCAAAAAAAACCTGATAAAGGTAAAGGCATTCCTATAGCTATTCTTATATTTAAATCAGCCATTTTATATTTAAAAAAACCAATCATTGCTCAATGAAAAGCAGATGATTTGGGAAACCTTAAATGTTCTCTTACTCATCTTGACACTTAAAGTAGAGCAGTAGTACTGAAGTGAAAGCTGAAAGAGATTTGGGACTCTCTTCCCCTTCCTTAACAGGTAGCATTTTAAATCCTTTTATTATTAAATTTATACCCTGTCTTTCATTATATGAGGACTCAAGGCAGCTTTTTTTGGGAAGAAGAAAAAAATGGTTTTCTATCTAGCCAATCTGTTCATTTCAAACACAGAATCTTGCCAACAAATGTTCCACACCAGTCAAGAAGAGAAAAAATAGCCAATTTGATCCAAGAAACTGATACTCCCATGGTCAGTAAGAAACATTTATCAAGGGGACACATACAGGTGATCAGGCTACATTTACAACTTGAGGACTTGCATTTACAAAAAGCCACTTCAGTTATTCAAACTAGTTATCATATATATTGAGTTAGGGAAACCTGTTTCATAATAAATTATCACATGCATATTGTTTTCAAATAATCTAAATTGTAATTAAGTGTACTACACAATGGGTAATTTATTAATTTATTACAGAAATTTTAGTAGGGTGTTGATTTTTAAAGCATTTTTTATATTAAAACAATTCATTCAATATATTTTCATTAACCCAATACAATTCTTTTTTGTTCTTTAAAACTTTGTTTTCTAGGAGCAAGAGATTTTTTATAAAGTTTATGACATAACCCGCAATTACTTCTTATGACATGCTGATTAATGGCATGGTTGATGCTTCTCCCTAAAAACTAATAAGTGAGCTAGTTAATTATTATCAGCTGCAGAAGAGAAAACAGATTGAAACTATGTCTCTCTCTTGAAAAAGTGCTGAACTGAACTGTATTCTTTGGTCTTTTCTAGGGCTTCTCACATTGTCCTACAATCACTGTGAATATTTTCTGGTATCCAAACACAAGCATTGGATGTACCATTCTAGATTTCAAATTTCTGTTTTAGTGGTTTTCTCTGCTCTTGATGTAAATGTTAAGTGCATGTGTGCGTGCACACACACCCCTAAACATTTGAAATTTCCCACCAATGCATTTTACAAGCAAGGGCTTTTAATGACCATTTCTTGTTCTAAAACACTTCATGAAGAACAAGTTCCTAAAAAGATTGTTGGCCTTTTCCGTTTGAAGAGTGCAATAATATGCTCCACTAGGCTAAACATACCCAGCTCCTTCAATCTGTCTTCCTAGGACTTTGATTCTAGTTCCCTGGTTATACTTATTGTCTTCTCTGAACCAGGTTATCTGAAACTTCTGAAAGATGTGACAGTTAAAAAATATAGTAAATAAATAAATATTCATGATGACCAACATAAAAAAGAGGAAAGATTTTCTTGATGTATAAGCATTTTCTTTTTTACAGCTCCATCACATATGCTAATTCCTATTCCATTGATAATTAACTACTTTTCGTTAGTACTCTTGCCAAGTCACATATCTATTCTTTTTTTTTAATCATTAGCCTTCTCATTGACTGTTTCTTCAAAGTCTTAAATACAGCTGAAAAACAACGATCAAGTTCGCACATTATACAAAGCCATGATTAGTTATTATCTGAGTTTGTATATTGAATTCTGCATTCAAAATGTTACATGGCAAGTAGGAAAAAGGGGTTCCAATGAAATTTTGAAATGCATTCAAAATCTCTCCAAATGAAAGAATATATCTTGTGGATATATTCAGAACAATTTACAATTGTTCCTCTGAAAATGCTTTTTGTTTTAATCTTCCTTTTAGACTATAACATTTGCAATTGTTACTATGATAAGGGAGGGATAGAGAAACTGTCACTGAGCCAGATTTTTTCAATTAGCCATTGAAAGGAACATTTTAATAGAAATCAGATTTCACAATAAGCTCTGGAGACTATTGCAGGAGAAGACAAGGATGTTTCAGTGGATAGCTAACTAAAAGGTACATTTTCATATATACCTTTTGTATACAAAAACAGTTTTTTAAAAAATAATGCTCAGTACTTGAAAAAACATGACTAATGAAAAAGTCAATCTGAACCTATTACAGAAGAATTTTCATCTTACAAGCCAAGCAAAGTGCCAAATATAGTCACTGAAGCACAGCCCAAATCATCGGAGATCATACTGCTGAACCAATACAGATTTAATCAGAAATAAATCCCCATTGTATCCTGATTTGCTTCTTTAATATATTATTTCAGCTAAAATGTTTTCTTTAAATATAGATGGTAATTGATTACAAACCACATAGAAACTCACAAATGCACTACTTGATTCGGATAATGTAAAGTTTTCTTTGAGTTCAGTTTAACTCTTGGAGACTTCATAAATTTTCTTGGGAACAAAATATACATGGTTTGCCATTTCCTTGTTCCAGGATGTTACTCCAATTTCTGAGTCTAGTGATTGTGAGAAGTCTTCCATCTAAATGTAAACTAACCTGAGCCTGTTCAAATTCTGATCCAGTTGAAGTCACCAGATGCTACTATCTGAAGAGACTTAATTTTTATAATTATAATTTTTTAGAAATACAAGACATGTTAAGTCACAATAGGGCATAAAGAATGGAACTTAGATTCACAGGTACAGTATATGCAGTACTTTGATCAATAATAGTGGTTTTGAGAGGGATCTAGGTGTCCTGGTAAACCTTAATTTAAGTATGAGTCAACATATGCTGCAGCTGCCAAAAAAAAAAAGCCAATGTGGTCCTAGGCTATCTCAATAAAGGGATAGCATCAAGATTACATGAAGTGGTAGTACCACTCTATACTATAGTGGTGAGGCCACATTTGGAATCTGCATTCAGTTCTGGTCACCACAATACAAAAAAAAAAAAAATGCTGAAGTCCTAGAAAGACTGTGTTGTTGTTAGTAACAAAGTCGTATTCGACCCATCGCGACCCCATGGACAATGTTCCTCCAGGCCTTCCTGTCCTCTACCATCTTCTGGAGTCCATTTAAGCTCACGCCTACTGCTTCAGTGACTCCATCCAGCCACCTCATTCTCTGTCATCCCCTTCTTCTAGTGCCCTCAATATTTCTCAGCATTAGGCTCTTCTCCAGTGAGTCCTTCCTTCTCATTAGGTGGCCAAAGTATTTGAGTTTCAACTTCAGGATCTGGCCTTCTAAAGAGTAGTCAGGGTTGATCTCCTCTAGGACTGACTGGTTCGATCGCCTTGCAGTCCAGGGGACTCGCAGGAGTCTTCTCCAGCACCAAAGGCCTCAATTCTTTTGCTCTCAGCCTTTCTTATGGTCCAACTTTCACAGCCATACATTGTAACTGGGAAAACCATGGCCTTGACAAAAAAAAAAAAAGATATGGGATCTGGAGACTAAATCCTGTTAAGAATAGCTAAAGGAACTAGGTATGTTAAACTTAATGAAGAGAAGACGAGAGGAGATGTAAAAGCAGTCTTCCAATATTTGAAGGACTGCCCCCATTTATTCTCCATAGCACATGAGGGCAGAACAAAAAAACATGGATGGAAACTCATTAGAGG
Source organism: Crotalus tigris (assembly GCF_016545835.1). Classification (NCBI taxonomy): domain Eukaryota; kingdom Metazoa; phylum Chordata; class Lepidosauria; order Squamata; family Viperidae; genus Crotalus; species Crotalus tigris. Next base: position 565,826 of record NW_024096483.1, read on the forward strand.
GAGATTCAATCTGGAATTTCCTAACAATAAGAACTATTAAGCAGTGGGAAAGCTTGCTCCTGAAGTTGTGGGTGCTCCACCCCTAGAGCATTCAAGACTAGAGACCTCCAAGGTCCCTTCCAGCCATATGATTCTATGGTTCGATGGGCAGGATACCTCTGTTTGCTGACATAATGCAGTAGAGAGCTGGACCTAGAGAAGTCTGAATTTCAAGTAAGTGTTGAGAAACAAAGCAATTCTGAATTCAGAAGATGTTTCATTTTGGGATGAAAACATTTGTTTCATATTCAAAACAGGCTGCCTCACTTCAAATTCAAGACAGCCCTGTTTAGTGTTTGATACAATCTGTTTTGAGCTGGAAGAAAAGCTTACAAAATGGTCAAAGCAACCTGTCTCAAATATGAAACAACTGTGTTTTGAATTAGAAACTATTTAAATTTGAAGCATTTTGCACATCACCAGAAGGAACTATTATCCCCTACTTGACTCAGGCTGCATTTAAAAAAGCAGGTTCTGATCCAATGAATCTGTTGATATTGTTGATATAGTGTGTATTCATTATAAAAAAAGGCCAACAGCATGTGAGAGATAATAAGAAATGATACTGAAAATAGGGATGCTGATATTATAATACCCTTATATAAATCAATGGTGCAAATGGAATATTGTTTGCAATTCTACTTGGTATATCTCAAAAAGGATATAATGGAGCTAGAGAAGATCCAGAGGAGAGCAACAACCTGGTGGTGCAGCAGATAAAGTGCAGTATTGCAGGCAAATTCTGCCCACAGTCTGAAGTTCGATCCTGATAGGCTCAAGGTTGACTCAGCCTTCCATCTTTCTGAGGATCCAGATTGTTGGGGGCAATATACTGACTCTATTAAACCACTTAGAGAGGGCTATAAAGCACTATGAAGCAGTATATAAGTCTAAGTGCTATTGTAATGATTGAGGGGCTGGAGCTATTTTCCTATGAGAAAAAGTTGTGATATTTGGGCCTTTCTGGTATAAAAAGAAGGCAAATGAGGGGGGAACATAATTGAGGTATACAAAAGCATGCATAGTATGGATAAAGTGGATAAGGAAAAGCTATTTCCTCCAAATACTAGAACCAGAATAACTCAATGAAATTGATTCCTGGAAGAATCAAAACAAACCAAAGGATATCTTTTCTTTACACAAAGTATAATTTAACTTTGGAATTCACAATAATGAGAAGTAGCTTGCTGGCTTCAAAAAAGAGTTGGACCAATTCGTGGAAGTCATGAGGATCCATGGCCATTAGTCCTGTTGACAGTGTGATTGCTTTTGAAGACCATTTTCCAATAGACTACAGTAGTAGGCTTCCTTGTGGAATTGTTTGGCCATTGTTCTCACTCTCTTTCTCTCCTGGAAGGAAGAATGGCAAATTACATCTGTTCTGTTGCTGAAAAAACAACATGAATTTGTGTAATTATCAGCAATCAAGACCATTTTGAAAAAGATGTTTTTAAATTTCATATTTGTAATTTTTAAAAAACCAATATTTTTTTATTCTTCCACCTAATGAGGATGGAATTCTTAGAATGTTCATTATTACATTAAAACATTTTGTACTTATATGCCTATTTATTTTTGCAGTGGGATGTATTGTTTTCCAATACAAAATTACTTCAAACTGGTTGTCATTTTAGTCAGAAAATAGCAAGTAATAAGCAGATGCTTTGGGCTCATGATCATGAGGGAATGCGGCCTTTGGCAACCTAATCCACTGATTTTGTACTAGCAGAGTTCACGTGAATAGAAAGTCTTTGCCAACCCTTTTCAGATACAAATATGCTTTATCTCTTTCTTTTTTTCTTCATACACAGTGCAAGATTTTTGGGAAGACCAAGTTATTCCACCTTGTCTTTTGAAAAAGAAAAGTGTTGGTGTATGAATTCAATGAGCTGCCTTTTATCTATTTTCTTAATTGATGTTTTAATTTTTCTTGTTATGTAATTGTTTTTATCTTTTTTTTTAGCAGCCTAGAGGATATAAATTGAACACATTGGCTGAAGCCTAGACAAAATGAATGCTTCCATTACTAGCTTTACAATCAGAAGATTCATATACAAGTTTCTTTAGCTTTAATTAGATATACACCCAATACTTATCTTCAGGATCAAGATAAAAATTTCCTATTAAGTCAAGCATCATTCTAATCTATGTTTTGTTTAAACAATTCATAGTGGATTTAGTTTAAGCATCAGACTAATCCATAAACTAAGTTTAACAATTCACAATGTCTGTCTGACAAGAGACTTACAACAGATGCTAAATCCAAACAAATTACACTGCAGTTTATTGTAGTATTCTCATCCAGCCACAAGCTTAAAAGACTTATGGTAAGGCTAATCTATATACAAGGGAATAGTGCATTAAAAATGAACATATTATGGTTTGCAAGTTAGAGCAAACATATAAAACTCCTGTGCTTACAGTAGCAGATTCATACACAAATACTATATAATTTGCCTGGTATGGACTTAATGTGTTTTGTGAATTCAATTGCTTGTGATTTCTTTCTTTAGTTAGTTATTAAACTACGGCTAAGCACATTTTAGTAACTGTGTTTCTGGACCACTCATACTTTGGCAGCACTATTCAGCAAGTGAACCACCTACACCAGTGATGGCGAACCTTTTAGAGACCGAGTGCCCAAACTGCAACCCCAAACCCATTTCTGTATCGTCGGGTGTCGGGTGGGCATGGCCCACTGGGTGGGTATGGCTGTGGTGGTCATGGTAGACTGGGTGGGTGTGGCCAAGGTGGGTGTGATCACCTTGAGGTTGCTTGTGGGGAGGGATGCCTGTGGGGGCCGGGCAGGGTTGGGGAGATCCAGGGGGTCTCTGGTGAGGCAGTGGGTAGGAGGCTCATACTGTGGGGTGAGGCGAGGCAGGGCAGGGGGCGAGGGAAACCAGCCATGCTGGGGTGCATCCGGCCATGTGGGACCTTGGGGAGTTATCAGGCGGCTGGTTGAAGAGGGACAGTTGCCATCTCCAGGGCATGGCGCGCGTGCCCACAAAGAGGACTCTGAGTGCCGCCTCTGGCACACATGCCATAGGTTTGCCACCACTGTCCTACACTGTTTCACAAAGTCATTCATCTGGACCTTCATATTCTTAGAAGCTGGTTTCCATCAATTAGAAGATGCTATGTTGTTCATGAAACACCAGCAAGGATGCTAAATTTTTATAGACATTATTTTGAGCAGACAAAATTTCTCTCATCTTTTCTGAGTACTTACAGCAAATATATTTTTTTTACTTGCAACTGCTATACCAATTTGCAAGCTTAAAAGCAAAACAACCAGAACAACACAGCAATGAATGCCTCACAATGGAATCAATGAAGCTGATCTCACTGAGACCCCAAAGTGTGATTGAATAGCCAGGTCTTCATAGTGGCTGAACAAAAGCAGGAGAGCTCTATTCTCTAGTCAGGGTATTACACAGCAGGGAAGATCCTTCCTCTCACTTTCGTGCAGTGTACTTCAGCCAATGCTGAGAAGAAGAGCAGAGCTCCTATTAATGATCACAAGGGATATTTTGACACAAAGCAAACACTCTCAACATATACAAATGCTATAAAAACATTAGGAATTGTGCTTTATTAACATGAAAAAACATCTGCAATATCCGCTGGTAGGACTTTATTATTATATATGTATAAGCTGCCTCCATTTTTGTCAAAAACGTTTAGCACTTTTTTCAACTTAGATGTTCCTCTGTATGTGGTGAACTGCAATTCCTATAATTCCCATCCAGAATTGTGACCCTTGTACTTTAACACATTTGGAAGCTACTAAGATGTGGACAGTTCTTAGATGACCACTTACTGAGGCCACACATTGTTCAAAGCCATGGTTTGTTGATTAAATCACAGTGGATGGGTGTATGCATCATTGTTTACAAAACCAAGTGGTTATGTTCATGCATACGATTAGGAAAACAAAACCATATGACACCTCATATGTGAAACAAGCCTATGAGTCTTCAGTCAATGCACAAGAGGAGAAACTGGTTTTGTGAACATAAAATTAGTTAATATTCCTATCACTGTTGCAGATCTCCTCTTTTTGAGTTTAGAATCCTATTTATTATGCTTTGTACAAATGGATTAACATTTCAGGCAGCCACTATCCACACAAAAATACTGCCCAGGCTCTTCAAATTTCTCAATTAACAAATGTGGGAAGTTGAGCTGAAGGTCAAAAGATGTGATCCTTTGCTGCCAGATCAAAGCAGCTCTTTGCGACTCAAATTATTCAGTTTGGGAGAATGCTGTAACTCACAAATCTGGATGTTTTGTAATGAGTAAATGGGTTTTGGGCAGCTGACTTTTGCTGCTTCTGCTAGTGGGCTTAACGAAAGGTTAAAGCCATGTAATCAAGACTTGAACCAAAAACTCTGAGGCCTCTGTTGCCGCCCATTTCCCTGATTGCTTGTCTTGGAAGATTTGTAAGGGCTTGGAGAATTGAGGGAAGGCTGTACAAGCCAGACCCATCCGCCCTTACATGCCATCCAGCATTTATTTTGAGAACATATGCATCATTTCAGTCTCAGGACACTTAGCGTCTCCTTTTACAAAATCAACACCATAAAAAGACAAACAACCCCGACTCCTTTTTCTAGTAATATTCTCAACAGTACAAAGCTCCTTCTTGGAGTGGTTGTATATACAGCAAAACACCCAGTGTGTAGAGAAACCACAGGCAGAGAAAAGCTTTTTGCAGGTGTCTCTGGCCTCTAAAATCTCAATCCTTCAAAGGCTTACAGAAATTCCTGCCCTGTCTGTTCCACCTGATCCACCAATTTGGCCACATGAAAGGATGTCCCAAAACCACATTCAGACTTTCTCAGCACCTTCAGCATGTAAGAATGACTGACTTTCTGATCCACATCTGAAGGACTTATTCAGATTTAAATTGGAAATCCCCAGTTCAGACAAGAAATGCAATTTAATTTTGGAACAAATATTTCTTAGCTCTTTAACATACTGTACAACAGACACAAGTGAGTCTTTTCTATCCTGATTGATTGACTGATTAGGTGCCATCACTGTTGGTTTTTAGCTATCTAGCCTCTCCTTATTTCTTTTGTTTAAAATATTTTTTATTAAAAATTTACACAGAAATAAAAGATAAGTATGAAATAATTCAAAGTAAAAGTGAGAAAAAGATAAGACAAGAAGTATGAAAAATACTATAAGTAAAAGAAAAAAGAAAAGATATATAAAGAAGCAACTTTTGAACTTCTTTGCAGCTGTTACAAACTTATTATTTCTCCTTCCATTTTAAAGATATATCATACCTTCCTTTTCCCTACATTCAACCCTTTTTAACCAGTTAATTCCCCAAATCTCCAATTTATTTTTTCCATTTTCAGCAAAAAGTCCAACAGAGACTTCTAGCTTCTAATAAAAGTACTTGTTGATCTATCCCTGATGAAAGGCCATTTTTGCCATTTTTGCAAATTCTGTTTTCTTCACAATAGTTCATTGTAGGCCTTTATCATTTTTCCAACTTCATGCATACAATAGTCTCACTTTTTGTATCATGCACAAAAAGCAATCTTCCACAAGACTTTTCTAATTAGCTATCCACAAGTCCCAATAAAAAATTGTTTTATCTGAATATTAATCTTTAATACTTTGTAACATTAAATGTATTTATATTAATATATATTTGTTTTTTCACAAGTCTATCATGCATGGTAAAAATGACTCTTCATGTTTTCCACATTTCCAAAATGATTAGAATTACCTTTACGTATCTTACCTAATTCCTCTGGTGCCGTATATCAACAGTACATCATTTTGTAATAGCTTTGTCTTAAATTGTAAATTCACAATTTAACCACATTCTCTTGCATTGATCCATCTATATATTATGCCATTCTAACACACACTCTTTAACTTGTTATTCTGTTTCAAATGTCAGCAAAAGTTTACAAACACAATAACTGAATTCATTGTGGTTTACCAATATGTACAAATCCTGCTTTAAGATTTGCTAGGAAATGTTGTGTAAGCCTTTTGAGATTAAAATTCTAGCAGAGATGAGGACAAAAGAAGACACTAAGACTTTGAAACTTTAAAAATAAAGGAAAGTGTTTAAGGGAGTTATTCATGCTCAAGCATCATACTTCTCAGCTAGATAAGTATTTGCTATAATAGACTGTGTTGCTTATTATGCTCATGTTTTGCTGTCATTTGGCCTCATCTTTTTATGTTTGATTCTTCTCTAGGAAACAGAGAGAAAGGAGTTTGTGAGAAAGACTTTATAGATAAACTCTCTGTTAATAAGTCAAGTGTTCTTAAAGAGGAAACCTAGAAATTTTCTTTGATTCCTAAATGTGATTCAAAAGCCACCACCACATATCAAAATCTCCTCCAGCACTTCAGAGACTGAACAAAAAGTCTTCTGGGAAGATCAGTTTAATTTCTGCCCAGCAGCATCTCTAAGCATTATTTATATGCTGAGTCTCACTTTACTGCTTAAACAGTGAAAAATGCCATGGACATCTCTTACCTAGATTTGGGGTACTTTAGAATAAAGTCCCCCTTTATGGATTACTGCCTTGTCGTGGCGAAGGGGCTTGCGTAACTCAATGAAGCTATAAGCTATGCCGTGCAGGGCCACCCAAGACGGACAGGTTATAGCAGAGAGTTCTGACAAAATGTGATCCACTGGAGAAGGAAATGGCAAACCACTCCAGTATCTTTGCCATGAAAACCCCATGGACAGTACTAAAAGGCAAAAAGATATGACGCTGGAAGATGAGCCCCTCAGGTCGGAAGGTGTCCAATATGCTACTGGGGAAGAGCAGAGGGCTAGTACTAGTAGCGCCAGAAAGAATGAAGCGACTGGGCCAAAGCCGAAAGGACGCTCAGCTGTGGATATATCTGATGGTGAAAGGAAAGTCCGATGCTGTAAAGATTTTTTCTCCATAGGAACCTGGAATGTAAGATCCATGAATCAAGGCAAGCTAGACGTAGTCAAAAAAGAGATGACAAGACTGAACATCGACATCTTAGGAATCAGCGAACTAAAATGGACAGGAATGGGTGAATTTAACTCAGATGACCATCAGGTATACTACTGTGGGCAAGAATCCCTCAGAAGAAATGGAGTAGCCTTCATAGTCAATAAAAGAATAGGAAAAGCAATACTGGGATACAATCCCCAAAATGACAGAATGATCTCAATTCGAATCCAAGGCAAACCATTCAATATCACAGTAGTCCAAATCTATGCCCAAACCACTGGTGCTGAAGAGGATGAAATTGACCAGTTCTATGAAGCCCTACAGCACCTTATAGAATTAACACCAAAAAATGATGTCGTTATCATCATGGGGGATTGGAATGCTAAGGTAGGAAGCCAAAAGATAACCGGAATAACAGGCAAGTTTGGCCTTGGAGTACAAAATGAAGCAGGGCACAGGCTAATAGAATTTTGTCAAGAGAATACGATGGTCATAACAACACTCTTTTCCAACAACCCAAGAGACGGCTCTACACATGGACATCACCAGACGGTCAACATAGAAATCAGATTGACTATGTGCTCTGCAGCCAAAGATGGAGAAGCTCTATACAGTCAGTAAAAACAAGACCAGGAGCTGACTGTGGCTCAGATCATGAGCTTCTCGTTGCAAAATTTAGGCTTAAATTGAAAAAAGTAGGGAAAAGCACTAGGCCACTCAGGTATGAACTAAATCATATTCCTGATGAATATACAGTAAAGGTGACAAATAGATTTAAGGAATTAGATCTGATAGACAGAGTACCTGAAGAACTATGGATGGAAGTTCGCAACATTGTACAAGAGGTAGCAACTAAAACTATCCCAAAGAAAAAGAAATGCAAGAAAGCAAAATGGCTGTCTGAGGAAGCTTTGCAAATAGCTGAGGAAAGAAGGGAAGCGAAAGGCAAAGAAAGAGAAAGATACACCCACCCAATTGAATGCAGAATTCCAGAGAATAGCTAGAAGAGATAAGAATGCCTTCTTAAATGAACAGTGCAAAGAAATAGAAGAAAACAACAGAATAGGGAGGACCAGAGATCTCTTCAAGAAAATTGGAGATATGAAGGGAACGTTTCATGCAAAGATGGGCATGATAAAGGACCAAAATGGCAGAGACCTAACAGAGGCAGAAGAGATTAAGAAGAGATGGCAAAACTACACAGAAGAACTATACAAGAATGAGCTTAACATCCCAGATAACCACAATGAGATGGTCATGACCTCGAACCAGACATCCTAGAATGTGAAGTGAAATGGGCCTTAGAAAATCTGAGCAACAACAAAGCTAGTGGAGGTGACAGTATTCCAGCTGAGCTATTCAAAATCTTAAAAGACGATGCAGTACAAGCGCTACACTCAATTTGCCAGCAAATTTGGAAAACTCAACAATGGCCACAGGTTTGGAAAAGGTCAGTTTACATTCCAATTCCAAAGAAAGGCAATGCCAAAGAATGTTCAAACTATCGCACCATTGCACTCATTTCACATGCTAGTAAAGTTATGCTTAAAATCCTACAAGCTAGATTCCAGCAGTATGTGGATCGAGAACTACCAGAAGTACAGGCAGGATTTCGAAGAGGCAGAGGAACTAGAGATCAAATTGCCAACATACGCTGGATCATGGAGAAAGCTAGGGAGTTCCAGAAAAACATCTACTTCTGCTTCATTGACTATGCAAAAGCCTTTGATTGTGTGGATCACAACAAATTGTGGCAAGTTCTTAAAGAGATGGGAGTACCAGACCATCTCATTTGTCTCTTGAGAAACCTATATGCGGGTCAAGAAGCAACAGTGAGAACCGAACACGGAACCACTGATTGGTTCAAAATTGGAAAAGGAGTCCGGCAAGGCTGTATACTGTCGCCCTGCCTATTTAACTTATATGCAGAGCACATCATGAGAAAGGCAGGGCTAGATGAATCAAAAGTTGGAATTAAGATTGCCGGGAGAAATATCAACAACCTAAGATATGCAGATGATACCACTCTAATGGCAGAAAGTGAAGAGGAACTAAAGAGCCTCTTGATGCGGGTGAAGAAGGAGAGTGCAAAAGTTGGCTTGAAACTCAACATTAAGAAAACCAAAATCATGGCATCCGGCCCTCTCAATTCCTGGCAAATAGATGGGGAAGAAATGGAGGTAGTGACAGATTTTATTTTTCTGGGCTCAAAGATCACCTCAGATGGGGACTGCAGCCAAGAAATTAAAAGACGCTTGCTCCTGGGGAGGAAAGCTATGGCAAATCTAGACAGCATTCTAAAAAGCAGAGACATCACCCTGCCAACAAAAGTGCGTATAGTCCAGGCCATGGTTTTCCCAGTTGCAATGTATGGCTGTGAAAGTTGGACCATAAGAAAGGCTGAGCGCAAAAGAATTGAGGCCTTTGAACTATGGTGCTGGAGAAGACTCCTGCGAGTCCCTTGGACTGCAAGGCGTTCAAACCGGTCAGTCCTAGAAGAGATCAACCCTGACTGCTCTTTAGAAGGCCAGATCCTGAAGTTGAAACTCAAATACTTTGGCCACCTAATGAGAAGGAAGGATTCACTGGAGAAGAGCCTAATGCTGGGAAAGATTGAGGGCAATAGAAGAAGGGGACGACAGAGAATGAGATGGCTGGATGGAGTCACTGAAGCAGTAGGTGTGAATTTAAATGGACTCCAGAAGATGGTAGAGGACAGGAAGACCTGGAGGAACATTGTCCATGGGGTCGCAACGGGTCGGACACGACTTTGCAATTAACAACAACAAGAATAAAGTCATTAATGTTCCACTAACATTTTGCAATATTTAAATTTTTCAAATAATTCAATGTAGCAAGGTTTGTTTTAACCAAATTTATTGTCCTGGAGGTGACTAGGTACAAACAACTATTTCCCTTTTAATTATTATGTAAAACAAATGGGCAGACTTCAGAATTGTGGAATCAACTTTGTTCATTCATGCTAGCTGAAAATGCTTCAAGATGTAGTATCATCACTTCTGGAGAGTTGGAATTAGAATTAAAAGTAAGAACTATGAAATCCAGAATTTTTTTCAAGTACCAGAACAGAATATTTCTGAATCAATATCTAGTTAGATTCATTCCCAGTTCTTAACTTCAGCAATAGTCAATGTGCAGTCTGTTGCTTATAGAATCATCCATAGTTCAAGGCTAACAGCAAATAACTTTATCCATCTATTTATTATTTGTGAGAATTAGTAAGTTTTTTAAGAACTACAGAGGGATGTAATATAAAAGAATAGGAAGAATATTTTTCACAGCTGCTTCACTCCATTTTAAGTCTTTTATGTGGCAGACTTTACACTGTTTAATTTATTTACACAACCTTATTCATCTTTTATATCATCTGAATATATTTGCAAGAGACAGTGACGTAGTAACCATGGATGTCCTATGAGACAACGTGGTAAAACATGGTAACATGGAAAGCAATCCTGATTCTGCTTCATGAAAACCCTACTGGTTTGATAGAGGCAACAACCTAGCTATGAACTGTAATGAGCTTTACCAATGTTATTTGCATTTTTGAGAACTTTATTTCAGCTAAAGCTAAATCTCCCTCAAATGGGGAGTGAATCTGCAAACTTATCAGATTTTCTGATATTCTCTAGAGTGCTGCAGTATAATTGCATCTCTCTCATTTCATGCTGACTAGGGAGTCCTGGCACAATATAATTGAAGAGCACTCAGTCATGGAAGAATGCATACGTGTACTCAACTGGGAATAAGGTTTATAGCAAGCCTATTTGTGAGGAGACATATATGGGACTACCTTGTAGGAAGCATAAAAGTTCAATTCATTTAAAAGTTGGATTTAGGAACAGAGTCCACCTTGAGCTAATTTCTTAAGTGAAATTTGTTCCTTAAAAGAATTGTTCATGAAAGGGATGGAGTGCTCAGAGAACACAACTGTTCTATTCATCCACAGTAAAAGATGAACATAAGAGGCAGCTGATTCACCCCCTTGAAAACTACAAAAGCTAGCTTTGAAGCTGGCATCCCTAAGCATGATGTTGACAGCCATTCATCTGAGCCTCTTGGATCCACTTTGAAGTTTTCTTCTCTCCCATTTTTAAAAACTCTTTGCAGACAGCTATATAAAAAGAGAAAGCATCATAAAGTGTTCTTTCTGTTTAAACATTTTAACATGATAATTTTCTCTCCCTTTTATATTTCACATTTGCTTTCTAACTAATATGAGCCCTTATTCTACAGTTCAAAAGTAGAAACATCTTCTCAGGCTGTTGACCAGATTCTGCTGATGTCTGTATGTTATTTTTGCAAATAGATGATGACATCATGTAACATACAAATGACACATAAATATTTTGACAATAACCCTATGAAAATGAGATATGTTGATACTCAGTGGTTTTAGAAAAAGCAGTTCAAGCGGCAAGCTGGTGAAAGCCCAAATTATCATTAAAGGTGGATTTTTTCTCCTTTTTCAAATAAATTATTATTTAAAATTGTATCCTAAGGTTACAATAAATTGAGCATAATATAATGATAAATATAAAAATTATAGAACATTTAATAATAATAAAGTTGAAAGAGAACTTGGAGGTCATTGAGACCAACCCCCTGCTCAGGTAGGAATATTTTTTAATTATTTAATATAAATAATAATCCAAATATAGTAACATTACTATAACATCAATTCATGTAGAATTTCCATACTCTTTGCATTCTTCAAAAATGCTGTCAAAATATCCCTGACAGTCATAATTCATCAGTTACAAGGCATAAGTCATGTTAACAATAACTTTGGAATTATGTATGGTTTTAAGTGTAACATAATTTTAAGTACAGAAAGAGACTCCTTCAAAAGAATATCAGGGTCAGTCAGTCAAATGTTGTAGATAAGATCACATTAGTGAAATGAGTGCATAATTTATGCTTGAACAAAAGGTTTTCTCTACACATAGAAAGCATTGTAACTGAGAGAATATGAGCATTGTTTTATTTTCTATATTCTTTTTGTGGCTGAAGCCCAATTTCCCTTATGAAAATATCAACAATTCTATGTAAGAGACAGTGGTTCACTTATAAAAAGATGCCATCATAGTTTCCTTTTTATGAATTAATCATTTCCTTTGAAAATATTTTCTTTTCCTAGCCTGTAAGCTCTCAGGGAAGACATAGCTAGCTCTGTGTTATTAAAGCAGCCCTGAATTTTATTATTAAAAGACAGTGAAAATGTACGATATCATAAATGAATGGTATGTATGAACTTCCGAAGGAAGTCTATACAGGTATTGTGATGCAGGGATTTGGGCATTAAGGATCCAGTTGAGAGCATTTGGATAAGAATATAAAGAAGGGGAAACAACAAAGACAAAGATATCACTGTTCAGATTGTGCTATATATTGTCAAACTAGGCAGAAGGTCTGGATGATGCTCTCCTATGTCAGATTTCAGAATTTCAGAGAGCAGAAACATAGCAAAGATGGAATAATTCAGTTACCCAGACATCTGTTGGAAAGCTATCTTGGATAAGATTGCATGGTCCCAAAAATTCCTTGTGGTTTTGCTGACTGATTCATTTTATAAAAGTTTGAAGAAGAAATAAATGAACTTGCTCTCTTAGATGTGATCCCAGCAATTGGGAATTGCTGATTGAAGAGATAAAAGCAGAAGGAACATTGGGAGGAAGTTATTATGTAACATTGGGTTTTCAGATACCGCAGAATCTAATGTACATGCACACTAAATGCAGGTCACCCAATTTCAAAAACAAAGTGCTAGGCAGGATCTCATGGCTAGAAATCTTCAAGCTAAAGAAAGTACAAGAAAGTTGAAAACATCTGAAAATGTCTTTCAAAATTTTGAAGGAGTTTATGTACAGTATGTCATCTCAGAGCTTCTGAATGGACATCTACAAAATAAATTTCAGCATGGGCAAATACATAGTCATACACGTGATTATGAAAAATCAGAGTGTCTATAAAGATTCTCAGTCATCCAGGTCATGGCTGTCCCAAAGGTGCTTTTTCATGAGGCAACTGGACTTTCTTGTTTTTCTTTGAAGATGTTTTGCTTCTCATCCAAGAAGCTTCTTCAGCTCTGACTGGTTGGTGGGGAATGGAAAGGTTTATATTCCTTGCAGACAGCTGGTCATTTGCATTCTTTTAGAGAGTCATTGAGGCTACTTGGAGGTTTACCTGTGTCCTCAGAGTTACCAGAGTAGTGCAACTGTGTGTGGAGCCTTTTTGGCTGCAGGGTGTTTTTTCTGCCCTATGTCCTTTCACTGTTGAAGACAGGTGCAGGCTATTGGGGATGAGTCGGTGTTGAAAAAGAAAAACAAGAGAGTCCAGTTGCCTCATGAAAAAGCACCTTTGGGACAAGCATGATCTGGATGACTGAGAATCTCCATAGACATTTAGCTATGCACTTTGGCATGAACACCCTTTGAATGGTGAGGGAGCATAAATGGATTTTGAGAAAACATTGCAGACTACAGGAACCATTTGCGCTTCAGTCTGAGATGCAGACAACACAACTTTGGGGGGGGGGGGAAATGCACCTTTTGAAAAAATCAGAGCATGAGTATAGACCAGAGAAAAAGGATCTAAATGGGTTGTTGATTTTTTTTGAGGTCACAAACTGAACAAAGTCAAAATATGATAGCGCAATAAAAAAATTGCAATCAGAGGCTTCAATCACAGAAATACAATATAATACCAACAGAAATGCAATATAGTATCAAGATCAAGAAATATCATTGTTCCTCTTTATTCTGTGTTGGTAAGTTCATACTTAAAATATTATGTCCTGTTCTGGGCACTGCATATGTCCAGATGATAATAAAAATTTAAAATGGTTCAGGAATGGTTGAGGAAATTGCATATATTTAGCTTGGAAAAAAGTGGAGTGGGGAAATACGATCTCTGTCTTCAAGTATCTTAAGGACTATCATGTAGAAAATGGGGTAAGGTTGTTTAAGGATGTTTCAGAAGATAGGACAAGAAACAATGGGTTTAAATTATTCAGAAATAGACTTCAGCTGAACATCAGGGAAAAAAATGTTCCTGATGGTAAAGAGTTGTTACAATGCACAGGCTGCCTCTAAAAGTTATGATTCTCCTTCACTGGAGGACTTTAAACAGAGGCTGGATGGCCATCTATTTTGGATGCAGTAATAGTGGATTCTTGCACTGGGCAGAGAGTAGGACTAGATGCTTTCCAAGGTGCTTGTTCACAAGTGTCACCTCAAAATTGGAGAAGAGGAAAACATCAGCGGCAACATTCATTTCATTTACCTTGTAGAAAAAAATAATAAAATGTCATAACCTTTGTTTTAGTTAAATAAAAGGTGATTTAGCACATCTGCTCAGCATGCCCTTACCAGACTGACATAATTCTGATGAATGGGAAATGGCCTCAGGCAAAGCAGTTTTCCTTTCATTGCCAGTACTTCTGATATAAATTGCTTTTAGTGCCCTAATTCTCTCTACCAGCCTACAAGGACTGGTTGACAGTTTAATGCAGAGGTCTTCAAACTTGGCCCTTTTATGACTTGTGGACTTCAACTCCCAGAATTCCTCAGCCAGCATGCCTGGCTGAGGAATTCTGGGAATTGAAGTCCACAAATCATAGAAAGGCCAAGTTTGAAGACCCCTGGTTTAATGAAACCTGCTGTGCACTGAGGGAGCCTGAACTTAGAATATACCAATTCCTTCATTCCACAGTGGAGCTCCACTGCAGCATCCTATTGTAAGTGTGTTCTTTCAATAGGGTGGCTGTTGCTGTGATTATTATTATTACTATTATGCTATTGAATATTCCAACTCCCAGTGTCTTACAACAAAACAAAATACAATGGAAACATCTACTGTAAGAAAATAAACATATAACACATCCAAGATAAGAAAAGAGACTTTACAAACTGAGATCTGAAAAGTCCACCTAGAGTAGAGGTGTCAAATTGCCGGCCCACGGGCCAGATGCATCACACCAAAACCATGCCCACCCCATTAGCGGTAATGAGAAAAAAGTCACGATACGTCGTGACATGTCACGTGAGTTTGACACCTGTGACCTAGAGCTTCTCTGCAAAGCATCAGAAATGGTCTTGTAGGTCCTGTTCAAGGGAAGAACTTTCCTCATGACATGTTCATAACCTAGGAATCCAGTTCCTCAAATTGGCATTCCTTTGCCTGCCCTTGACTGAATGTAGGCTAGACTATGAGTTGAAAAAAAAGTTGTAAAAGGCAATGGAAAACCACTTCTGTGTTATTAGTAAGAAAAATCCATTGATGTGTTACCAGGAACTGAACTTGTGAATTGTTAATTTTACATAGGGCTGTCTGGTAGCTGAGAGGCAGGCATATCTTTTACATCTTCAGAAAATAGGTCTGAAAGAATTTCCCTTACAGACAACTTTTTACAGGGTTGCCTTCTGGAGAAATGCCATTTTTGCTTATTGAAGGCCACAAAAGATAGGTAAAGAGGTTTTTGAGTACTAGGGATAGCAGAGGTCTTTGTAAAACATTTAAAAATATGTCTATAGCTCAAATGACCATTGGCTGCATTTTCTTTTTTTTTTACTGAATGTGTTTCCCATGGAAAGAGGTTTTCTCTAGAAGACAGTAGGAAT
Source organism: Crotalus tigris (assembly GCF_016545835.1). NCBI lineage: Eukaryota > Metazoa > Chordata > Lepidosauria > Squamata > Viperidae > Crotalus > Crotalus tigris. The sequence goes on from NW_024096483.1 coordinate 581,478, forward strand.
AAAGTGTAAGTTTGTTTGTACTTTTATAATTGTCACTTAACTATAAAGCTAATCTCTTTTTAGAATTTTACAATCTTGGGAATAGTGCTCCCCAATCCAACTAGACGTAGTCTCTCTTTCTGACAGATCATAGATTTATGACTGTCCAGAAGGCTTCCCAGATTTATTTTTTCACCAAGAGGAACGGTCTCTGCTTCTGATTTGTCAACAACTGCTAATAAGACCAAATTCAAGTGAAAGGTTTTTGGATAGCAAGAATGCTACATATAGCTAACAGGCAAGGTGAAGTTGTGTTTTATTACTGCCATCTTCTGATAGTAATAATAATAGCAGTTGCTGGTGTTGAGGCAAATTTGCTTCCGTGTACATGGTTGCCCTCTCTTTCATTGGTGGAATTAATCATTATGGGCTATTTATAATATTGCATTACTAATCTTCTAGAGCAACCATACATAACTTTATCAAGCAGAAGACAGATTACTGATTTCATACAGTGCTTCAAGACCCAATTTTTAAATACTATAAATGCTTTAAAAAGTAAAAACTGGCCCCAAACTCATAAAAGCTCATATAAGGATATAAAGGTGCTCTCATGATCTTTGAGCCATTTATTATTAATATTAATAATAAAGTTTGGAAGTTAGAACATCAGGCAAGTCATCAGTCCCTAAACTGCTAAGTCCTGTTAAGGCAATAATGTTCCTGTCTTTTTTTCCCCCTCTGGAGAAATCCATTTTTTCAGATTGGCAGTTCGATGTCCACAGGTGTGGATCCCAAAAGCCAAGGTGAGAGCATCAACTGTGCGATTAAGCCCTGCTGTTGTCAAGCGCCAGGGAAATCAGAAGTTCCAGGCAGTTCAAGTGGGTATAAAGATCTATTGCAAGCTCAAGCTCTCCACAAGAATCTGACCTACTAACCTTCCAAGCAAATTGGCAGTAGGTAAGAGTCAATTGAATTCAAGGTGAGCTGAATGTAGATCGGTTGTGGGCACAACGAGACCCATGACTGATGATATGTTTGACCCCTCCCTCAGTCTAAGCCTGGTCGTCTCCTGAAATCCTGTTTTATAATCCAATTCATGTAAAAAGGGGGGTGGGGCATTGATTGCATGGCCACTGCTGCCTCGTGACTTATATATATTATGCTGTAAGCTAACTAAAATTGTTTAAGACAAGATGGGGGTGCCAAATAAATTTAATAAAAATATCAAATTTAGAAACTGCCTATCTCACTCACATAGCAACTCTAAGTGATGCACAGTTAAAAACATAAAACCCATATAAATATTATATATCTCACTAAGATGCAGTTAAGACAATAGAATAATTAAAGTTAAAAAGGTAGGGGGGAGGGATTTCAAGATGCTAACCAACTCCAAGGTTGTGTGTCCATCTTTGATACCAAGCAAGGTCTTTAGATACTCCCAAAAGGCCAAGAGAGTGGGGTCCCTCATCACCTCTAGGTGAAAAATAGTCTAAAGTGCAGGGGCAACAGCAAGGAGAGCAATTATCAAGCAACTGAAAAATTTTAATTGATGCGGTCTGTAATATACCCTCCCCGCATGATCAAGTGAGACAGGCTGGTGTAATGGGGAGAAAAGATCCCGCAGGTAGCCTGGGCCCAGGATTTTTTTTTTTTTTTTATCCTTGTTGCTTAACAAAACTAGCAACTGGAATCAATAAATGAAAAACCAAGGAAGTTAAAATAGACACTACTGCTTAAAAGGACAGAAGTCTATACCCAGAGGGAGAGAGCTATATCTGTGATGGTTAACCTCTGAACTATGAAGTCCCTGTGAAATTTATCCTTGCCTTGAACTATCTAAGTCCCCATAATCAGGTTGCTCTTGCATCTTAGAATCTGATCTGTAGCATCAGAAGTAACCAACCTCTCAACTCATATTGCTTTACAGATACAAGCAGAAGTTTCTTGCAGGATACCACAAGTTGTCTGTGTGATCAACAGGTCTTCTCTTAAGCCATACAGGAGAATATAGATTGTGAAAATATATGTGGATTCTTTTATAGCTCTCTGTGACATGTGTTCTGGGTTGGAATTTGTCCTACAACTCGATCAGGCCAAACATAAATGTAGGTCCTACTGATTGAATTGTAGATTGCTTATATTCGCTCAGAAGATATTCTTTGTAGGGCAATTTACAGGGAGGTATTTTTTTTTAATAAAAATTGAAAACTCACTCATCTGTATGAATCTTTTCTTGATTTTGTTTGTGTCTAAAATAATAATTTGATAAATTGATTTTGTTTGATGTTTTCAACAGTTTATACTTTATTATATTCATTATAACTGTTATCGTACACTGTTTTTTAATGAAACACATGTAAAACACTGCAAATAAATAGAGCAATGATATTAAGAATGACATCCCCAGTGAAAACACCAACAGTACAGAGGAAAAAAGTGTGAATTTCAGCAAGATAAGCACTGAAACCAAAGGAAATATAGACTGTAATTCGCACACACTGAGCCATAAATTAATGAAACTCATTTAACCTGGAAAGTTGAATGAACTATACATAGGAAGTTGTTTATGGTTCAGTATCTTTCAGGAATAGAAAATTTCAAGAGTCTAGAAAATTAGGCTGAGTACTCAAAATCAAATTTGCTAATTGAGGACATACATCTCATCCAAACTCAATCATTATAACAAAATCAGGATATTGGAATTGAAAAGGGGTTTGTTAAGATTGCCTGGTCTATTTTGAAGTTGTGTTTATTCATTTAACTAACAGCAGGACAGGTTGAGAATCAGATACAGGACAATATATGATATCCACCTCTGTTTGTCTCTCTCTGTCTACCTTTTGTCTAGCATCTCATAAGTGCATAAAGATTATGCAGTTTCCTGTGCTATTCAGGTACGATCCTGATATTTATGTTTCAATCTTTTTTTTTTTTAATATACCCATGATGCAGAGAGATCTGACTCTGTCATGGCTCTTCAGAATCTTCTGCCCTTTCAAGTTTTTCTTTCCCTCCCAAAGTCCTTCCTATTTCATTTTGGCTTACCCAGAATTAAGTCACTCATTCTCACCTCTTTGCTTGTATCTTTCCTTCAAGAATCAGTCATGAAATTCCCAGTTGAAGGATCCATCCACTCACACTTTAGTGTATGTGATGCTCCCCCTCTAAATTTTTCATGCTGCCAGTTGTCAGATATTCACTTAATTACCTGGTGAGTTTCCTGATGTCTTGTGTTATGTGTACAATAGATAACAGATGGCTTACTGAGTGGGGGAGCACACTGTGAGCAAAAGACTTTGTTGTTTATCAATCTCAGGAAAAAAGAATATGGAGGAAGGGGGAATATTTTGTGGACTAGGTAAACATTAAGCAATTCAGAAAATCATTTCCAGCTCATCAGGGGTCCCAATTCTCTGTCTTAACAAAATGAGAGGTGGTAGCAGCACATTGATAGGTGTGAGTTCTGTGAATGCTGGCTTACTAAAAGAAGTTTAGGTAAGAATCCTGTTTTTTTGTGAGAAGATAAGAAAAGTGGGTAATCTTAGATCAAACCTGAAAGGAGTAAAAAAAAATATTTGTCCAGCTTGCACATCAGCAAGGATAACAAATATTTAGTTGGTACACTCAACAAGCATCCAGTATTCTCTGCATTCTGAACTTAATGAAAAATAACAGAATAGTTTGAAAGGTAACAATTACCACATTAAGTAGGATTTAATTGTGGCATGAACTGGCCATTTAGAAAAGCCCCAAGTGCAAATGGCCTTCAGAAAGGGGCCTAAATATGAACCTGAATTCTACTTTAGGCTGTAGATATTTTTTTCTGTTGCCTGTGCTGTTGTTATTGCTACCTGTTGTTTGGTTCTTTAGGGATAACTGGATTTTTCCACCAAAATGCTTGACGCACAGGCTGGTACACATTTTAGCCTCCAACTTTGTTCTCAGTGTGCTATCCCCTATGGGAGAGGTATGCTATCCCTCAAAACTGACTGCCTTTGATTAAATTTAAGCTTGTCTTCCAGCTGGAACTCTTTCAGGTTAACCGTCCCTAATTGTTTTGGACAGGAACCATCTGTTAAATCTCTTGGTTCCCAAGGAACAGAACAGAGCAGAACGGTAAGATTGAAGAATAATGTTGTGGGTGAGGTGTTTCATGAGGACATGAAACTACGCCATGATAGCTAATTGACCACATGTTAGTACAAAGGTAGAGATCTATCCTGAATCTCTAATCAGTGATTGACTAGGATCCAACACGTAAGGAAGCTTTGAACTGTAAATCTGGAATAGTCTCTTTTTCTCTCTGAATTTCTCTGAGATGTTTTATGTCAGTCATTTAATGCTACTTAGGTCCTCTTCAACAACAAAATGTAATAAATTGACATTTCCTCCAGCCTTAAAAGTATATAAACAAATTTTAAGATGAAGGTGCTTGCAGAGAGGGCTAAACTGACAGCCTTGATTAGAGAAAAGATATTATTTAAGATTAATGCTGATTGGAAAGCCCTTTTGGACCTTTTTGCACAAAAAAGAAAAAAATGAAATTATGATATATGGATTTTATGACTAGAAAAATAGTAAAAGACACAAAAAATTAAAAGTTATACTGTAACCATAAAGAGTTTAGTTGAAACAGATATTGGGAGCTCTGTTCAACTCTGTTATTCTGTTAGTTTAAATATATAATTGTTACAAAAAAAATCAGAAATAATTTCTTCATATTTCTTTTTTCTGTACTTTTGATGGTGCATGTGGGCTGCTTGTGTGTCGAGTCTGATGCATGCATACTTCGTCCACACTGGTTGTGATGGTGCTGCTCGGCTTGTGGCACTGCTAGGCTTGTGATTGGTCATGTGGTTGTGCACTGAGTGCTTATTGTGGGCGGCGATCATTATGTTTCATTACACAACTGACGTGTGTGGGTGTGTGTATAGTGATTGACTACGTGCAAAAGATGAATAATTTATTTTAAAAAATCGGTGAATTGAAAATCTTTTTTTAAATTGTAGTGTAAAATTGACTGTGAACATTTGCCTTAAATACAATAAATTAAATTTATGTTAAGAACTGAATATATAATTTTTTTACTAAAAGATTAACAAGTGAGTTCAGCACCTTTTTTCTTACAAAAAAAGCACTGAGTATATGTGCTTTATTCATGGAGTGAAAAGCTGTCAAAAAAAAGTCAGACTAGTGGCTGTGACCTTACAATCAAAGTTTGCCTGTTTTTTAAAAAAATACCTGTTGCATGTGTTATATACATGAAAAAGGTGGAGCTTTGATATTGCAGTCATATCTGTCATTTTGACTGTTTTGACCCCTCTCCAGGGAATCCCCCTGTAACCTTGCCAGATTTGTTTAGTCTACAACAAGGGTAGGCATCTGTGGCAACTTTATGTTACCTCAGGAATTCTGGGAGTTGAATTCCACAGGTTGTAAAGTTGCCATAGTTGCCCATCTTACTCTACAGTATTGGTGTTTTAAGAAAATACTATGAAGAAATAGAGTTTGAGAAAGTGGTCAGGTTGTAGTGCTTGACTGGTTGTCAATGCTATGAATTTCCTGGAGAAGAGTATATGAGAGATGAATAACTCCATTTATGAGCAGGATGATGACCAGTAATGTCTACAGATATCATAAAAAAGACAAAATGTTGCCATGATTTTGTGATTACAGCTTGGTCCATTTTTTATATACATTGTACACAATGTACATAAAAAATGTCTGGAGCTTCATATATACTGTCACAGCCACCATTTTGACTTTTTGATACAACCTGTGGAACAACCTCTAAGGCAGGAGTTCCCAAACGTTTGGGCACCAGGGATCAGTTATGTGGAGAGAGGTTTTTCTGCAGATCGGAGGGGGTGTGGTTTTGTATGCTGCCTGCACCTCGCAGATGGGGCTTTCTTGTTTGTTCGGACCAGTTGCTGGCATGCCACAGCCCGGTACTGGTCCATGGCCCAGGGGTTGGGGACCACTGCTCTAAGGATGTCATTTGGGGGGAGGGGTGAAGATGAAATAGGTTCTGGAGTTAGTGCATATAGGTAGTCCGTAATCTATAGTACAACCATAATTGAGTCTGGCAGTTTTCAGAAACCAGAGATTAACACTGGTTTATGACAAAATCATTGTAAATCACATTCATGTGACTCCAGTCCAGGGCACTGCAAATGGCTCTAAATGGAAGCTGGGTGCATCCAAAATGCAGTCATGTGACCGGAGGAGGGCAATGTCAGAACATTTAATCCAGGTCATAAATCCCTTTTGGAGGGTTCTATTGAAATCTCAAATAGTTGCTAAGCAAACAGTTGTAAGTTGAGGACTATTTGGACAATGTTTCAGTCTAGATTTCTTTATGAATTGTATTTCTTCGCTGAAACCTATTTAGATTTATTTTTTTTATTTTCCATCTCTCATCTACGCATTTGCCCAGCACCCATTCTAACAATTTTATATACTGGCCCTTCTCATTTATGTCCCACAAGCTGATCCTACCATGTATTTGAAACAGAGAATTAAAATGGCATTTCTAAAATCCAGATTTACTATATCCAAGAATGCAGCTGAAATGGCCACAGCTGTATAGGAGAAGCCTTGGCTTTGGTTTTCTTCCAGGATTGTTCCTTCTTGATTTATATGTTCTTGTCTCTGCACAGTAACTCACTCACATCAGTGTAAATCAGGGTTAAACAGCTTCGTCTTTCATTTAGGCCAATATCCTGTCTCTAAGAGCAAGCATTCGGGGATGCCTTGAAAGGAATATAAAACATCCCAGAATGAAATATCCCTGTTCCTGGCATATTATACTTTCCCATCCCTGGAAAGACTGTGATTTTGCCAACAAGAGCTGCTTCCTGTCTTATTCAAACCCCAAAGAAGCCGCTAGCTGATGTTTTTTTCCCTTTGCCATAATGCTGCTTCTGTTTCTGATTTCTATTAAAATCACAACTTCATGTTCTGTAGAGATGCATGCTAGAGTGACATGAAGAGATGAGAGGCTGATAATTGTATTCAGAGGCCTTCCTTTAATTTCACTTAAAAGCAGTCATTGAATAGTTGTGGTACAGAACAGTGGGAGGAAGGAATGATGTTGTCATCATTCATCTCCTGCAGCCATGTTGGACTGCAACTCTGTCAGCTTTAGAGAACTGAAGTTAGAGCCCAAATTATCTAGACAGCAACAGATCAGAGTTGTTATCCTTTCCCTGTGGCCATCTTGTTCCATTCAAGTTAAACTACAATTCAAAAACTATACTATAATTGCTCCATCAGTTAAAAAAAATAGTATTTGTATCTCCCTTTATTGATGCTGTTATGATCCAGTTTTCTCTCCCACTTGGGAAATAACAGCTATTAAAGGTATAAAATATTGTATGGAGAGGTGGGGTAGGAGCTGTCAATCCTTTGTGTAAAGCAGACTGATTTAAAATAGTCCTTCCAATTATGTTGTGATGACAATTTCCAGAATTTCACACTTTCCCTAAAAGTCAATTTAAAGAACAGTTTATTGCTACTACAATATTAATAATAGTTAATAGTAGCTAGTGCTACTACAATATTAATAATAGTTATAAAATCTGTGCATTGACATAATTTCTATCTGTCAACTACAAAAGACCACACTGCTTGAATCTGACTTACAGTATATTATATCAATACATTACAACATCCCAAGATCTTGGATATGAAGGCCACATCAGCTGAAGAACTGGCAGTTGTGATTTCATATTTTTGCGTATATAATAAATGATAGGGCTAAAATGCCAAATCCAGTCTGAACATCTGGCCGACTGTGTGATGAACCATAATAGTTAATAATTCAAAATAATGCAATCAAGGCCCAAATTGAAAAATCATCAAATGATTCAAAGTACAAATTGTGCAAAGAGGCAGAAGAAACAGTAGATCTTATACTCATGGAAGAAGATTGCACAAATTGATTATAAACAATAATATAACACAGTTGTCAAAATGATTTCCTGAAACATCTTTACAGTTATCATGTGCCAATAATAAAAAATTGGTGGGAACATATAGTTGAAACAGTAGTTGAAAATGAGCAGATAAAAATATTGTGGCATTTCTGAATACAAACTGATGGCTCACAACATATCACATTTAATTGTGATTGGAAAAAAAAGTGTGGATAATTGATGTCACAATACCAGAGAATAGTGGAATAGAAAGAAGGCAAAGAATTGCAGAGGATCAGAAAGTATCAAGATCTGAAAATCAAAGTTAAAATACTATGGCATAACCTTGCATACTGGTTATCTGCACACTGGATGTCATACCAAAAAATCATGGACAGCACTTTGTCAATCTGCGCATTGGCAACATTTCCATGTCAATTCAAAAGACCACACTTCTTGGGTCTGCACATGTAATACACCAATACATCCCTAGACTCTTGGGAAAAAATCCAGTGCATATGAAAGCCATCACCAACTAAAGAACTGGCAGCTGTGATTTCACATTTTTATATAACAATAAAAATAATAAAAAATTGTCGATAAGAAAGACAAAATGTCTGGATAGTGGATGTGGCAGTGCCTGGAGATAGGAGAATAGAAGAGAAAGAACTGGAGACGATAACAAAATACAAAGATCTACAAATAGAAATAGAATGCCTGTGACAAAGGCAAGCAAAGGTAGTATCAGTAGGAATAGATGCCTTGGATGCAATCCCAAAACAACTGGAGCAACCATTTGGACAGCATTGGCATTAAGAAATTCACCATCAGTCAATTGCAAAAGGCGGCTTTACTGGGATCAGCTTCCATCCTGCAACGATATCTATAACACCATCCAACATCCACATCTGCCTATCCCAGGTCCTTGGTAAGGACTTGATAGGTGGACAAAAATGTCACTCAGTCTGAACATCTGGCTGACTATGCTATTATTATTATTATTATTATTATTATTATTATTATTATTACTACTACTACTACTACTACTACTACTACTACTACTACTACTACTACTAATATAGCAATACTACTCTTTCCATAAAGTATCTTCAATTCTGAATATTTAAAGCAAAACTACTGCTTAGAACATTAAGATGGCTTCTCGTAGTCATGTCCAGACTTACTTACTCATTTATTTTCCACTTTTCTCATATACAATTCAAGGCAGCTAGCATACATAATTCTTTTTCCTCCTCCAGCTCTTCTCTACAACAACTGTAGCTGCACGAACTTTAAAAAAGATTGGCTGCTTTAACAATTCGGAAAAAAACACTACAAAAGTGTTTTCCATGCTTCATGTTTTAAAGCAGAGGTCCCCAACCTTTCGGGCACCAGGGACCAGTTTTGTGGAGAGAGGTTTTTCCGTGGACCAGAGGGTGTTTGGTTTTGTGTGCTGCCTGCATCCCATGGATGGGGCTTTGCTATTTTGTGCAGACCAGTTGCTGGCATGCCACAGCCCAGTACTGGTCCACGGCACAGGGGTTGGGGACCCCTGTTTTAAAGTACTTATTTTGGAGAAAGCTGAGATCTCATTTGAGAAAGCTGAAACCATATTATTTGTCAGTTTTTTCCAATGTGAGTAATAATTTGAATCTTGCATGATTCAGTGAACTCACAAGATTATGGTCATTTTTTTTAGCGTTTTTGAATTCAATGAGTGGAGAGTGAGTAGATACTATCTAGGGATTTAACAAGTGCCCTGGCACATGCTGCTATAGCATTACTAGCTCCTGGCATTTATAATTTATAATTATTTCAATAATTTTTGTCATAGCACAAGGGAAACCTTATCCAATCTTGGTTGCACCATATGGACTTTGTCTATACTTTTTAGCCAACATAGTATATAGTAGGAATAAGAAACGTATTGCTCCTCTGTTGTTGAATTATGATTGTCGGCAATACCAGATAGTCTGGCCAAAGATAAGCAAGGCTGAGTATTGCAGCTTAGCAGCATTTGAAGAGCCACAGGCTCCCCTGCACCATTACTGCTTTAAAAAAATATTATTAACACATAGATGTAGAAAGAATGGCAGAACCTGGGGGTGGAGTTGAAAGAGGAATAAGCCTAAAATCCCTATGTAGCCACAAGCGAAATAAGTCCAACCCCCCTTGAATTCCGTTGACCTTCATCTAACCCCAAGCAGGTACTAATGTTAGTTGAGAAGGTTTCTGTTCATAGATATGATTAGCAATAAATTGGTTAATTTCACATGTGAACCCGCTCCTTAGTGTCTGACAATACAATTGTAATCATCTCATTATTAATGGGAATATCCAAACAGATAAGGAACTATGATCAGAAAAACTGTGTTCTAAGTTGTGATTAGAAAAGTATGAGATATTTTACTAGTGCTCCAATTTGAGCAGAGAGGCCTAGTTTCAAAATGTCTTCCAAGGGAAAAATGCATTTCACTAAAAATATCTCATGGTGGGAGTAAGTGGGGTTCTTCTGGTTTGGAGGCAGGTGCCAAAGTGCCATAAACAATTTGTCTTTCATTGCACAGGGAAGTTTCAGATAGCCCAGGAGGCTTCAGAGTGATGAAAAGATGTGTAACAGAAAACATAACTATCAGTAGGGGCATATTTGGTATCTCCAATAATAAAGTAAGCTCAAAAAGAACAGCCAAGAAAAACATAAAATCTCAAGCACTCTGAAAATAACTTAGAAAATCAAAAATGCATGCAGCAAGAGAGAAAAAAACATTTGAAAAATTGAAAAACCAATTTCAGCACCACATTAAAATTCCCTTCCTATCTTTATGTAGGGCATAAGGTTTCATAACAGTCCAAAGCCAGAATTATGTAATTTTTTTTTTGTTTCTCAAGCTAGTAAAGATTAACATATAGAAACCATAAGAAATGTGCACAAATCTTAAAGGGGAGGAAAAAAAAACCATTTTCATGTATATCATGCTTTCTAGATATAAAGAAAGGAGGAGCAAGACATCAAGAGTTAAAATGCATTTTATAGTTATTCTTAACCAGATTTCAATTATTTATTAAATCATTCTTGTGAAAAATTTAAACCCATTTCTTCTGTGATTAAAAGGGAAGCATCAGAGTGCTGTTGCCGATAATGGACAATCTTCATGCCTGGGTCACAGGTGGACTCTTCCATGCTTGATTTATTTTATTGCCCAAAAGAGTAGGAGGAACTGAAAGAAGGGATGTTGTAAATAGTTTATTGCCAGCCTAAGTTTCAAAGAAAACAAACTCTAAATTGAAAATTTGACCTTAAAATTCCTCACCCCTAAGTTTAGTTTTAGTCACCAAGTATGTTTCTCAGGATCAAATTCCTACAAATCTGCTACATATTTTTAGAACTGCCACAAATTCAGAGGTGCTTTTGCAAGCATTGGTTTTGCATTGCAATAATAAATTATTCAGAATTCCACATACAATTGGTCAGTCTTCTCAAAACTATCTCTGGGGTAATATAGTTGTGCTCTTAGAACACAGTGGTAAAGGAATACCACCTACCCCAAACCTTTCTCAGTCCAGAAACAAAACAAAGCAACATTATTAAATGAATTAGTTTTTTATTTTTTCAGAAAAACTCCCTTAATGACTCAAACCCTGGATATGATTGACTGTGACTGTTTTTATCTTGGGAGGGGGGGCAGGGTTGGCTGGTTGCAGAATGTTTCTCTTTAGTTCTATAGATCTATTAAGTCTAGCCACAGTTCAATATATCCAGTGTGGTTTGCTTTTTTTCTATAAACATCATCAGGACACCGATTATGATTGCTCAGTGGTTTTTGCCATTGTCTCAGCAGCAGCCTCATTTCTTGAATGGGGAGGAGAGGAGGACAAATATTATTTGGGGGCTAGATGTAACCTATCAGTTTTTTATCCACTAGTTAAGTTATGAAATAGAAATTAATCTGGGTGAAAGACAATAGAAGGGAGCAAAAGTAGGAGTTACCAGAAAACATTAGAAGTGTAGGAAATTTAAGGTAAAGTTAAGGTAAAACTGTTTAGCTCAGCTACTGGGCATCCCATGCTATTTTCTTGGTGACAAGCCAGAAGTGATTTTCATTGTTTTCTTATGTAATTTTTTTCTGCATCCCAGTACATAGGCTAAAAGATTTCATGGTGGTCTCTTATAAAAATATTAGACAAGTATTATAAAATAAGTTGACTAGGTGATCCCATTTGCTGAAACAAAGGAAGAATGAGTGCCGGTAGCTTAAAAATGCATTTCAAGCTGATTAGGGCTGGAAGGGGCTCTTCACAGTTCCACGGCAACATTCTTATACATCACCCCATCCACAATCTTGAATTCAATCCAGATTTTTTCTGTGGAAGATTTTAAGTGTAGGATGACATAATAAGAATCCTTTTTATTATATGGCAGAGCAAGGCACAACAAAAATATTTTCAAGTTTCTCTTTATTGGCAAATTTGTCCAGGTAAGCTAAATAGAATGTTGTAAAAATTTTTGAATGAGAAAGAGCAGGTTATAATAATAATAATTAAAAAAACACTCAAATTCTTTTTCAAGTACTTGTTTTGCAGCCAGAAAATGAAATCATTTAAGAAGCAGTTCTTTCTACTCCCCATCCTGGAAAAAAAAAAAAGTATCTCTGGATATTTTCAAGATGATATACACATTTATATATTTTTCTCCATCTGCGTATCAAAGAGACACACAAATATAATAAAAAATAGTTAAGAATAATATCATTTTCTGCTTCCAGTATCACAGTAGTAATGTTTACAAATAGTTAAAGCCTGAAAGTGACAGGACCACACACACACACACAATTTCCAAAGAATGCATCCTATTGCATATTGCAGAACCCACTTCTGTATAAATATATCTAGAATTGACTCCTAAGTATGTTCTTAGGAAAGTGAAAATTGGTTTTTAAATACATAGAAATTTTCCTTGTTTTAGTGAATTCACAGGTGCCCATATCTTTTTTAGATGGTTTTATGAATGAAAAACAGTGGTTAACAAAACCCACACAGCTATTAAAAAAAGAAAAAGAATGTGTTTTAAGAAACCACTGGCTATTTCTTGGACCATTAAGTATCTTCCTTTCCCATCATCCATACATGCACAGTCTGTCTCTCATTAACAAGCTGAACATTGCCATCGAGACATGACAGCATCTGGCGCTGAATCTGTGAATACCGTAGAATTATTCATTGCCATGGTTACAAGTGCTGGAAATACTCCCCTCTCCTATTAGTGTAAACACAGATCCTTTCAAGACAGACTAAAAATCAGAGCACTTTAAGCAATTAATGAAAATTATACATTGTCTAGGTGTGAAATTCACACACATTGGAGCTGCACAGCTTTCCAGGAAGAAAGAGAGAAGGTACCCAGAAACTCATTCGGGATTAAAACAAATCAAGATCGATTTCCGATCAATAGAAGAGACGTTAGCCTGTTAATTTACTGTGATGCAGAAATAAAACAACAACAACAACCCTTCCCTTCCCCAAGCAAAACAAGAATAGCAGTAAAATGGATACCCCTGCAATTTTCTTTTGGGTTTAAATCAGTGGTTCTCAACCTGTGGGTCGGGACTCCATTTGGGGTCGAACAACCATTTCACGGGGGTCGCCAAACAACGCAGTCCGCCATTTCCCCCCCCCCCTTTCCTTAGCTGTGCTACTCCCTTTTATTCTATTGGCTTTTGAAAGCCAATAGAATAGACTCTCTTGAATAGAGTCTAATTCTTGTTGTTGTTGTTGTTAATTGCGAAGTCGTGTCCGACCCATCGCGACCCCATGGACAACGTTCCTCCAGGTCTTCCTGTCCTCTATCATCTTCTGGAGTCCATTTAAGTTCACACCTACTGTTTCAGTGACTCCATCCAATCATCTCATTCTCTGTCGTCCCGTTCTTCTATTGCCCTCAATCTTTCCCAGCATTAGGCCCTTCTCCAGTGAGTCCTTGCTTCTCATTAGGTGGCCAAAGTATTTGAGTTTCATATTCAGGATCTGGCCTTCTAAAGAGCAGTCGGGGTTGATCTCTTCTAGGACTGACCGGTTTGAACGCCTTGCAGTCCAAGGGACTCGCAGGAGTCTTCTCCAGCACCATAGTTCAAAGGCCTCAATTCTTTTGCGCTCAGCCTTTCTTATGGTCCAACTTTCACAGCCATACATTGAAACTGGGAAAACCATGGCCTGGACTATACGTACTTTTGTTGGCAGGGTGATGTCTCTGCTTTTTAGTATTCTGTCTAGATTTGCCATAGCTTTCCTCCCCAGGAGCAAGCGTCTTTTAATTTCTTGGCTGCAGTCCCCATCTGAGGTGATCTTGGAGCCCAGAAAAATAACATCTGTCACTACCTCCATTTCTTCCCCATCTATTTGCCAGGAATTGAGAGGGCCGGATGCCATGATTTTTGTTTTCTTAATGTTGAGTTTCAAGCCAACTTTTGCACTCTCCTTCTTCACCCACATCAAGAGGCTCTTTAGTTCCTCTTCACTTTCTGCCATTAGAGTGGTATCATCTGCATATCTTAGGTTGTTGATATTTCTCCCGGCAATCTTAATTCCAACTTTTGATTCATCTAGCCCTACCTTTCTCATGATGTGCTCTGCATATAAGTTAAATAGGCAGGGCGACAGTATACACCTTGCCGGACTCCTTTTCCAATTTTGAACCAATCAGTGGTTCCGTGTCCAGTTCTCACTGTTGCTTCTTGACCCGCATATAGGTTTCTCAAGAGACAAATGAGATGGTCTGGTACTCCCATCTCTTTAAGAACTTGCCACAATTTGTTGTGATCCACACAATCAAAAGCTTTTGCATAGTCAATGAAGCAGAAGTAGATGTTTTTCTGGAACTCCCTAGCTTTCTCCATGATCCAGCGTATGTTGGCAATTTGATCTCTAGTTCCTCTGCCTCTTCGAAATCCTGCCTGTACTTCTGGTAGTTCTCGATCCACATACTGCTGGAGTCTAGCTTGTAGGATTTTAAGCATAACTTTACTAGCATGTGAAATGAGTGCAATGGTGCGATAGTTTTAACATTCTTTGACATTGCCTTTCTTTGGAATTGGAATGTAAACTGACCTTTTCCAATCCTGTGGCCACTGTTGAGTTTTCCAAATTTGCTGGCAAATGAGTGTAGCACTTTTACTGCATCGTCTTTTAAGATTTTGAATAGCTCAGCTGGAATACTGTCACCTCCACTAGCTTTGTTGTTGCTCAGATTTTCTAAGGCCCATTTCACTTCACATTCTAGGATGTCTGGTTCAAGGTCAATGACCATCTCATTGTGGTTATCTGGGATGTTAAGCTCATTCTTGTATAGTTCTTCTGTGTATTTTTGCCATCTCTTCTTAATCTCTTCTGCCTCTGTTAGGTCTCTGCCATTTTGGTCCTTTATCATGCCCATCTTTGCATGAAACGTTCCCTTCATATCTCCAATTTTCTTGAAGAGATCTCTGGTCCTCCCTATTCTGTTGTTTTCTTCTATTTCTTTGCACTGTTCATTTAAGAAGGCATTGTTATCTCTTCTAGCTACTCTCTGGAATTCTTCATTCAGTTGGGTGTATCTTTCTCTTTCTCTTTTGCCTTTCGCTTCCCTTCTTTCCTCAGCTATTTGCAAAGCTTCCTCAGATAGCCATTTTGCTTTCTTGCATTTCTTTCTCTTTGGGATGGTTTTAGTTGCTACATCTTGTACAATGTTGCGAACTTCCATCCATAGTTCTTCAGGCACTCTGTCTATCAGATCTAATTCCTTAAATCTATTTGTCACCTCTCCTGTATATTCATCAGGAATATGATTTAGTTCATACCTGAGTGGCCTAGTGCTTTTCCCTACTTTTTTCAATTTAAGCCTAAATTTTGCAACGAGAAGCTCATGATCTGAGCCACAGTCAGCTCCTGGTCTTGTTTTTACTGACTGTATAGAGCTTCTCCATCTTTGGCTGCAGAGCACATAGTCCATCTGATTTCTATGTTGACCGTCTGGTGATGTCCATGTGTAGAGCCGTCTCTTGGGTTGTTGGAACAGAGTGTTTGTTATGACCATCGTATTCTCTTGACAAAATTCTATTAGCCTGTGCCCTGCTTCATTTTGTATTCCAAGGCCAAACTTGCCTGTTATTCCGGTTATCTTTTGGCTTCCTACCTTAGCATTCCAATCCCCCATGATGATAAGTACATCATTTTTTGGTTTTAATTCTATAAGGTGCTGTAGGGCTTCATAGAACCGGTCAATTTCATCCTCTTCAGCACCAGTGGTTGGGGCATAGATTTGGATTATTGTGATATTGAATGGTTTGCCTTGGATTCGAATTGAGATCATTCTGTCATTTTGGGGATTGTATCCCAGTATTGCTTTTCCTATTATTTTATTGACTATGAAGGCTACTCCATTTCTTCTGAGGGATTCTTGCCCACAGTAGTATACCTGATGGTCATCTGAGTTAAATTCACCCATTCCTGTCCATTTTAGTTTGCTGATTCCTAAGATGTCGATGTTCAGTCTTGTCATCTCTTTTTTGACTACATCTAGCTTGCCTTGATTCATGGATCTTACATTCCAGGTTCCTATAGAGAAAAAATCTTTACAGCATCGGACTTTCCTTTCACCACAAGATATATCCACAGCTGAGCATCCTTTCGGCTTTGGCCCAGTCGCTTCATTCTTTCTGGCGCTACTAGTACTAGCCTTCTGCTCTTCCCCAGTAGCATATTGGACACCTTCCGACCTGAGGGGCTCATCTTCCAGCGTCATATCTTTTTTCCTTTTAGTACTGGCCATGGGGTTTTCATGGCAAAGATACTGGAGTGGTTTGCCATTTCCTTCTCCAGTGGATCACATTTTGTCAGAACTCTCTGCTATAATCTGTCCGTCTTGGGTGGCCCTGCACAGCATAGCTTATAGCTTTATTGAGTTACGCAAGCCCCTTCGCCACGACAAGGCAGTAATCCATAAAGGGGAGTCTAATTCTATTGGCTTTCAAAAGCCAATAGGAATTGTCCAGGCTGTCTCTGCCCTGCTGAGCCCGCCAAAAGTCCCATTCTGCAAATGGTGCTGCACCAGTTGAGTAGTCCTCAACTTACGATCGGTTGAGTAGTCCTCGACTTACGACCGGTTGGGGTCGCGGCATTAAAAAGGTTGAGAACCACTGGTTTAAATTTTAAGGAAGGGAAATGAATTGACTTAATGATCAGCAACAATCTAAGATTGCATTTAGACCAGGGGTCTCCAACCTTGGCAACTTTAAGACCTGTGGACTTCAATTCCCAGAATTCCCCAGCCAGCCATGCTGGCTGGGGAATTCTGGGAGCTGAAGTCCACAGGTCTTAAAGTTGCCAAGGTTGAGGATCCCTGATTTAGACATCACACAGAGGTTCCCAAACTTGGCAACTTTAAGAGCTAAGGATTTCACACTGCTGGCTGGGAAATTCTGGGAACTGAATTACCAAGGTTGGGAATCCCTAAACTGTCATGTTTTATTTGAGTTCTTTCTTTTACTTTGTCTTCTTCTTAGACCTTGTCCTCCCACACCTGCTTTTCTGGCCTCACGTTTACACTCACCTGGCATGACTCACCCTGCAAACCATGTCCTTCAGGATCTCAAATTAATCTCAGCATGACCAAACGAGATTACATCTTGCCAGCTTGCCTTTAATCAAAGTCAACTCATCTTGACATTAACACAATTTTTATTTCTCACCTGAATGGTAACAGTTACTTTGAGGAAAGATTAAAAGTTAAACTGGATAAGCTGAGCATGCCTTATGGAGGGCGATAAGGCTTCCTGAGTTTTTGATCCATAACCTAAAGTTATTATATGGATGGTTAAACGTGATTGAATTGCTTGGGGGCCAGGATTCCACAGTGTAGGCAATTCTTCCCTTTGACTCGCAGTGTTTCTCAACCTTGACAATTTTAAGGCATGTGGACTTCAACTCCCAGAATTCCACAGCCAGCAATGCTGGCTGTGGAATTCTGGGAGTTGAACTCCACATGCCTTAAAATTGTCAAAGTTGAGAAACACTGCTTAGAGAAAGTCCTGTCTGAAATGGAGGTCTTCCAGCATGTAAACTGTTTCACATTGTCTAGATATGTGCATCACACTAATGTGCTCTATTTCTTCTTGGTTTAGCCATTTGTAAACCATATTTTATTGCTTAATGTAAAATGGACCACTGTAGCTTTTCCAAGAAAACATCATTAAAAAAAACATGAGTTTGTTTGGATGTATGAACCCAGATGGCAAGCCAGAGCAGACAGGAAGACCTCAGAAGGAAGGAAATCTTAGAAAGAAAAAATAAGTTGTGAAGATATGATCAAGGCAAAGGAGAATTCTTCCAGGTTTGCATGACATGAACTGGCTGGGCTAAACAATACCTTCTATTTTCCATCTCTAAATCAAATCACCATCTTGGAAAAAATCAAATGTGACAAGATAAGATTGAAATCAAATCCTCAAAAGAAAAGCTCGTTAAAAAAATCTGCTGCCATCTGGAAAGCAGTAAGAGACATAGATTGGAAGAAATTAACCTTCCCAAGGGACACACCAAGATGTTAGCAGCTGTCCTAACAAGAGCAGTGGTGCAGGCTCCTGATACCTGTATACCCCTAAGTGGCTTTTGAGCAGTGATGTGGATTAATTTTGAATGTATTATGGTAGCAGGTGACTCCCCAAACCGAATGCTGTCCCAGTTTAATTAGAGTGATAGAACTACTTTTTTTCTGAAGGGGGATGGGGGCAGGTAGAAGTAGAAGGAAGTGGATACAAATGGGTGAAGTCATCTCACCTTGGAAAGGCTGGAAATAATGTATCTTTCTAGTGCATTTTGCATTAAAAAAAACTTTGTGATTTTTTGCAGTGACATGGGAACTCTTTTATATCTGCTACTTCTTTCTGCGTATGGTCACCTAATCTTGCTTTGTTGTCAGATGACCATCAAATGTTGTATGGCTAGTTGATCAGTCCTTGGAAGAAAAACTGCAAGACACTGGAGATCCCCTGTGCCATTGCAAGCAAGCTATTGCTATATTTTGCCTTTCTAAAAGCCTCATGCTTGCTTGCAACGGCCCAGGGGTTCGCCAGTGTCTTGCAGTTTTATAGCATTGAAGATTGATACTGTTTTGCTTCTGAAATGTAATTCCCTCTTTTTCTATAATCCACTTTTGCACATAATTGCACAAGTTGCAGATTTACTTTTGAGCCCATGAATAAAGAATCTAATCTGCAATGCCAAGGTAAACAACTACCTTTCTTAGTGATTTGTGCAAACTAAGGTGAACCACTGTCTTGTGGATAAATGGGTTACCCACTTCTGTATACTGGAGGCTTTGGGAGAGCTGTGCAATCATAGGCAATTGCTGAGAAAAGTGATTGCAAAGGGAGGGCAGGGGCTCCACAACTGGATGACACCAAACTATTTGGACTGCTATGGTTGCATTAGTGGATGACTTGTGATGCAAACTGGATGAATGAGATGCACCCCCTTAAAAACCAGCTCAAGCAAGTTGTTGACACTTCAACCATTGTATCTTTACGTAGCATCTAATGGGACTAGACCTTAGGGAAACTATTTTGCAGGACTCTGCTGCCTGTCAGACCAAAGCCCAAGAAGGGCAGGTGAAGTCCTGTTTGACACCTAGGTCATTGGCTTGTAGTCTCCAACATCTTGTTTCCTCTACATCTATAGGTTTCTGCAGTTTCAGATTGGACACCCACACCTTTTTTACAGTAGTTGGGCTATCTGCTTTGAACATTTAGTTGAGTAGGAAGCTGAGGCATATATCAAATCCAATAATTAAATACCATTAGAATAATTTGCAGAGCGTGCATGCTAATAGATGGTGGACAAAGCAAACAGTGGCAGAGTCAAAAATGCATGGAGCCAACCCATCCCATTTTCCCTCTTTTTTTAACACCCTCTTCTATTAACTTGTCTCTCCCTATACAATAAGACAAACTGCAGGTTTCAGACGTTTATGAAATTAGGCCCAGGGCCAAATCAAATTAAGCTGAGAGCTGCTGGTGGCCCAGCCCTACTCCAGTCAGTGGCTCACCTAGTATTTCTGAATAGCTCTCTTATTCTCATCTCCATCTTTTCCTGCTGACAATATCTTTCTTTTGCCGTGTGTTGCTTACTATGTTCTTTAGGACCACATCTTAGGAACATAATAAAATTATGGTTGTGGTGCCAGGAACCCCCTCTCCCTCCCAGTATGCAAAGACAGTCTATGTAGCAAGAGGTAAGAGAGAAATAGGTTGGCCCATTCCACTTTTTAATTAATTAGTGAAGAGGAATGATGGCTTGTTCCATTATGTTTGTGGAAGGAGCATGTCATGATCATTAAATATCTCCCATTTCTACTGTGTTGTTTGAATGATACATGTATAAAAGGACACAATTTCAATCATGTGGCTGCATGTAACATATTGATTTTTTTTTGACATTCACTGCAGATGCCCCTCTTTGTAGTCCAGATGTATCTTGTAAGTGTATTCTTGAGATTTATTAATGTCATCACAGTAGCTGATTATTCCAGACAAATATTCATTGCCCTCAAGAAACCTGTTTTCTACATGGTATGAAATTGGCACAAATGTTGTTTTCATTAATAACATAGATTATTTGAAAATACGCTAATAGAATGGTAAATACTCCAAGAGAATAAGTTGAATAGAAGCAGAAGGGAAGGACTCCAGAATATACTCATCTCACTCTTCTTTCTGAGAACAACTCCACATGCTGAGTAAATACACTAGCCATCACTGAAGTCAGCAGAAAACTATAACAATATAAAATTAACTACTGGTCTGTTGTACAACATATATATGATGCTGGCCTTATTCTTATTTTGGTGTGGAAGGTACATGCAGGACAAGAATTGGTGGATTTCCCTGGCTTTTTTTTCTTTTTCCTTCCCCAAACTTCACCATAAGACTCTGTCAATCACTGTCTTTTATGTGAGCTAGATGGGGGGGGGGGATTTTCACTGTTGGATAGATGGCGGATTTAGCCATCTGTCAAAATTAATTCTGGTTTGATATCTTTTTTTGACACATATTCAAGAAACCCCAAATATCAGCTGATATCTGTCAATTATGCTTTTGGACATAGAATTACCACTAAAATTGTGTCAAAAAGAAGCTTCACAATCTGATGAACTGAGTGAACAGACTCTCTTTAAATGTGCCTGTACTAAACATTGTAGCAAACCAGAGTTGGCTATTAGGCTCATGTTGGATTTGGAATTAGTACAGTTTAACATGAAGAAATCCATTTTCTTTTGTGGTTTATTTATTTATTTTATTGTTAGGGTAAGGCAGGGGTAGGCAACCTTGGCTCTTTTATGACTCATGGATTTCAACTCCCAGAATTCCTGAGCCAGCATGGCTCAGCTTCAAAACTCTCCCTTTCCCTTCAGCATGGCTGGCTCAGGAATTCTGGGAGTTGAAGTCCATGAGTCATAAAAGAGTTAGAACAATTAACCAATGGAACAACCTGCCTCCAGAAGCGGTGAATGCTCCAACACTGGAAGTTTTTAAGAAGAGACTGGACAGCCATTTGTCTGAAATGGTGTAGGGTTCTTGCCTGAATAGGGGGTTGGACTCGATGACCTCCAAGGTCCCTTCCAACTTTATTATTATTATTATTATTATTATTATTATTATTATTATTATTATTATTATTATGGTTGCCTACCCCTGGGGTAAGGCATTGGAATGTCAACTGGTCAATTGATGTTCCTTTGTATTGGTTATATTTCAAACTATGTCTGTGCTTTATTCAATCTTCTTCTTATAGATATTATTTCAGTCTTTTAAAAAATGAACCTCTTATATTTTGTCTACAGGGAAAATAATAAGACGCAAAATCCAAACTAAAAATCAGAGGTGTTAAAAGCATGTTAAAAATAGAATCAACAAGTAAAATGCTGGTTTGCAAAGGTTTGTTTTAAAAGCTGAAAAAAGGGTAGCCCTCAATTATCCAAAGAGGGCTTTCCAGAGAAAATGTAATAATGTGTGTGTGTGTGTGGGGTGCATTTCCCAGAAAGTTTGACAAACCTTTAGCATGTATAAGCAAAACTTCCTAGATTGTTTAATTGAAAAAAATTCAAAAGAGGCATTCTCTCTTGAAATGCTGCCAAGCCATAGAGAGCATTAAAGGTAATAATAATTTCTTTGTATTTCATCCATATTTGCAGCCAATGCAATGTTTTTAGCAGAAGGGTGTGAGGATCTTTTTTCCCCCAGAGACCAACCTGGTTGCTGAATTTAGTAACAATAAACTAGATAAAGGCAGCCCTATGTTGAGGATGTCTTATATTGTAGGTTACCAACATATGGACATTTCATTACCAAGCTAGATAGCATTATCAATGCTCATCACTAGCACTGGAAATGAAACATCTGCATGAAAACAACCAATCTCAGAGAGCACCAAGAACCCCACAGTTCAACCCTAAGCAACTAATATTCTCTTCTATCAATATGAGTAACACTTTTACAGTTATTTTCTTTCAGAAAGGCAAATAATGGCACATCAACTAAACCTTTTTTTGTAAAAAAAAAAAAAAAAAAAGGTGCCAGAACTCACACGTCATACAACCCGCCTTGCCTACCCTATAAGATTCCATCCCAAAAAGGTGCCGGAACTCCGTTCTGGGCGTTCTATGACAAAAAAAGCCCTGACTAAAAGTGATAAAAGGTTCTCCTAATCTTAGTTGCAATCTCGGGAATCAGCGATTTAAATTTAAGGACTCCTAAACATACTCATTCTGGGCAATAGGGAAAATGATCATCTCTGGATATTTTGTTGTTATATTGATTGCTATATTGCTATACTGACATTATTGTATTGATACTGTCATATTAAGTATTTGAGGGGCTTATTTTAGAAAAGTAGGATTTAAATTCAAGAAAAGAAAAGAAGAAAAATAATTTTAACAGGAGCATGATAAAATTAGTATTGATACTTTGAAAGACTGGTATTGGAGAAGACTCTTGAGAATACCATAGAAAGCTGAGAAAACAAACAAATGAATCACCAAAGAAATCAATGCAGAGTTTTCACTAGAGGTATAAGGAACCAGGCTCAGAATATCCTGCTTTGGATACATTATGTGAAGATCCAGCTTTCTAGAGAAGGCTGTAATATTGGGAAAGATGGAAGTAAAGAGATGATGGACAGTACCAAGGTGTGTTGTCTCAGTTAAAGTGGCAATGAATGCACTGTTTGAAGATCTGATGGACCAAATTAGGTATAAATCATCCTGAAGAAAATACATCTATGTGGTCCACAAGAATTAACACTAATTTGATGGCACACAATCAATCAATTGATCAATCAAGTATTGCTCAACAGCAGAAAAGGCACACTGTATTAAATTAGTTTTGACACACATGTACATACTAATCTAAACAATAATATATAACCATTATAGCAATAGCAATAGCACTTAATTTATATACCGCTTCACAGTGCTTTACATTCCTCTCTAAGTGGTTAACAGAATCAGCATACTGCTCCCAACAATTTGGTTCCTCATTTTACTGACCTTGGAAGAATGGAAGGCTGAGTCAACCTTGAGCTGCTCAGAATCAAACTCCTGGAGTGAGCAGTGAGTTAGCCTGTGATACTGCATTCTAACCAGTGCACTACCACAACTCTTATAGGAGGTGTTGCATTTCCCTTTTGAGGTTGGAGTGAGAGATTTGCTTTGGAGAAGGAAATTCAAACTGCAAAATTTTCTCCAATCTTTCACCAAAATTTCAAAGGCTGGTGGTTTGGAGGTGAAGAACAGAAGATGTTTAGTTTAACACAGAAGTTAATCATTTGACAGAATTCATTGTCTTCCTGGTCACCACTAAACTTCCAAATCACTTCCAGATTTCTGTTAACCCTCTAGCTGGCATACATTACTCTTTCCTATTGAAACCAGAGGGAAAGCATTTTTAATGGTCAAAACCATGTGTTCATGCATGTATGCAAAAATGTAGCTATTCTTTTCTTTCCACCCTGAGTATAAGCATAGAAAGTTTTGAGAAAGAGGAATTCTACCCTCCTTAGATTTTGCCATTGGCTCCAGTATAATTATTTTGTTAGTGTTTGGGTCAGATGCAAAAATTAGCCCATTCTTAGTTCCTTTCTGGATGTGCACTTAATTTTGGCATAAAGTGGCTGTAATATTTTCTTTCTGCCTTCCCAGGGAGTTTTTTTTTTCATGTAGGAGGAAACAGGCTTAAGTCATACTCTGCAAAAGTAGCATTTTCTCCCTTAATCTCATACTATCCAAGAGCAGCATCGAGGTGTACATAATCTGTTAGATATCAGCCAGTTATCAAAGGAAAAGCCAGATACTGCAATGACATGAAACAGAGGCAGGCTAGAGTTGGCAATAGAAACAGGAAATTTCCTGCTGGCATAATTTTCTGCAGAGTCCAGGATGGTAGAAATACTTCAGTTCAGCTGTGAGAAAAGTTCCTTAGACCCTATGGAAACTATCAACACTCTCAGGCCACAATCCACCTTATAAAAGTGTAAAGGTCATAACTAAAATGGATGTTTAGCAGGGATTGCCTAACTCCCATAATAAAACTGTTTTCTGTCCTATTCCATCAATATGACTGCAGAGTCATTGAATCAAGTTGCTAAAATAGCCACCTGTGAAGACCATGAAGTCCATGTGCAATAACCAAACTTCATTCATCACTTGGGTAGTCTCTGGAGAAATTAAGGATTTGGTAGAAACCCAGTTTTGTTTTCCAACTTTTATTAAACAAAAGTTTCCAGTGCTGCCTGGTGCCTAGAAAATTAGAAAAAAAGAAGCTGGAGGGAGAGAAAATGGAGGTGGAACACCTAAGAATGTATGAATAAGATTCTAAAGGACATCTTCTCCAGAAAGATACTCAATCCTAGGAACACTATTACTGGGTCCACATATCATTTTCCTCATTGTACAACATGTTTATTCTCCTCTATCAAGATGTTACAACTCCTATCTTCTCCTCAATGTTCCTGTATATTAGTTTATATGTTCACCGCGGTGCTCCGTTTATAGGTTGACGTGTGAAAGGGCTCTATTTTAAGCAATGAAGCATCTCTGTGTATATAATGCACACTTAAGTTCTACATAAATATCTATATCACTAAAATGTAAGTTACATTTACATTTTTAAATGAAACTTTCAAAGAAAGCATAACTGCAGATAGAATCTTCCAGAAACTTCTGTATCCCATTCAAATAGATGCACACTTCCTTCTATTGCTGTTTTACTCTTGCAAGTAAATTGTGCTCACAGTTTTACTTTTAACATGCATATATACATAGATGTCTTGGGACAAATGATAGAACGGACATGACACAAACCGTGATTCTGTAATTATATGCAAGATCAAAGATTGCACTGCACATTTTGTTATTTTTTTCATCAAAGTTTGTACAGGACACATACATATGTACCCAAAATAGCACGTATTGTATTAAATATTCCACATTAAATAAAAACCCTCATTAAAACAAAACTATGTCCAATTTTTAATGGCATCAAACAATTATACAAATAACCATGTGAAGCAACATAGTTTGTACAGCTGGTGTCTTATAGTTTTTATTATTCACATCACATAGCATATTTGATTTCTGAGCAAGGTGAAGTGAAAAAAGAATTTCTGGATTTACTTTTAATGCTACTGTACTGGTAACAAGCTGAACAGAAATAGCACAATAGGGAAAACTGTAGTTAAAAATGAACGTCAGTTGCAATATGCTGAGTGCAATTTACCAAATCAATATTTTATAACAATACAAATCTATCTCAGTCAGCTTGTATCAAGTCTGTTCTGGATTCTTCAAACATAAGTGTTGTATTTTCCTTCATGGTTGTTTAAAGAATTTGGAAAGAAACATCAGAAGCTCTTTTAAAATCCATTTAAATCCATGTTGTTCTCACAGACTAGCAAATTATCGCCTAGCTGTTCTTAGATTCACCTGAAGATACACAAGATTGAACTTGGAAATGGCTCTATCATTTTTATTGTCAATCAACTGAAATTATTGACAGGCATTTTGCATTGCACGTTATAAAAATCTCAGCAGCTGTAGAGGGTTGAAGTAACTCTTTGGACATATACTTACTGATATGCTGGAAGGTCCCAGAAACAATATATGGATCTTCTAGCTCACTGAGACTTACATGATGAATGCTACATCAGTATTCAGATTAACGGTTTCTATTTTATTATGGAAGCTAGAAACCATGGCCCCGATGCAGCAGTCATTGAAGACAAGTACATATACTGAATAATTACAATTTTATTCTTCAGTGCAAGTGCCCACAAACAAAAGGCTAATTCCAGACATGGATTTGCTTTGAATCAGGCAAAATATTTATGATACCAGACACACATTTGCATCCTAAATCTTCCTTTGTATTCCATGGCAACTACCTTCAGAATTCATGACTGCTCAGTCAACATCAATTCATATTAAATATCATAACTTTGGCTAGACTGCAATTGCAAATAGCATCAATATGTAATAAATCAAAAATTAAATAATTACCGAAAATTCTGTACTTACTTTACTTCTGTATGAAAAAAAATAGACTGAACTGTTTTAGATACTTCAATGACTTCTTTAATGAAGCACGGAAAATCATTATCATCATCCTTACAATCCCAAACCAGTTTTATCAACTTGCTAAAACAATTTTTTCTTTAAAAATTTAAATTAAAATAATAAAAGAAAAAAAGCATACATTAATTAACCACAAAATGAGGACAGGCAGATAGCACAGTAGACAGCACATTCAATTCACTGTACTTGAAAGGATTGATCTTTTTTCTACCATCACAAACTAAATTAAGTTTGGTATTAATTGTGTTAACTTTAAATTGCACAGGTCAAACACCAAGTGCTAATCCTGGACTGAACTGCTGGTAGCATATAGAATAAAACAGCAATATATGTAATTTGTATGTAGATGTCATGAGGAAGATCAGCAAAATATGGAAAACAATTAGATTTCCATCTGATAGTAAAATAAACCTTTAAAAAAATGAGGGCGCCTATTCAGGTATTTCATTGATCCAGCTTTTACCGACACATTATATAGACCTTTTTTTTTTTTACTTCAGTTGACTGATATTCAAAACCAAAGCTTTTCATTTTGCATGAAATGCTCTGGAATAAATATTCAGCTGTTGAGAAAGGTAGGAATTATCACAAAGTCTTTTAAATGATTTCTGCACAAAAATAAGGTGGTGACATATATTTTATTATTTCTCAACTATATTGATTCCATGCATAAAATGATTGAAACTTAAGGTGTAGTATCTGTATTAGATGGAAACATACACTTTTCTTTAAAACACTGACTGCATTAATTTTAGTCAGAATGATAGCTCATTGAAGGACAAATTATTTCTCTATACCTTGTACACTTTTAATTGTTGCATGCTGAGAGAAATGAAATAAACAACAACTCTCTATGATGAATGGTAATAATTTTTACAAAGCACACTGACACCTAATACAAAGCAAAATAGATTCTTTGAAATGATATTGTTGATCAGCAAACCCCACATTTATTCTTTTAAATGAGCTATATCATTTGTCAATTAAATTTTGTCTGCTTTGGAGAATGCAGTAACACAGTTCTGACAAGGTAGCAGAATGGAGTGGGCTGCTCATAAAAAATGCGCCAATGAAGATGTTCACAGAAATGTATGACTGATGCTATGTGACATGCTTATAAACAATGCATATGCACCCCGCAGTGTGCTTAGACTGCAGAAGGAAAACAGATATTTGGCAGGAAAAAGGAGAATTTGCCTGGAAAATGCACTTCTGGTTGAGTGAAAGAGGATGGGCATGGAGAAAGTATTGCTGGCAAAATTGAAACTGAATGGAAGATAACTAGGATATCATTATTGCTGGCATTAGGGAAAAATAAATAAGCATAGAATACCACAGCGTAAGCAGAAAGAAAATGCAGAATAGTAATGTAAAGAAGTCATGCTAGAAGTGATCTGATCAGGCTATGAAAAATGAGTAGAATAAAACTACACAAAGAGATATGCAGTATCAAAGCAGAGAGCACAACATCTAGAATACATTCCTAGTAGGAAGCAGGTTTGTGCCTATATATGAATGGAAGTGGAAAATAGATTTGCAATACATAATACAAATCTACTTTAAACAAGTGATACAAGCAATAACACTCACAGCCTATAATTGAGCAACACATCAGATGTGAAGGGATTTTCTATAAATGTACAGAATACATAGCTGCAGGGCCACTGGAATTTTGACAAGCTCTTGCGTAATGTTAGATTTTGTGTGCTTCATACAAATAGGTGATATTAATCAGGTCACTCCAAAATATGGGATATAAAAAAAGTAGTTTGATGCAAACTTTGGGATCATCTTAACTCATGGCTTTAAGAGAACTTAAATAGTATCAATGATGGAAGTGGGTTGCATTTTAATTAAGATTCCCAGATTTGTTTTAATTCTCTAAACTCAATAACAAATATGAATGAATGTTAATATATTATGGAATTCCGTATTTTCCCACCAATCTGCAGCTTTTCATTTTAACTGCTACATAGACATGGTTCCTAATAATATGCAGCCCCTGAGTTCAATATTTAAGAAATAACTTGCATTGTTTTATTTTATTCCTCTCAGTTTAGCTATACTAATTACTGATTCTATATCCATTAAAAAAATAATTATTACTGCTATTTTGCCTAAAGATTCAGCAGAGAATGTCATAGATGTCAAACAAAATCAGGAAATACAGCAAATAAAAGGATTAAAACATTTTAAAAGCACAAGGAAAAGATGTCTGCACATTCTGTTAAGTGCACTATTGCTTATGGGCAAAGAACTCAATTCTGTTGTGCCTGTAGCTTCACATTCATCTCATAGGTGAAATGTATGTTTTCATGTTTTATGTTATAATAAAATCAGATTTGTCACCAAATTCCTGTTAGACAAGGAGTCCCAGCCTTTGGTAATCTCTGGGTTTTTGAAACATGTAATAAATACATCAGACACATGTTGAACATGTCTGAAGTGACCAAATTGGATTTTCTGAAAGACTGGAAGCTCTGGCATCAGAGAAATGATGGGATTGGGCAGGGTGGAGTGGTGGTACCTTCCTCACATCTATTTGAGAATGCAAGTACCAGAACCAAACTTTATATGTCAGAGTTATGGTATCCCACATTTGTGAACTATTACTGTATATTTGTAAAATTTTGGGAATTTCAACTACAATATTTGATTCCCCCCCCCCTACAATTCAAATAGAGATGAACTGCAAAACGGCATACCAGATGAAAGTTAAATCCCCCATGTCCACATTCAGAATCATGATGTCCATAAATAGGTATTTTTTGCGACAAAATTGAAACTCCACACAATTTGCTCTCAACTTTTAGTGTCAAGTTTCATTGCATCCGCCATCTGGTTTCAAATCATATTTTTCCATTGTAACAGAATATATCCCTTAAATATTTTAAAGACCTTATGATTATGATCTTCCACTCAAAATGGGAACAGTGTGAATAAAATTACACATGAACACATCTGAGATGTCTGTTTACAAAAGGAGAAATGTGGAACATACTGTTGCTCTGTTTAGTGTATAAATATATCAATTTCTATTCTTCCATAGCCTTGATAAAGTATGTATTTTCTCTCCTAAAGACAAAAGCAATGTAACTTCCTATTAGTAATAATGCAGTTCCTCATACATCCCATTTTCTTACAAAACTTGGCTTCTGTACTATATTGTGGAATCTAACTTTTATTCATAAGCATTATCCAAAACACAACAAAAATTGTTTTTGAGACCCTGCTGTTTAACAGCATGAAAAGCTTCAGAGTGAGATCAGGTTCAGAATCAGACAGCTCCCTTGTA
Source organism: Crotalus tigris (assembly GCF_016545835.1). Classification (NCBI taxonomy): domain Eukaryota; kingdom Metazoa; phylum Chordata; class Lepidosauria; order Squamata; family Viperidae; genus Crotalus; species Crotalus tigris. Next base: position 611,326 of record NW_024096483.1, read on the forward strand.
TCTTGGCAATCCCATAAATTTCCAAACTAACTAGTAGTTTTGTTTCACCAGGCAAAACCATGGCAATTTGCTCCGATACAGAAGCATGCTGGAATTACCCTCAGAATCAGATATTTCAAAGACTTCGATGCAATATCATTTAAGTGTTAATAAATAATTCAGCAGAGGGCATGAAAAATTAACCAGAAATGGATTCTCCAAAGGGTAAATTTATAAATAAAAATACTACCATTTTGTGTGCTTTTTTTCATTGCTAAACTAGTCAGGATGTTTACAGGGTAATCAGTTTGCTTCTTCAGTAACACCAATCATGCATTTGCTCTGTAATGGCAGGGCCTGTTTTAAATCTATTCCATGTGCTTTATTCCCATGACTGCAGATGGCTACAATCCACATTCCATTTATCCTAGACTAAAGTCAATTGAATTGCTTTAGAATAAGTGGGTTGTGGATTTCTGCCAATAAGAGCAATGCATGTACACTGAAATGAGAATGAACTCTTTCTGTCAAATGGAGACCACATTTTCAGCACAAATTTTATATCTATGAGAGTAAACTAGGGGTGCACAAGGCAGTTCATGCTACTAAAAGAAAAGAGTACCTCCTTCTGAAAATAGTTTCCTAAAATATGTGATATAAAATATTAGAACTATACTATAGTATGCATTTTCTAAAAACATATAAAATGTACTAGGTGAACAGGAAGTGCAAAGAGATTACAATGCCTGCTCTAATATAGTCTTAAGTACAGGATAACAGCACAAGCATCATCCCAAATAGAAATTTAATAAAGTCTTCTTTAACAAATAAAAATAGTAACAATTATTAAAGGATACAGCATCTTTGGGACCTGAAAAATCAGTTAGCCAATTAAGGCTGCAGAAATACAGGAATCTCTGATTCACCTGCACAACTCTAAAGAATGGCTCCAAGATGATAATCTTTTGTTTCTTTCCTAAATTTCTAAGTTAACTTTGCCCCCCTCAAACATTAATCTATTAAGAGGAGTATATAGAGTACCAACAGAAGTTTGTTTAGCATGCTTTTCAGTGCACTGTCTTAGGTATTGTTTATTTTTCTAAAATACAAATATATATATATTTAAAAATAAAAGAAGCCTGGCAAAAATTAGTCGCATTTGCAAGTTTCAAAATTAAAAATTTGAAAATAATTAACTACTTAATATTATGCCTGGGAATAAGGCCACTGAGCAGCAGGAATTATTTTAGAGTAAATAGGAATAAACTGAATTGCATGAAATGATGGTTTGTCAATAATTAGGGACCACTTTTAAAGACACTGGTTGTAGCAGCATGTGGGTTGAGTGTAATTGCAGATAAGAGTCAAGATTTGATTACTTCTAATTCAAAGGCAGCACAAAAAAAATTAATTTTCATGTCACCAGAATAATATATTTCCCCATGCAATGTTCTGCAATAACTGAAGTTTTCCATTGCTTTTTTCCACACAAGTTTCACATTTTCTTGGTTCGATAAAGTGCCCTCGTCTTCAAATTCTGGCAATAGCTTGGCAAATTCACAAGTCTTATGTAATGACAGATATTTTTTAATTATAGTCTTCTAAGATCTGCAGGCACCTTATTACTATGGAAATAAGTAATAATCTGGCTATAATGTGGAATTCAAATATGGACTGCAAAAATTCAGATGACCACTAAACAGTTATAAGAGGCTGGTTATCTATATCTCCTTGCTATTAACCAGTGCTCTGGATTTGAACCAGTCAAGATCTGAACAGTACTTTATAGGGTCTTTTAAATAAATATTACTTTTAAGGTAACTATTCTTTGTCTTCAAAAGATAGAATCACTTTATGGCTTTTACATAATTTATAAAGATCTGTGTTATTATGGTAAGGAATACAAATACTTCAATTAATCTTTTTCAAGATATGATTGTCATCAACTTATAAATACTGCTAGCAGATAAATGACTTGCTACTGTACTGGGTCATATCAACTGATACAAGAAATGATTCCTTCTTAAATCCCTTATGGATTTTTTTTGCTAGATGCCAGTCATATGTTCACAGCCATATGTTAAGACAACAACCACCTTAATATTTTCCTTATTATCATCATGCATTTCCAACAGAATAAACAGAAAAATAATTACCTCATCTTGACACTTCAAAATGACTATCACTGATAGATTACCACTATGTTTATCAGAACCATGTGGTCCTCAACTTACAACTGTAACTGAGCCCACAATTTCAGTCATAAGTCATGATGTTCTTAAACAGGTCAGCACATGGCTGTGCCCAGTTTTACAACCTTTTTGTCAGCAGTCGTGAATGCCACAACCATTAAGTGATTGTTCGCTATGGAGCAATTTTTGCAGGAAATCAGAAGTAAATGTCAGTTTCAGGCAAAAATGTCATAAATCACAATCACCTGACCATGGGACACTGCAAAAGGCTGTAAAAGTGGGCTGGTTGCTGAGCATCCAAAATGTAGTCACATGACTGTGGAGGGTGATAAACAATAGAGCAGGGGTCCCCAACCCCCAATCCGTGGACCGGGACCAGTCCGCAGATGTCAGCAATACTTTAAACGGTGCACCATTGTTTTGTTCTGTAATTAACTCATCCCACAAATTACAACATTCTCTTTCCATTGCAACTTTCAGCTCCCTGAGCATTTATGTATGCATTATTTTTATAATAAAACAAGGAGCATGTTGATAGACTTGCTTAAACAGCATGCAAAAGGAAAGCATGCCCTTCACTGATATAAAACAGACTAAACATTTCTTATATATTACTACCATTAAAGTTCTGTGTCCTTTACATGTTTCCTTCCAAAATATTACAGTTATAGTACAAATAAAAATGGTTTCATCTGATGTAGTTGCAGAATTCCCAGTGAAAGGGCCTACATTAAAGTGAGCCACTCACTATCTTCACCCTATTTTTAAAGCAAAATCAGATTAAATACCAATCCCTTTCTCATGAAAAGGTGATTAACTGTCAAAATGATCTGAACAGAATTGTATATCCTTGATCTTATCCTTTGGAAAGTAATATACATGCCATTTAGCACTTTGCAGAAATGTGTGCATGTATGGTATGTGTATCCATAGGAATATACATGCATATATACATTAGGTTTGCATAAAGGAGTGCACCTGCAACAACCCACAAATATATTTTGAGACAATACCATATATAAAGTATTCCACCAGATAGTGCCTTCACATTCTATAAGCATGCATTTTACATGGGAGATCTCATTTATTATGACAAAACCTATTGCCAATATTTAAGCATGTTTAGAATGGATATTTCAGGCTTGAATATACAGCTACATAACAAATATAGAAAGGCTTTGATTTTTGCTTCTTTCACAAGATAATGGATGACACGACCCACCTCAAGTTTCTGACACATTATCTACAAACCATTAGAAACAGTTTTTTTTACTTTCTAGAACTTAATGGTTAAGGATCAGAACCTATATATGCAACATTACAATCAAGAAGCATTATTAGCTGAATCCAAAGATCATCCTTGCTTTAATCTCATATTTGTTTTGCTTAATTAGACATATTAGAAATTCCCTTTGAAAATTTCAATGGGAGCTGCTATTTGGGATAATAAGTCCACTTACAGCACAGAACATCCATACTTCAGAGCATGACCCATGAGTAGAAAAAACTGGCTAGGATCTCAAAAACATCCTTAAGTAGTTCCACATGCCTCATGCAGAAAGGAATAGACTGGGTTTGTTCCTCTATTTCTATTCTGCATAGCAAACTATTTATGAAAGTGAGCCCAAAAATGCTTTTTCAACTTTCTTGTTTTTCTCTGAAGATGTTTCACTTCTCATCCAAGAAGCTTCTTCAGCTCTGACTGGATGGTGGGGAATGGAAGTCAGAGCTGAAGAAACTTCTTGAATGAGAAGCGAAACGTCTTCAAAGTAAAACAAGATAGTCCAGTTGCCTTGTGAAAAGCATCTTTGGGACAACTATGACCCGGATAACTGAGAATCTCCACAGACATTTATGAAAGTGAAGTTACTTGAAAAAGTAGCTCGTAGCACCACTTTGACACACTATGGATTCAGTTGTTCACAGTAAGGGGGGGGGGAAAAAAAGGGGAAATCCCAAATGGCCCATTCTCAAGTATCTAAATTCACTTTCTGGAGCTGATCTTTACAAATAAACATACTGAATCTTGTTTCTTGCACTGCTATATATAGAGTACTTCAATATAATTTAATTAATATAAGCAATTAAACAATTGTTACTACATTCCAAACTTGTATTTTTAGCTTTCCTTTATTAGTATACAGCCTCTATGCTTTTGATGTGTATTTTGTATACCTAGCTTTATTTACTGTAAAAGCTAAAAAGGTTAAACAAATGCTTAATGAATAAAATGTTAGTCATGTGTAATTTGTTATTTTTAGTTAATACTCTATGTCATAGTTTTAAAAGCAAATTTTAATTATAAATGCATCAATTTCCAAATGGATTGACATACCACCCTATTGTTCCTATCTGTTTTGAAAATACGTCTTTAGGCACATGATACCTTACTGAAAAGATGTCAACACTGTGTAGTAGCTACTTCAGTAGTACTCATATATTCTGTGGTCCTCAACATGTCTATTGTTGCCTGAGATTAAAAGGAAAAAAAAAAGAACATTTGATGGACTAAGAGTTTGCCAGTTGTTTTATTTAATAACTATTTAGGGAAGCAACTATTTTAAATATACCCCAAATTAAATATGTCATCTTTGAAAATATTAACAAGTTGGCAGTGACAGCCTTAATAAGCTAAACATATTCTATCTTAGAAATTCCTAGGAATTAGCTTTGTAAAAAGAAAACACACTGGAATTTTGGCTCTGATGCATGCATCATGTTGCAGGATCATCACAATAGAGTTTTTATTCTGGGGTGCTACAGCCTATATAAAATTTTGTTCTAGTTTACAGTATTATAGGAAGGCTCACACATTTAGAACCATAAAACTACAGAGCTATAAAAACTAATTTTGCTTCAATTCTAGTAAATACAGAAAGACATTTTAATTATTAAAAATTGTATCACTAGGAGTAACATATGCACCTATTTATACACGAAGTACAATTTATTGTATAAATGTTGTATTTGCCTCTATCTTGACATATAGGGAAGTTCCCGGAACCTGATTATTTTACGCATTGGAAAAATATTGATGTAAACATCTGAAAGTTCACTAGATGTCTTCAACATCCATTTATATTAGTTCAGATCCAAAGCAGACAGAAAAGCAAGCAAAAATATATCTTCCCATTATAGAAACCCACCTAACTTGTTAATCAGCTACCTTTAATTAACTAAATCTGCTAACAGTAGACAGCGCTCTCTATATCTCAAATTAAATATCTGAACTTTTACTGTTACTACTATTTAATTATTTTTGACGCTTTCTCACAGCATTGGAGCAAGCATTTTCAATATGAGCCAAAAACATTTTTTAAAAAGCTTGTATATACTGAATAATTTCATTTGGTCCTCTTTCTCCCACAGCTCTTGTCTTCTTAATACAAGTTTGCATTATTAATTCTATCTGGAAAAGTGGCCTCCTAAGTATTTTAGTGAATTGGGAAAAACAGGTACAAGTGTTAAAAAAGTGCTCAAAAAGAAATTTATATATATATGTGTGTGTGCGCGTGTGTATACACACACACACATACACACATACATACACACACACACACAAACATACATTGTATTTGAAGATGGAATTGAGAAGCATTTGTCCCTTGCATTCATCATTCATAAAAAGTGGAAGTGTCTTCCTTTAGATGAGGTCAAGGCCAAACTGCTTATCACAAGGTTCCTGAAAAGACTGGGATGCCCATTATTATTTCCTTTTATTTTTTGGCACTTTCATGATATGCGGCTGTTTTACCTGTTGTCCCTGCTAAGCTTCTGTAACTGGCTCGGTGTACAAGCACTTTTGAAACAGGGATTTTTGTTCTAGGAATCTCACTTTTGGTAGCCTGGTGGTGTACAATGTGATGGCTATTACTGGAATCCTGGCCATGGCTACCATGTGGTGATGTAAAATGCTTGATACTGATGGGTATCTTTGAATCCTTGAGTGAAGTTGTATGGGTTTTGACTGGACAAGTAGTTGTTATTGGAGATAATGGCTTGCAACAAGTCACCGTGGTGATATTTTCTGCAGAAGTCACAGTTGCTGTGTTTTCATCTGGATCAGTATACAGATCATAGAGAGCATCCCCACTGCAGCTGTCCCTGGGAATGACCTCTTTCTGAATACTATTAGTATTGTCTTCTTCAGGTCCAGGTGTAGTAGAATCCCAATAGCCCTCATCACTGCTGGGGATGGCTTCCTGCTGCTCTTTTTCTCTATTTTTCTGGTCTTCTTTCTGGTGGTGAACTGGAATCTGGCTAAGACCAATCTGTTTTCCATTTGCTGACCCATCCTGAACTCTCCTGACAATCTTATCACCTTTGGAGGTCTCAGGGGATTCCATCCTTCCTGCTGTCCCCTGTGGTTTCTCTTCAGTGTGTGACAATAAATCCCAGAACTCCTGAGTACAAGTGTCTCCCACCTGTTCAGGGCTGGCCATCTCCTCTCCTCCTCCCTGGTAAGTCACCACGCTGGCAGGCTTCTTGGAGGGCCCAGCTTTGCCAATTCTAGGGGCACTCCTCTCATTTCCACCTCCACCACTGCCACCGCCGCTGCCCACGTCATCTTCCTGGTCAGCAATAATGTCCCCACAGCCTGTAAGAGAGTCAAAGCTTTTCAGTGAAGTCACGTCAGCAAACATCAAACAAATACGGTCAATAGATGGCTCAGAGGGTGGATCAAGAGAGGAAGGGTCAGGGGCTGCTGCTGCCTCTTGGCTGCGTTCATACTTGGGTTCAACAGGGGGGAAAGACTTGATGGGGAGGTCACCTGTTTTAGCCGAGTCCTCGATCTCTTGGCCATCACTACTGGTTGATTCAGGATGGACCTCTTTCTCCTGGGACAAAATCCTGGGAAGCTCCTCTCCTCCGGAGCCACATGGTGCCGGCTGCGGTGCCAGGTCTGTGGTGAGCATGACTTCAGTGGCAAGGGGACTCATTGGCTGTTCTCCATCCTTAGTGACCAGGGGTGTCCGGATGGGGTCAGTAGACGCTCCTGGTGGTACCTCCTCTTTGATGCACTCCAGGCTGGCCGTGAGGGAGCCTGTATTGAGGATGCTGGGACTGGCCTGGCCCTCGGAGCCCTCACCAGCGTCGTCGTCCTTCACCCCGCCGCCCGGCTTCTCCCGGCGGGGCCACCGCATGCTGCTGAAGAGCCCTTTAAGGCCCCCGCGCACTTTGGGTCTCTCACCTTTGCCGCCTTCGTCGGAGCGGCCGTTTTTGCGCAACAGCGAGAAGAAGCTGTGCGACTTGCCCACCGCCGCCGCCGCCGCCGAGGACGAGCAGGAAGAGGCGGCTTCCTTGGCGGCCACAGCGGCGGCCCCGCTACCCGCCACACGATCGCTCCTGCCAGTCTCTGGCCCCTCGTTCCTGCCGCTCTCCACCTCCAGCACCTCGGCCAGGCCATCGTGGGTCTTGCTCCTCACCATGCCCGTTCCCTGCCCGCCGCCGCCGCCGCCGCCTTCTCCGCTTTTGCTTTTGCCGCCGCTCCTTACACCGAAGATGCTTGGCATGGCGCCCCCGGATTTCCTTCGCTTAAACAATTTGAAGGCGGTTTTGTTCAGCTTGCCCGAGGGCGGCGGCGGCTGCTCGCCCAGCGCGGTGGGTTCGCCACCATCGCAGTGCGCGTCCATGGCGGCCGCGGCGGCGCTGCCTTCCCCTCCTGCAGCCCCCACGGACGCCTGCGCTTGATTTCCGCCGCTCGCTCGCTCGGCTGGCTCTCACTGACAGCCTCGACGCCGCCGCTCCTGCTCTGCCTGCCGCCCGTCACCATGGCAACCCAGGCAGGGCTGAGCAGCTTGCCTCCGCGTCGGGCCTGGGCCCGCGCCAGGCTCCGCCGTCCATGGCGGCCAACCTGAGCCACAGCAGCCCCCGTCCGAGCCACGAGAGGGGCGGGGGGGGAGGGAAGGGGGCGGCTCCTTTCTTCTCCGTCGCCCGAATGAGGAGGGGGAAGGCTGGTTTAACCTAATCCACTTGCGGCGGCTGGGACTGCGGCTGCTCATTCGCTCAGCCTCAGGGTCTGCGTGGCTAGGGGCGGGTGATTTGGAGTATATGAAGCTCTTGCTTACACTCTACCGAACCGGGAAAGATGGCCCCGGCTTCTCAGGCCCCTAGGAGCTCCTCTCTCCAGGACTTGATCGCCGAGGGTACGGTTTTCTACCGGCGGGGGTGATGGTGGGAAACGGACATAAACGAATCCCCTTCAATCTCTGCTTCGAAAGTCCCCCTAAGGGCAGCGACATTTGGAAAGAAGCTGAATCTCTTGTTCCCTATTCTAACCTTGAAGCTTGAATATCCATTCAAACCAAACAAAGCAGAGGTTGCAAGAGCCAGTTTGGTCTAGACATTAAGGCACCAAGCTACAAATCAGGAGGTAGTGAGTTCTAGTTCTGATTTAGGAATGAAAGCCAGTTAAGTTAATTAAGTTAATTCTCTCTCAGCCCAACTCACTTCATAAGGTGGTTGTTCTGAGGAAAATAGGAGGATTAGATATGTTTGCCACCTTAAACTATTTATAAAAGGAATAAAGGTGGGATAAAAAAAGAATGCACATGTTTTAAACTCACCATGGAATAAGCTGGATGGCAATAAACTTGGATAGAGTATGATGCTGTTCTTTGAAAGAAAAACATTTTACAGGTAATCCTCCATTTATGACCACAACTAAGACTAGAATTTCCTTTGCTAAGCAAGTAGTCATTGTGAGTCACACTGGATTTTATGACCTTTTTGCCACAATTGTTATGTAAATCACGGCAGATATTAAGTGAATTACATAGTCATTAAATGAATCCGGCTTCCCCCATTAACTTTGCTTTCTGGAAGCTGGCTGGGAAAGTTGCAAAATGGCAATGAGTCTGGGACGCTGCAACTGTGTAAATACATGACAGTTGCCAAGCTCCCAGATTTTGATCACTTGACTAGGGAAGCTGCAACGATCATAAAGCAGTCACTTTTTTCAGTGCCATTGTAACTTGGAACAGTTGCTAAATAAATATTGATAAGTCAAGACTACCTTATACTTCAAAATACAGCTGTAAACCCCCAGATGCATTTCATAACTGTTTAAGCAATTAATTAGAGGTTCTGAATTAGTTACAATAGGTTTTATAGCAAAAATGGCAAATTGATTGCATCAAGCTGATGCAAAATGCAAAAAAAATGGTTTTGACTCAGTCTAGTTCTTTTATTTCAAGAACAGCAGCTGGGTCATGTTTTTGTATCGGAACTATGTAAAAGAAAACAGAACTATGCTCACCCTGAGAATCCTTTGCTGCATTAAATTGAGATAGCTTTCCTCTGTCCTGGTGCTTTTAAGATAGAACAAAAGTCTCTGGAGATCCAATTAACATCTCCCATGTGTCAGACAAGACTTCTCATTGCCCCCAAATCCTTTTAAGAACAAGGTATGTTTTGCATTCATTTGCTGTAGTCATGGGTGATTCTGCTTTCCTGCAAATATTTTATCCATGTTACTTTTCATAAATTATTTTGAGATCTGCGATTAGACTTGTCACTATGATGCTATTTATATAACTCCAAAAATGCAAGTTCAGATAAATTATTATATGTACTTATATGTCAATCATAAACATGTTTAATACATGAGTTTTGTTTATGCCGGGCTATGGACAATTATGAATGTATTTTACATGTGCCGATGATATAAAAAGACTGCTTTCTAGTTGAATATTTTATTGATAAATGTTAAAATAACATCATAATAACCCCTAAGCATGTTATATTAAAGCTGGTAATTATTTATTTTTGATTTTAAAAAAAGCCTTTGGATGCTTACTTAATAGGCTCATCACTTTTAACAGGTTACATGCACTTACACTAATTCATCTTGGGCATAGGATAGTGAATTTGCCTTTTGGTTAAAGGCAAAATCTATTTAACTGGTCTGAACAATAGTTAGCAAATGTTTGAGGAATATAACAATAATAAAGGATAAGGCAATATACAACAATGGCTACCTGTAACATTTCCATTTTTTTTTTATACATTTTATGCTCCTTCCTGCTTCTTTGCTTATCCAGGTAAAGCAAACATGTTACGTAAGCAAATCAAACAGAACATACTGTACACAGCAAAATTATATTTGTTTTAGAAGCTGAATGCTGATAGACATTTAATACAATTACAGTATGCAATACACTGTAAGAGGAAAAAAGAGAAAGAAAATTGAATGAATTTTAATCCAATAAACCTCTATACCCAAGACTTAACTTGATTTGGTTTCTACAGTCCACCCAATGTTTTGATCAGCACAGCACTCTGGCTGTATATCAGTTTAAATCCACGCTTTTCAAATTTGGCAACTTTAAGATATGTGGAGTTCAACTCCCAAAATTCCCAACCAGTATGATGGTTTAAAAGGAGATTACTACAGGCAATTAATGCTAGTTTTCAAACTAGCTTCTTGAAAATTGCAAGCAATACATCTAAAAAACAGCTAGGGGTATCTAATATAGTTTTTCATGTGTGAGAGCTTGTTCACTCAGTTCACTCACAGAGCTATTTATGCTCATTTGTTCCAATTAAACTATTTAGAAAATGGAATAGTGGTAGGCTTGAAGCAGAAAATCTGACAGGTTTTGATCCCTATGACATGCTAGAAGTTTTGCTGACTGTTTTGCATCAAACATGCTTTGCCGGAAACAAAGCTTGGAACATTTTGCTTGTTTGGGTTTGGGCCAAAACAAAATTTCCAGATATGTCAGAGTCATTTTATGGGGCAGTTAGGGAAAAGCTGGTGCACATCTCTCCCTCTTTCCTCCGCCCCTGCATGCTCAGTGTGCTGGCACCCTTCCCCTTCTTTCTATTTTTTTTTCTTTTTCTCCCCTGCTTCCTCTCAGCAGCCATTCTTATATCAAACAGCCACATTTCATTTTGCATCCAGATCACGCCCTGTGCACATGTTTTGGTTTGGACCTGGACCCCTCAAAGCCAGCTTTGGCATAGAACCATTTATGCATGGAATATATTATATAATAAATGTTTGGTAAGGTTTTTTTTTTAATATGAGAAAGAAGGTAGCTATCTAATTTCTACAATGTGTTTCAGAGAGTGGATGCCACAACCGAAGGTATGCTACCATGGCAATTAGGATTTTTTTTAAAAAAACTTTTCATGTAAAGAAAAATTTATGATTGGAAAAAGGACCATATCTTGGTAGTAGAACAATATGTACAAAGTGCCAGATTGGAGCCCTAATATTTCCTGTAAAAAGGGTCAGATAGCAGGAAATGGAAAGAAAAACCTCTGCCTGATATGCTGAATTTGCTGTTTTGATCAGGCTGGAGAGAATACTGATTCAATTGGACAAATATTTGCAGTAAGTGTACATAAAGGAGTTATTAATAGAATATATCCTGTGCATGTGAACAGTCATAAGATCTTTTAACATAGATTGCTTTTGTTGACATAAAGTATTTTGAGAATGGAAGTCCTACTCCATGCTATTAGCTAAGGAGCACTACAGATGCAGTATTTAAAATCTGGGTCAGAGAGAAGGCTTTGTGAATATGTTAAAGGGGCTTGTTTTGTGTTTTTTCACTTTGGGGAAGAAAAGGCTTCTAATGTTTGGTCTAGAATCTAATATGTGATACTCTGTACCAACAACCTATCCACAGCTGCCACATTACATAAGGCAGATATTCAGACAAACTATTATTTCACAGTCGAGTAAACAGAAGCTTATGTTGAAGAAGCAAACAAAGAAAAACCCAATTAGGAATCTAGCTGGAAACCACTACAGTTTCCAAACAACAAAATGCTATGATACAGCTGGTAGAATTAAATGCCTTTGTAAAGGGATCATCTCCTTGAACTGTGTATCTCTTCATTTTGTTGAGCCATCCAGCAAGGTGTCCTTCAAAGCCTCCATTCTTTGTGTCTGTGCAGGTGAGCTTCTTTGTGGTAGTGGTGGCAATAGCAGCTCTGTTATGCAAAATATTTAACTTTCCACAGCATCTTCTCCATAATATTCCAACAAGATAGGCTAAGCAATTAAAATGAGAAGCAGATGAGAGGCAGCTTTATGGATGAGTCCTATCAGGCAAACAGGCTCTGACTAGTGCTATGGATGCCAGGGGTCAGCCTTTATAACATGGATCTAATTATTCTGTGTTATCCATAATGACACAAAACTGTACTGAACAATTTAGTTGCCAAGTGTTATTCTACTCTGCCAGAAGACGTTTGCAGTTGGCTGTGGTCCAGCTCTAGCAATAATTTAAAGGAACACAAATGTCAATATATCACAGAGAGAGAAAGAGAGTATACATACATATACATTACACAAAGCTTTTCTTTATTACCTTTTATCTCCTGTTTTGAATAGTTTAGTACAGAATGTTTTAAGACACAATTTGCACATCCTTGGATTAAAAAGAAAAACAAAGAAGGGATTGTTTTCAAGCTGACTGAGAAGACTTGATCTTGTCCCACTTCTGCCATAAGTGCTGAATGGTTCTATGGGTAAATTATCTCTTAGCCCTTCTTCATAAAATGCTATTGATGTATCATGACAAAAGGAGGGCTTAGAGTTGCATAATATTTATATTATGTGGGAATACAAATTTAGAAATGCATTGCTATGCTGTGAGTGGAAATAACACACCATATTACAAGAAGACTAATTGCAACCAGGAGAACCATATGCCTGTTCAGCTTTTGTGGATGGACAACTCCAGGATCCTCCTTTCCATTTTTAGGATTCTTTACATTAGAATTGGCTTATACAGCCCTGTAAATACAATAGTTTTAGGCTTGCAGCTATCAGTTTCCTATCAATATTGGCCAGAGAAGTAGGAATTCTGGGAACCGCAGACTCAATATATCTGGATGACACTATATTAGGAAGGCTTAGGAATATAAGGTGCCTTTCTCTATAATATAGGACACCTAATTGTTAAAAGATGGCAGTCAACCAGAAATCAAGTAGATTTTCCTGGAAACCAAGTTCATGAACTTATGTCACTATCTAAAAAGAAATAGTTCCAGATCCATAGCAGATTGTCTGTTTATTGCATGTATTTGTGTGTGTGTGCACATGCACCCATATGCTAGTCTTTTAAGTCTTAATTTTCAGATATAGAGTATAAATGGTATATGTGTAGAAGTAATTGGCAAAGTATCCTGGGCTCTTGGGGAAATGATGAAATATAACAAATAAATACTCCAGATAGAATAGAATAGGGTAGGGTAGGGTAGAGTAGAGTAGAGTAGGAGCTGGAAGGGACCTTGGAGGTTTTCTAGTCCAACCCCCTGCTCAAACAGGAGAACCTATACCATTTCAGACAAATGACTGCCCAGTCTCTTCTTAAAAATCTCCAGTGATGGAGCACCCACGATTTCTGAAGGCAAGTTGTTCCACTGGTTAATTGTTCTCACTGTTAGAAAGTTTCTCCTTAATTCCAGGTTGCTTCTCTCTTTGATCAATTTCCAACCATTGTTTCTTGTCCTGCCTTCTAGTTCTTTGGAGAATAGTTTGACCTCCAGTAGTGTCTTTACTTTTTGTCCTGACTTAAATTATTGCTACGTCAATAGGACAAAGTAGGAAGGTCTGTGGAATTCACAACTTAGCAGTGGTGACATAGATGGTCTTAAAATGGAATCTAGATTTAAAACATCATACAGTTTATCTCCACTGATGTATTATCAGATATATTAGTTTTTAATAAGATGATGGCAAAGTGACCTACATATTATCATTCTGAGAACTGAGCTCTGAAAGAACTAAAATGCCCAACCCCTTCACCTTTCTCAGCACAAAAGAATGAGAGCCATGGGATGAGATCAATGGGAATTCAACTTCAGCAGCCTTAAAGGTGCTTCTCCGCTGCAGGACAGCATCCAATCATCAATTCCCTCCTTCTTGCTGCATCAGCCTCTCCAATGGGATCATCTGGCTTTTGGCCTCACTCCAGCTGCAGGGGCTGCACTCTCTGCCAGCAGCCAACATCGCACCGAGGCCAGTGGCCAACTTTCCCTTCTTCTCCATCTCAATCTCTTCCCTGAGTCATTGTCGTCCTCCTAAAAGAGTTAGGTAGGCAACTGGGGCTCAGGACCCCAAGTTTTAAAATTTTAAGGAAACTTGGTTTAATGTCATGGTTCTGATAGATGAGACCAGTAAAAGCAGGACTCCAAGCCAAGAGGTTTCCTTAAAGAACATGTTTATTGGCTACAAAGTATCGGCATAGTTAAAAGTGTAACCAAGTCAGGAGTTCCCTCCCAAGTGTTACAATGTTATAAAGTTGAACTTCTCACCCCAGCATTATGTAATTATCCATGTTCCCCAATAAAATACTTTGGCGAGCTTTCTAACGTAAGGCTCAGTCCACCAAAAGCAGTGGTTCTCAACCTTTTTAATGCTGCGACCCCCAACCGGTCATTAAGTCGAGGACTACTCCACCGGTCGTAAGTCGAGGACTACTCAACTGGTGCAGCACCGTTTGCAGAATGGGACTTTGGGCGGGCTCAGCAGGGCAGAGACAGCCTGGACAGTTCCTATTGGCTTTTGAAAGCCAATAGAATTAGACTCTATTCAAGAGAGTCTATTCTATTGGCTTTCAAAAGCCAATAGAATAAAAGGGAGTGGCATAGCTAAGGAAAAGAGGGAAAAAATGGCGGACTGTGTTGTTTGGCGACACCCGTGAAATGGTCGTTCGACCCCAAATGGGGTCCCAACCCACAGGTTGAGAACCACTGACCAAAAGTCTGGCAGCTATGACCTTGGTTCCCATGGGACAAATTATTGTTTAGTCTAACCTTAAAACCACTCACCCCCCCCCTCCCAGTACTGTGGCAACCGAAAACGAAGAAAAAATGGCTTCAGCCAGGATTGTTGCAGTGTTGACAATGTGGCAAACAGTTATGACTGCAGGAATTCCTGAACATGTCAATGCCTGATAGTAAGATCTCAATAGAGAAACAGAAAAACCAAATGCAGTATTCACAAGGCATAATATTTCTCTTGATGTTGGTGCAATAACCAAAATCTGCCCTCGCTGTCATTGTAAAGCAATAGTAATACAATTCATGGAAATTTGATATTCATTCTGCTCACATCAGACTGTACTACCTTTCTCACAAAGAATGAACCAGTGGGACTGGTAATAGATAACATTATAATGATTACTTTTACTGCAAGTGGCCTTTATGTTTTATTTTATGCCATCTTTATGTAGAAATGTCACCTACTGTCCAGCCTTTCAATGCTTGCAACTTTTTCCTCTCATTCTTCACATCATCTCTGCTTCACGTATCTATGGAAATAGGTTCTAGATAAAGAAATATGTATTACATATTCTGTACTACTAGAGGTCATCACATTGAAACTGTTTGCCTTCAAAGGGAAGGAAAACAATTATTGTAAACAGAAAATAGGACAGTGGTGCCTTGTATTTCAGGAGGATGCAGTTGAGTTCCACAAGAAGAATTATACAGTTGTGGTAGTTGCTGATTCACTGCAGGGAGGAATAGAAATAAATGTCTAATGATCATACCCGTAAAGTCTGAAATATGCAGCCTGCCGGGAGTGAGATGGTTTAGAACAGTTTCATAGATATATTGAATCCATCAACAGTTTTCCCTTCTGGAAAATCTGGGGTGAACATCACTGCAAAGAAGAGCTATCACTAGACTGTTATGGATTTTAAAAATTTTAGACAAGAAACTCAAAATTTGCTCTCATATATTCTTCCAGTCTATGGAAAAGCACTGGAAAGAAAGTAAAATACAGCCAGATAATGATTTCACTGTGCAGATGGGAAGATTTATTTTTTTTGTTCATGGTCTGGGGTATCTGAATGATGGAAATGAGATGTGTTCTATGTCACAAGAACTAGTATCTTTTTGGACAAGGAATGATCAGCTAGCCCAGCAGGGTTTTAAAATGAATCCTAGGGTGATTAGAAAACATGCAAGCACACATCAGAAATAAGAGTCTTATTTAATGATTTCTTCATTATAAATGGATGTGGGAACTTTCCTACAATATATCAGCCCTTCGGAAGCAGACTTTGTAAGGATTACAGGAATATAATATATTGTTGAGTATACTAGCACAATTTGAAAATCTGCCAGAATATTCCTCTGTCCACTCTTATACCAAACAGAATTGAGACAGGATTATTTTGAGTGTTCTTCTCTTACCCTCTCCTTTTCCAGGACTGAGTTGTCATTTACTTTCTCATAACAATTCTAACAGTCCTTGCATGTTTTTTTCAGTCCTACAATTTATACTTTTCTCCATAAAAAGGCTTATTACACCACTTGGTGGAAAAAGACAGAGAAAAGGCTGGCTTTGCTGTCTATACCTAACTTCAGTGTATGGAAAATGGATAAATTTGATTTATTTATTTATTTATTTATTTATGAAACTTATATACCGCTTTAAGTGCAAGCACTCTCTAAGCGGTGTACACCAGTAAGCAATGTATATATATATATTACATTGCCCCCAACAATCTGAGTCCTCATTTTACCTACCCCGGAAGGATGGAAGGCTGAGTCAACCTTGAGCCGGTGAGATTTGAACCGCTGACCTGCTGAAAACAGTCAGCTAAATGAGATTTTGATAAATATGATTTAATTAGTGTAAAAGAAATCTAGTTGGGGTAATTTTTGTTATTGGGATATAAAAACTGAAGGCTACAGTTGAAAAGGAACAAAGGCACTAGAAGGGGAAAACAAGTTTTTAAAAGAATTCAGAAATCCAAATGAATGAATCTATTCAGTGTTCAAAGAATATATCAGCCAACATGAGTGAAAAAGCAAATAAATGCTCAGTGTCCACTATTGTCTTTTTGACCAAGAAGAAAATGTGGATGCTGCTGTTCAAAGAGACGGGAAGGGAATGGAAGATTTTCATTTCCCAATTTAGTTTGGAGACAAACTCTGTCAAGTGCAGACCTTCCAGAATATTCCTGACATGCCTTCCTTCTGGACAACTTTTTCCTTCAGAAGATACAAGAAGGAGTGCATGAAAGGATACAAATCAACAGAGAAGACTTGGTTGATAAAATGGAAGTAGCAGGAACATTTGTGGGGAAATTATCATGCAATTTTACAATTCTTGAGATCTTAAAGGAAGCAACACTAAGTATAGCCAAACACATATCTAGGACTTCAGAGGAAATGCATTTTCATATTTACAGAGCAATGATAGGTGGAATTCCAGAGCAGAAGAAGCTAATAAGAACAGGATCTCAGTATGGGTTAGAATTCCTATATATGTGAATATGTATTATATATTAATACAGTTTTTAAAAAATAGACTACAGAATAAGCCAAAGAAGATAATGCAAAAAATGTAAGAAAGTACTGAAAAAACTAAGACATAGGAAATCAAAAGATAGAGAATGCTAACAAAATTCAAAGCAGGATTTCTTCAAATATATTGAGACTAAAAGGAAAATAAATATGCTTGTTATGCTCAGTAAAGATGGCAATATATGAAATATATGCTTGTTATGCTCAGTAAAGATGGCAATATATGAAAAATAAAAATATATTTTTAACAAATAAAAAAAGAGTTACTTACCTTGCTAGAAACATGAGCTGAAAATATCTGTTACGGGGAATACATTTAAATATCTAGGTCCTAATGAATTGCAACCTAGGGTACTGAAAAATAATAACCTAATGCAGAGGTCCCCAACCTTTTGAGCACCAGGGACCGGTTCTGTGGAGAGAGGTTTTTCCACAGATCGGAGGGGGCGTGGTTTTGTGTGCCTGAATCCTGTGGTTGGGACTTGGCTTGTTTGTGCGGACCAGTTGCTGGCATGCTGCAGCCAAGTACTGGTCCAAGGACCAGGGGTTGGGGATCTCTGACCTAATGTATTATTTCTGAGAAATCCTGGGGGAAGTTTCAGATGATGACAAGAGGGAGAATGTCTCTTGAAAAAAGAAAAATCTGGGTAATTAGAGATTACTCATTCTGACATCAGTTTCTGGAAAGATTCTAGAGTAGGTCATTAAGGGACTGATGTACAAGCAATAATTACCAAAGATCAACATATGTCAAAGGAAAGTATTATTAGACCAAATGTAATGGTTTTTATTGTTTTTTTCCTGGTAAATTTCTCAGTGTAGATTAGGGGAATGCTGTAAATATAATGCACTATGATTTAACAAAGCATTTGATAAAATATTCTTCAACATTTTGATCAATGAACTAGTACCATATCAGCTATGTGACATAAAAATAAATGAATATATTAAGTTATTTGAAAATCATATTCAGAGATTGTTCATTAATAATTCCTTATACTAGAGTGAGAAACTGAGTGGAGTGCCATAAGATATGGGTGTTTAATATTTTTATGAATGACTTGGAAGAAAAAAGAGAAGAAATAATAATTTTGTAGATGATATAACAGTATGATAGGTAATAGATAAGAGCAGGAAATAACAAATAAAATTCAAAATGATATTGATAAATTGGAAAAATGAGTTGAAATAACAGTAAAGATTAATAGAGACGAATGCCAAGTTCTTCACTTGGAAATAGAAATAAAATGTAGATATATAGAAAGATAGATTATCTTGGAATAATAGTTAATTGCAGACTATATATGAATTATTAGTGCAATGCAAAATAGGCAAATGTATTTTCAGGTTGTATTAATTGAAATATAAATTTCCTATTGTGGAAAGTAGCAGCTCATTTTGTTATGGTCAGACCCCAACATGAATTTTGTGTTCAGATCTTGACAAGAATATCACTTGACAAGAATATCATCTCCATAATGAAAAATGAAAAAAAGTGGTTTGCCTAAGACAAAGTGTTTAGGGAAATATCTGTATTAAAGATGTCATGCTACTTCACTTTAATATACTTTAAATTAGAAAAAAATACAAGTAACTGAAGCATAGAAATTTGGCCTGAGGATCTAAACAGCGCAGCACATAACATAATTATTATTCCAACGCGACCTTAGATAAATTTGCTTTTGGTTGGTATACAAGTCCTTTTTAAAACCATTTCCTCTTGTATCATTCTTCCTTGCTTTCCCTTGTATCTTGAATCATTTAGTCATTGTTACTGAAGAGCTAAAATTTTATGTACATAGGAACCAGGACTAATGCAAGTAGAACTTCTGCAATATAAACACTGCTGTTATTGCAATAAAATAGCAGACAGCATCAACAAATTAATTGTAAAATTGTTTCTTCAAGCCAAAGCACTTCTGCTATAGGAAGCCATTACTAAAGAGTCTTTCCCCCAGGAATACTTAATGTAACCCAGACCTCAATATGTTAACTTGCTGGCATAATGATATGCCATCCTGACTCTTCTTGTGGCCCTAGCTGACTAATGAAATATATTGTCTGCATTTTCTCTCCTCTCTCTCTCTTTTGAAGGCATGTATAACAGGTATTTAAGCACCAGGCCAGAAACTAGGGGACTGTGAGTTCTAACCCCCATTTGTCATGAAAGCAAATGGGGTTTCCTTGGGCCAGTCACTCTCTCTCAGCCCAACCTTGTTGTTCTGGGGAAAATAGGATGAGGAAGTAGTATTAGGTATGTTCACCACCTTGTATTAT
The DNA here is from genome assembly GCF_016545835.1 of Crotalus tigris. Classification (NCBI taxonomy): domain Eukaryota; kingdom Metazoa; phylum Chordata; class Lepidosauria; order Squamata; family Viperidae; genus Crotalus; species Crotalus tigris. Next base: position 631,056 of record NW_024096483.1, read on the forward strand.
TTATTTAAAAAAAAAAATAACAAAGGTGGATAAAAAAAATCTGTTAATAAAGTTACTTTTCTCCAGGCCAGCATAATCTGGACAAGGGTAGCTACCAATGTTGATTGGAGGTGGTCCAATACCTTGAAAACAAGGGGTATGTTATGTAGTTAAGTTTGTAGACCACGGCTTTGTTGCAATTTAAGAACACAAAAGAATGTGGTAAGATCATTTTAAATTTTAAATCGTGTTCTGAGACAGGTCAAATTTAGCATCATACACGTAGGGAGTAAAACTAGATTTGATAGCTCATTCAGATATTTCTGAACTTCAAATAAAAAAGAGCTTAAATGAATAAAAGTTATAACTTTGCAAGGGATAACATGTTCTAGGATGAAAAGTTGACCTCAGGAAAAGCCGCCTCTTACCTCTTCTTATTCAGCACAGGTAAGTAGGAGATGCAATTGGCTCCCAATGTCTGCCTCTCTCTTTGACAGTGAAGAGGGACAGAACTAAAACTGTTAATACTAGTGATGAGGCTATCAATTGTACTCAAATTAGTTTTTTCTTTGCTTAATTTTTGCAATTTTTAAGAAGGAGTAAAGTTTTTTTTTAAGATGGCTCCAAAGCGTCCAGTAATCTCTACAGCTTCTAAGGTGGCTTCTTCTTCGGTGTTATCATCAGGGCAACAACCTAAATTAATAGTTTCACCTTCTCCCCTGGTACAGTCAACAATGGTGAAGGACTTGCAAGATATGATGGGAGATGTTATACTTCAAATTAGGGGAGAAATGAAAGAGATTTTAGAGGAAAACAATAAGACTTTGAGGCAAGAGATAGTTTTGACTTTAAAAGGAGTTGCCTCTGTTCTTGAAAAGTTGAATTCTCGCATAGAAGAGGTAGTAGAAAAACTGGAATTGATGGAGGGAAAATTTGAAAGTATGGAAAAAGAGATGAAAAACTTTCAAGATGAGATTCTTATGCTTCAATATAAACAAATGGAATATGCCTTAAGAATCAGAGGTTTGCGTGAGTTTGTGCAAGGAGATTTGAAAGAAATGGTGGCAAAGGACTTTTCTGTGATTTTGAATAGAGAAGAAGAGGAAATACTTAGTGGAATTGATCAGGCATTTAGAGTTAACTTGGTGGTGGCAGAACAAAAGAATTTGCCAAGAGATGTGGTAATTTACTTTGGGAAAAGATCCCTGCGCAATGAAATTATACAAGCTTTTTATAAGAAGAGGTTTCAAATTGCTTCACAAGATGTTATAATTTTAAAGGAGATCCCACCAAAAATTTTAAGAAGAAGAAAGGAGTTTGCTTTTTTAGCAGACGAACTTAAAAAGAGACAAATTTTGTTTAGATGGGATGTTCCGACTGGAATGGTGGTGAGCTACCTGGGGATACGTTATAGTCTTAATACTGTTTCTAAAGCAAAAGATTTTTATACTTCGGTCCTGGGGGTGTGCTCATCGTCACTTACCACGTTTAAAGCTTTGGAAGAAAAAAAGGCAGAATTGCAGTCTGAAGTGCTTAGAATTATGAAAATTGGGAAACTTCAGTTTGAGGGGCCTCAACAAGTAGAGATGGAGGAGCAGAAGACAACCTGTGCAACATATAATTGTAAAGAAAAGGATCAACAGAAGAATCTCAAGGAAGTTCCACAAGTATTGGTTTCTGAATTTGCGGGAGAAGTAGGATTTATAAACTCTTTGGAGCAACCTTTAAGGGCAGAATTGCAGTCTGAAGAGCCTATATTAATTAAAAATGGGAAATTCCAGTTTGAGGGGTCTCAACAAGTCGAGATGAAAGACCAGAGGACAACTTGTGCAACACATAAACGTAAAGAAAAAGCAACATATAAACGTAAAGAGAAAGACCAACAGAAGAAGGAGGTTGAGGAAGCCTCACAGGTATTGGTTCCTGAGTTTGTGGGAGAATCAGGACTCACAAATTTTTTGGAGCGATCTTCAAGGGCAGATTTTAATGCATTTTTTTCGAAGTTTATGGACAAGAGGGGTTGATAAGGATTGCGTTTATAGTGGATGCAATTGGCTATTTGACAGAAGATTATGGAGACTGAATGAAAATTTTAGATAAGAAGTTTAAGTTTAAGTACTTTGTTTAAGTATTCAGAAGACTATTGAGACTGCGGGGGAAGTAAGACTTACAAAGTTTTGGGAAATATCTTTAAGAGGTGTATGGATAAGAGAAGGAATGTGTTTACTGTGGAGGAATTTGTTATTGGTAAAGATTTAAACAGGTATAAGGGAATTTTAATGTTTTAAGTATTGTTTAAATATGTGTTTTGGGATAATAATATAAGTATGATATGAAAAGGTTTAGAGTATATTATAAAACGATGGATAATAATATAAGTATGATATGAAAAGGTTCTAGAGTATACTATAGTTTGTTTAAAGATTGGTTTCTTTTTTCTCTCTATTATTATATGCTTATTTTTGTGTTCTAGAGTAAAGAAAGAGGGAGATTAGATTTTATATTGTAGGTATAGATATTTAAAGAAAGTAATGTTTAAATTTGTGTTTTGGCGATTCTTTATAGAATGATGGATAATAATATAAGTATAATATTAGAAAAGGTTTAGAGTATATTATAATGTGTGTTTAATGTTTGCAATTATTATCTTTTAGAGAAGATATTTGTTTAATTTAAGGTATTTAGATCTGTTTAGGATTTATATGTGTTTTTTTTACTTTTTATCTTTTTTGAAAAATTTTAATTAAGCCTGTACTCAGCTCTGGGAAGGTTGAGGGAGGGTATGGGAGGTTTGGGGATATGGGGGAGGGTATGGGAGGGTGGGGGGTTTGGGAAAGGGATTTGTTTTGTAAAATTCAAAAACTTTCAATAAAAAAAATTGTACTCAAATTAGGACCCTGGGAAAAATTATTCTCTCTCTCCAGCCAAATTTGCACAAGAAGTGGAATATCCTCTCCTCCACCTTGTCCATCCAATGAGAAATAAAACAATTGAGGTAGAAGTTGTAGGAAGTGTTTTTTTTTTTTTAAACTTGTTTTCAGGCCAAGATATTGGCCATTGAATGTGTCCTTTTAAGACCTCAGTTCACTTCCATTTCTTCACTGGAGGAAATGGATTTTGGTGCTGTCCATGGTGCTTCAACTGGGTGTGTATTTATCAGGAAATACTAGACAAATTCCTGAGGCAATGGCTGTGTTTGTATAACATGCTTACTTAGAAGAAGACATTTTTGTGGTCCTATTGCACTGGACAATAAAGATATAAGCTAGATTCTTACAGCATACAAGGCTAAAATGTGAGTTGGCTAGTTGGTAATTCAATGTGTCACAAGAACATAGCCAACAGTTCTGTTTTTTGTTTTTTTGTTTTTGTGCAAGCACATGTGCACATAAAACTCTTTTCTTCTTACTCCAGCTAGGGAGAGAATTCAAATGAATGCCTTTAAATAAGTTTAATTTTTTTCTTATCACTATAGATTTCACTGAGTGAATACACATTTATGGGCTTACTCTAGAGTAAATGTCTTATTCCTGGTTCCTTCTCTGTTCAGACTTCAATTTATTGCCCACTGTAGAGTTTTTTCAAAGCTCTGTGAGGAATTTCCCATTGTTTCAATATTACTATCCAGTGAAATCTTTATTTTAGTATTTTGATGGTTTGCAATAATAAATGTGGCGTTTATTTATTTACATTTACAGTAATTAAATTAAATGTTGGGTAATTTTTATAATATTTGAAAACAGTCTTAACAAAATTGACTATTGTTGTAAATGTTACTAAAAATGGTAAAAAGAATCATTTGGTTTGCAAAATCATATATTGCACCTAGAAATGTCCATGACAAATATATCGTGTATTTTTAGCTACATATAAATGACCTTTAGTGCCAACTATGGATTATCTTCATGGTTAATTCTAAATTAATTTCAAAAGAAAAATATTTAAATGAAATTGTATGACACAAAGAGTTACAATAAAATTCTCAAAGTGTTTATCACAGATCATCCCCCTAGACTTTCAAAAGAACCTTTCAAGTTTAATGGAAGAGATTTGTAAAACATTGAAGACATTATCTTGCTCTTATTAAGGAAATAGAATAAGAACATCCTTCAATTGTTGTTAATGGTCTTAATTGATGAAATCTGTACAGTTTTCAAAGAAATGATTGAATATGACTCAACTGAAACATAAGTGGAACTTGTGACTAATTTTTGGTAATATATATTCAGAGATAACAGTTTCTAATTCCACATTTCTTTTATTGCACAATTTTATCCTTATGCTTAAAAAATAATCATCAAGAAATGGGGAAAGAGGAAAAAAGTTGGGACCCAGTAATTCCTTGCTATTTTTTCAGCTTCTGATTAAGGTTAAAATATAGATTTGAAGTGTAAATATTAATTTCTTAATATCATGGAAAAATAGGTTGCCCTAATGGAGAGGGAACTCATTGCTAATTTAATAGGGACTCATTGAAAATTACTTGAGCTTTTTATAATATAATCAATTGAATGAAATGGAAGATATCAAACAAATATTTGAACATGCCTGCCTCATTCATGTATACATGAATTTACATGAAGAAGGGGGGAAACTATTTTAGAAGAAAATGTGCATAGCAGAAAAGAAGGATGGATATTCTCTTTCAGTTTCCTTCTGTATTGTCACCTTCTGCATTTTTCACCAGTTCAACATTGTTGTCAGAACTGAAATTGGGGCAACGAGCCTGAAGTCATGAGCATAGGGTAAGGGTGATATTCAGATCCTCTCACACATGTGTATATTTTGTTGTAGAAATCCAGCTCTTTCCATTCCCTTTTTAATGCAAAGAAATCCATTAACATCCTGTTAGCCTTTATAAATTGGTTGCACAGAAAATGCAGGAAAAGTCCAGGTGTACAGGTGCTCCTCAACTTACGACCATTATTGAGCCCAAAATGTCTGCTGCTAAGCAAGATAGTTAAGTGAGCTTTACCCCATTTTGCAACCTTTCTTGCCACCATTGTTAAGTGAATCACTGGAGTTGTTAAGTAAGTCACATGGTTTTAAGTGAATCTGGCTTTCCCATTGACTTTGCTTGTCAGAAAATCGCAACAGGTGATTGAATGACCCTGAGAAACAGCAACCGTCATAAATATGAGCCAGTTGCCAAGAGTTTGAATTTTGATTGTGTGACCACGGAGATGCAACGGTTATAAGTTTGTCATAAGTCATTTTTTTTCATTGCCATTATAACTTCAAATGGTCACTAAACAAATGGTTGTAAGTTGAAAACTAACTCTATTTCATGTGAAAAAAACAGGGTAGAAATATAAACAAAAGAAAAAAAACTAGAAAAAAGTGTGTTATGAAAAAAAACATTTTGTTGTGGGAAATCAATGTCTTTTTCAATTTCATTTAAATTTGACATTGATTTATCTGACTCTAGGAAGTGTCATATGTAATTTGATTTGATTTGATTTAAATTAATTTGATTTAATTTAATAATTTGTTTTAGGGGCTACCCAACACCAGAGAATTAAGATACTTTGAACTGGTTACTTGTTTAGTTTGAATTTTGTATTTAGTACAACTTTTGTCATCTTGATGTAATAACTAAGCATAGCATGAATTCATTATTCATTATCACTGGCATCCACCTCATCCCTAAAAAGACAAGTTCTTCTAGTTATTTCATTCTTACATTTTAAGGTTTATGCTTTTATAAAATAGATTTTTAAGTATTAAGTAGACATTCATCTACATTATGAATAAATATATTGTTAGGCTGTCACTTGAAAACAATACCATGGACTGACACACAGGCAACTACAGTCATGTTGTAGTGATTTGTTATAGAAGGATACAATAAAAAATGGGAAAAATAGACAAAAAAGTGGCCTATCTTTCCTTACTGCCTCTTAAAAGATCTTAAAAACATCCTAAATAAAAAGATGCATATTTCATTGAGAACAGATTACTACTAAGCACTCTTCTGAAGTCTTTATCTGTACAAATTCAATTTGGGATTTCCCTAAAGAGACTAATACAGCTGAGCAGTTTAATCCTTGTTCGCCTTATTTGTTTTTCAGAACCTCTGAATAATTTTACTGGTAACCCATATTTTAGCACATGCATATTACTGACCTATTAACCTAATTACTTGAAATAAGGATTTGTGGGGTGGTTTGCTTCAGCCATATATAATATTTTTTAATTTAGGCGTTTTTTCCCCAAGCTAATATGTTGGAAATCTTTTTTTTTCTTAGATATATTAGTATACAGTATTGTGTTCTAGACATATGTAATAATAATTGTAGAAAAATGGGATGCATTCATTTGTAGTACTATATATAAAAATATTGATGCTGATCCAGAGATAATTGTATACCTTGTGATAAATTATTAGTTATAAATAAAAAAATAGTGTGTAGTGGTGCCAGTTGCTGAAAAGTTGTGTACTCTAATTTATAGACGAATGCATGTAGATACAGGTTTCCAACTGTAACTGGATATTAGAAATGTCACTCAAAGCATAAACACAAGCTACTTCCTCCTAGTTTATATTCAGGATAGAGAATGGAATGAAGAAGAAGTGATTTGAGGAAGACAGATTTGAGGGAAATCTAGAATCCTAGACTACTTATTTATCTGAGGAATAGGTTTATGAGGATATGCAATATTTAATGTTGGGGAAGCCTGATACCCTATAAATAATTTGTAATAAAAGAGGCTGTTTCTAACCCATTTTAAGCTATTAAAGCAATGTTCATTTGATTCTTTTTTTTTTTAATTACAACAGTGTCTGTGCGGATCTGTGCTGGTCATATATCTTATCCATGTGCCACCTAGTTACATTACCTCAGATATATTGTATAAAGAAAGGGGGGAAAAATCCCGATCAGGAAAATATGTGGAATGACAGCCGAATCAATAGCCTTCAAAGATGTCTTGAGTTAATGAAGCTAGATTTTATTGAAAGGAGAAAGAAAAATGTTTTGATGTTTTTACTTGATTCATATGGCTGCCCATTTACTCTGGGTGGTGCACAGGGATAAAAGCAACAACTGCTACAAATAGTCTTTGACACCCAGGTGAACAATCCATTCCAGATATGAATAACCAATCGGCAGCAGAGCTAATGTGCTCAAATGCCTGGAGAAATAGCCAGGTCTTCAGAGTTTTGCAAAAGACTACTAGGGTCAAGACCATCCCGATCTCCAGAGGATATATAGCAGCAATTCATGTTCTAGGTGCTGTGAAAAGATCTTAAATCAGCATTCTTTCTAAGTTTGTTAACCTACAGCAGTGCTTTTCAACCGTTGGTATGCATACCACCTGTGGTACATTGGCAAGTGATAGGTGGTACGTGGCCTTGCCCAGCCCAGCCAAGTGTTAGTGGGGGGAGGGAATGAGCCAAAGCAGCACAGCACAGGCCTTGCCCTGAGAGAGTCTTCAGGAGCTGCAGGGCTGCTGGGGCAAGGCAAAGGCCCCAGGATTGGCATTTCCAGAAGACAAATGAGGAGGAGGGGGCAAAGACAGGAAGGGATATAAAAGGAGGTAGTTTAGGCGGGAGAGGGAGAGAAAAAAAAAGATGCAACCTTGGGAGGAGGAGGAAGAGTCATCTGGAGCTGCACCAAAGAGAAAAGGAGGAGGAGGGGCGAGAGAGGAGAGGACAAAAAACAGACTGGGTGCGCATGCAGGTGGCACGACAAACAGGTAAGAAACGCAGCTGGTGGCTGTGTGGCTGATGGCCATGGCTTGAAAGACCACTGTAAATTGCTGGACAAGAGCCGCATAGCGTTAAGAGCAGACTGGCAGGAAGATATTTGTAATGAGGGAGGGAGAAAACAGGCATCCCCTGAAGGAGATCAGCAAATGGCCCTCGCCCATTTCACACACCCGTGGACTCCGGGGGAGGGGACTCCGCGAGCAGCATGAGAGTCCACGTTACCTGCACTATGCCACCCAGACCCCAGCCTGGTTTCGGCAGGCAGCAGTGCACTCTCATCGCGCGGAGCAGCTAAGTCAGGTGAGGTGAACTAGTGACATGCCGAACCTGCCTGGGTGCGCGCAGAGGCGGTGACGAGCGCCTGGTGCCTGGTGTCCTGTTTTGCCATGCAGGCTGTGACTGTTTTGCCATGCAGGGAAAAAGCACTTCTGAGTGCTTCCCTTTCATCCATTGTACCACTTTTAGGATATGGCAATATCTGAGTACCACCAGTTGCCTAGCAAGGTGTCAAAAACTTGGTGACCAAAAAAAAAAAAAGGAAAAAAGTGATAAAGTACAGGTAGTCCTTGACTTACAACAATTTGCTTAGTGAAATTACAACAGCACTGAAAAAAGTGACTTCTGACCATTTTTCACACTTATGATTGTTGCAGTATCCCCAGGGTAATGTGATTTACATTTGGATGCTTGGCAACTGATTCATACTTATGACGGTCACAGTGTCCCAGGGTCATGTGATCATCTTTTGCAACTTTTCGACAAGCAAAGTCAATGGCCAGGGGGGGCATGGCCAGCTCAACATCACTCAGGTCGCAGGGTGCCTGTGGGGGGTGCGGGCGGGGCTGTGGGGGGATCTGTGGGTCTCTGGTGGAGAGGGATGAGACTGGGATGGGTGCCTTCCCTTCCTCCCTCCCTCCATCTCTTCCTTTCTTCCTTCCCTCCCTCTTTGTCCCTTCCTTCCTTCCTTCCTTCCCTCCCTCCCTCCATCCCATTGTCCCTTCCTTCCTTCCTTCCTTCCTTCCTTCCTTCCTTCCTTCCTTCCTTCCTTCCTTCCTTTCCTCTTTGTCCCTTCCTTCCCTCCCTCCCATTGTCCCTTCCTTCCTTCCTCCCTCCCTCCCTCCCTCCCTCCACACCCAGGAAGGGACAAGGGGAGGGGGACAGGCTGTGGCTGGTGGCTGTGCTGCCAATGGCCACGGCTTGAAAGGCCACTGTAAATTGCTGGAGCCGCACAGCGTTAAGAGCAGAGTGGGGTTGAAAAGCCCTGACCTATAGCTCCTGTAATCCCTTTCCACCCTATTTGTGCTTTGGGAACATGGGGCATGGGAGGCAAAATTCCACACATTAAATTATATCTCTCTCCCAGATATATAAAAGTGCATTTTGTTGACAAATGTTAAAAAGAACTATGTCAGTTTTTTAAAAAATATATATATTTGTCAGTAAAAGGCAATTTTATGTATATAGAAGAGTCTTTTCCAACCTGGTCAAGATACCTGTATGCTAATTTGTCACTCAATTCAAAATGAAACATATCCTTGTCAAGATTTTTTTTTTTTTTTTGCAATAGAAGCACTATATTACCACCTTTCAGCCAAGTTTTCAGAGAGAAAATACTCATAAAATCTTTTGGCTGGTTTAGGATTTGTGTCTTCAGAAGGATGTAGTATTTTCTGTTTGAGAGGTCCACAACCAATAAGAATCACAGTGACGGGCCTGTGTGTCAGAAAAACGTCCTTATTCAGATGCTATCTACGTTGTAATGCAAAGCTTTATGCCGCCCTCATCAATATTTCATCTTACAAGCTAAGGAATGTAGCAAATATAAATGAATAACTCAATATAATACAATGTGTGTATTTATTATAGTATTTCTATCATAATATCTACCTTTTGAGTTTATTAATTTTTATCTGCTGAACATTCTCTAATTATTGATGGTGTGAATTACCTAACTAGATGAATGCCTTTATTAAAAAGATCAACATCTTCTATATTCTTTTATGTAAGACTGTGTCTGGTCTTGTACTGTTCCATGATATCTCTAGGATCATAATTTCAAATACTCCACCTTGAGAAAAAAAACCCTCTTTTCTTTCATTCTTTTGCTCAAAAATAAAAAGAGTGACTAATGTATTTTTGTTCAAGGACTAAGTTTTGCTTTATGGTTTACACTTTATGGTTTACACACATACACAGACATACTGTCTTGAAACACATGAGAGATACATAAAAAATAATGACTCCAATGTTATTACTTGTCAACAGATGGCAGTATTGATGCACCCGAAACTCTTACGTGTTCCTTAGCATCTGTGTTTTGACTTCATTAGGTGGGACATTGCTGTGAATGTGTGCTATTGCTCATGAAATGGAAGCCTGCAGTAAATATTCATTGGGGCCATTTAAGCAGTGCATTGTTTTTGAATGTTGAATAAGTTCCTTCAATTGAAATTTACTGCTGAATGCAGGTGGTTTATAGTGATGACTAGGGAAAATCTCATAGCTATGGTTTCTTATTCCATCTCCCATATATAGTAAGTCAAATTTAGCATCATGCAATTTCCTCTTTTTCCCAAAATGAAGGAATATTTTTGTAGGCTTTTGTTTTACTCAAGTGAAGAGGTGGAAAAGTCTGTCCACCCATGGCTGAAGAGACACAGTGTGGAGTTCTTTCATGACCGTTTTAAGAAGATTGTCGAATGTGGGCACAAGTGAATAGCGATTATATCAGTAAATAAAGACAGGTAACAAAAGAGCTCATTTCAAGGATTATTTTTATGTTTGTTTATTTTAAAAAATCCTTATTTAAAGTAAAGATATGGATATTGAGACATTACATTCAACTATCATAATTCAAATTCCCAAAGCTAATTATACTTTTCTCTCCAAATGTTTTGAACAACAGCTGTCAGAATTGTTGGAGTTGACAGAATTGTCTGGGAATCAATAAAGTTTAAGGTACAGTAACTAAATATTGAACTAGTTTATTCATTACAAAATTCATTATTTTCTCACAACTGCTGCAGTCTTGTCACAAAATCTCTTATGCAAACTCTATGGGTAAAAATGAATAATAATGACTTAAGACAGGTATAGCAGAACCTACAAACATCTGAATGGTCCTTAAAGCATCAAGGGTTAGAATTCTTTGTAGCTCTTCACTAGGCTTTTGTATCTTTCTCCCTTCTGACTCTTGAACTGCTGTTACCATCAGTCTTGCTGATGAGATTTTATGCTGTAAGTGCCCTTGATTCTTCTTCATTTTCTGATGATTGGATTTCTCCAGAGTCTATAATGAAGACAGGAATTCTCTTTAAATATCTCTATTGTATTTTTCCTTCTCTGAAAGTCTTTTCTATTTGAAAAAAGAATGGCATAATATCTCTGGTACTTAGAAGAAGCACAGCACTGCCTGGACATGAACAAGAGTTGCTCTCTACTAGCTACATGAAAAACACTCTGAAACAGAGTTTAGTATCCATTGATCTATTTATACTTACAGCAGGCTTTACCTGCCTAAAACAGTTCTTGAAGAAATAGCTCCTCTTATACATACTTTATTTCTCCTTTTCAATTTCTTTCTCACTATTCTTCTATTGAAAAATGCTGGCCAGTGAGAGCTAACAAGAAAATAAATCATTCAAATACAGGTAGACTTTGACTTATGAGCCTAAAATTTCTGTTATTAAGTGAGATGTTTGTTAAATGAATTTTGGCTCATTTTACAACCTTTCTTGCCTCAGCTGTTAAGTGAATTGCTGCAGTTGTTAAATTAGTGACACAGTTGTTAAATGAATCTGGCTTTCCCATTGACTTTGCTTGTCAGAAGATTGCAAAAGGTGATCACATGACCTCAGGACACTGCAACCGTCATAAATATGAACCAGTTGTCAATGTCCAAATTTTGATCACATGACCTCAGGGACACTACAAAGTGTGCAAAACAATCATAAGTCACTTTTTTAATGCTGTTGTAACTTTGAACAGTCATTAAATGAACTGTTGTAAATCGAGGATTACCTGTAATACAACTGATAGATAAATTTCCCAACTATCCTTGTTCACCTTCCATCTGGATAGACTTCTTCAAACATATGCTTTTGTTTCAAACCCTTCATTTGTACAACAACATGTGCACGACTGCTCTGTTCCAGACTTCCAGCTTCCTGTTCCAGCTATTAATTTTAACATGCTTTATCTGGATGCTTTGATGTAGAATCTACCAGTTGTGAAACAAAGCTTGAACAGTATTTAAAGTCAAGGGTAAAAACAAACTGTGGGCACAGCAGTTCTGTGTGACAGTTCATGGAAGCTATGCTGAAGTCCTCCATCAAATGATTACCATGGGGGGTAGATATTCAAAGAAAAGAGGGAAAACATGTGCTCATCACTTTTGTAAGGGCAGAAACATTTTAGACTGTAAAAGGTGATCTAGGTCCCCAAAGTATCCAACTAGTTTTAGAGTCTGAATTTTGAATCATAGTCCCTCCTCCATACCATATGGCAAATCTCTTCTGAAACCAAAGGGAGTTCAATAAGCAGCTTTTTGTAGAATAGGAGAGACTGTTGTTCAAAGGAAAAATGTCAAAAATTCCCCTGGGCATGGCAAAGGCTGAGGATGAATCTAACATTGCCCACTGGATTCTGGCCAGTGAAACTAATTATATTAGTAAAGCAAATAGGATTAGGTCTTTGCAGTTATAATGGCTTTCAATGCATAATCCCTTGTATTTTTCTGGAGTACAATCCTTTTTGGAAATTGGACTTGATATGAAATATTTTAGGCTCATTTGAAATAAGATAAATGACTATTCCACCATAGAAGGACTGTTAGTTTTATATGGCCAGTTCTTTGAAATACTGGCTTATTTAGGGGGTTGCTAAAAGTAATTATTAGGAACATTTTCTTGTGACATTCTGATATACACATAGAATCAACTTGTCCCTAAGTCCAAATGTTAGATGCCTTTTTCAATAGCAAAATCAAAACTATCTCTGGTTTTTAAGATATAAATTTTAATAATGCTACAAAGAAGATGCCAAGTAACCCTATTACCCTGGAATGAACTACAATGAAAGCTATCTATTTATTTGACACTTCTCTTTCCATGTATGGCTTTACTTTGCAAAATCTGAAGCAAAATTTTGCTTGTGTAAGAAATTAGTGATCATTTCCATATTTTCCTCTGTATCCTTTCTCCAGCACAAAATATACACCAATCTTTTTTCAATGTGTAGGCATAGGTGTCCAATCCATTGCTAATCATAATAATGGAAAAAATGACCAAATATATGTTGTGATACAAGGAAGTAAATCATAGGGTTTCCACTATGACAGCATGACGCATGTATAATCACTTCATCCCTTCACCCTGAACACATGAACGCTTTGCTTGCAGGACCCTTAGTTTTGTTTCATATTTGCTGAAGTGAAGTTGTTAGCCTTTTGAACAGCCCAGTTGAACAGCTAGCTTTGAACAGTTCAGTAGGCATTTTGTCTGCACCTAGTGCTTTTTTATTTAATATTTGGTTTATTGCCTTTCTACTGGATTTTTTTTTCCCCTGAAACTTCAACTGATTCAAAATTTAGTATACTGGTGAGAAGTGACGTATCAGTGCAATACCAATACTGGATGTGCTGCATTTCTAGATACAAATTAGAGTTTTGGTTATTACCTATGTAAAACAAAATCCTTCATTTGAAATGTGGTTTGTCATGCGGCATAAAGACTAGGTTCAATTTTTCTGTAAGTATCCTACCGGGAAAGGATTTACAATTTAATCAAATTTAAATCAGCAAATTTAGATAAATGTTTGCGTTTAAGCTTATTTAGCATTACAGAATAAATCCCTATTCTTGATCTCTCAACAAAGAGATCAAAAAAAGAAAAGAAAATTTGATTCCAGATGTCTGCTATTTCATCCCTTTTCTCTACTTCAGTCTCGAAGTTACAGAAGTGTGGGAGACCTATGCCCCTTTACCAGATCCTTGAGAAAGTTTGGCTTCAGTTGCCAGCTTCTCCAGTCTTTCTTTCTCATTGCTTCTGAGGCATGAAAGAATTATACATTTGTGTAATAGTTACTTATTGTGTGTGTGTGTGTGTGTGTGTGTGTGTGTGTGTGTGTGTTCAAATCAGGTTTTCTTCTTAACTCCAGTGACTGCCTGGACAAGTCCCTGTAGTTTTTTTGGGAAGTGGTTTGCTGCTGCCTCCTTCGTAGGCTGAGAGAGCTCTGGTGGATAGCCCAAGCTCATCCAACTGGCTTTGTGACTAACGCTGGACTAGAATTCATAGTCTTGCAATTTCTAGCCTGATGCCTTAACCACAATACCAAATTGGTTCCAGCTGCTGGTTTAGAAGCTATAATTCCCAAATGTCTTTTTTTTTTTAACATAATGTTTATTGTAATCATTCAAGCTAGCTTCTGAGCATTTGAAAACAGCATTAAATCTGGTGGAATATTACTATTTATTGTACCTGTTATTGAAACCTGGGACAGATCTTCCTAGAGAAAATCAATCTATATGGTTGACTTGATACCATATTGTCTGTCTGTCTGTCTATCACTTATTTAAATACCCATAAATTTTCCAGTGGTGAGGTTAGTCAAAAAAACCTATCCCTATCCTTCTCACCTTGCTACTCTTAGAAAAGGAAGAGTTTGTGGGGTTGTACTGTTTTCCTATGCTAAATTAAAATTGTATCCCTTGCCACTGGCCATTTCTGAATTCAGTACAAGCTCATTTGAGATGATTGCAAGATTTCATCAACCGCTTCAAGTATTACTAGCAATTGTTATACTGATCTGCAGATGTTCACTCCAGCTTCCTTGAAGAATTTTCAGCCTCACTCAATATTTTAGTTGTCTCTGGTTAGCTGTGGATTTCAGTATCTGCCCTGATAATTATGTTTTTTCCCCAGCAGCTTTTAAATTTTTGGCAACTTTAGCTATCTGCAAACCCTCTGCAGAGAAGGAACACTTCACTTAATTATAGAATTTTAGATCAAATATTTTATTATGTATTTCATATTGATAGGTCTGCTCATTATCCAGTATACTTTTCATTGGTATTTCTTCTTCAGTTACTTAAACTAGAGACCATTCAGTCTATCTGAAACTAGTTTTTGCTAGCACATCCCCAGCAAGTCAGTAAATTTGCTGAAGTATATGTTGAAGCCACAGGATCTTGGCCCTATTAAAAATCTATGTTATTAAACCAAGTCTTCTTCATCCTTTGCATACTGTAACTCTTCATTCACAATACTCACTGGCCTGGTGCCTAGAGAGGTATTAGTGGAAAACCCAGAATTTCACACAGCTTAAAGAGTTTACAGCAGCCCTGGCTTCTTAGTAGCACCGAATTTACATAAGCAAAATTATTATCAACAAGTAATTTTGGCACAGGCTACTTGCCAGCTTTGCAGACATTTTAATCACTCCTAATGGGTAACCATGCTGCCTTCTCTGATGAAGCTCCAGCAGATGCCTCAGATAATTTCTTTATATCTAAGATTCATGTCCTTCCTTGAGATTGTTCCTCCTCCCCTCACAAGAGTTTACTTTTACCTCAGTTGTTTTGGTCAGCCATTTGAGGTAGACCAGACAGAAATTCAAAGCCATGACTACTAATACTTCCTTTATTGTAAGGTTACAATAATAGAAACTTCTCATTTTCAAAAATAAAAAATAATAAAAAAGCTAAAAAAGAAACAAAACACCATCTCTCCAACAACCAACACTCAGATTAAAAAAAAATCAGGCAGAAAACAATACCTTAATTAAGGAAGTACTGAGAACACCCTCCCCCATACACACACACACACAAATAATCCAGCAGCAAGACTGCTAAATATAAACAGACAGTAAATCCCATACTCACTCAGAGTGATGATGTTACCTAGTCAGATAATGAGAAACCTGCAAACAACCAAGCTCAGAGAAGAATCTATAGTTAGATCTATCTATGATTCAAGACAGTTTCCTCTGGGTATCTTGAATATGTATTGTTGCATTTGAACTCTCTTGCATGGATGAGGTTACATAGTTGGGTAATGAAAAGTCTGCTAGCAAGCAGCTAAACTTACAGTAGATACCACCAAGAACTCCACAGTTTAACACTGAGCAACAGATTTTCTCTTTTACTGGGATATCTGACACAGCATACAACACATAATTTGATTGGTAGATTTCCCATTAGAACCCTTATGTTTGAAAAGAAATTCTGAAAACATATGCCTATCAACATATTTTGGAACTGAGTTTCTGAACTTCCACATTAGATAGAACTATTTTTTGTTGGGTAATATTTTTTGCTATCAATTTAGACTACAAGTCTCAGTTTCTGAAAAAATGTGTATCAAATTATACAAGATGATGTTCTTTGCATTTTACAGATCAGTCCCTACTGAGTAATTTGTTAAACTGCCCTAGCCATCATTATTGTGGCTGCTGTTATAATTATTATAGCTTTATATGCCATGCAATCCTGCCAATAGATATATACATCACAAAAAAGAAAAATAGCATTAAAACAATACAAGCAACATAGAGGTTTACTTGACTTTTTCCAAACTGGGTCAAAGCAAGCCATGGAAGCAATTAACCTTGTGCTTGATTAACAAGTAAATTAAATTCTGTGCATATTGAAGAGTTGGTGAATGTAAAATTCTGTCCATAGAGCAGAGTTAGAGGGCATGAGTCAATTCTCCAATGCTTGCCAAAAGAGTTAATTTATTTTATGCACCAGTTAGTAAGTTAGTGAAGAAAAAAAATCAATATTTGTGGCACCTTTCATAAACTGAAAAATATTTCAGACTTGTCACGTTTGATAGATAAAGCAGTGGAAACTGCAAAGTGCATGTTGGAAGCACAATTGCTCTTTAAATCTTGATAGATGATGTCACTGGGGATTTATGGAATAGCAGCATTTGGAACATATTGTTCAGAATACAAAATGTGTTTGAAGAAAGAATTCTTTTCAGTGTGTTGACCTTACTCTGAAATTGGGCAATGAAACTCCATTTTTGTCACTTGTAGTATCCTAAATGGGTTGAAATTTTCACTGTGTTGCTTGTTGTTTATTGGCCTTTTTTTGTTCTGGAAACTATTGAAGTAAGGAGCACAATTTTGAGGAGAAATTGTGAGCTCTTTATACAACTACCATTGGGTGCTTGTTTTACAAGAAAGAGCAACACCAAACAATAGAAAAGGAAACATTTTTATAACATTTTTATAAAATTTGAGGGCTACAAGCAGTGAAATCCTAGAGAACTGATTGGGGAAGCTGGGCAAATCCTTGGTGGTGAATCTGAGTTTAATTGTTAGGCAAAAAGGGCCTTTTTGGAGAGCAGCAAAGCTATGGAAGTTCTTTATTAGGGACTATGGAATGTGGGAATATGGAATGTCATCAGGCTGACCTTGGAATGTTGGGGTTTCTCTAGGTTCAATTCCCTTGTAAAGGCTGCCATTGGACTGTACCAGTTACTGGTGAAGAAGCATCTATGCTTTGGTTTAGATGGGATTGTAAGGGACTTTGTTGTGGGGGAACAGAAAGGTCAATTTGAATCTACTAGAATCAGGCAAAGAGATGAACTGGGTTTGACCCTACTCTTGTTCAAATGCTTGGGGGGGGGGGATTTTGCAGCCTCCATTTGATTTATGAAATTTATTTTCTCCACCTGTTTTTCCCAGCAATTTATTTATTGATTTATTGCATGTATGTATGTAATAACTTTAAAAAACCTTACATCACTGAATAGCCTCCTTAGCAGAAAAACATCAATCCAATAGCCAAGGCTTTCCAGGCCAATGTAAACAAGTTTTCATTGACTCAGATCAACGTCTAGTAGAATTTTCTTCTCCTCAGCCATGCCAGCTGTAAAAACAGGCAAGTATTTAATAGAGCAAATAATTCCTCTAGCGAGTTGGAATGACCATACTATTGAATTGCTTACATAAGGCTTCTGTTGGCTTTCAACAGTTGCAGGGACATCTTTCTACACACACAGTGTGCCGTATATCCTGAATGTTATAGTCCTGGTCTGCATGAACAACTGCTAGCATGGGAGCTGTGAATTATTTTGTAACAGCACCGTGAAAGATATGAGTTTCCTATCCCTATTCAATTATTTTAAAAGGTGAGGACTTCTGCCAACAGGGCTCCTAGGGAGCTATCCAAGGTCCTATTTTTAATTGCTCTTTCCATCCAAAACTTCTGCCTGATTTGCTTCATCTTGCTTGTTCAGATTTTTCCTATCTTGTTTGATACCACCAACTCACTTCCAAATCTCAGGCATGCTTAGAAATGTGTATATTCAAGTTCAGTAGTATTGCAGCAGATTTAGTGTCATAATAAAATTTCAGCCATGATATACTTGGATGCTGGATGATCATTTAGCCAATGTGGGCAGTCTCTGGATCTGAAATCTGGAAAGGCAAATATAGACTCTAGCGTTAGTCAGTAAGTGAGGCTATAAGTCAGTCTTATACTTACCATCTTATACTTGACAGTAAGTGTCATTGAGGTCAAGATGACCTATTTCTGAATAGGCAGGAATATGATTGCAGATAATTCAAGATGATGGATGCAGCCAAATAACAGGCTCAAATATTATTCAGAACATGTAAAATTAAAACAATTTAGTATTTTTCTGTAAAAAATTATCCCATCAGACTAATTTGTTTTTGACTTTTACATCAAATAACTTGGAGAACCCTAGGCCTATATATTTATGATATTTGCATTGAAAGTAGTTTATATGCACCTATCATATATGCATGGGTAGTAAATTCATTTCATTTCTTCAGTTGGTTAAATCATTGTTTTCTTGTAATTCCAGATCATTTATTGACAAATTAAATAAACCCCACAACAATTAAAACAAGGGACCCTACTTTGAACATCATTCCATATTTCTACACACTAATTCCTTTTTTTTAAAAAAAACTTTATTGTTTTTTAAAATATAAATCACATAATAGGTGATTAACAGTGTGTTTGCCTGGCTTACATTTACAAAAGAAAATCGTCAACAATTAATATCTATAATCCATAATTCATTTATTCACACAAATGTTTCTTTTTTTCTTTTTTTCCATAGATATTCTCTCTTGATAGTTCCCGTCATCAATATTCTTAATTTTCACTTTAATATTTAAATATTTTCCCTTTAATCAGTATCATGCCTGATAATGTGTTTCGCTGAATCGGAGCGTTTTTCCCTCTATTTTCCCCCAATCAATCATACAATTTGTTCCAGATTTCGTAGTAATCTGTTTCACTCTTATCCTTAAGTTCTAACGTCAACCTATCCATTTCAGCACAGGATAAAATCTTATTTATTACCTCTTCTTCTGAGGGTGTCTCACTTCTTTCCATCTCTGTGCAAAGACTAATCTTGCTGCTGTTAGCATGTGTAATAATAGGTATAAAGATTCTTTATTGAATCTAACTTTAGTGATACCCAGCAAAAAGAGTTCTGGTTTTAGCTCAATGTTCTGCATTAGTATTTCTTCTAATTGTTTTATTAAATGCCAAAAATTTTGTGCTTTTGAACATTCCCGCCACATATGGTAATAGGTCCCTAGCGATTCTTTACATTTCCAACATTTTGGTGAAGTCTTTTTGTCCATTTTGGCTAATCTCACAGGAGGAAGGTACCACCTATAAAACATCTTGTATAAATTTTCTTTGTACGCAGTAGCTAGTGTGAGCTTCCTAATTCCTGTTGGAGTCATACTGAGTATGTTCCAGTCCTAAGGAAAAAGTGCCTTCTTAAAGAAAGCTACATACTTCTTATCAGAAACGCAGAAAATTTACTTTTTAGTTTTAAATAATTCTTGGTTGATACTAGGATTGTTTATAGGTCAGCCTTACAATTTCTTATCTTATTAGCACTGTTGGTGTCTGTCCATTCAATTCGCCTCTTAAAAAAGTCTGAGGATCCTTAGATCCTCATCAGTGAAAACAGATGCATATTCATTTAGTTTATTTATAATTAATGTATCCTCTTTTCACTAATTTTACATCCCTTCATCCAATCAGCCAATAGCCTTCTGGAATAATTTCCTATTTCAAACATATTTAAATAATATTTGTTGCTTGTCTTAAATGTTCTTTATTATATGTTCCTCAAAACTTTTCTGCAACTTTTATTGATTGCCTGCATATTTTTTATTTTTTGGTCAAATTTTATGTTCCTTTTTATTCTTGATTGAGCAAGAGTTCCATTTTTTAAAAAATATTTCTTGTGCCTTTAGATCAGTGGTTCTCAACCTGTGGGTTGGGACCCCATTTGGGGTCGAACGACCATTTCACGGGGGTCGTCAAACAACGCAGTCCGCCATTTTCCCCCCTTTTTCTTAGCTGTGCTACTCCCTTTTATTCTATTGGCTTTTGAAAGCCAATAGAATAGACTCTCTTGAATAGAGTCTAATTCTATTGGCTTTCAAAAGCCAATAGGAATTGTCCAGGCTGTCTCTGCCCTGCTGAGCCCGCCAAAAGTCCCATTCTGCAAACAGTGCTGCACCAGTTGAGTAGTCCTCAACTTACAACCAGTTGAGTAGTCCTCGACTTACGACCGGTTGGGGGTCGCGGCATTAAAAAGGTTGAGAACCACTGCTTTAGATTATCTAACCCTGTTCATTAGTAACAACAAGCTATGCATTCCTATTGAGCATCTTATTATTGTAGTTTTAAATAATCTTCAAGATTTCTAGAGAGACCCTTTTTCTTAATTAATACCCTTATTTTGACTATCATCCACTGTCTTACCAAGCATATGACAACATTAGGAACATGGTTGCAAGTTAGACTAGTAATTTTTATATGATGTATTAGATGCTGGGCACTTTTCAGGATGGATTTGGGGCTATATCCATCCTTCTGGGCACTAAATGAACTGTCCTGAAGCAAAATCATTTAGTATTATTAAAAAGATGATCTCTATGACTCATGCAGAACATACGTTTTCCCAGTCTATGTGAATAGAAAGGAAAATTACTTACAGTATACTGCTTTGTTTGCAGACATTTAGTTTTCTACCAACTTCTTTAACATTTAAGGAAACATTGTTCCTAATGTTCCTTTCATATAAAACTTCCCATGGGTATCTGTAGGACTAAACTGAGCCTGAAGGGAAGGTCAAAAGCATCATCAATCATAAGTCCCTGCACACCCACAAGAGATCTAAGTCCAACCCACCTTGAATTCCTTTCTTTTCTTAACTCCTGCTAATTTCCCTTGACCGTTAGTAGTTCAGATTCTTGTAGAGAGCTTAAGCTTGCAATTAATCTCTATACTCATTTGAACTGCATGAATCCCCTGATTTCCCCGTTGCTTGACATATCTGTATCGTGTTAATAATAATAATAATAAAGTTGGAAGGGACCTTGGAGGTCATCGAGTCCAACCTCCTGCTCAGGCAGGAACCCTACACCATTTCAGACAAATGGCTGCCCAGTCTCTTCTTAAAAACTTCCAGTGTTGGAGCATTCACCGCTTCTGGAGGCAGGTTGTTCCATTGGTTAATTGTTCTAACTGTCAGGAAGTTTCTCCTTAGTTCTAGGAGTGTTGGTAGAATATAGAGAATATAGGAAAGTGTGAGATGGGTTATACTATCATTAGATGGATATAGAGTTGGTTGAACAAGTGTGCCCCCAACTATATATCAAAGTTGCCACATCAAACTGAAAAAGTGAATAGGCAGGGCATTTGATCTACCTTGCCATTCAACATATTTATAAATTATCTGAATTAAAGGATGGAAAATATGATTATATTAGCAGGCAACAGAATATAGGGTGATAGCAACACCTTGGAGAACAGTATTAAGATTCAAACAGATCTTGATGAACTGGAACAATGAGCAGGAACCAACACAATTTATTTCAAAAAAAACATGTGCAAAATCCTTTATTTGGATAGAAAAAATTAAATGGATGTGTAGGATGGTGTGAAGGGAGAACAATACTAGATAGCAGTGCATGCAGAAAGAAGCTGTGTGTCTTGACAGAGCATAAACCAATAGTGTGATATAGCTGTCAAAAACAGCATATACAGTATTTCACTCATGCCTACAGTTTCACATAGATGAGAGTACAAATCACTGCACAATTATAATTAAGTTGCCCAAATCACTACACAATTATGATTCTTTTTTTTACAAACCATGATTCTAAAAAGCTGAATTTGTACATAATTGGCACCAAAGTACAGTTGCATGTGATAATAGGTTAATGTGTGACCCACTATTTTCCTACTGTTCTATCTAAATGTCAATTTCTTTTCATCCAAAGGATTGTTGATTTCTTGCTAACACACATTCCATGAGGGTCTCTGCCTATTTTGAGATGCAAAGCAATGAAAAGCACTGAGACAAGCAATGCTATTGAAGCTCACTAGCTCATGAAAATGCCTTGAGAAGTATAAAAGGGGCCCACCAAATCATGGTCTTAAAGGAAACAGGCTCCTAAGTGGAACTTACAATTAGGCTGAAACGCTTTGTAAAAACAACTGCCAACACAAAGCACCTTTCTGAATGCAAATGCTATTGAAGCATTCTCTCTCCTAAGTAATACACCTTGGATTATATTCTCTGGTGTGTGTCTATGTGCATGTGTCTTCATGCATGTGTATGTAAGGCAGGAGGAAAGATAAATGCACTCCAACCTATTTGGCAACTATTCCTGCAAATTCTGCATTACTTTAAGAGCTATGTGGTGAAACAAATGTCTCGCATCAATGATGACAAAGGCTTCCTTTTGGTTAGCAATCCAGAAAGCTGCTGTTTTGTGGATTGTTGTTTTAAATTACTATATCTCTAATAAGAAAAATATTTAAAAATAACTTTTAGAAAGTAACAAATATGTAAGATGGGAAAAAGATATACAGAATACTGTAAAGAAAACCTAGATTATTAAGAATAAAAGGCACAGCAAGTAATTGCAGATGCCCTTGAAATAACCTAGCTTGGTTTTTTGTGGAAAGGAAGGGCAAACCATTGTAAAGAGTAAAGCTGGAGCAGAAGACGAACAGGCCAACTCAGGCACTGAATAGATACCATCAGACAAGAACATGTAGTACATTTCTATCTGTTTGGGAACCTGATTTAACTACAACACAAAACATTTTATCATCAGATCTTCCTAACCTCTTTCCTTGCCTCTCAAGTCTTTTACAGCCATAAACCTGAGTGCAAGACACATTGGAAGGCATGAAAGATCGGATTAGGGACAAACTGTTGAGGAGAAAATCTATGCCATTGATAATAGTTGATACTGATTTGATGGCATAAAATCAATCGTGTCCTTGTTAAGGCGCAAGTAAAAAATATTGAAGGCCATTATCAATATGGCAGCTAAATTATTAAACTAGGATCAGAAAGATCCAGATTGAAGTCATTCTCAATCAACCTTAGTAACTCATAGTGTAATTATCTCTTAAGCCATCTTATCTCACAGAGTTGCCGAAACATTGGAGGCTGAAACACTATAAACATGACCTCGAATTCCTGAAGGAAAGATGGACATAATTTTAAAGAATGATGAATAAACTCTTGGGAAGGTTCATGAAAAGGAGAAATCATATGGTTTAAAAAACCATTTTAATATTTCTTTGGGGTTTTTAGTTCACTG
This sequence comes from Crotalus tigris, assembly GCF_016545835.1. NCBI lineage: Eukaryota > Metazoa > Chordata > Lepidosauria > Squamata > Viperidae > Crotalus > Crotalus tigris. Next base: position 654,379 of record NW_024096483.1, read on the forward strand.
CTTCTTTTATTCAAATTACGTTTGCCTTCTGCTATATGAACTTTGGTAATTCATGATATTCTATACCAGGGGTAGGCAACCTTGGCTCTTTTATGACTCGTGGACTTCAAATCCCAGAATTCCTGAACCAGCCATGCTGAGGGGAAAGGGAGAGTTTCCAAGCTGAGCCATGGTGGCTCAAGAATTCTGGGAGTTGAAGTCCACGAGTCATAAAAGAGCCAAGGTTGCCTACCCCTGGTCTATACCATTTATAGGTGGTATGGCCATTCAGAACACTAGGATGTGAACAACTAATTTTAATTTGTGCCCTAGATCACAGACATAAGACCCATGCTTAAATAATCTAAATACAGATATCGCTACCAAGCACTATTTGAACTGAGACCTTACAGTACCCAGAAGCATCTTGCTCAATGCTATTGGCTCTCTGTGGAGTCAGATAGAACTAGAGGTTTTAAAAGAGGAGACTAGACAGCCATTTGTTTGGAATGGTATCACCTGCTTGAGCAGAGGGTTGGACTAGAAGATCTCCAAGGTCCCTTCTAACCCTGTTATTCTATGTTCTGTGAGTCACTATTTGAATGTGGGGCTTTTAGCACAAAACAAATGCACTACTACTAACCTAACAGTCCTTCTTTTGGTAATAATATCTGAAATAGTTACTGTAGACCAGGGGTTCTCAACCTTGGCAACTTTAAGACTTGTGGACTTCAACTCCCAGAATTCCTCAGCCAGCAAAGCTGAGGAATTCTGGGAATTGAAGTCCACAAGTCTTAAAGTTGCCAAGGTTGAGAACCCCTGCTGTAGACAAATGCTACTGTTGCAGATTAAACCACAGAGCTTGTAGGGATGTAGATTCATGAAGGAGATTTTCCTATTGCCACAAATTCATCCTGACTTAAAACCATCCCCCAAGCTATATAGAATATTGGGAAGTGCTTTATGGGCATTCTTGAAAATTAGGCTGAGGTGTGTTCCATAGATATAGTATTTTTTTTCCTGTATGGATCAACATGTTGAAGGCATTATTTTTTCATTTCTTTTCTATTCTCTCTAGATCAGGGGTGTCAAACTGCCGGCCCATGAGCCAGTTTCATCATACCCAAGCCATGCCCACCCCATTGCCAGCTATGCAAAGAGTCACGATACATCATGACACGTCACGTGATGTGGCGAGTTTGTGATACCCATGCTGTAGATTGTAGCCTTTCCAGGTAGAACTAGTGTGAGCAATTGGGAAAAGCCTGGATTTATGCAGCAGAGAATTTTCTAACAAGATAGCAACATCTAAAAGACTGCATGTTATTTGATTATTATTGATTCTTTTAATTAGTTACTGAAACGTTTAAAATACAGGGCCTATGTGTTTATTGGATAAACTTTGTTCAAAGTCTGTACTCTTAAAAATACATTTTTGTCCTATGTGATCATTGGACTGATCTCAGGTATGTTTAGGGAAACCTAAGTGGGGGAGGAAACAGAGACAGAGAAAGGGAAGTGCACATAGTGGAAAGTTATCTCCTTTCTAAACAGAACTTCTAAAAAGATATAACACAGGAAGGAGTGAATTTTATTCAGTTATTTTACTGTCTTTTACATTTTTGTTTTTACATTTTATGTTTTTCAAATGTGAATTTCCAGGGCTCATTTTGGAGTTCCGTGCTATAAAACTACAACAAACAGAAATTTCCCAGAGCAACTACCATTAGTAGAAAAAAACACAAGGCTAATTGATTGATTTTCCTGATATAATAATAAATGCATTATTTTATAAACAAGTTTTCCTGACCACCACCCAACCTTAATTTCAAGGATCTGATTTGTTACCAGAAAAATAAAATCTTCATTTAACAATATGGTGGGAAACTAGGAGAAAAATAACTAAAGCAGGCATGTCAAACTGCTGGCCTGCGGGCCAGACACATCACGACAAAACCGCGCCTACCCCATTGCCAGCAATGGGAAAAAAGTCCCGATATGTCGCACAACGTCATGTGACATCGCGAATTTGACATGCCTGAACTAAAGGAAACACAGCCTATTCGCAAAGTGACGATGATTGTAGTGGAGAAGGAAAATAAATGACAACAATCATAATATCCTGTCACAGAGTATGTAAAAAAGGAAGCAGTTAGGTTTGGCCAGCTGGGCTTTGTGTTTGGTTTCTCTCTTGATAAAGCGACTGTGAGAGCTTTTGTAAGGAAAAAGAATGAATGGAAATGGGATTATTTTGTTTAATGCTATAGAGTGATGCTTTCCAGATGTGATACATTACTGTTATTTTATGTTATCTATTTTACCCTGGAATTAGATTGTGTATTTTACTTTTATTTTCTTTGATATAACCACCAGACTAATCAATACTACTTTACCGTGAAGAGTCTAATAAAAGGGACTTTGGGAAGAAAAATAAAAAATAATAATAATGGAGCAGTGGAAAATACAGAAGAGTATTTCCTGGGAGGACTTTCTGTCATGTTCAGGGAGAACTGAAATTTCTCTATGTCAGCCTACTTCTGAAGCTCATAAAGTGATAATGGCTTTTAATTTGAAACAGTAGAGGGGGAAGGGATGAGACAAAGCCCCTGTTGTAGAGATGATTCTATTCCCTTTTGTGAAAAAATGCTTTTAAATTGCCACACTCCTAGATTCAGGTCACTAGAAATTGGATATGGAGGGAAAATGCACAGACTCAGCAGAGCCCTGCTGTACTTCCTCATATGCCCATTTGGCAGCTGTTCTACAAAACTGAATGGTTGAGAATTTAAAGCTCCAATTAAACAAAAAAGGCTAGCACACAATTCTCAATTATAAGCATCTTTAATGACTATATGCAGCTGAGGGATCACATAAATTTTGCATGAGATTTTCATAGTGAGATGTTACTTTCGTGTTTTTTAAAATCAGGCATCTCAGTAAGACACAGTCTGATTCTGACATGAATCTGACCAGATTAAATTCCATCTGAAGATCAGCTCTGATGCTGCATTTCAGTTTGAAAGCACATCCTTCACCTAGTATTGGTGTACAACTTAAAACATATTTCCAACATAAAATTAAGAGTCTGTTGGAATAGTACTGTAAACAAAGAAAAAAAATCTCTGCTTAGATAAATGTAAAGGAAATACTCTAATTTGAACATAAATCTAAAATGTTTCAGAGCATATGAGATCCCAGACTCATTAACTAAGTTTTCTCATGATAGTAATGTGTTTGGAGAGCTGTAATTATGTCACCAAGAAACAGGGTTGGCAATCTAAAATCCTTGATACTTTTGTGAAGTTACATCTATACAGGAATACAGATTTAAGTATTTTTTTTTCTTACTGAAATGTAATACTTACAAGAAATACTGCTTTAAGAAACATTAAGTTTTTAAGGTCTGGATTTTTACAGCTGAAGGAAATTGCCACATGAAAGAAATCTTGGAAAAGTTACAGGTTCTTTGCAAACATAACTGGATACCTCACCAATGATTTAAAAATATTAAAATATAGTTATCATATTTTTTTAACTGAAAAGCCCTCAAGGTTATCTATCCATCCTGTGATTTGGGGTTCAGGCTTTGACTTTTACAGACAGGTGACATGGTCTTATATAGCTTTTGATCCTCTCAAGCATTTGGCCCAGTAGATCAGATTACTATACCTCATAGACTTTTGGCCTGATCCAACAGGTATCCTGAGATTTTAATGAGGAATATGGAGCCCAGTGGCTCATGTGGTTAGGATGCTGAGTTGGAGGTTAACAACCCGTGTTTGAGACCCAAGTGCTGCTGCATGGTGGGGTGAGCTCCCATCATTTGCTCCAGGTCCCTGATGGGCCCCTGCCCCAGCATCCCCTGGGCAACAGTGATGTCACTAATTCTTTCAACCAGAAGCACCTTAAATGGTGCCTCTGACAAGAATAGGATGGGAATATGAGCAATGTAAACTTGGAAATTATTAATTAAATATTAATTAAGGAGTAATTTAGTAAAAACAGCTTGTTAGAATACCCATCATGAAACAGTTAAAAGTAGATAAAATGGAATACTGAAGTTACCAAACCCGTATCAACCTAAGACATACATAAGCTAACCAAATATCTTATTACTTGAGCACATTTTAAAGACTAATTCACATAAAAAATGTTGCTACATGTAGCACCTGAGGTTGCGCTCTTTAAAAATTATGTTATGCCTTCTTAAATCTGGCATTTTTCAGATGTGTTGAAGCAGCAACTAGCTAAATTTTCTACTAGCAGAGCCTTTTATGACTGACCTTGAAATTGGATGGAAGGCAGCAGTTCATTAGCAACGATCAGGACCCACGAGCAGCTATGTGATGAAAGGGGTATTGTCCAACAAAATAGCACAGCAAGAATGAGTTAAAAATCTCCCTCCTTCTCATATGCCACATGCTGACAAATTGTCCTAATGATGGCTATTAATGTGCACGTGGGCAAATGCACATGCACCCAGCAGATTTGTTTAAGGGCTTTACAATGTTGGCAGTTTTATTTTCAACCCTTTTTTAATGATCCCCAGAATAGAATTGGTTTGTTTTTTTTCACAATTACCACCTTCAGGATTCTGAGATCTTCTTATATCATATCAATTCATATAGTGAAGTTAAGAATATTTTGCCCAAAGGGGCAAACTTTACACTCATTTAAACTGAACCACACTTGCAATTTGGTTGACCACTCATCCAATTTAAACAGATTTTTTATTCACCACCATCATAAACAAAGTTATCCATATTTGACATATTTACTACTTAGTATAAGTCAAGATCATTTATGAATAAGTTAAAAAGCATTTGTTTCAATACAGATCAGATTCTTACATCCATGAACAATATTTATTTCCACTCTCCATTTTCTCCTTTTTAGCCAATTAGCAGCCTGCCACTAACTCTTCTTTAGAGTTTTAGCTAGGGAACCTTGTTAGACTTGTGAAAATCCAAGCACACAATTGATGTAATTACTGCCATCTATACTGATTTTCTCTCAGTAAAGCTGTGGGATGAGTTAGTCATTGTTTAATAATCATTTCTATAATTTGTCAAGAACAAACATGCCGCTGAGCAGCCTATAATTTCCTGGTTCTCTTTTTAAAAACTGTCACATAGCTACGTTCCAGTCATCCAGCGCTGAACAAGATCAAATGTATAAGTTATACCTTTTGTTAGATCAGTCATTCCACATTTACATTCATTAAGAACCCTCAGGAGGACAAGCATTCTGTTATAATGTGTCTCTCAAGTATCCTAGCGTATGCTGTTTTGTGACCTACATTTGCTGTTCTGATTCCTTCCAAGATTTCTGTTGCATTCTATATCCTCAGCAGTAGTAGTGGTAGTAGTAGTAGTACTAACAGTGGTGTGTGTGTGTGTGTGTGTGTGTGTGTGTGTGTGTGTGTGTGTATGAGAGAGAGAGAGAGACAGAGACAGAGACAGAGACACAGAATGTAGATTTGGGTAATTCTAATCCTCATCTATCAAAGGTCACTGGGTGATTTTGGTTGTCACTCTTTCTCAACCCAACCTATTTTGTTGTTGTGGAGAAAATAGAGAGCACTAAGCTTACCATCTTCAGCTCCTGATAGAAAAGTGGAATATAAAATAAATACCTGTAGAGGCAGATAATCCAAAGACTTGCATTTCTACTATTGAAACTGATTCAAGAAGCTACTTTTATAACAGTTCAGCAAGATTAATGCAGCTATACATAGGTATTTTTTTAATCAGAAGACAATTGCAAGAAATAATTTGTAATACAATGGTCTTATACTTTCAATATATCTGGTAACAAGCAATTATTAATCTGTAGGAAAAAACTAGAGGTCCATATTTCTCTGCCCTAATATTTTTCAAAATTACTGTGCAAAATCTGCACAATGCCTAAACAGGCAAAATACATGACAATACACCATTTCTTGGGTAAATGATAGATCCCTTTTTTCTCTTTTAACCATTTTTTGTAGTTAAATAGGTCCATCATCAACAATATCAAAAAGCACAATTTTTGCCACATTCCTTCTTCATACATTATAATGTGACCCTTGAAGTGTTCCAGGTAAGATTTTTCTCACCTGTTATGTGACTGAATCCCAATTGTTGTGACTGAATCCCAATTAAGTAGCCTGATGGCGGTACTGTTCACACAGCCTTCAGTGATTACTGCAAAGCTAAACTAATTTTCACTGTCTGTGTAATAAGCATTTGGTCCCTCAGGTACAAATTACCTACTATACCACCTGGGATGTTTGATATCCCCAAGGCATGCATGTTTACCATCTCAGCTTTCAATACTCATTTCCTTTTCTTCATTTGAACAATAAAAACAAATTGGGAGAAAGCAAACAGAGACAGGGTCCCACTAAAGCAAATCCATTCTTTTTTCTGGTGAAGTAAAAACAAAGATATTGGGAAAAACACTGACTCACCTACACAAATACACAGCATACCTTTTACCTAAGTATTCTGCTTAAACTGGAGATCTGTTTCCTGTGACTTTGGATACTGTCCTGGATAGTAAATGTGAACATTAATATATTTTCAAAACATCAAAGATTCTGCGGTCATTTTGACTTGTAAACCTAAATGTTAGTTTGTTCTTAGCCTTTACCCAAGAGTGGCTACTTGATTAGTAATTCACGTTTATTCAACTAATACATTAATGTGGTAATACTACTGATTGAATAACAAGCTTTTTATTTCAAATTAAGCTGCACCTTTTAAAGCAGATTTACAAAACAGATTAAAATCCTGCAGGAAACCGCAAATATATCCAATCAAAAACAAGGTATGGTCCTATACTTTCTATTTCATTGGATGCTCAAGTTATTTCATACATAATTGCAAGAAGCCTAAAAATATGACCTCTCTGAAATACAGCCTATTCTTGGAATTGGGTACTCCAATCCTTGAAATACATGTGGTACTCCTAGTTTACCTAAACTGTACCTCCAATAGTTGGACAGAAGTATATGGAAGATACACAGTTTTAGGGATGCAATTTTAACTCATTAACCAGGTTAAGAAACCTTCTTTTCCCCTTTTCTTTATAACTAGAGCTTCATCATAAAGTAAAGAGAGTGAGAGAGAGAGAGAGAGATTTCTTACTTTTATAATGAGTTAAAACTGAATACAAGAAATTTATATTCCATAATTACTGATGTGAATCTCATGGTACTGTTTTGAAAGAGAATAATTTAAAGAAGTCATTAAGCATATTTTAGATATTCTAAATGAGCTGCTCTCAAAACATAAGCAGAACCAATATATATGAATATCGTTCTTAATACCTTGATACTAATTAATGATGTAGATTTCACTGAAAATACTGTAACAGTCAATAGATTAAACAGGAACACATACACACTTTACATTTATATACAGATGTTCACTGATCCCAGTAAATTGTCTGTATCCTAAAAGCAAACAGTCAAATATCATTTACTATTTGGCAATAATCACACTGGGTGAATTAGAAGTAGTCATATGTTAGTCGATTCACTGAAATCTTGGCTTGTTTAAATCTCACTAATTTCAATGGGTTTACTTTGACTATGACTCCATCGGGACCAAAACTGGTGAACATTTGGAATGAGCTAGTGTAGCTGCAATTTATTATGGCATTCAACTTCATTTCCCAATTCCCCACAAAAGATTTCTTAAGTTTTTCATATCCTTTTCAACATTGTTAAATTCAATTACCTCTTACAAGAGTGACATTTTCAAAACTAAATATGCACTCTAGTCTACATTAATGAAGCTTTCCATTGCACACATTAGTTTTTGGTTACATTCCAAGAGATCAGACTCACAAATGCCCTGTCTTGAACTTCAATCTTTTCAGAAAAGCAGAACTGCTTTGTGTGACATTTAACAGGTCATTTTTGCCACTCCGTATTCCAGGCTGACAACACTAGGCTCTGTTTTGGAGAACTCTTCCATGTACTCGCTGTATCGATTGTCTGCTGTGTTGGAGCCCTCTATTGTCCGAATACAGTCATTCTCATGTAAAAGAGGCTGCTCCTTCTTTAAGCAGAGCGATGAGGGACAGACAGACTGCAATGGTTCCTTCCCAAAGACTGCATCCAAATCCTTGTGTAAATGGTGGCCCAATTTCTAATATTAAAAAAAAAATGATTCAGAATTAATAGTTTTTATCTCTTTTCTTTCCTGAAGGCAGGACAAGAAGCAGTGGATGGAAACTAATCAAGGAGAGAAGCAACCTAGAACTAAGGAGAAACTTCCTGACAGTTAGAACAATTAACCAGTGGAACAACCTGCCTCCAGAAGCTGTGGATGCTCCAACACTGGAAGTTTTTAAGAAGAGACTGGATAGCCATTTGTCCGAAATGGTGTAGGGTTTCCTGCCTGAGCAGGGGGTTGGACTAGATGACCTCCAAGGTCCCTTCCAACTTTATTAGGGTTGGACTCGATGACCTCCAAGGTCCCTTCCAACATTATTATTATTATTATTATTAACAGTACTTATTCTAGTTTCCAATCTTCTGGGTAGGAAACTGCTTTGTACCTAAGTCTAGTCAATGGTTTATGTAGTCCCGTATTGTCTCCTCTGACAAGTAATGGCCTCCCTAACCTCAACTGGAGGCACTTCCCAGTTATGCTAACCTAACACCTTCTACTTGAAGATATAAGGGACTAAATATGGGTTTTTCTCCAGTTTCACCCATTGCTTCCCCATAATATTGATTGTTCATCCATCCGTCCTCCTGTTCCTGATAAGCGATAACTCTAGACCAGACATGTCAACTTCGTGATGTCATGTGACATCGCGCAACATATCAGGACAGTTTTGCCATTGCCAGCAATGGGGTGGGCGCGGCTTCTGGATGATGCGTCCGGCCCGCGGGCCGGCAGTTTGACACCCCTGCTCTAGACTGAAGTGATTTTACGGATTTACTATTACAATCCGCTACCCATTGTAAAGTACTAAAAATGCTGGTACTGGAGACTGTGGTACAAGAAATCAAAAGAGGCAACTGGATATCAAGTTAGTGGAATCTTAATTTCTATACCCAATTGCAGAAAACAAAAACAACCCTCCTCAAGCTACAGATACAATGCAAAACAATGAATGGAGATTAAAACCACTTCTAATTTTGGAATAAAGAAATGATTTTTGAGGGGAAAAGCGGTCCTATTTTAGAGTCAGGAGTGAAATTAGTTGCCAATACTCACATTTTCCAGTTCTTTAATATCTTTCTCCAGTTGTTTATTTTGCTCACTCATGCTCATCACATGGCTGAGTACAGATTGCCGTGGATGCATTGTGTGATCAAACTGATGATACATGTTTCTCCAAAACCTGTATGTATCAACACAATGCTATGTTAATGCACCCATTCAGGTCCTGGGACATAAAACGCATTAACTGAAACTTACTTAAGATTAAAGGCGGCTGTATCTGGCTCCAGAACTGTAAGTGACTGTGAAAAATGTTCATTGTAGATTGGATTTAGGTATTTCCTGTGGTCATCCAAAAGAAAAGGCCACAAGGAAAAAGTCTTCTGTTTCAATCTTAAGATAAGAAGAGCCTAGAGTTAAGCACTTGTCAGTGGTTGAGGAATATCAATACTGTATCAAGGTACACAAAATGTGGGATATTTATAAGCAGAAAGCAGGCGTAAAGAGCAGAGTTTAATTACAACTATGAACTACAAAGAAAGTGTTGGAACACTGCCTTCCTGCCCATCCCTACCCCATTAACATTCACTAATTTAAAGAGCACAAAAAAGAGAATACAACACAGATATCTAGTCCATTCCAAAGCTCCTACCCAATAAACTGACTAGAAGGAATTTCAGGATGTTAAATGGTCATCAAAGGGGAGGAAAAGAAAACATATTGAAGGAAGACTTATGTTCATGTGGTTTTCTTCTATATCAAAGGAATATATTACTCTCAAGAAGATTTTGCACATATTAAAATCCAAACAAGCAGATTCCCCCCCCCCAAACATATATATTGGGCGTTTCCTCCATTTGAAAACGGATTCTAAGCCTCAGCACTCAAAAGAGCTTCACCTCACTGTTCAGCCTAGCAAAGCTTGATTTCCATCACTGATTTTATCAGATAGTTTAATATTTAATAGCCCTAAGAGGAAACTCTTGGACTACTATTGGCAGTAAAGTGCAGCTGTTCCATTAGGCTGTAGCAGAAAGAAAGACTAAGTACAGGAACTCTTTTGCTACAACATTCCCCTCCCCTCTCCGCTCCTTTCTTTCCCTTTCCTTTTTTTTCTTTTGAAAATTTATTTTATTTTTAAACTCCCACAATTTAGACAGTGATTTTTCAGGCTATAAGTCTGAAGACAGGGACTTCCTTTCTATATTGATCTGTAAGTACAGTGGGAAGCTTTCTAATTGTAGCATAAAAATGGGGGAAGAAAAAACACAAGGGAGGAGGGAGGAATAAACTGAGAAGTTCAGTTTTGTGTTAATGTATCGTTCTAAGAGTCTTACTTGAGTTCTTCTCGTTCTTTTTGGCAGTTTCCAATGAAGTTTCCAAACTGGCATGAATGGATGTGCTCATGGATCTGAAGGAGAAAAGCTTCATTGTACTCAAAGGCCTGTGGAAACTGCTCTGTCAGGTGCCAGACGCATTCTAAAAATTGGGCAAACACTGGGGATATTTCCTTTGGGTCACCATCCAGTTGTCCACATCTATAAAATATAACATTCCGTGTCAATTAATGAGAGATAAAAATGATGCATTTCCCATAGTAGATGAGGAACTTTCACTAAGCAGTCTATGGATACACATAAAGACTGGTTAAAAAAATGGTTGAAACTTCCTTTTTTTTAAACCTTGTTTTGTGTTACACTTTATGTAACACAGTTGACAGGGCAATTATTATTCAGGCACAAAAGAACTTCTAGGCACGTTCACTGGGCTGCAGCAAAAGAATATAGCACTCCATATCAAACTGCTTTTTGAAGACCCTGACTTGTTTCATAAGCAGTCCATCATAGAGTTTGGGGTGGCTGATATCTTATGACTCCCAGGACCCTCCAGACTGGTCAAAGCTAAATATTTGCATTTGATTTGGGGGAGGAGGTGGACTGCATGGGTTTAAGGGACAAAATGATTGCCTTAAGCCTTCCAGAGACTTGGGTATCCACAACACTTAAAGTAAAACCCCAAATCCTCCTAAAGAATCAAAGTCACCCAATTCCAAAGAAATCTTTAAAAATGTCAGCAATACCCACTCTGGCAAAATTAGTGTGTCTGCTCTATTTCCTATCCTATTCAAGACTGCTAGCAGGGCATACAGAAGTGGTTTGCTCCTTATCCATGGCATGGAATAGAAAGCTGTCTGAAATACACCACAATATTGACATCAGAGGGAGGAAACTGTGTGCCGCATTTAGACCTTAGTGATTCAAATATAAAATGTTAATCTTAACTTCAGTTAGAAACACAACACAAAATAGAATGGGAAAAAAACTAAGCTTGTGCAGCATCTATGCAAGTAATAATGGGAAAGGTACTTATTGTTAATGATCTATATCGTTTCGCCAAATACTCTTTGCAATAAGGACAGCTCTTCCAGCAAGAGAAAAATAGTGTGAGAGTGTGCAGCCATTTGAACATAACTTGCAACCTGCTAAAAACTAGGAAGGGGCTGTACAGCCCCCCAAAAAATCTGATCAGTTAAGAGTTTTAAGTCAGTTAATTAAATTGGAAATAAGGCTGCTCGGGTTTATTTTTTCAATCTTTATAAAATCTTAATAGTATATAAAGCAATTGATTGTTCTAAAATAAATGTTTTCCACCTTAAATTCGTTTGAACAAAATCAAAATATGCAGGCTTATACGCTGCATATTAATTTAACATAATGAGACACATAACATAAAGAATACAAGTGTATTACAGTTAAAAACATTACCTATCTGAAAATTTGTGTCCAAAAGCAATCCAGTCTTTTTCCACCAAAACCTAGAAGAAATCACGTATCAGTTTTTAAACCAGTACTATGCTTTATGTTTTAGTTTAAAAAATATTTCCCATGTTGCCATTTTCATTCTGGATTTCTTAGCTCAATCGAGAAAGCAAAACAGGTTTTCCAAGGCTGGACAATGAGGACTACAAGCAGCCCTTGCTTACCAATCGCTCGTTCACTGACCATTCAAAATTACACTGTTGCTAAAACAGGAGATGTGTGACAGGTCCTCGACATTGTGGCTATCACGGTGTCCCCATAGTCACATGTTCACAACCAGTGTATATTTACAGCATCCTGGAGTCACAATTGCCATTTGCGACCTTCACAGCCAGCTTCTAATAAGCAAAACCAATGGCGAAGCTGGAAGGAAGTTGCAAGTTGTGGTCACATGACATTGCACTTAATGACTGCATGTGATTAACGATCACAGCCCGAACTGAAAGGAATTGATGTGATCACATGACATCATACTTAATAACTGTACTGCTTAGCAATGGAGATACCAATCCCAACCGTGGTCAGTAAGTGAAGATTACCTATATTGTACATATATCTTTGCTCTTCCACAGAAATGCCACAAGTAAAAAAACAAAAACAAAAAAATGCAGATTTTAAATGATACTGTAAAGTTCATTAATTACAGAATTTAGAAAACAAGGCACAGATCTTTAAAATATCTAGTCCAAGTTACCAAATATAACAGAGTCAACTTGCATGTTTACAACTTAAAATTAGCACCAGAAACACATCAATAGCTTGTAATCTTCTTTCCATTTATTGAGAAAATATAAATATATCTGTTTGAAACATTTTTGAAATTACTTATTTTAAAACACTTATGTATTTAATATCTGAATCTTACTGATTCAAGAATTATTTGAATCAAGATCCACTGATTTAATTTAATTACTCTTGAATAGTAATGCACAGTATTATGTTCAAAAGCCCCACTATTCAGTAGATGAGCAAATCTCAAACACAAAATTATTGAACTGCAAATTTAATAAAGTTGGTCAGCTGTAGCATTGGGCGAATATGACTTAAGCTCGCTTTGCATACTTACCATGAATCCTTGAATTGTTCTATAAAAAGGATCCAATAACAGAGAACCCAAGGAACAGACCTGAGATGTCCGGTCCCAGCCATCAGAGCAATGTACCAATACACTTGCACTCTCAAAAGCTATGGCCTGTAAAAAGAACAAAACTTACTGATGTGTATATAACAAAGAAAATGAATTCAACTATTTAATATTTAATTCACTCCAGCCTTTCAAAAACTCCAAATGTGCTAGAAATGGAACTCCCAGAAGTTCTAATCTAGCCAACATTAATGCAGAACCAAACCATCTATAAACTATGTCACAATGGAAAGGAATTCTGGGAATACACTCTCAACATATTTATAGGCCAGTGTTCTCAACTTGGGCAACTTTAAGATTTTTGGACTTCAATTCCCAGAATTTCCCATAATCACCCTGAGATAGCTAAACATATTTATGCCTGGATCCCACCTAACTGTTCAACATTTATTTACAGCAGATTGCTTGAGGAAAAGAGTAAAAGAATTACTCAACTCACAGATCCTTATTTGCCTTATTGACAAAATATGATTATCACAGCTTAAGCTGACAGTTTTGTCTCTTTTACTTTAGGAACATTAACAGATTGCCTTATGGCAGGTTTGAATGCTTACCAACTAAATATTATTTAGTTAATATATGCAACATGAACAGTATATACATTTAATAAATAATAATAGCTGACTTAAACTATTTAGGAAGTTAAGCAGTGGCCAGTCTTGATACCATGATATATACTTCTTTTAAAAAAGGCAAATTCCCAAACAGAATGTGGTATTTCTGTTTAAACATACATGTTCTGCTACTAATCTATGGATCCTTGAAGATTTGAAGACTTTAGAAATGAAATTTCCAAATTCCCTTCATCTGATGGTGCTTACTGAAGGCCATCTATATTCTCAAATGGATAATACAAATATCAACTTTTGACAAATTACTAAATGCAAATTACTTTAGCTAAGAAGATAGCAGCATCCAACACTGCTTTGATGTGTCGCAGCCATCCAGAGCTCTCCAAGCCAGACAGAAAATCATTGACTGATAAGCCTCTTGTTCCACAAACTAAAATAAAATGAAACACAGATCAATTCAAATGCAGTAGTAGCATCTCTCTGTGCAAGAATCAAAAGTGGATTTTAGCAACTATAAGAAGAAATCTGAATTTCTGAACTTGTTAAGCATATGAAGTATTTTCCCTATCCTGGTTTCTTTTATATATCCTGTTTATGCCCCAATCCGTCTAGACTCTGGTTTCTTGTATTGTTACTTATGCAGAAGCAATCTAGTATAAACAGTTCTTTTATACTATAAAAATAACATAATTATCTTCTTCATTTATTTATTTATTTATTTATTTATTTATTTATTTATTTATGACTTATATAACGCTTTAAGTGCAAGCACTCTCTAAGCGGTGTACACCAGTAAGCAATGTATATATATATTTACATTGCCCCCAACAATCTGGGTCCTCATTTTACCTACCCCGGAAGGATGGAAGGCTGAGTCAACCTTGAGCCGGTGAGATTTGAACCGCTGACCTGCTGAACACAGTCAGCTAAAGTGGCCTGCAGTACTGCACTCTAACTGCTGCGCCACCTCGGCTCATAATTCTACTTTAAAAGATTGCATCCATCATATTGCTAGCTTTGAATCTTCAATGTTCCTCTTGTTTAGAATGAATGTATGTCTTTTATAATTTAAATATTTACTATAAGGAATTATCAATGCAGCCATGCACTTGTTTGACATGTTGTGACTCCTCAGTCTCCTCAGATGGGCAGATATTGTAAATAATGCTAACAGCTGCTAAACTCGAAGGAAATCATGAAGGAATAACTTCATGAGATTCCAATTAGGTAGCTTCCCACAATTAAGTATTTAAATGACATATTAATTATATCATATAAATAAATAATAATTACATAATTTATGCATGTTAAATATTTATGTAATTTATACATTCATATACATATTTAATAAAATCTCCATTACTAGGAAGGCAAGCTTTAACAATTTCTGAAATAATCCATACATAAATGAAACCATAAATGATTAAATGCATATACTGCATGACTACCAATGATTCTGCCTTGCTTATATTAATTGAATTGAAATATGTTCAACAGAGGAAATAATTAAGAGGATAGTCTCTCCACAATATTAGAAAGTTGAATTTCACATTAGTAATATATATAGCATGAGAAATATACTATTTCAATAAATCCTTTGATATGAGCTAGATTCATGCGAAATCATCTTTCTGCTAGAGTAAATTTTATACTCAAGAAATGTTTAATGTTAGTGAAGGGCACATATATTCATACCTTCCAGAAGCTTTTGCAGGCTTGATCTCATTACATGGATGTTTTCAATGCCAACAAATTGGAATCTAATGTTGGAATAATTATCTTCATTTTCATACCCTTTACCTGCTGCTCTATTGGCCATTGCATTCAGCTTGGAGAAAAAGAAGGTACAGTCATGTATAGGAAACAAAGTAATATACAACTGTTATAATAATTTGTATAATATATTCTAAGCCAGGGCTTTTCAACCTTGTCACCCACTGTGCCAGGATATGGCAACATCCGAGTATCACCAGTCGCCTAGTAAGATGTCAAAAACTTGATGACCCCCCCCCCCCAAAAGGAAAAAAGTGATAAAGTACAGGTAGTCCTCCTTATAACAGTTTGCTTAGTGACTGTTCAAAGTTACAATAGCACTGAAAAAAGTGCCCTCCAAGCCAAAGCCGAGCAGGACACCTGCCTGCCCACCCGGTGGTGCTCTTCCTACTGTCCAAGGTTTTCATTGTTGTGAGCATTTCTGTTGAGGATTGGCAGCGGGGGTGGGGTGGGGGTGTTTGGTTTTTATTCCCCCTCGTCTGCTGGGTAGTTGCAGCAGGTTTTGGTCACTTCACATAACCCTGGGACACTGTGATCGTCATAAATATGAATCAGTTGTCAAGCATCTGAATGTAAATCACAAGACCCTGGAGATGCTGCAACATTCCAGCTGATCGGCGCTTCTTCTGGGCTCAGCAGAAGTGCCAGGATCAACGCCGAGCTCCAGCTGGAACCTGGCGCTGATCCTGATGCTTCCACTGAGCCCTGACAGTCCCGAAGTACTGATCCTGGCGCGTCCACTGAGCCCTGATAGCCCTGCAGCTCCAGTCATCTCTCACTCAGGCTTGTGCCACCGGTTCAGCTCGTTCCCCTCCCCCACTACCACTTTCTGGGATGGCCGCGTACCATCTGCCAGGTGCCAACGTACCACAGATGGTACCCGTACCACTGGTTGAAAAGCCCTGTTCTAAGCCATGTGTACTTGAAACAGAAGAAAATTATATTTTTATGATTTGGCTTCTCAGACTTAGGTCTACTGTGATTTTGCATGATTTTTTTTTAACTCAAATGATTAGCCATGCTGACTCCCAACCCGGTACCCTCAGATATCTTAGTTTCCTGTAAGTCATTCAGATCCTTTGGAAATTAGAGTGGCATTTAAAGAAAACAAATAAATAAAATAAAATAAACATGATTGTTTTCACAAGTAGAACAATATCGAATTGAGAAAGTCATCCTATTCCACTGTTCACTGCTCAATTATTTTTATCATAAGTAGGGCACCTATCCCCAATTCCAAAGGAATCAAATCTTTTCTGGAACTGTGCAGTTGTCATATAAGGAAAAGACATGGCTGCATTAAAGTATTCCGGACAGCGCTGCCGTTGCAATCCCACACATTTCAAAACACTTTTTTTTCAAACGGAATGTGAACTATTGCATGATCCTATTGTTAAAGGACTGAAAATCAATAAGTAGAAAGGAAATAACAAGAACAATTTATGAAGTGTATATGCTGCTTGATACCCAGCGAATCTGAGCAGTCAAACATCAAAAACAGAAAAACCATAACAAGTGATAAAAATGAAGAGTAAAGACTGCAAGAATGCCAAACGGAATGGGAGAAAAAGAAAAACAACCTACAAATATACCTTTGGTCTGGTGTCCATGACATACATATAGTGGTTAGTGGGATTAGCTTTACTTATTGCTTGCAACATGTGTTCATCCTCCAGACATCTGGCACTGAATCCTGAGAGAGGCTGACTACATCTGCAAATGGTGGCCTGGTGAGAAAGAAGAGGGGTAAATATAAAGAAAAGGTTGCATTTACACGAATGAAAGCTGGAACAGTAAGTCAGTCTGTAGCTATCTTACAATGTAACAAAAAAAAGGGGGGGGGGGAAAGCAAGGCTTCAGGGTTTCAAAGCTGTACCTGCAAGACGTTATTGGGGAGGAAGGGAATATGCTCAGATTTTCTATAACGATAGATTTAAAACATAAATACAGCTTGCATTTGCTGCAGAAGTATATTTGCAAATATAGTTGATTTGCATCAGTGTCACTGAGATTGTTATTGACCAGTATGTCCCTTGCTTCTTGTGATCGTGCATGCTAGTTTAGTTGTAGGCTATTGATTCCACACAGAAAGGATTGCCAATCTGTGAGTTTTCTAATCGTAGATAATTACTACATTACTGCTTACAGAAAACTAAGGAAACTAATACTATATTTCTTTATGTTTGAGAAATTATTATAGTCATAAATACCCAGTCTTATTATTATTGCAGGTTGTCCTTGACTTACACCTGCTCATTTAACAACAGTTCAAAGTTATAACAACCTTGGAGAAAGCGACTTATGATTCGTCCTCAAAGTTATGACCACCCTCATGGTCATGTGATATCAATTTGAGTGCTTGGCAGCTGGCTCACATTTATGACCACTGCAGTTTCTTGTGGTCATGGGATCGCGATTTGCAATCTTCCCAGCCAGCTTCCTAAGGCAAAGTCAGTTGGGGAAGCCAGATTCACTTAACAATCATGATGATTCACTTAACAATAGCAGTAAAAATGGTTTGCAAAACCAAGTGATGACTCGTTTAATGACCACACTGTTTAGCGACTGAAATCCCAGTCCAAACTGTGGTCATAAGTCAAGGACTACTTGCATTAGTAGCATCCACTTTCATTGCACTAGAATAGATCTAGGGACCTAGATTACTGTACTTACCCACTTTGTCTTTTCCTGTACTGGAAAATAGCCTTTAGATACTTGCGTTGAAAAGAAATCAGACTATACCTCATTATCTTTATGATAATATGAGAGCACAGGGAACCTTCCTTTGCTTCGGAATTTAGAACTGCCAACAATTATGGGCTTGCTTGCACTCCTGGGAACATAAAGGTCTCTAGGATATGTCTCGCAAATCTGTGAAAGTTTTAAAAAAAAGAAATTGCAAACAAAATTCATATTGGGTATGTTGTATATCCAATTTCCATTTTCTGTCAGAAATATCTACATTGGGATATCTAAAAGTTCTCAATATCAGAAAAATGGATTGAAGTGGAAAGGAATGAGAGAATAGAATACAGCTTCAAATGCAATAATGTCCAGTCTTATCTATCTCTTCTGGCTGAGTGTAATGATCAAGAATGGGACCATGGCAATTGACCACATATTTACAGGAGGCAGTACAATTCCCCAACATGTGATAAAAGCCAGAGCTAAGATGAGCTGTTTAGATTAAAATTCTCCATTCAAATTTCCAGGGTTCTTCAAAACTAAAAACAAAGTATTACTAAAACATTAAAGTCTGACTATCTTTAAAAAAATAGTAAGTGAAAATATGGGCAATTAATTGTGTGATAAAAATATATGCTGATGAATGTTTCTACCAGTAATTCTAACACATTACTAGTTTGTGGATTTATGTATTTCCCTTCTACAAGATGTCTATTTGGTAAACATTTTAAATACAAATGTAACATAGTTACAAAGAAAAAGTTCACAGAGTACAGCTCACTAGTTGCAATGAACATTGACATGAGAAACCTAAAACAGGAACCATTTTTAAAATGAAAATATCAGTAAAAATATCCAAGAACAAAAGAGGAAAAGAGAAATTATGCAAGACACATGAAAAACCATAAACATTTGCCTGAGGCAGGGGTGAGGAACCTTGGCTCATTTTATGACTTGTGGACTTCAACTCCCAGAATTCCTGAGCCAGCATGGCTGGCTCAGGAATTCTGGGAGTTGAAATCCACAGGTCATAAATAAGCTAGGGTTCTTGGCCTGAGGCATACAATCTTGGGGGGAAATCTCCAGACCAAAGTATAAGAAAGATATATCACAAAAGGAAAGCTGACCAAGCTTGTATATAACACTATGTAATGTAATTGTGACAAAGGTTTTTATTACAAGTAGTCCTTCGGTTGTGATGGTAATTGGGATCAGAATTTCATCAGTAGGCAATGCAGTTGTAAACCACAATATGACTGCATCACTTAGCAACAGCAATCCTGGCACTTCCTGTTACTATCATTAGCCAAACTCTACCAGTAGTTAGGTGAGGACTCATTCTGATCCAAGGCATTTCTGGCTTGGTCCCTCCCAGCCCTGAGTTTTAGTTAAGAGTAAGGGGCTGTCTCCTCTTCAAACCCCCCACCCGCCCATCTCTTCCCTATCTCTGTCCTTCTGGCTATGCTGTTTTGCAAGATGAGGCAGAGGAGACAGGTATATGGAGGACATCGAAGTTTGCCTGCAGTTATTACATGTGGGCAGACTCCAAATTTTGATCACAGGACCCATAACTCTGGGGACTGGGCATATCTACCATTTGTTCAGCACTACCACCATAATGTTAAAAGGGAAAAGATTAACAAAACTACTGATTGGAAGAAAATTAAAAGAGCCTCCCTCTTCCTCTGCCTGCCAGACTAAAATGAACTCTATGCCAACCTGCTCCATTGCTCTAGGACAGGGGTAGGCAACCTTGGCTCTTTTATGACTCGTGGACTTCAAGTCCCAGAATTCCTCAGCCAGCATGGCTAAGCATGGAAACCTCTCCCTTTCCCCTCAGCATGGCTGGCTCAGGAATTCTGGGAGTTGAAGTCCACGAGTCATAAAAGAGCCAAGGTTGCCTACCCCTGCTCTAGGACAAGAAGTCTCCAATTATTTTTCCCTGAAAATAAAACTACATGTTATTCGACAGATGAGTAACTCTTTTTGTTTATATAACATATTTTTAATTTCACAAAGATTCTTCAAAGAATCATCAGAGTCATTATCAAAGCTAATACTGTATTATGGAAATCAGTTCAACCAGGTCCTAAGAAACGCTTTTTTAAGAAATATATTGTTGCTGAAAATAGGGTTAAAATATTGCCAATTACAGGTTTTAAATGAGAATTATAGCATCTTGTTTAACAATCTCCAATCAAGTCTTGATCTCTGTTAGCAGGGAAAGAAAAAAAACACAGGTCTAAACAGAGATATTCCAAATTGTTTTTCAACTTGTATGTGTACCACCTAAATAGTTCTTGCAGATCATCCAACCACCCAGTTAAGGACAAGTTACATTAACCCTGACTCAAAGAAATTATTAAAAAGTTGTATGAATCAAGAGAGTGCTTTTGAAACACAATTCTGAAAAGAGAAGAGAATAAATCAATAACTGTTCTTCCCCTGACATGAAAGCAACCATTCTGGTATTTAAAAATCCATTCGATCTTTGTAAAATATGAGAGGACTAGAAAATTAACAGATACATCATAAATACACAAGTAACCTATTACCTTATAATCGTGGTTTGCATCTGATAATTGCCATTCAGAGTTAGGCACACCCATCCGATTGTATTCTTCTGTGAGGTCAATGATTTGCCAGCCTCGCACCCTCTCTTCCTCGTTTTGTTTTGGATTATATGAAAAGGCATATAATTCATCGTATCTTGCTAAAACAGGAGGAGGGAAAAAAGAAAAAAAATGAGTCTGATCTTTGTTGTCTAGTTCTTTAAAATATAAGCAAAACAACCCTCTGTACTAAACATATTGAAATGAAAAAAGCTGTCCCCTACCTGGTTTTGACAGCTGAAGCAAAGAATTATAAATATCATGGCAGTCTCTTTCTCTAGGAACAATGAAGTGAACTATTCTGAAGTTCTTGCACTGAATTACTAAGGGGCAGCCAGAAGTAGTCAAAGCAAGTTTCTCCACTGCAGCAATATGATGGTGTAATATCTACAGCATACAGGAAACCATAAAAACTGTAAGTTAAACAATACAGAGAATGCTCTTTTAACTATTTTAGTTTCCACTGAGGGTGCATAAAATCTGTATCAGTATTTCCCATTTCAGCTATCTCCAGATGTACTGATGCTACATCTCTCAGGATTGGCTATGCTTGTGGGTATTCTGAAAGCTGCAGTACCAATACATATAGTCAGTATCAGGTTCACACAAGATGACATACATATTCACTATAATGACCGTAATATTACGTCAGAGTTGCTTGTTGCTCTTTTTCTGTTTGAAAAGTAGCTTTAAGCATATTCAATGGAGATTTCTCATTTTGTTTAGGTGCAAATATACCCTTTTTTTTTCAAATACTGAAATATAGATGCAGTGAAGCTCAGAAAAATATTATATTCTTTTTAAGAAAAACTTTATAAAGATGTGCAGCTAAACAGTTACTACACACTCAACTTCCATGTTTAGGACTGCCTTTAGAGTTGTAATACAAATGTCACACGTCTGTAAATGTGTGTGTGTGTGTGTGTGTGTGTGTGTGTGTGTGTGTGTGTGTATAAAAGAATGCAGCATAAAATCTTAGTCTCCTTACCCATGTCTCTTTCTCGCTGGAATCTATAAATAACAAGTGAGTTGCTGTAAGGTAAAGAGTTCCCATTTGTGACTTGATGTTTGTACTGAATCGGTCTAGTAATTTTACCTGTTCAACCTGCATAAAAAAAAAAAAACAGTGTATCTCATGAAACTAAATAAATAACCAA
Organism: Crotalus tigris; assembly: GCF_016545835.1. Classification (NCBI taxonomy): domain Eukaryota; kingdom Metazoa; phylum Chordata; class Lepidosauria; order Squamata; family Viperidae; genus Crotalus; species Crotalus tigris. The sequence goes on from NW_024096483.1 coordinate 676,284, forward strand.
CAATAGCTCAGCATAACTGAAACCAAACTATTTATTGCGCAGAAAGTTGTCCTGTATGGTATAGTTTGCTCACAAGTTGCACTAAACTCCATAGCAATATAGTTATTTCTTGACTATCTGCATGGATTGTTTTCTAAATATCAAAAGTACTGAAAGAATTGAAGAGGATGCTCTTATGCTTTGTTTGGAGCCAGACCACAATGAATGTCCTCTGGATTCCACTGTGAAATACTTTGAGCCTGGGGTAGGCCAAGATGAAACATCTGCTCTAGACTATAATCCACTGAAATTAGGGCATGAATGTCTCTAATTATGAAAGGGGGGGTCCTGTTCATGCCCAACTCTTCATACCTTAAGCTGCAATATTAGATGTGCTAAATTTAAAAGTATGCTGTAAGAACACAACAAGATCTGGTTCACACATACTGTTTCAGCACTACTGGACAGAGATACAGACCTACAAATTTACAATGACAGGGAAATCTCAGGTTAAGAATACTGGTAATTATTGATATGCAAAAAAAGATCAAGCAAAAGCTATTGACAGATAGCTATTGTCAGTTACTTACAAGAACGGAAGGAAAGCAAATCAATATTACATTAATCCATGTCTATGCTCAAACCATGAATACAGAAGAAACAGAAGCTAAATAATGCTACAGTAATGTACAACACATTGTTGACACAACACCATTAAAAAAAGCATCATTTCACTTGCTAAATTAATTTGCTAAATTTGAAAGTAAAACAGCATATGGAATAATGAGGAAACATTAAACAGTGTATAAAAAAGGAGGCAAACCTAGAAAATGATAAAATACCAGCAGATTTATTGCAAGATTATACAGCTGAATTGCTACTTGCAATTGATAAATACAGAAAAAACAGCAGCAGCCAAGCAATTAGGAAAAAAAGTTATTTCAATAGCAAAAATGACAGTGCTGAAAAATGCTCAGACTTCTGAATTATTACATTTATCTCTTACTAATGCTCAAGATTTTGTAGTCCAGAATTCAACAGTACATGGTATGAGAATAAAATACAAGCTGAATTTGGAAGAAGTAAGGATTTCCAAAATCACATTGCTAATTTCCAATAATGGAAACAGCAACACAGGTGTTTTGTTTTTTTTTAAAGAAGAGCATTGATCTTTGCTTACTGTGTGCCCTTTGAAGTTTTTTTAAACATGGTACTGGCATTTTACCCTATGCAGTGCCCTTGGGCGGCACACAATTTACACAGTGGATTCAGTGATGTTGATCACAACTAACTGTGGAGAGTCCTTAGGATCCTGGTGCCTGGAAAAATCTAAGGCAATGACAAAGTGGCTGATAAGCCTGCTAGTTAGGTTTCATTAACATATGCTTCCAGGAATTGAAAGAATCTGATAGACAAATCTGTCAAAATGATGTTCAGTGGATCAAGAAGAGACTGAAACTACTCAGTAACAACACTTGCAAGATGTCTCACAGGCCGCACAATTCCAATTCTATCTATCCTTAGTTGGAAATAACCGAAATGTAACGCATTTTATTATTTTAAGCCTCTCCAGATAGGAAGAATGCATACACCCTGAAAAGGTGACGACTCCTTTGAAACATCCAAGTACTTCGCAGAAAGCAGTCTGCCTTGTCCAAAAAAAAAAAAAAAAAAAACGCTCAACAAAATACCAGGCACCAGCCAGGGCAATGTCACCTCCAATACTGCATCCCCAAAATGTGTTGGAACTACAGTTCCCGGAAATCGCAGGCGACCAGCTCTTAATTCTGGGGACTGTGGATTCTAAACATCTGGAGGGCAGCACGCTGGGAAAGAGCGCCTTTCAGAGAGCGTATCCTGGTCATCTCAAGAGAGGCCCGCACTCGGTGGGATGCCTGCTGCCACGGAGAAGAACCGGAGAGAAGCCTGGGCAACCGGAGTAATTAGCGATGCCACAAATTAAGGGTCTGCTCCCAGTTAACCGACTGCCAAACGAGCCGGTGCGGAGGGAGAACATTATTACCTTCGTGGTGCGGATGTGCTCCATGATGCCACCACGCCCAGATCAGTCCAACAGCCACCGGAACCACCAACAACAACCACCGCCTGTTTCTAACTGGAAGCAAACCCGGCGTCTCCAGCAGACACTTCCTGATAACCGAACTGAGAGGACGGGCGGGGGGGGGGGAGGGAAAAAGGAAGGGCAGCTAGAAGGCCGATGCCTCCCACAGCGACCCCTACAGCCCCAGAAGACCCAGTTTTTTTGTTTGTTTAATGAAATCACTAAATCCATATGTCGCCCATCTCACTATCAAAGCGAATTTGGGCTGCTTACAGTGTAATAAAATAGAAATGTAAAAACAATTATCAATATAAGAACATTTAAAATTATAAAGATTAAATATCGACGCTTCATAAAAGAGATAAAGCACATACCTGCATCCTTGTATTCACATTGGTACACCAAAGAAAAATTATGGATTAATGAAAAAGAAAAGTGATGATAATTGACATATCACATTAACTTAATCACATCCTTAAAGGGTTTTACATTATTGTATTTGATGGAGTTAAAATTCAATAAATTCAGGAAACTGGCAGGGCAAACTACTGTACATAAACGGAGAACAATTTCCAATTCACTAGCATTAATGATGTTACCTAGCAGATAATGAAACATCTACAATCAAAAAACTAAGCTAGAGAGCACCATCGACTCTGATGACTCCAAAAATTCAGAAAATTCGGCTAGCATCTTTAAGATTTTGTCCTGATTTTACTTATAGCAAATGAAGGAATAATATGTATGTGCAAATCTGCCTGTGTTTCTTGAACTTTGTGATTGTTTGCTTCTTCAGCATTCAGGTCTCTATCATTCTCTTTAGCCTAGCCTATCTTAGAAAGCAAGCAAAACTGCAAGAAGAAAATGTGTTCTCATAAGTCCTGATCAGGATATTTCTCTCACATTAAATGTTCAGTTAGGCTTACTGGTAATTGCTAAATACTGGCTGATACATGGTACATATACTACATATGTAGCTCTCTATGAAAATATAATAGACCTATTCTGCTCCTTTATATATTTTGATACAAATTTTAATATTTTGATCTGAAGGCAGTGGGTTATAGATCAAAAGAAGTTAATGGCACAACAAATAAGTCAATGTTGAAAATGCCACAAAGACACTGATTGGTAAACTGGAATTTTTGTGACATCATCCTCCTGGCCAATCAAATAGAAAACTTCCAACCACCAAGGAATGTGTGGAACACATTGGCGTGTTAATTTTCAGGGAAAGAGTTAAGTTAATGGTTTCTTTCAATTTTTACAGATGATGGGAAAGATTCAAGTTAACAACAGTAATGTCAAGGAAGAAAGACTTTTCAAACCTGGGCCTTCTCTGGCGAGGGGGTCCCAAGGCCAATAATGAAGTCAGGTAAAAAAGAGTATTCAGGACAGGTTATTTAAAGGTTAAATCATCCAAAAAGGTCCTTTGGTGGTACTTTAATATTACTATCGGGTGCTGTTATTGCTACTTCTAATTACTATGAATTCAGTTAGTAGATTGCAAATATTGAGAGAGCTGAAACTATGAATAGCCTTAGGACATCTCAAGGACTATAATACTGATTGTGGTATGTGTCCTGAGATGGGTTAAGAATTATCTTGAAAAAATATTCTTTTTCTGGATTGTGTTTTTAATTATCTATTAAATAAATTAAAAATGAGAAAGAGTATTATGTACCGTGTTGAGTCCTTGGCGAAAAGCAGACACGAGAAGTAGTTGTAGTTCTCAGGTTTTCTTTTATTCTGTGTTCAGCTTACAGGTGAAGGCTTCAGCAACGCCCAAAAGCTCCCAGCCTCTTATATAGGCAATTCCCGGGTCAATGTGTTACTTTTCCCGCGCCAGCACCCGCGCATGCGCACAGGCGCTGGCGACAGCCTGTCTGGTCCCGGGCAGCTTGCACCTGCCCGGGACTGCCTGCAAATGCCCCGAGCCCGTTTGCAAGGCTCGGGACATAACATACTGTATGCATATATATTGGGTGTAAGATGAAGGAATGGTAAATGAGAAAGTGAAAACTGCCCATAAGTATCATTTTTAACACAACCATAGTTGGCTGTGACATTCTTGAGCCTCTTTAACACCTACATAGAACAGGGACTTTTAGCAGGTGATAAACTTTTTTTTTTTTTTTGCACCAGGAGTGGACCATCTATGGCCCTGGATCAGATTCAAACCTCCCTGCAAGAGACAAGTTCAGACATTTGGTAAGAGCCATTTCTCCTTGTTTCAGAACTGGGCAATGTCAAAGGAGGAAAAAAAATGTCAGAAAGGTGTCCCACACCTTGCTTGTTATGTGTCCTCCAATAATCTCTAAAATATTATTGCTATTATTTCCCTTTGTATATATGTATATTTGGTCAGCGTAAGACAGCAAACATACCTAACACTCCTGCCTATTTTCCCTGGGCAGTTTTGATTTTAACATAGTTTTGCACTAGTTTAACATGTCTCTTAAAGGTTCCTTTACATGGGACCACATAGACCAGTGTTTCTCCACTTCAGCCACTTTAAGATGTGTGAACTTCAGCTCCCAGAATTTGAAGTCCACGATCTTAGTGACTGGCTATTCTAGACTTTATTTCTATTTGAATTAGCATTGCCAGAATTGCTTTTCCTCCAAAATATCAAACAAATCCAAATTCTTCGGTTCCATGCAAAGTAAACCTACTTAACCAAGAGCTGAATAGCACTTTTGTGCAGCTAGAATACAGTGCAATGCACATCTGCTATTAGGGGAATGAAAGGATTTTATTGTGCTTATGATTTTAGTATGTTTAAGTTTGACATTAGCATTTATTTTACATATAGTAACCATTTTATATTGATACATATAGTGTTATCATGTAATCATTGTTTTGTTATTTTGTAATCATTATTTTGTAGTTAATTGCTTGATCAGATGCTATATATATATATATATATATATATATATATATATATATATATATATATATATATAGGTCTTTGGTTGTTCGGGTTTTCTCCCGCGTAAAATTGGAAGTGTCTTGGCGACGTTTCGACGAAGTCCCATTCGTCATCTTCAGGCTGGTGCTTTCAGCCACACCGATGATGAGGCACGACCACAAACCAGAAGCCAGACCAGAGCTGCATCATTAGCCACTTTAAAGCCCTCCAATCCATACATGAAGCAAACTGACACCCTCCATGAAAATGAGGCACGACCACAAACGCGAAGCCAAAAAATAGCAAGGCAGCCCAAATCTTAAACCCCTCTGCAACTCAGACTAACCTGAGCACAACCAAACAGAACACTCCCCCAGCCAATCAGAGCACAGCCAACCCCCAGCCAATCAGAGCCAGCCAGCCACAGAGCACAGCCAAGCCCCTAACCAATCAGAACACACCTCCACCCAATCAGAACACAGCCAAGCTCCCACCCAATCAGTTCATACCCCCACTGGCAGTTAAAAGGAAGAAACAGCTAAGACCACACATTGCTGCTCGAAGCACGAAGCTGAAAACACCAGCCTGAATATGACGAATGGGACTTCGTCGAAACGTCGCCAAGACACTTCCAATTTTACGCGGGAGAAAACCCGAACAACCAAAGACCTACATACAAACACCCGTGAAAACCTCAGAAAACAAATATTGAACCTCTACGGGGAGGAAATCCACCATCTGACCAGGACCTATGAAAAACTTGAAGTCCAAAGAGCTTCCATTTTATGTGACCTCGCATTCCTACGTAACTGCCGAGATCAAAATCTAATCCCCACATGTTTCCAACTGAAATTCCACTCCAACTCTGCAGCCACCAAACGGATCCTGAAAAGAACAGAATTGGCCCTAATCAGAAATGAACTTCACACAAAAAGATTCCTCCTAGACCGAATTAACAAAGATCTCCTCACACTCCACCTCAAACTCAGCAACAAGATCCACCCCGCACTTTGGGACAAATCCAAACAACTCGCCGTCTGGAGAGCCGAAACACAGACCACCCTCAAGACAGATACACACACCAACAAACTCCGAAGACTACAAGAACGCCAGAAACAAACCCCTCCTCCCTCACAGCCACACATGAAACAAACAGTGCATAACATCTCAGATAGGATCCTCACCAAAGCCGAAACCAATGTCCTTTCCAAAGGATTCAACTTTGCAGTCGCTCCCAAACACATCCCCACTGAAACCATTATATGTGAGTTGAAACCAGCCTGACCAAAATCAACCCCGACGATGCTAACAAAATCAGACTCAAAATCACCAACATCCTCTGCACCAGCAAGCCACCCAAAAGCAACTTACCCAAAGAGGAACAGACAGCACTACGTAACCTGAAAGAAGACACCAGCATAATAATCCTACCAGCAGACAAGGGCAACGCCACGGTGGTTATGAACACATCTGACTACCAAACCAAATTAACCAACCTACTCCAAGACTCCACATACAAACCCCTAAATACAGATCCCACCACCTACCTGGAAAAAACCACCAGATCCAAAATAAAAGCCTCCCCCATTAGCGAAGAGATCCAGCAAAGAATCATTCCCAGAGAGAAATCATCCAGATGCCCCAAACTCTATGGTCTCCCCAAGATACACAAAGAAGGAACCCCACTCAGACCTATAGTCAGCTCCATAGGCTCACCTCTACAAAACCTAGCCAAATTTCTCGCCAAACAACTACAGCCCTATGCAGAATCCATCATCCTCACACGTAAAAAACTCATTCCAGTTTATAGAGATCATAAAGAAACAAAACTTACAGCCCAGCGACCTACTAGTGAGCTTCGATGTCATATCCCTCTTCACCCAAGTGCCTATCAAAGAAGCCTTGACAGCTATTCAAAACAAATATAACCCCCCCAAACACATCTTAGATCTGACCAACCACTGCCTATCCAACACATACTTCATCTATAATGGACAAAAATACAAACAAACAGAAGGAGCACCCATGGGATCACCCCTCTCACCTGTCATTGCCAACCTCTACATGGAACACTTTGAAACCCAAGCTCTAGAAAAATCGGATTACAAACCCAAACTCTGGCTCAGATACGTAGACGACACCTTCATAATCTGGCCACATGGGAAAGAAAAACTGGACAACTTCCTCACACACCTCAACAGCCTACACCCCAAAATACAGTTCACCATGGAAACAGAAGCTAACAACCAACTTCCCTTCCTGGATGTCTTAGTCTACAAGAAATCCAATGGCTCCCTAGGACACACCATCTACCAGAAGAAAACACACACAAACCGCTATCTGCACGCTCTCTCACACCACCACCCAGCACAGATCAACTCTGTAGCCAAGACACTCATCTCCAGAACAAAACGCTTAGCTGACGAACAACACCTAAAACCCGAACTACACACTCTCACCAATGTACTAACATCCAATGGATTCCATAGAAATAAGATTACAAACCTAATCCAAAAAGAAACCCCCACTAAAATCCAAGACAAAGAACAAGAAAACGGCAAAGCCCTCCTCCCATACATAAAAGGCACCACAGACAGAATCAGTAAGATCCTCCATAAACACAACATCAAAACAGCATTCTGCACAAACAGAAAAATATCCACCATCCTTAGAAACCCCAAAGATAAAATTGAATTAGAAAATCAAGGAGTATACGAAATCCCATGCACCACTTGTCCCACCACATACATCGGACAAACCAACAGAAGAATAAGTGCACGCATTGAAGAACATAAGAACTCAGTCAAAAAAGAGGAACCAACATCTTCCCTGGTCCAACACCTTAAAGCCACAGGACATGAAATTGACTTTAAAAATACCAGAACCATTGCCAAAAGTGAACATTTTAATAACAGAATAATCAGAGAAGCCATCGAGATAGAAAAACGCCCACACAGCATGAACAAGCGAGATGATACCTCCCGCCTACCAGCCATTTGGAAACCCGCCCTTATTGACAAACGACTCCCTAACACAAAAAATGATACCAGACCCACACTCACAAAAACCACACAGGATGTCACCACCACACATCCACGCAAAAAGCAAACCCAAAGCCACACCGATGATGAGGCACGACCACAAACCAGAAGCCAGACCAGAGCTGCATCATTAGCCACTTTAAAGCCCTCCAATCCATACACGAAGCAAACTGACACCCTCCATGAAAATGAGGCACGACCACAACGCGAAGCCAAAAAATAGCAAGGCAGCCCAAAATCTTAAACCCCTCTGCAACTCAGACTAACCTGAGCACAACCAAACAGAACACTCCCCCAGCCAATCAGAGCACAGCCAACCCCCAGCCAATCAGAGCACAGCCAACCCCCCAGCCAATCAGAGCACAGCCAAGCCCCTAACCAATCAGAACACACCTCCACCCAATCAGAACACAGCCAAGCTCCCACCCAATCAGTTCATACCCCCACTGGCAGTTAAAAGGAAGAAACAGCTAAGACCACACATTGCTGCTCAAAGCACGAAGCTGAAAACACCAGCCTGAAGATGACGAATGGGACTTCGTCGAAACGTCGCCAAGACACTTCCAATTTTACGCGGGAGAAAACCCGAACAACCAAAGACCTACATACAAACACCCGTGAAAACCTCAGAAAACAAATATTGAACCTCTACGGGGAGGAAATCCACCATCTGACCAGGACCTATGAAAAACTTGAAGTCCAAGAGCTTCCATTTTATGCGACCTCACATTCCTACGCAACTGCCGAGATCAAAATCTAATCCCCACATGTTTCCAACTGAAATTCCACTCCAACTCTGCAGCCACCAAACGGATCCTGAAAAGAACAGAATTGGCCCTAATCAGAAATGAACTTCACACAAAAAGATTCCTCCTAGACCGAATTAACAAAGATCTCCTCACACTCCACCTCAAACTCAGCAACAAGATCCACCCCGCACTTTGGGACAAATCCAAACAACTCGCCGTCTGGAGAGCCGAAACACAGACCACCCTCAAGACAGATACACACACCAACAAACTCCGAAGACTACAAGAACGCCAGAAACAAACCCCTCCTCCCTCACAGCCACACATGAAACAAACAGTGCATAACATCTCAGATAGGATCCTCACCAAAGCCGAAACCAATGTCCTTTCCAAAGGATTCAACTTTGCAGTCACTCCCAAACACATCCCCACTGAAACCATTATATGTGGAGTTGAAACCAGCCTGACCAAAATCAACCCCGACGATGCTAACAGAATCAGACTCGAAATCACCAACATCCTCTGTACCAGCAAGCCACCCAAAAGCAACTTACCCAAAGAGGAACAGACAGCACTACGTAACCTGAAAGAAGACACCAGCATAATAATCCTACCAGCAGACAAGGGCAACGCCACGGTGGTTATGAACACATCTGACTACCAAACCAAATTAACCAACCTACTCCAAGACTCCACATACAAACCCCTAAATACAGATCCCACCACCTACCTGGAAAAAACCACCAGATCCAAAATAAAAGCCTCCCCCATTAGCGAAGAGATCCAGCAAAGAATCATTCCCAGAGAGAAATCATCCAGATGCCCCAAACTCTATGGTCTCCCCAAGATACACAAGGAAGGAACCCCACTCAGACCTATAGTCAGCTCCATAGGCTCACCTCTACAAAACCTAGCCAAATTTCTCGCCAAACAACTACAGCCCTATGCAGAATCCATCACCTCACACGTAAAAAACTCATTCCACTTTATAGAGATCATAAAGAAACAAAACTTACAGCCCAGCGACCTACTTGTGAGCTTTGATGTCATATCCCTCTTCACCCAAGTGCCTATCAAAGAAGCCTTGACAGCTATCCAAAACAAATATAACCCCCCCAAACACATCTTAGATCTGACCAACCACTGCCTATCCAACACATACTTCATCTATAATGGACAAAAATACAAACAAACAGAAGGAGCACCCATGGGATCACCCCTCTCACCTGTCATTGCAACCTCTACATGGAACACTTTGAAACCCAAGCTCTAGAAAAATCGGATCACAAACCCAAACTCTGGCTCAGATACGTAGACGACACCTTCATAATCTGGCCACATGGGAAAGAAAAACTGGACAACTTCCTCACACACCTCAACAGCCTACACCCCAAAATACAGTTCACCATGGAAACAGAAGCTAACAACCAACTTCCCTTCCTGGATGTCTTAGTCTACAAGAAATCCAATGGCTCCCTAGGACACACCATCTACCAGAAGAAAACACACACAAACCGCTATCTGCACGCTCTCTCACACCACCACCCAGCACAGATCAACTCTGTAGCCAAGACACTCATCTCCAGAACAAAACGCTTAGCTGACGAACAACACCTAAAAACCGAACTACACACTCTCACCAATGTACTAACATCCAATGGATTCCAAAGAAATAAGATTACAAACCTAATCCAAAAAGAAACCCCCACTAAAATCCAAGACAAAGAACAAGAAAACGGCAAAGCCCTCCTCCCATACATAAAAGGCACCACAGACAGAATCAGTAAGATCCTCCATAAACACAACATCAAAACAGCATTCTGCACAAACAGAAAAATATCCACCATCCTTAGAAACCCCAAAGATAAAATTGAATTAGAAAATCAAGGAGTATACGAAATCCCATGCACCACTTGTCCCACCACATACATCGGACAAACCAACAGAAGAATAAGTGCACGCATTGAAGAACATAAGAACTCAGTCAAAAAAGAGGAACCAACATCTTCCCTGGTCCAACACCTTAAAGCCACAGGACATGAAATTGACTTTAAAAATACCAGAACCATTGCCAAAAGTGAACATTTTAATAACAGAATAATCAGAGAAGCCATCGAGATAGAAAAACGCCCACACAGCATGAACAAGCGAGATGATACCTCCCGCCTACCAGCCATTTGGAAACCCGCCCTTATTGACAAACGACTCCCTAACCCCAAAATCTTAAACCCCTCTGCAACTCAGACTAACCTGAGCACAACCAAACAGAACACTCCCCCAGCCAATCAGAGCACAGCCAAGCCCCTAACCATTCAGAACACACCTCCACCCAATCAGAACACAGCCAAGCTCCCATCCAATCAGTTCATACCCTCACTGGCAGTTAAAAGGAAGAAACAGCTAAAACCACACATTGCTGCTCAAAGCAAGAAGCTAAAAACACCAGCCTGAAGATGACGAATGTGACTTCGTCGAAACGTCGCCAAGACACTTCCAATTTTACGCGGGAGAAAACCCGAACAACCAAAGACACATATATATATATATATATATATATATATATATATATATATATATATATATATATATATATATATGAAAGTAAGGGCTTCATGCTTTAGGTATAGGTGATTGCTTATATGAAAAGAGCACAGTAAGGGGAGGGGGAAAAGGAGTTACAGATGGAGCCTGGGTTGCTGTGTATGAGTCAACATCTAGGAATTGGTTTTTTTGTGCCATCTTATGCCTGATACCAAGACCTGATCTCTTTGTTCTGAAAAGGTATAAAAGATGGAAGACATCTTTTCTGTTGTTGCCTTCATCTCTCTACCAGCCATGAAGAGAGATGGGGTCACCCAACTCTGTTTTGATCAAAATAAAAGTTGTTTGCACAGGAAGCTTCTCCTTCCATGAGGAAGGAGCAAAATTGCTCCCCATGAGGTTTTCCAAATTAAAACACTGTACAGGTAATCCTCAACTTATGACAACTGAGCCCCAAATTTTTGCTACTGAGACATTTAAATGAATTTTGCCCCATTTTAGGACTTTCTTGCCACAATTGTTAAATGAATCACTGCAGCTGATATGTAACACGATTGTTAAGTGAATCTGGTTTCCCCATTGATTTGCTTGTTAAAAGGTTGCAAAAGGTGACACGTCCCCAGGACACTGCAATGGTCTTAAGTATGAACCAGTTGCCAAATATCTGAATTTTGATCACATTATCATGGGGATGCTACAAAGGTCGCAAGTGTGAAAAACGGTTATAAGTTATTTTTTTCAGTGCCACTGTAACTTTGACCGATGATTAAATGAACTTTTAAGTGGAGGACTACCTGTACTATAGGAATCGATCTGTTCAGTCTCATTATCCACCTTGTTATCTTCTTTACTCTCCCTTTATTATTCTGCCGCTTTCCATGTACACCGAGAGCTTTTATACCGGAGACAAATTCCTCGTGTGCCCGATCACACTTGCCTAAATAAACTACTCAATTCAATTCAATTCCTATCGCGCTAATTTATGCGGAAGGGGAGGGGACTGCCGACCAGCAGTCTCAGTGCGCGCATGCGCAGCGGCGTGTTGTGCGCCGTCGTTTATCCGCGCGCGTTTGACTGCGCTTCTCGCGCAACCCGAGCGTTCTCTTTGAAGTTGCCGCGCGGGGCTAGCAGGGCTGCCGGCATCCCTGCCGCGCGGGGGCTGAAGCCCCGGCTGTGGGGAGAGCCCTCCGGGCCTGCTCCTTCGGCCAAGCGCCTCCCGCTAAACCGCAAGACCCTGCGGGTGAGGTCTTTCCGCCGCTGCCGCCGCCATTATGTCGGCGGGCTTCTCCTTCGGAGCCGGCACGTTGGCTTCCGCTACGGCAGCTGCTGCGGGCACCGGCGGGGGAGGCGGCGGCGGAGGTTTTTCTTTTGGAGGCACCCCGAGGTAAGTTAAAGGGCCGTCCCGGAGGCTTTCCTCAGGGCACTTGGCGCTGCACGTGTACCTGATTTTTCCTTATTTTACGACGGTTGAAGGCCGTGGGGTTGTCCCAAAAGATGGGGAAAGCTGCTCTACCTCCCTGGCGTCTCTAAAAAAGGAGAGTCCTAACTAGAAATTGGTAACAAAAGCGTTAGCAACAGGAATCGCAGCCTTTCCAAGCTGGAGAGAGCGTCGAACAAGGCCCCAAAAGAGCCCTGGCCAATATTTCGTATAATTTCAGAGTACTGAGAGTCCTTGACTTTAAATAAATGTATATGACTGCCAACTCATATAAGTGACTCTAGACGGCTAAATATTTAAAATGAAAACAGTAGAAGCCTATCAAAAATTAAAAAATAACCTAAGATGAAGTAGATATATGGCCTGGTTATATGGCTTTTCCAAGAGAGTTTACATAGTTGCTGATTGATTGGGAATTTCATGTCGCTTTAAGCAGAAAACAAGCATTACAGAGTTTTACTCTTTATGGGGACATATGCACAAGTTTTTTTCTCATTCTAAATTTTGAAAAGACTAAAACATTTTTACAAGTTTCATCACCCATTCCTGCAGTTGGTTGAAATTGGATAGTAAACATCCTTCTCACTCATTTTCTTTATGTTCAAGTTATAGGGCAGCTGTAATAGGTATCTATTTTATAACATGTTATACATGTATACCAGGGGTTTTCAAACTTGGCCTTTTTATGACTTGTGGACTTCAACTCCCAGAATTCCTCAGCCAGGCATGCTGGCTGAGGAATTCTGGGAGTTGAAGTCCACAAGTCATAAAAGGGCCAAGTTTGAAGACCCCTGATGTATACGTTTATGGGGAGGGGATGTGACCCATTTAAAATTTGTTTCCATACACAGCATTAAGTGCTTGATTGCAATCTTCCCTAATTCACTTGCCCTGAAGTTTATCAATGATTGGAGGTGACGTGAGTTGTTTCAGAATTCTGGAAGGTATCAAATTAGGCAAATTGGGCATACTTTCCATGTCCCCTTTCAGTACCACATTCTCCACAGTCAGCTAGCATTTCATGCCGAGTATGCTCTGTCATATTTGGAGCATTTTGACTGATTTTATGCCTCTTTAGATTTTTGTATATTGGCAGTTTTTGTCAAATCTGCTGATGCCTACCTCTTCTATCAGTTAATTGATAAAAATTTGATTTTGCAATCATTATGTATCAAAGTGTGAGCTTAATTTTATTTTTTTACAGTTGAAATACATGAGATAATTCATTGTACTTTGGTGTGTGTGTGTTTATTAACAGTATACCAGGGCAATAGCAGTAATTACAAGGATGTGCTATAATAAAGCAGCAACATCTGAGAAGAACTTGTGCTGGCATATTTTTGTGGAATAGATATGTGAGAAAATTATTGATATCTAGCAGTCTTTTTGTTATTTTAATAATGGTTCTTTTTGGAATTTTAGGTTGAAAGTTCAGTTTTAACTTAATTCTGTAAATATTAATGCTAGCTTGTAGACAAAAGTTAACCCGATCTTTGGAATATCAAGATTTACAGGCAGTGAAAAAAAACATGATTCCTTAGGACTTTCTCCAAATTAAAAATTTTGTTTGGGAAGCAGTATTAAATTTTCCTATCCCCCTCAAAATAGGGAATATACCTATAACAGTCTTCCATAACTCTTGAAACACATTGGAACAGGCATGTCAAACTCGCGACATAGCTTGACTTTTTCCCCATTGCCGGCCATGGAGTGGGCGCGGTTTCAGCATGATGCATCCGGCCCACGGGCCAGCAGTTTGACATGCCTGCATTAGAAGGAACAGCAAGTTAATAAAAACTTCTATTAAGGCAGGATTCACACATAGCGCTATGTTTGATTTATGGATCAGCATCATATATGAGCCTATTCTTGGACAGCTATTTCTCAACAGTATGAGACTGTAGTTTGTTTTAACTGTGGCTTATATCTGAACACAGAAATTTTATTTGGTTATGTGCTCTGTCCCTTTTTCTTGATACCGGTAGAATAAATTAGCTGAACAAATCATTAATTTGCATTGTACAAAGTTGGGGTTCAGGACATCATGGTTTAAACAAATTGAGTATAACATACAAATATAGCAGCATTGATATTGTTAATGTTAAATACGTTAAACGATTTTAGCTGTTACAAACTCTCACTTGGTTGAAAATGAAATATTTGTTAATTGCATTTAAATTAAAGCATGCTATTATGTAAAATTAGCAGTGAAGAAATAAAATGAACAATGAACATGTGCTTAATAATTTTTTACTTTATAATTTAGCTCATCTGGAGGCCTTAACTTTGGAACATTGGGTTCAACAGCTACTGCTACTACAACTACTCCTTCTGTGGGTTTTGGCACTGGACTTTTTAGCTCAAAGCCTACCACAGGTTTTACCTTAGGAGGGACTAATACAGGTAAAACATATTTCAGTTATTCCTATCAAAATGTGTATTGATTAGCTTGAATTAATTATTGAATTGAATTAATTACACCCTTCCACTTGAAATTTGGCAGGCCTCTACCCTCCTAGCCTTCCAAAAAGGACTGGGTTTTTCACTCTGGGGTAGGGTGAGGTGAATGAGAGGATTTAACAAGGGACTGTATGTTGAAGTTTGATATTAAGACTAGATTTTTAATGTTCATGGTTTTAATAGACATGCATTGTGCTGTTTTTACTGATGTTTTAATTGTTGATTGGAGCCACCCTTAGATCAGTATAAGATGGGCAACTATATAAATTTTATATAAATAAAAATTAAAAGGGGCTTTTTTTTAATTTATATGTATCCCACCTTTGTTTTTACAAAGGCAGTGGACCTATCCAACATTCATTCCTCTTATTTTCCTCACAACAACCACCTTGTGAGGTGCTTTGGGCTGAAAAAGATTAATGGCCCAAGGTCACCCAGCTGAGTTTCATGACTAAGGCCAAATTAGAACTCATAGTCTCAGTTTCTAGCCTGATGACTTAACCATTAGAACAAACTGACTTAATGGCAGAATGGGCAAATAAAAACATGAAATCAGTTATGATAATTTCTCGCAAATGAATGCAAATATATATGTCCCAGGATAATGCTGCAGGATCCAATTTGGGTTGGTCACCGGAACCAAAGGTTTTGTCTTCTGAGCTTTCATACTTATGCTGGAGCCCATCTTCAGAGAACTTCTCTCTAGCAGAGTGTGTGTTATTCTGTGTGTGGTATTTATATGTTACCTGTTGTATGTGGCTTTTTAGATGCTCATTGGAATGTTTTGATGTCTGGGTTTTAAGTTGTTGGCTGTTGTTTGCTTGTGGTGCCCAATCCTTGCCTTCCAAGTACTTGATATGCTGGTGGTAAATCAGCACTCCTGTTGATTGAAGCCTGCTTCCTAGGCTTCAATCACTTCCCTGGCTGTTTTTGTGCCTGCTCATCCAACAATCTTAGTAGCTACAAAGTTGAATGTGTGTCCTTGTTCATTGCAGTGTGAGGCTACCAATGAGTTCGGGTCTCCTTGTCTGACTGCTCACTTGTGTTCTTGGTGGTTTGCTTCCTCCCCATCTGTCCTACATAGTCACAGGGGCAAGGAGACCTGTGAATTGTTAATTTGATGTGAGGTTATAGCTACAAGGCATGGAAAGGGTTTGACCAGAATAATATGGTTATACTAGTGTATATAAATTAGACATATTTAAAGGCTAAACATACTGTATAATACAATTAAACAATAGTGTTCGATCTGAATTTGAATGTTTGTTCCCAACATAGGTCATTATCCTTTTCAAAGTAACTGTTAGAAGGCAGCTGCTGCCTTCTGGCTCTTTTGGAGGCAAATTCCAATCCTTATTGGGCAGTGTGGCCAGCAGTTAGAGATTATGAGAATTGTTAGAGATTATGAGAATTGTCCAGAATACCTGGATGTATGAAGTAGCTTGCTTCTATGCTGAAGATTTTGAATTTGTACCTTTCCATATTCTTCAATAATGGCATACATTTGTTTATTTTGTATTCCTACACAGGAACAGCTACAACTATTGCGGCAGGATTAACATTAGGTAAGTATTATATAATCATTAACATTCCCTTTTCCCTACCTGAGAAGTGATAGCTGGAAATGCCAAAGGAAAAACATTGGACTTCAATGATGTGAGGCTTAAAAGTATAATTTAGCTATTTCTTCTTGTAAAGTATTGGTAAACATGGCAAAGTGGACATTGCTAGATGAAAAAGTATATTCATACATTTAGATAACTTTGTAATGGTTTTATTGGGTATAATTATAAATGTTATGGCCTTATTTGGTTCTGGTTATTGTTTGTGAAGCAAAGACTATTTTGAACCATTTGAATTTCAGATTAGCTTCTCTTTATGATAGTGATTGGAATTCTTAAATGGTAATTGTTAAATATATTTTCTTTACTTATTTTTTCCTCAATATAAAGGAGCATGAGTAGATGCTGAGAGCCATACTGATGGAATCAGTGTTGGACTGAAACCGGGAGACTATCACAGTGTGCCTTGCATGGCTGTTGTGAAGATTAAATGTGTGTGTTGGGGGTATACTTCCTAAGAATAGAAACCACATAAGAGTGTATTTGTATAAATAAATGAAACAAACTGTTTTTATAGGCACACCTGTTTCTACTACTACTACTACTACGGGCCTTAGTTTGGGTTTCAGTAAACCTGCTGGATCAGCCACCCCATTTGCTCTAGCTTTCACTCCCACTTCTTCTGGACTTCCATTATCTTCTGCCCTTACTTCTGCTCCAGCAGCAGGTAAGCTTGCAATAGTTCTGTCTTCAAGTTTTCTTCTCATTCTCTTACTGCCTAAATTTTCTAGTTATAATTGTTACAAAAACTAGTTATTCTTTAGGCACATTATTAAAGGATTCTGCCTAATTTGGTGATAGGAATCCTAAAACTTATTAAGCTGAAATATTTGCTGAAGGAATGTAATAAAGTTATCTTTGAGTTGAGCTCAACTCCTGAAAACTTCATTACACATCTATGTCATTTTCTTGGCAACAGAGCAAAAATGTTTTGCCATTGCCACTTTCTGAGATATTTTTAACTATCCAGTTTAACCTAAAGTCCTGAGATTTCTTGGTTGAATTCCATTCAGGTGCTAATCTTGTCTGACACTTTATCTTTTCAGTATCAGTTGAGGCTGATTAAATATCTCAGTGTCTCTTTACAGTGTTAATAACTGTAGCTAAGCTAAAACAAGCTTCTGACTTTCTGACAGTCACAGAAAACTCTGCCTTGCTTGTTAAATTTGTATAACCACCCATCTCACCAAAAATTACTTTGGGGTCACACAACAACTCAATACTTTTAAGTAATAAAAAAACCAAGGCTACAGGATTTGAATCCACTTGCTATGCTGAGAGAATATTGGTCTCAATAATGTCAAGTCTATGTCTAAAACGACTTTTAAGTTCTTTGTATATACTTAAAAAGATTAAAAAACGACTCATTTGAAAGAACTTGATTTCAATAGTGACCCAGATTGAGTAGTGAGTCCAAGTACCTTTCTAAAATTTTTGTGGATTTCTTGGAACTCTTGCATTTGGAATTTTGAACATCATGAAGGAATTGATAAAAATTTACCAATGGATGACTTCAGCAAATGAAAGGGTTCTAGAACATTCCTCAAGGAGTCCTCAAGTTTCAACAAATGTATAACTTTTTGGTTTAAATAATGAACACTAAAATGGATGTTATGTCTGTAATCTTTATAACTGCATTAAAATAGCATGCACTGAGATAGTTGTTGGGATAAAAAAAATCAAGATGTATCATTTTCTTAAAAGTTCAGGATCTGAATTGCATTTTCTACTTAAAATTCAGGCTCTTCTGGTTTTACATTAAATTTGGGAGGCACCACAGCTCCAACCACAACTGTATCTACAGGACTTTCTCTGGGGGGAGCCTTGACTGGTTTAGGAGGAACACTGTTCCCAAATGCAAGTACAGCGACAACAGGTGATATTGCTCATATTTATTATTTAAAATGTTCAGATTGTGGATCTTAATCATAGATTTAATTTCATAATTTAAAGGATTATCAATCCTTCTAATCCTTTAAACTGAAACAAGTAGTAATTAATCTGATTTAAAAGCAATATTTGAATTTGTAGTTACAGCTTCAGCTTATTGTATTCCTTTTTGAAATTGCAAATAATTTTAAGCTCAACACAATATGAACAAGATTCAGCTTTGATTTGAAAGTTATTTCAGTTCTGTATCCTACTGTATACAATCTTTGAACATTGGTGTCTTCAGAAAACCTTTGTGTTATTGTTGATGTTGGAAAAGCAGGCTTGCTGGTAAGAACAAATTCTAATTAGAGATTCCTGTTTTACCCATCAGCTTATAGTTTCACAGTTACTGCTAATGACGTTAGATGAAAATTCTTTCAGTCTTCATGGATGATACATCTTACTTTACAAAATCCTGAATCTGTTCTTACCTCAAAATGTTTGTATTATTTTCAGGGCTTGGACAAAATGCTTTTGGTTTGACCCTTGGGACAGCTGCAGCACCTGCTACCACAGTTAATGAAGGTCTTGGTGGCATAGATTTCAATAGTTCTTCAGATAAAAAGAGTATGTTTTTTAAAAATACAATTTTGTAGTTATTTGAACCTACAAATCAGGAATATTTTGGAATTAGTGGCAGAAATTTTAGAGCCAATTGCCATCATAATCCAAGGATTCCCTGTAACTAATAGATGGTATCCAATGGATATTAGTTTTTAAAAAGTGAACCAAGTATTTCAAAGTAATTGAAAATGAAGTCTGCATCTTAGTGCATACATTAATAAACAGAATACGATAATGCAAATTAACTAATATACATAAATGTACTTGGATCAGTTGAAATTAAATAATAATGTTTTTACTGACATATAATTTGTGGCTTTTAGAACAAAAAGGAAATATATTTCCAGATTTATTTTCTATATTGAACTTAAGTACATTTTAAACTAATTTCCTAGTTGCTGAATTGAGAGATTTATTTCATAAATTGTATTCATAATTTTCAGATTAGAAAATATTAATTGGTGGAAGAATTTTTCTGCTAATGTATTCTCCAACTTAAGTTACAGTTTTATAAGGATTTCACTTGGGTGGGATGGTTTTATTTCATTATTTTAATCTTTAATTTAATCTTCCTAAACAACTATGTGAAATAGTTAGCATTATTCCTGTAGTATTAGCTAAGAGAGAGTGGTTTAAGTCCAACTAGAAAATGCTCCTGAATATTTTTCAATGTCATGTTATCACCTAAACAGCAATCGAGTTAATTTTCAGATAAATTTAGAGGGATTCGTTCAAAATTCTGAAGACTGCTTTTTTTCTGAGGCACCCTGGATAGGACTAGTATCTTTGCTATTGAGGTGTTTTGGGCTGTATGGCATAAAATATTGCCACACACATTTCAAATAGACTTTTTTAAATTATTAAAGCTGTTCTAGAATGTACATTCCCTGAATAAGTTACTTTGGTGCTAATAGAATGTTTCTCCTCTGTTTGTTCTAAGAAGTTTTATAGAAAGTGACCTGAGAATTGTTTAAACGTTTCATTAAACTAATGATTATGTTGGTATCCTTTTTATTTTTTACAGTGTTTTTATTAAAAATTACAGTTATAAAGTCAAAAAATATATAAACTAAAAAGAATAAAAAATAGGGGAGAAAAGAAAAAATAGAAAAATAAAAAAACTTTTCTAGAGACTGCTGTTTTGTGATCTCCTCACAAGGAGCAACTGTATGAAACATTTGTGAACAATCTCAAAATTCTCCCCTTGTCCAAAGAGTAATTTACAAAGAGCCGGTGTATTTGCTGACTCTTCATTCTGCCATAGTCATCAGGTCCGCTTTTAGCGGAGCTGTCTTCAGTTTACCATTTCTTCCCTGAATGTCCGTTTATAATATATCCTTTTAAAAAGTATACATTAGATATTGTTGGTAAAATTCTATTTGATCGGGGGTCTTCAAACTTGGCCCTTTTATGACTTGTGGACTTCAACTCCCAGAATTCCTCAGCCAGCATGCCTGGCTGAGGAATTCTGGGAGTTGGTCCACAAGTCATAAAAGGGCCAAGTTTGACGACTCCTGTATTTGATAATGTCATAAACCTAAGAAGGGCTTTCTAACTTGTAATGTTTGTTACTAGGTGACAAAACAGGAACAAGACCAGAGTAAGTAAATCAAATATTATAATTACAAAAGTAACTGACTTGCATGTCTATAAACATAATTATATACTTAATAGTCTGGGTCAGGGGTAGGCAACCTTGGCTCCTTTATAACTCATGGACTTCAACTCCCAGAATTCCTGAGCCAGTCATGCCTACCCCTGGTCTAGGTTAATTTAATTTAAATGGAAAGGCTAAAATAGTGAAGTTGGTCATAAAACATCTGACACTATTTCAAGCGGGATGATATAGCTTGGAATGCTTTGTTCATTTTTGACATTTAACTATGAACAGCTTATCTGTGTTGGCTGAGCTGAAAGAAATGTGAAGTAGCATATGCCTGATTTTCCCTACTTAAGATTAGGATATTCAGTGTATGTGATTTATATGGAATTGAAAGCTGAATAATGAAGTTCTTCATCTCTAGATTGTTTTACTTTTTAAAAATCTTTAAGAAAAATACAAAATATAAGTAAAATGCCAAGATACACTAAAAAATTGAATGAAATAATCCTCAAACTTAACAGAAAAGATAAAAAAACTCAGATGAACGTCTTTTATTTCTACAATGTGATATAAAAAATTCTTGCTGATAATAGAACACATCTGTTGACAGGGATAGCAAAGCACTAAAAGATGAAAATTTACCTCCAGTAATTTGCCAAGATGTAGAAAATCTCCAGTAAGTAATTTCTCTATCCTTGCAATTCTTCATAGCTGTATATGTTTTTAAAATACTGAATTCCTTTAAAATTCAGTTTGATAACTAGTTGTGTTTGCATTTTTAAAATATTGAATGATAAACTATAAAGAGTCTGTATACATTTTCTCATATGCCATTGAGCTGCTGCTGTCATTTGCTACTTCTATTCTTCACCACTCATTTTGGATGGTTATTTTGGCAGGGGGGTTCCTTTTTCTGATTTCCCCCTTCTTTTTTTACCTAGGAAGTTTGTGAAAGAACAAAAACAGGTTCAGGAAGAAATCAGCCGAATGTCTTCTAAAGCGATGCTTAAAGTGCAAGAGGATATAAAAGCTTTGAAGCAATTATTATCAGTGGCTGCAAGTGGATTACAGAGAAATACTCTTAATATTGATAAACTAAAACTGGAGACTGCTCAGGTATAGTTCCAAAGAAGTTAATTTATTCTAATTTTAATTTTAATAAAATTAACTGTGCCTATTTTTTTGGGAAAATAGTTCTGGTTTGTGTTTATTCTGTTGAAACATTTGTCTATCTCACAACTGTGTTCTAATTTTTAGAATGTCATTCCTGGGAAACTGATCATTTGGTAGCTGGCAGTTTTAATCTTTTTACTCCTTGAACTCATCTGTAGACTTCTGTATTTCTAACCTTTTCCCAATATGTGAGTGGAATTATGTTGGCATATGAAGTTTAGCATGATCAGTATATTCATGGTATTTGTATATCTGTTTACTCTTTTCATTGTCTTCATATTTGCAGTCAGTTTTAAGTTTGGTTTCTCTACCAGTTATTAATTTGGTCTTTATAATGAGTCTATGGTTAAATATAAAGAAGCCAATACTAATGACAGATACTGGAGTTTGTCTTAGAATTGGCAGTGACAGTCTTGAAGTGGTAGGTAGCTTCTGCCTTTTAGAATCAACTGTCAACAATAAAGGAATCAGCATCAAGACAAATGGGATAGCAACAATGCTTTAGAAAAGATATATGCCATGATACGCTATATTTACAAAGTTAGAATCAAGCGGGCAATCATTTTCCAATAGATAGTGAAAGTTGGAATTGTAAGAAACCAAATAGAAAGAGTGATGATGCTTTTGAACATCGTTGACGAAGGCTCTTAGGAATTCCATGAAAAGCTGAGAATTGATTCAGAGATCTCACTTGAGAAACAAATGGCCAGGCTCAGATGATCACATTTTGGAAATACTGTGCAAAGATCGATCTTCCTTGAGAAGTCCACGAAAACTGCCAGCTACCAAATGGAAGATGACAACAAGCAGTGAAATGCATTCGATTATAGCAGCAGTGTCTGAACTATTAGGATGTGGTCAGGGAGTGATCCTTGTGGAAAGTCTGTCTTTGCAGCTGCTTATTGGTAGCACATAATAATAAATTGACCTTCTCGTTCAGAACTTTGCAGTGATTGGGGTAAATAGATACAGGGGAGCGAAATGGCCACAGCAAAATAATGCTGTAAAAACTTGGGGATGGAAAAGCAATATTTGTGATTTAATCTTTTCTAGTGATTTAATTCTACATTTATAGTTTGAGGTTGTTATAATGAGTATGTTTTTGTTAAGCTCCTTTTAGGAAGATGATACAATATAGTTGGTACCTGGAGATCTACTTACTAATTGTGCAAATAGTAACTTGGCTTTTACCTGGCTGTCTTTCCATTGACCTCAATGATTTCAATAATGCAAAAATTTACTGTTGAATATTGACTAATTATCAGGAAAAATAGTTCACTAAAACATTTACTTAAAATTTTTACTCTTTGGACTTTCAACTTTTGATTTTCCATTTCCTCCTTCTGCAGGAACTTAAAAATGCTGAGATAGCACTAAGGACACAAAAAACACCTCCTGGTCTTCAGCATGAAAATACAGCACCAGCAGAGTAAGTAGAAAATTAAAAAGTGTGTTCTTAATAGAGATGTGCCAAAAACACTGTTTTTGCATCAGAGAGCCAATTTCCTTAATAGTTCATCGTGCAAAAAATACACTGCCTTTGGTTTGAGTGTTTCCATAGATTCTTAGCAGGAATTTATGCATTAGGAATAACCACATCTAATGCTTGGAAGTGATTACAACTGTTGTTTTTTTTTAATGTTTTCATCATGTTTTTCTCTAAGTGCTAATAGTGACTTATATAAGACAAATCACAAACCAGTGATTTGTTGGATGCGTTATTTTATTTGATATGTTACAAATAAAAAATATGAGGAAAATCAAACTTAATAATTGTAGTCTTGATCTTCAAAATAATTACATTTTTCTTTAGAGTGATACTTAATCCCATCCATCACTATTTTGAAATATACTTGATCTAGCTACTTCAGGATTTTGATTGAGCAGTTTGAAGTACAACTGCAGCAGTACAGACAGCAGATTGAAGAACTGGAAAATCATCTTGCTACCCAAGCCAACAATTCACACATAACGCCACAAGGTACAAATACATGTTTTAATATCTTTGTTAATTACATTATGCAGTACCCTTAGTATGTGGTAAGCAAACAGCAATCTCTATGCAGATAAATACTTTATAAGACTGCTAATTTGGCATTACTATGATTCGCTTGTTGCTAAATTATGGGAGTATTTATCATCATAAGCCCTTTAAAGGATGAAATAGTTGCTTAATATAAGAATAGTATAAGTATATTGCCTGTGACTATAAATTAAGGAGTTATAAAAAAGCTTCTCATTTTTATTTTATATTTATTTCTTTTCACACAGATGTTCTTCCATAAATCCCTAGCATTTATTATTTTAGAAAAATTTTCCAAATCAGCCAAAACAAAGCACAGTACTAAGGAAAACCTTTAGAAATGAACAAACCAGCATGGCATAATTAAAGTCTGCTCACAACAATTCAGCATTTACCTTAAGATATTCAGCACACTCAAAACATTACATAAGAAAAAAAAAATCCTAGAGAAATAATGTCTCTAAATGTTTTATCTTTCCTGTGCAAAAAACTAGCCTTCCATCCTTCTGAGCTCAGTAAAATGACCCAGATTATTGGGAGCAATATGTTGACTTTGTAAACTGCTTAGAGAGGGCTGTAAAGCACTGTGAAGTGGCATATAAATCTAAGTCCTATTGCTATTCCTCTCTCCCTCCTCCATAATTTAGTAATCCTATATATATCCTAAAAGGAAAGATTTGATTTTGAGGAGGTTCCACAGGACATTATGAATGACAAGCTGTTAAAATATGGTTTGGATGACATAATGTGGGTCCACCGCTGGCTGGTAACTATACTCAGAAAGCATTAATTACTATACGTTAAGTTGGAGAGCAGTAATGAATGAGCTTCCATAGGAAATAGTCAACAATTTTAGAAATGGCCTGGATTGATGGGATTGATAGGCTGCTTATCAGATTTGAGGATCAGGTGAAATTAAGGTCTGGCAAACACCAAGGATAACTTAAGTGTGATTATATTTGGGAACAATTTGTGTGAAGTCATTGATGGCAAACTAAGCCAAACCTGAGTCAACAGTGCTAGAAGAGCTAAAACAGTTTTGGCCTGCATTAATAGAAGTATTGCATTAAAACCTGTGAAAACATCATCCCTTTCTACTCAGCAGTAATGAGGTTACATGCAGAGTGCTGTGTACAGTTCTGGGTATTCTATTTCCAGAATAATATTGTTAGGTTGGAGAGGATTCAGAAGAGTGCAACAAAAATGATATAGGGACTTGTGGACCAAAAAAAAAAAAAAAAAAAAGGAGTTGTAAAGTTCAGTTTGAAGAAGCATAATAGCCATTTTCAGATACATCCAGAGAAATAAGGGGAAGATGGTCATGAACCATTTTCCACGGCCCCAGAAACTAGGACCAGATATATAAAATAAGCTTTGGTTATCTACATCAGGGGTCCCCAACCCCCCAGATCCTGGCCCACAAGCACAAGCAGCAGGCAAGCATGCATGCACTCCACACAAATGGAGCTGTGTGCACCTGCCAGTCACAAAGAACCATTCCCCCCCCCCCCCCCGCCGGCCACTGATCTTTATTGGGGACCACTGATCTATATTTAATTTATATAAGAAAAAATTCTGTAACAGTAGAGCAGCCTACCCATGGAGGTTATGGATTTGCTTTCTCTGGACGTTTTTAAGAAGAGGCTACCTCATTGTGAAGTCTGGTGGGACTAAATTATCCTTGTATTCCATTTCATCACTGTAAATCTATGATTATACATTTCATGACAATTGATGAAAAGTGTGTTCCGTTGACAGCAATAAGAATTATGATTTTATATTGCAACAAGACTTTATTTGTCAATTTCTCATATCACAGATTTATCCATGGCTATGCAGAAAATTTATCAAACATTTGTAGCTCTAGCTGCACAGCTTCAATCAATACATGAAAATGTCAAGGTAAAATCTATTTCCAGTTGTATTCATATATTGTATAACATGTATAGCTATGAATATCTTGTATTCCTGAATGACTCCCATTTTAGCTTTTTCAGTTGTGTTTTTTATTTGTTTGGAAGAAGAAAATGATACTATCATCTTGGGTGCTCACTGAGTGTATAATAATACATCTCCTTCTTTTTCTTTTAACAAGGAATAGGGAACTGATAAATTTTTTGAGGTGTTTTAAATGAAGAGTATATGAAATTTAGTAACCTTTTCATGGTTCCTGTGTGAATGTGGTAAGGGTTAGGAGTAGACAAATTAATAAAGCTTCCATAGAGAACAGTGGTCAGATGTTCTCTATCTGCCTGCTAATGTATAACAAGTTCTTGAAATTGATCTGATGAAAATTGATTCATTGTTTTAATCAGACTATATGAAAAATTGAGTAAAGTCATCCTTAAAGCAGAGCAATTGTGTGCAACTAGTCCTCATTATGACCTAACAAATAATATTGGAATAGCTATACATTCAATTAGGATAAGACTGAATCAGATCTAGTTCTATTTTTGGTAATTCTTCATATTTTATCAATATGCAACCACATGCTTGGCCCCTGTGCTGATTGAAGTATTCTCAGTGAACATAACAACAGCAATTTTAAAAAATGGAAGAAAATATAGTACAACTAAAACCACAAACTAAAATAAGAAACCATCAAATAAATGCCATTATAGATCACAGAAAATCTAAACAGGGTAAATTTTGTCCCCAAAATGGTAAATAGTAACTCAATGCATAATGCATGCCTTAAGACAATATTGGAAATGAATCTGGAAAAGAAGTTCAAAAAAGTATCCTAATTAACAAATAACACGAGAAAAGAAAATCTGAGCTTTTTTAAAAGGACTTGAACATTGAACGAACTAAAGGTTATGAAAAAACATACCATATTACTGTTTTAAACTAATTATCGAACTTAGGGGTTGCATTAGCAATAATAGCCCCTGTAACAGGTTGCAAAATTTGGGAACAAGTCTTGAGTAAAGCGAGTATGATTTTCTGCAACATGGAAGTAAAATAACCAATGCAATATGTGCATTAAAACCTCTGATATCCTTATCACAATTTTATTGAAAATATACACAAATGAAAACTCTATCCCAAGGACATAGCATTGCCACACTTATTGTGGCCCTAGTGTCCAAAAATGATTACATAATGATAGTTCCTGCTTTTAAAAAGAGTGTAATTCGAAATTATTAGTAACAGAAATCTTACATTATGGTACCATATAATTTTAATAAAATATAACACTTTAATTAGAGGAATAGTAGTTTTTTTTTCAAAATAGGAAAATTCTGTAAGGTGGATGCAGTGTAAAATAGTTTTCTTGTTTTTGTTCAGATGCTCAAAGACCAGTATCTTGGATACAGAAAAACCTTTTTAGGAGATGCTGTGGATGTGTTTGAGGCAAGGCGAGTAGAAGCAAAGAAATGGCAGACTGCCCCACGAATTACAACTGGACCTACTCCTTTCAGCAACATACCAAACGCAGCGGCCATTGCCATGGCTGCAACACTTACACAGCAGCAACAGCCTGCTACAGGTCTGAGTGCATTCAAGTTATAGCTTTTAGTGTTACAACAATAATAAGCTGGTGTGATGTTTTATATAAGATCTTCCTTTTGTTTTGGAAATCTAAAAATTGTGAATAGCAGTACATCAAAATATTGGTAATGGAAAATGCAGGCTAGACTTAGCAATAATTACACATTCGGTATTTAATCTTGTGATTTTCCTTGTAACAGTTTTATTTACTGTATTACTCAGCCCTTTCAAATGTGAGTCTGTCACCTCTGAATATGCATAGGATAACACCCTTCAAAAATTAGGATGCATTGTATGAACTTTTATAATGTTTTGAATATTCTCCTTTACTGATAATTTGTTTTGAAGTCTAATTTAGAATGGTTTTTCTCATGGAAGATTACAGGGGCTTTTCTATTATTTGTTTTTACATAGCACTTTGTTATTGGAATAAGAATCACAAAAGAACATAAAGGCCATTTTTATAGATCCAGTAGGAAGATGCTAAGTTTTGAAATTATGTATAGAAAAAAATATTTTTAAAATTACAACCATTGGGAATAAGCATGAATAGAAATTAAGGAGAGAGGTGTGGATTTCCTCTTTAAAATATAGTCTATTGGCCATCCAATGCAGTCTGTGCTTGAAAAATAGTGAATGATTGCTTAAGAGTTCTGGATTTACAGGTTGCCACTCAGACTACTTTAATACCTAAGTACGAGGCAGAACTCAATAGGGACCTAGTTTATACTGCAGTAGTCTCTTCTAGACATACTTAAGAATATGCTTAGGTTTTTCTTCTGTACTTGACAAATAATAGTGTAGTATACGCATGCATACTTTACTATGTAGAGAGTCTTTAACTGAGGTACAACTGTTAAATAATGGGATCTACAGGGTATTTCCAGCATTGACATAATAGGTGTTGACAGCTGGAGGAATCAAATGATGCTTGGTGAGAGTGACATGGTTTGTACATCCTTCTATTTTTACTGTAGCTACATATTTAATTTGTTATAGTTTAAACCTTCTGTTCCAAGTGTATTCATATATGTGATAACCTTATAGTGCGTTTTAGTTTCATGCAGAGGGGAGAAATATTTAGTCTATCCAAGTACGAAAATGTTTTCCCCCTTACGTTACTGGTAATGCTGCAGAAACTGCTGTTACAATCCTAAATAACTTTATTTAGAAAGAAAATCCATTAATTTCATAGTTCCACATACTTTGCTCCCAAAGTTTACTCCAGCAATCTTCTGGAGAAGATTCAGAAGGGATTCTAGGTATGAGAAGTAATTTCTGTGAACCCAGGTGGGTGGCTGAAAGAATTACATTAGAAAGAAAGGTTCATTAAGTGCATCTCATGAGTGAAGTAGGCATTGTCACTGGGTTTTTCTGCTATAGAAAAAAACGTAATTCTTTAGCTGTGGTTGTGCAATATAAATAATGTTGGGTTTAATTTAAATTTCTCACACACTTTTGTTCAGAATATAGAACGGTTCTATGCGTAGATGCCTGCATATGGCAAAAGGCACTTAATTTTCATCAAATATTTTGTATTTAACTTAAATTAATGTTTTGATTTATGCTTTCAGTTCCAAATTTATTAGGCTATGAAAATAGGAAATTGCAGATTCTAGGCTTGCACTACAATAATATTGTTTAGTTGTGAATAACTGTGAATAAATGTGTCAACAACATTTGGAAGGGTGACAGTGAACTAAGCAAACCACTCAATCACTGGCCAGATGGACCAGTGAGTGTTTTGCACTGCTATGCTGAGACCTTCAACCCATATTTAAACTTTGTTATGCCCATTAAAGAACAGTAAACAAATAATATTTAGTAGGCTTTCAGTTTGTGTTTAAATAAAATGTGGTAGGTTGATATTAGTGAGATTAGATGTATGTGAAAATGTCTGTCTTTATATAGTGTATTATAGAGACTTCTATAATAAATAAATAAGTTTCTTTGAAAGGCCATTAAAATAATTGATTAATCACATTTGAAATATTAAAAGAGTTTGCATTTTTAAAGTCCAAAAGCATTTTTGTAATTACAAGCCAATGTCTAGGGAAAGGTTACGTGTTTGTAGGAAATTTTGTTTGCTCTACTTTAAAGCATTATTTGCAATTAAACTTTTTGCCAGCTCCAGCTTTGGCTATTTAGAAATTAAATTAATAATTTATTGATTCCTTTTTAAAATCTTATTCCTTTTTTTTAACCATCAAAGACTTTTCAGGCAAAGATGGTTTAGTATAGATAGTTAGACATGATCGTGTTTTTCCATCTTGAGCAATTAAAGAATTGGCTATTTTACCCCAGGGTTGGGGAAACTGTCACCCTGCAAATGTTACTGAATTGCAAGTTCTGGCAGTCCTAGCCAGAGGACTTGGAATCTTTGAAGTTGTAGTTCAGCAAGTCTCAAGGTTGCTTCCCTCTGGTTGTGTAGTCTTAATACCTTTCAGCATTGAAAGCTTTACTTTGTAATTTGATCTTGCTGAGAATACAGTTTAACACACTTCTTGGAATGAATACCTATTCAGCATGAATACTAAATTAGACCTTCTGTTTCAACAAATGTTGAATAAAATCCAAGGTTTTACTACAGTATTGAGATTAAATTAAGATAAATTGTCTTTAATAAGAAATGTAATAATCAGATTCTTGGCTAGATGTATAGAATTTGTGCTTTACACCTTTATTTTTTGATATCAAACAGTTTGGACAATGGTATTTGGCAAGCCTAATACAGAATATTTATTTTGTTGGGGCTGTTAGGCTGCAATCCCAAACATAAATCATTAAGGAAAGTCGCATTGAAAATAGTGATACTAAATACTGAAAAGCACAAATAAATTGCTATAGTAGTAGTAAGCTTTATTTATTAAACTTAAATTGCTCTTTAGGGTAGTAAATTTTAAATAGCTTGCAGCAAATAACTTATATTTTAAATAACTCATTATATGTTATCCAAAGGTGGCAAAATTTATTTTGGCATGAATAATCTGTAGTGTTGTTTAAATCACGTGTGGATAACTAACTTGAATGAGGTTATTTGATTTTTCTCATACAGAATTATGCCAATTCAAAATTGCTATTGAGTTGAAAGGTTTTGTCAGCTTGACTTATGAAATTTATACTTATGAAGTTTAAATATAAAGTCGTCTTGAACTACTTTAAAAAATCTGAAAAAAACATACTCAGATGCAAGATTGGCTTGGAGGACTATAGTATTATTATTTTTCAAGGTCTTCCACCGATGGTGCCTCCTCCTGAGATGGAAAACTGAAACACTTCTTCAAAAGGGAAACACTGGATGCTTTTTGTTTTTAGAACCTAACTAATTCTCAGACTGAGAATTTTTTAAAGAACTTCTAATTACTAACATATATCAGTTTGTTTACATCTAGTTTCATTTCTAAATGTAAAACGTCTTTTAAAATATTGGATTCAGAATTTAACTCCTTGCAATCAATGTTTTTTCTTATTCTCATTAATTTAAAATAAAAACCAAGTTCAACTGACCCAAAGTCTTCAGATAATGTGTGTAACTAACTTATGTTTAAAGTATAAATGAAACCTCAGCTGGCCAAAATAAGTGTTTAATTTCAAATTCACAACACTACTTGCTCTTTAACTTATGCTACCATGAATATTCCAGCTTCTTTTTTGCATTCGGTCATCTAGAACAAGACGTTCCTTGGCAAAAGATTTTTTAAAAGTGCCTTTTGCTTAATATACAATTATTTCTCTAAGTAATGGTTGTGAGAACTTGAAGTTCAAGTATTTATAACTTTACAAAACCAGAAATGGACCATGCATATTGTGTGACCTGTACATCAAAGTCTACAATTGTCATCAGTATTTTCGCAATGTTATTTTAAATTGCAATCATGGTAGATGAATGTATTATAATGCAATAATGAGGTAAAATTTGGGTGGGGTGGGGTGATATTTTAAATAGAGAATATAAATATTCAGGAAAAAAATGAAATGTAAAAATCTTGGCATGTTTTAAGGAAAACATTTGCTGACAAACACTATCATACTGATTAAACCTTCCACTTTGATGATTGCGCCATTGGATTTATAAGTAACAATAGGACATTCATTATTAGAAGGGAATCCAGCAAGTGCTGTTCTGCATTGTGTTAGAACAGTATTTTCTAGATTTTACTGTTGGCCTTCAGCATGATACAATGAACAGATATAAAAAGGCAGGCACAGTATTTGAACTTGACAAATTCATCAAGTTTAATTAATGCACTAATTGCTGAACTTAAACAGTGTACTGTGAATACTGTCAAGTAGCTTGTATAAATTAGTAGAAAAAAACCTAGAACTTCTGTTTCATTATTTATACCTGGGGCTAATAAGGAGATTATCACCTCCTACCCTGGACTGATTATAGACATTTTAACAATGATATAAAGCCTATTTTGACAGTTTGTTTATGTAGGAAAACCACTGTCTCCAAACTTCTGAATCTGAAATTTTTTTGAATGTATTGGGTAAGGTGCACAATTGTGCCTTTTCTGTAAATGTTTAAATAAACAGGCAAAAATTGTTGTAAATGTAGCAAAGTTCTAACAACTCAGTAACTATCATTTTTTGTGTGAACCAGCTTGAATTGTCATGTTACTGTGTAATTGACTTGGTCAAAAATGAAAAATAAATTCAATAAAATAAAATTATTGTGTTGTGTTTTATCCACTTGTTTTGTTTGTCTTTTAAAAAAAACTGGATAAAATACTCAGCTGAGTATTTTAATACCAGACATTGGTAACATGATGATTTTATTTGTGTTAATATATAAACCTTGATTTTAAAAGAAGCGCTGCTCCCATATACTCCCATCAAGGAGCTGACAGTTTAATTTAAAATGACATGCTGAGTTGTCCATAAAACCGTGGTCTCATGCTTTGGCATAACATAAAAGTTTTACCAGTAGCTTCCTTTTGTATTGCATTCCAAATCTAAAATTTAGCCATTGAAGACACTAAGAAAGCTTGGGTGCTCTAAAAAGCATTTGTTAAGCTATGATTTAGTTTTAATGAAGGGTATGCATCGTTGGATCTCTGTTGTGAAACAGTAAGGCAAGCTTTGTTTTCATTTTTTTCATACCAGGGCCACAGCCGACTCTGGGAATTAGTTTTGGAACGCCCTTCGGTTCAGGTATTGGCACTGGCTTGCAGTCAAGTGGCTTAGGCTCTTCAAGCCTCGGAGGTACCCTTCTTTAATATTTTTTTCCTAATGTTTCACTGAATTACTCTACAGCACTTCCTGAATTGACTTAGTAGCACACTTCACTGGTGTTAGTAATCTTTACATGTGTTATGTCCACACTGTTGGACTCCTTATTAATGTATATGAAATATCCACAAGCCTCTGATTAATCTCAGTGCAGCTCACGTCCAAAAGGCCAGTGCAGCTAAAAGCATTTCTTGAGAGAGTGGGAAAAGGGTAACCTTAGTGCCCCTTGGATTTCTTTTATAGTTCACAGACACGATGCTTTATTTGCACTGTTATTTTTGTTAAATATTATTCCTGATTATTTCATTATGATCTCTGTTGGGAAAACAGTTTTGGTAATAAGGAGTTACCTTTTTTCTCCTGGAATTTATTTAGGTTTTTAAACTTTTTTTTTTTTTACATAAATGGACATTTTGGGAGACAAAAATTATTTCCTAAAATGTTACTGAATTGCATGTTTGCATAAATTGTATTAAATACATTTATAGTTTGCTATGTGCCTTAATTTTATGGAATAAGATGCATATAAACTGCACTTTATTTTTTTTATTTTAAAAATTCCCAAAATATGTTAATATATTAGTGTACCAACTTTCTTTGTGGTGATATTTCAGTGGGAAGTGTTCGGGTAACCATTAGTCCTTTGTTAATACACAGATCCAGAAATTCTAATTAACCCCACTTCAAGAGATGTATTAATTTTCTTAAGATTGTGAACAAGCCTGGAGATCTTTCTTTTCGCAAAGCCAAATAAATTAAAAATGATGCAAAATGCAACCACAGCAATAGTGTAATTACATTATTATGTAATCAAGGATAAATGGAAGTATAGGAATTAACTTGCAAATCTGAACATCAAAGAAATATTAAAAGATTAACTCCTTTCAGACTTCACAAATAATCATCTTGTTATTTGTATTACATTGCAGTCATATTTCACTTTCAGAGGACTAGTTTCTTAAATCAAAAAGCAAATAGCTTAAAACTTCAAATCTCTTTCCCATTTAGTTACCAGAAATTAAGCACAAAGACAATTTTTTCTTAATATTTAAATTGTTCCGCAAGCTATCACATCAATGTAGAGGATGTAATGTATTACAAAACCTACCTAGAGTCTTTTTTCAGATTCAGTATTTGGCATTACCAGCAATGGCAGTGAATAGCAGAAGGATCTATCTATTTATTGTCACAAATCTTTCCAGTACTGCTGGCGGAAAAGACAAAACTGTGTCTTCAAGGGACTATAAGTGGGCTAATGATGCAATGTACTTAAAAGTATGACTACTTGAAAAGACAGGATTTTTTTAAAAAATTAAACTTTTTGCTATATCTGAAGTAAATTTTTACTTCCTAAGCCAATTTTACTTATTTATTTAAGATAGTCATACAACCATCCATCTTATAATCAACTCTCAATTGTCTACAAATTTATAACATGGAAGAAATCTGGTTCTTACAGTTTTCAATTATTATATGAATAATTTGGGATTTAATTAGGAAGTACAATTAGTTTATACATCTGTCTATAGTATCTAAATTTAACCTGAAATTTATGAGACAAAAATTCACAATAATAAAGTTACTCACTAATTCTAATAAGATTTCCTTTGAAGAGCTGATAAAACATTTTCAGAGCACCTAAAGAACACACAAGTTTCAGCAGATCTTTTTATAGTATGCTTAGGAAACACTTTAAAAACCTATAATAGTTGAAGTTTGGTCAGAAATTCCACAATAGGTTCTGCCCTGCTTGAAATAAGAAAAATATTTCCTTTATAGCATGTGCCTTCAAAGTGTTCTCTGAAGCATGTGTAGCAATGTGGGCTGAAACTGACTTGTCCAAACAGATTCTTCCTTGGTTGTACATAAAAAGTACAAAGGGGATCTGATTAGCAAGTAGGACTAAATCTGGATTCACTGAAAAGTTTCTGAGATTATAAATGATTATGAGGGGATTTCTGCCTCTGCCACATTCACTATTAAAGATTTTCTGTGTAAAGGTGTTATTTATTTCCAACATGCAACTTTTATTATACTATATATATATATATATATATATATATATATATATATATATATATATATATATATATGTCTTTGGTTTGTTCGGGGGTTTTCTCCCGCGTAAAATTGGAAGTGTCTTGGCAACGTTTCGACGAAGTCACATTCGTCATCTTCAGGCTGGTGTTTTTAGCTTCTTGCTTTGAGCAGCAATGTGTGGTTTTAGCTGTTTCTTCCTTTTAACTGCCAGTGAGGGTATGAACTGATTGGATGGGAGCTTGGCTGTGTTCTGATTGGGTGGAGGTGTGTTCTGAATGGTTAGGGGCTTGGCTGTGCTCTGATTGGCTGGGGGAGTGTTCTGTTTGGTTGTGCTCAGGTTAGTCTGAGTTGCAGAGGGGTTTAAGATTTTGGGGTTAGGGAGTCGTTTGTCAATAAGGGCAGGTTTCCAAATGGCTGGTAGGCGGGAGGTATCATCTCGCTTGTTCATGCTGTGTGGGCGTTTTTCTATCTCGATGGCTTCTCTGATTATTCTGTTATTAAAATGTTCACTTTTGGCAATGGTTCTGGTATTTTTAAAGTCAATTTCATGTCCTGTGGCTTTAAGGTGTTGGACCAGGGAAGATGTTGGTTCCTCTTTTTTGACTGAGTTCTTATGTTCTTCAATGCGTGCACTTATTCTTCTGTTGGTTTGTCCGATGTATGTGGTGGGACAAGTGGTGCATGGGATTTCGTATACTCCTTGATTTTCTAATTCAATTTTATCTTTGGGGTTTCTAAGGATGGTGGATATTTTTCTGTTTGTGCAGAATGCTGTTTTGATGTTGTGTTTATGGAGGATCTTACTGATTCTGTCTGTGGTGCCTTTTATGTATGGGAGGAGGGCTTTGCCGTTTTCTTGTTCTTTGTCTTGGATTTTAGTGGGGGTTTCTTTTTGGATTAGGTTTGTAATCTTATTTCTATGGAATCCATTGGATGTTAGTACATTGGTGAGAGTGTGTAGTTCGGGTTTTAGGTGTTGTTCGTCAGCTAAGCGTTTTGTTCTGGAGATGAGTGTCTTGGCTACAGAGTTGATCTGTGCTGGGTGGTGGTGTGAGAGAGCGTGCAGATAGCGGTTTGTGTGTGTTTTCTTCTGGTAGATGGTGTGTCCTAGGGAGCCATTGGATTTCTTGTAGACTAAGACATCCAGGAAGGGAAGTTGGTTGTTAGCTTCTGTTTCCATGGTGAACTGTATTTTGGGGTGTAGGCTGTTGAGGTGTGTGAGGAAGTTGTCCAGTTTTTCTTTCCCATGTGGCCAGATTATGAAGGTGTCGTCTACATATCAGTTCATACCCTCACTGGCAGTTAAAAGGAAGAAACAGCTAAAACCACACATTGCTGCTCAAAGCAAGAAGCTAAAAACACCAGCCTGAAGATGACGAATGTGACTTCGTCGAAACGTTGCCAAGACACTTCCAATTTTACGCGGGAGAAAACCCGAACAACCAAAGACCTATATACAAATACCCGCGAAAACCTCAGAAAACATATATATATATATATATATATATATATATATATATATATATATATATATATATATATATATATATAGTTGATAACACTACACACACACACATACATACACACACACACATACATACACACACACACACCTACCAAAGATCTTGCATCTAGTGAAAAATCTTTGCTCTAGTATATTTAGTATATTTTATAGCTCTTAGGGTCATTAGTCATGGACAATTCAATTTTATCTATTAGTTTATAAGCTGATGCCTTATATGGGAATATTCAGGATATTTTCTTATTCATAAAGAAGAATAAAAGATGTGAAGTCTAGGATTAAAATCACAATATGTGATTAATACAAACTAACATGGCTGACCACTGTCAGATTTGCAAAAGTATATGCAATGAATCAGTGGGTTCTTAATACCGATATATGCAAAGGGATGTTGATTTCAGTTTAGTTAGATTCTAGAGCCTAACTCATAAAATATTGTGTGATAAACTTCACTCAACATGTTATGATTAAAAGCAATTTGACCTGCGCACCTTAACTTGTGTTTCCTATCTTTATTGCTGTTTGTCATAGGATTTGCAGGTAGTGCTGGTTTTGGAAGCAGTGCTCCAGGTGCACCGTCATTTGGATTTGGAGCAACAAATAAGCCTTCGGGAAGCCTTAGTGCAGGTTTGTTCTGTTCTGAATGTTTTGTGGGGCATTTAAGTTCTCTGTACAAAGTAGTTTGGTCACACAACACTTTCAGTTACTGATATTTTCTATTTAGGAATTTAGAATCATTCTTATAAATAGAGTCTTATGAAATATTTTGAGAGTGAAATTTTTTGACCCTAAAATATATCAGAAACATTCAGATACTCATCCAGATGTTGATGTGTTCCAGTCTCAGAATGGAAAAGGGGATGTTTTGGTCTTAGAACATTTGTCCTTGTACTTTTCTGCATTAAGGAAAAAATAATCTTACTGGGTTTTCCCACTATACACCTAAATAGAACTGCTTCTTTTCCTTGTGCTTGAACAATTTCTCCCTGAGTAAAAAGGCCTTTAAATATATTCAGCATGACTATAATAATAATACTTATTCTGTGCACACTTTGAAAATGATTCAAAAGAAGTGCTTTAGATCGCTCATGTGCTTTTTGTCTTTTCGTTAATTTAGTCTGATTTTTTTTTCAAGATTCCATGTGGTCCAGTTTTAATGAATGTTTTCAAAATACTGGATTTCATTTCTGTCTTTAATGTTAATGTGAGTCTTAAAACCAATAGTACCTTTTCAGATTTGCATAAAAGGTTAAAAATAGTTGGGCAGTTTTATTGATGGGAAGAGAGCTGCCTGCTCAATGCTTGAAGCATTTTTTTCCAAATCACTGTCTAAAAGTTCCACCCACACTTAGTAATTTTCTTGGTACTTTTTGGGTGCATTAGCATTACAATTCCCAAAGTTTTTTATTAGTTATGCTCATTGGAAATTCAAGGAGCTGTAATTCCAGCCTATATAGAGGCCTTTAAGTAGCAAAGATTGACTCTGTATTATTTTACTTTGTGATAAGATTATAAGCTTCTGAGGGTTACATTGCTTTTGAGCTAAAGATTAATGTTAATTTGAAAAGTTTAACGCGTCTCTTTAAAGTAAAAATTCAAATCCTATAAACCTATGTTCTCTCGTGTTGAGATTGAATAGACATAATACTAGCTTCTTTCAGCCTCCCAATAATATTGTCCATATTATATAGATTACATTTTATTAAGCATTATTTTTAGTGTTAGAGCTTCCCATGCTATGTAGCGTATGTGGCAGCAAGGGATTTCCCCAGCATTTTCAGATTGCACTTCATGCTTAAAAAAATTTGAAAGTCCTTTGTCCTTAATGTGATCACACCTTTTCACTTTGAAATGTTTTCCCCTCCTTTATAAGGCTTTGGCAATTCGAGCACATCTGGGTTTAACTTCAGCAATCCTGGCATCACAGCATCTGCTGGCCTGACATTTGGGGTGTCCAATCCAGCCTCTGCAAGTTTTGGTACAGGAGGACAACTTCTCCAGCTGAAGAAACCCCCAGCTGGAAACAAAAGGGGAAAAAGATAAATATGAAAAAAGGATAGGTGGGATAGGGTCAGGTGAAAAAAAGGACAATGCATTCATTTAGTTCATCCTGAAAATATATATTTTTTTAAATTGATATAGTAGGTGCTCTGTGTCCTTGGAGATTTATAACATTTTGCTACTTCTTCCCATTCTGGGCTAAAAACTGTACTTGTTACAAATGCTATCTATTTTTTGTGAATCAAAGCTTCTTTGTCTTCTCTATATGTAATTATTAAGGAAACTTATAAAACCATCTATTTAAAGTAATGTTAGTAACAAACTATTTTTGTTGATATGATTTACACCATACATAGATACGCATATTGGGTTTCTTTTTAAAGCGAAAGTATATTCTAAGATTCAGAAACTTAAATCCATATCTTCTGTTGTGTGATATGGCCTTTTAAAAACATCGGGGTGGTTTTGTGTATATGTATGTAAATATATACAGTATAAATGAATATTCATGTATATGAATTATATATAATGCATTTCAAACCATGTGGGTTATTTCTAAGTGCGATTTGGGGTATTCTATCATGTCCTGAAATACTGTTAGCATATGCAAGAGCAGTTGTAATATCTACTGCATGTAAGATATTGTGGCCTGTTTGGATTCTCTTTTTTCATTTCATTTTTCCTTTCATTCAACGCATTAACTGAATTAGGTGTTCACTGTAAGCATTCTATATGGATTTGTTTCTCAACAATTGTGATCTGTCTTTAGAGAGAAAGGCTTCAGAAGGGTTTTTGAGAATTTTGGAATGGCCTCAGTTTGGAAAAAAAAAGTTCATACAAATGATTGGTGGGTGCCCTCAATTGTGACAATTTATCAGGAGAGTAAAGCTGCATAAAATTCCATGTAAATCTAAGTTGCAGCATTTCCCATGGACTTTGTTTTCTTATATTGTACAGTTCATCCAAGTAGAGATTATCTAGGCTATGCTATGGCTGTTGTAAACCAGATTTACTCAATTTATGCTGAGGGATTTTTCTACCATCATGAGAAAGACCCAACTGACCTTAACTGCACCATTCTGAACAGATGCATAAAATCTCTAATCTGGAGTTGATGCTTATCTGTCCTAAGTAAGATAGCAGGTTTCTTGTTAGCTTACAAATCATAGATGAACGATATTTTGCTAACTGATAATTTGTTTCAGACAAATTCAGCAGAACAAGTCTTACTCTGAAGTTGAGTTTATACTATTGTCGCACATTGAGCTGTATTCCTAACTAAGTGAATGTTTAAAGAGAAGCAACAGGAATATTTATTGCCTTAAATGATGGGTTAGAATCCCAGTCCTTGAACTGTGTTGCTAGCGCTGACCCCATTTAATTCTACAGGGTTTG
This sequence comes from Crotalus tigris, assembly GCF_016545835.1. NCBI lineage: Eukaryota > Metazoa > Chordata > Lepidosauria > Squamata > Viperidae > Crotalus > Crotalus tigris. The sequence goes on from NW_024096483.1 coordinate 716,070, forward strand.
TGTTAGGGCCTTTTTTTAAAAGGGTCAGATTGTAAATCTCTACAGCACGTGTGTACAGAATTTTGGTGAAGTCTAACCTTTTTACACAGAGAATATTTTGTATGTAACTCAAATGTTCGCAATTTGACTGAGGCACCTTTCAGAAACAAACAGGTGTATGTATATATCCTGGTTATGAAGTTGGCTGCTTTCAGTTCAGTACTATTTTTCTAAGTTCTAAATGTTTTATGTCATACAAGAGAAGTTGTCTGACAAATGTGAGTTTTGAATGCAATAGATTCAGAGTCTATTTAGCACAAGACTTTTTATATTGGTTGTGAATAGCACCAAAGTTTGAAGGTTTTTATTTTCTTTTTTCTTTGTGGAAGGAGGAAGTTTTTAATTTTTGTTCAATTAAGGAGGGCTAAGTGAATTTTGTTTTAAATTTGTGTTGTGTTGTACTTCAGTTAAAGTTGGTAGACCTGATGTATGTATGTTGTTTTTTACACAATTAAAATATTAAACCACTGAGTTCTTTATTGTATATTATTTGTGAAGCTATTTTTTAACAGTGCTGCTGTCTTTGTGTGTGCAACTTTTTGTTCTCAAATAATAAAATTGTTTGAAGGGAGTATGCCATTCACAATTGCCTTAATATCTTGACTTTCTTGTTTTCTGTAAAGCATAACATCAGTTCCATGGTTTCTTTGAACACTAACTTTTTAGCCTCGTTTATTAGAATATGTGTGTGTGTGTGTATTGATGTTTCAAAATAATTGGCATACTATTAGTTCTAATAATACTGTGTTTCCCTGAAAATAAGTCCCGGTCTTATATATTTTTTTTGCTCCAAAAGAGGCACCAGGTCTTATTTTCGGGGGATGTCTTACCCACTTACCTTAGGACCACTGCAGCCAGAAAGGCCTCTGATGGTGAAAGGGAAACCAAGGGGTCAATCCAGAGCTCATTTCTCAGCTGAAGAGGCCTTTCCAGAAGGCCTCTGATGGCAAAATGAGGTTGGGGGCGATGTGCATGGGTGGTGGCGAGTGGCCGCAGAAGAAGTGGGCTGGCAAGGCAGGTGTCGGGGCATGGGAGGCCTGGCTGCAACTGTCCTAAAGTAAGTGGGTGCGGGGCGCATGGGGCAGCTCCACCCCCCCATCCCTGCCCTAACTTGATTTTTACCCATGCGCCTCACCCCATCTCGTGCAACCAGGTGCGATGGAGCAGGCAGGGTCTTAAATAGGGCTTATTTTGGGGGTAGGGCTTATATTGAGCACATGTGTAAAAATCAAGCTAGGGCTTATTTTTCAGCTTTTGGGGGGAAACACAGTATGCCAATCCAGCCTATTTAAAAATTGACATTTTGCTGTATGGATGGGATGTGTCACTTAATAGATCTTTCAGAGCTCTTGCTTTTCATGAAATTCATTTTGTGTTTCTTACAGATGACATTATCTATATGACATGATAATAAAAAATAATGAATTTTCTCCTTTGCTATATAGTCAGATTCAGTAGGGTTGAAATGATGTGTACATGTTATTTTTAATTTGTGGTTAGATTTTAAAAATGAGCTATTTGTGTTCTGTTTCAATGGAGTTCATCCAGAAAATGCATCGCTTCTTCAACTGCCTACTTCAATGGAATTGGCACAGAACAAGTTCTCATTACTGAATTCCCCAGATTAGTTATTTTCTGAGAAACGGATGCCCTGGAATGCATGAAGCATTTTGAAGATTCTGAAGATTTCTTGATTGTGTAAATTATTTTGAAATCCCATGTAACTTTTCCAGGATTGTTGAGTGAGCTAAAAAAAAAAAAAATAGCCTGTTAGTATATAGTTTATATAGCGATGCAGTTCATATCTTCAAGGAAGACATTATATATGTGGATATTTGTGTGTCCGATTAAGAAATCCAAATTTAATCTTGGCAACTACAGCTAAAAACATGAAATAGCTAGTCTTAGGAAATCATCTAAACCCAAACTTGAAAAATCACTGTAGATAAAGGAGAAAAGTATTAGTATATACAATTAGAATTTTAGTACTGGGAGATAATCTTAGAGATTGCTTAGGCCAACTCAGTTTAGCAACCTTGAAACTAAAATACCATAATAGATTTGTCTAGCTTTTACATACATCTCCTAGAAAGGAATCCTCCGTTCCAGTTCAAGAATATAAATTATTGTCCCTGTTCCATTAAATATGTAAAGTCTAGCTTTTTAAATACTTGCATAACATCTCCCTAGGCTCTGCTCCCGAGATTGGAGCAACATTTTAAACCAATGTTTCTCAACCTGGGTGACTTTTAATACATGTGGATTTCAACTCCCAGAATTTTCCAGTCAGCTGAGAGTTAAAGTGCACACATCTTAAAGTTGCCAAGGCTGAGAAATACTAGCATTATGTGGGGAACTGGGAAAAAAATAGGTTGTCAGAAGGAAGAAAGGAAGTGAGGAGGCTGATTTCAAAAGTCTGATCTATCAAGCTCATTGAATTAAACATTCTTCGTCTAATCTAATAGGGTGATTTTAAAGCCAAAATGACATCTAAAAATTATCAGCTTTATGGATGAAATGATAAGGGCTTTTTTCCATTCTGAGCATGTGAAAATATTGTCATGTTATAAAAGAAGTTTAATATTTTGTCACTTTACTGAATTCAACCCCCTCCCTCATTGTAATGGTGCAAAAAGAGGATTTTTGGCATATTAGTGGTGCTAGTAATTCAAAGTCTGGTAGAAGACAAACAACTTGGTATTGGGAGAAGGAAGGAAGTTGAACAGTTGAGTGACTAAGGATAGAATTTGTAGATATGAGATATTTGGAAGAATGGAGTTTATTATGGTCAGCATACAGTTTGTTGGCACCCTCAATCTCTATAAGAGCAGGGGTTCAGTTTGTCTGCCTGAAAGCCCTATGCGTCCTGTTTGTTTCCATCTGGGCTTTAAGATTTTCACAATAATTTAGAGGATCAGTCTACATTCATCTAGTCAATTTCTGGAACCTCAAGAGGAAAAGGGTGTGTTCTGTGATTGTTCCAAGTGGCTTCTCCAGTCTTCTGAACACTGAGGTGCAGAATGAAGGGGCTGGCTTAGGGGATAGGAAATAAATGTAGAGCTGACCTTTGGATAGGGAAGGAATGAGTGAGCTACCAAGAGGGACTTGCAGAAAAAGTTACACAGTCAGTCCTAAAAAGAAAAAAATGTGAGGAAAAAGCAACCCCATCTTGATTTTGTTTAGTACAAGATGGAGAGTTCTGGATAGGTTTTCAGGATTCTGCCTTTACCTTATTACTGTACAATAAAAAGTATTTCTGGAATCTTTGCCTCACCTATTTCTTGACCTGGTCTTCTTCAAATTCCTAGCAAAATGAAATGAACAGCAATCTTGGTAATGTGAGCGCTGTCACCTACATGCTGGATCAGTGCCCCTTCTTGCCCTTTTGCTAGCCAAAGGAGGGGTGGTTTATTGGATCAAAGTGATTAATGCTTTCTTTGAGGAAGCATATAGTCTCTGTTGCTACGATAAGAGATGATGATAGTAGTAGTAGTAATAATAATAGTAATAATAATAATAATAATAAATAGCTGGGAAAGCAGATAATAACAAGACCTGGCAATGGCTAAGAGCAGGAAAATAGCTGGGAAAGCAGATAATAGCAAGACCTGGCAATGGCTAAGAGCAGGAAAATTGAAGAAAGAGACCGAGGGACTAATTCTGGCTGCACAAGACCAAACCTTAAGGACAAATGCATATAAAGTCAAAATTGAGAAGACAGCAACAGATAGTAAGTGCCGCCTATGCAAAGAAGCTGAAGAAACAGTGGACCACCTGGTAAGCTGTTGCAAGAAGATTGCACAGACTGACTACAAGCAGCGGCATGACAAAGTAGCAACAATGGTGCATTGGAAGATCTGCAAAAAATATCATTTGCCTGTAAGCAAAAACTGGTGGGATCATAAAACAGAGAAAGTCATAGAAAATGATAAAATTAAACTGCTCTGGGACTTCAGAATTCAAACAGACAAGCACCTGCAACATAACACCCCAGACTTAACAATTGTCGATAAGAAAGACAAAAAAGTCTGGATAGTGGACGTGGCAGTGCCTGGAGACAGCAGAATAGACGAGAAAGAACTGGAGAAGATAACAAAATACAAAGACCTACAAATAGAAATAGAAAGACTGTGGCAAAAGCAAGCAAGGGTAGTACCAATAGTCATAGGCTCCTTGGGTGCAATCCCAAAACAACTGGAGCACCACTTGAACACCATTGGCATTGACAAATTCGCTATTAGTCAATTGCAAAAGGCGGCCTTACTAGGAACTGCTTCCATCCTGCGACGATATCTGTAATACCATCAAACATCTACATCTGCCTATCCCAGGTTCTGGGTAAGGACTCGATAGGAAACAAAATGCCAAATCCAGTCTGAACATCTGGCTGACTGTGCGATGATCGATAATAATAATAATAATGTTGGAAGGTACCTTGGAGGTCATCAAGTCGAACACCCTGCTCAGGCAGGAAACCTTATACCATTTCTGACAAATGGCTGTCCAGTTTCTTCTTAAAAACATCCAGTGTTGGAGCATTCACCGCTTCTGGAGGCAGGTTGTTCCACTGATTAATTGTTCTAACTGTCAGGAAGCTTCTCCTTAGTTCTACCTTGCTTTTCTCCTTGATTAGTTTCCATCCGTTGCTTCTTGTCCTGCCCTCAGGTGCCTTGGAGAATAGCTTGACTCCCTCTTCTTTGTGGCAGCCCCTGAGATATTGGAACACTGCTATCATGTCCCCCCTCGTCATTTTCTTCATTAAACTAGACATACCCAATGATGCACTTTTTCTTGAATAAGCCATCTATTAATCCAGCCATATTGGACAACTTCCACCCAGGGTCTAATCTCCACTGGTTGACGATGGTTTCACTTATTCCTGAGTGAAAGGTTTCAGCTAGTGTTTATCAATATTTGCATTTCTTATATGTTTACATTTAAGTGTAATATAAAGCCTATTCTTCCAACAACAATCTGATGATATAAATTGGACTAAGAGACAGTGACTGGACCAGTTTCTCCATGAGCTTCTATGTCTAAAACTGGCCATGAACCTGGCTCTCCTTTATTCTAGTACAAGTAATCCTTTACATAACAGCCATAACTGAGCTCCAAATCTGTTGCTAAGTGAAACATTTGTTAAGTGAGTTTGCTGTATTTTACGACTTTTCTTGCCACAGTTGTTAAGGGAATCACTGTAGTTGTCAAGTTAGTAACATGGTTAAGTGAATCTGCCTTCCCTATTGACTTTGTTTGTCAGAAGGTCACAAAAGGTGATCACATGACCCCGGGACACTGCAACAGTCATAAATAAGAATCAGTTCCCAAATGTCTGAATTTTGATCATGTGACTGGGGAGGCTGTAATTGTCATAAGTGAAAAGTCATTTTTTTTCAGTGTTGTAGCTTTGAACAGTCACTAAATGAACAGTTGTTAAGCTGAGGACTACCTGTACTAAGTTCAAACCTTTGGCCGTTTTTTTTCTATCATTTTACAGGCTTTTACTTAGTTTCCCCATGATCAAGATATATAAGAAACTGCTGGGAAAGATCAGTCATCAATATATAGATGATACCCAGTAATATATATCTAGGCCAGATTGAGCAGAAAATGCTGTGGATGCTTTTACCTAGTGTAGCAGACTGGACTGGACTGAACGCAGACAAGAGGGAGTTACTGTTCAAAAATCAACAGCCCACCATGAATGGGCTTGTGTTTTCTCCTGCAGGAGCAAATCCATGACTTGCGAGTTCTAGAGCAGGCATGTCATACTGCCGGCCTGCAGGCCAGATGCATCATACTGAAACCGTGCCCAACCCATTGCCAGCAATGGGGAAAAAGTCACAATACGTCTGAATTTGACATGCCTGTCATAGAGTCACAACTTCTGACTCTCCAAAACTGCAGTTGACTCAGAGTGTGGAGGAGACTGGTTGTTGATAAGCAAGCAGTGCTACAGAACAATAACATTTCTGTTGCAATGGCTTCTACTGTATTTGCAATTACAGTTCATAATGCTGATTATGAACTATAAAATCTGGTATTAGACTTTTGTTAAATATGGGACATTTCTTAAATTCAGTTTGCCTGTCCTGTGAGTTCAAAGTAAGAACTGGGTCATCAAATGGATCTGAACATACTGCTTTGTTCAAGAGCCAACTTGAAATTTATCTTAATTTTGCCAGTGGGTTTTCTTTATAACCAGTAATTTTATGTCCCTAAATTAGACATATTTCTACATTATTCAATACTTTCATCCCAACACTTACAGACATGAGAAAAGTGTTCCAACCTTACTTCTTTACTACAGGCAGGAATTCTCATCCATTAAATCTAACAGTTCTAATCTAGCCAGTATCATTAAAAGTTCAAGTTTGTTATCAAATGTATATTTGGAAGAAATATCCAAAGTCTTGGATGGCCTCAAGGAAATGAAGTCCCAGCTGTCATAGCAGTCTAAAATAATAGGAATATATTAATTCTAAGCAAAAAGGACAACAAAACTAATCAACCTAAGATTTTACTAAAACGTTGGTATATTAAGTAAAATACTGTTTGAAGAAATTAATTTTCTTTGAAGCACAAGCTTTACAATATAGCTGGGTACTACCATTTACCTACATTTCCACTAGGTGGCAATGGTTACCAGGTTATTTATTTCCCTGTTGATAATAGAAATGCATAAAAGCAGATGTACTTGCTTGTCATAAATCAAAATGCTGAATGGCTACTATAGTACCTCAGATTTTATGCTTTCCAATTCCACACAAAGCTCTACATTACTATAAGTGGCTGCTGTATATTTCTGTTGGCTACACTAAAATTCTTATTCATCTTGAACACGTGCTAAAACATTGGACTGCTGTCTTGGGGCAAAATTGTCCTTTATGTATATGAATATATGTCAGTCCAAGAGAGCAAAGTGTTTCTTTCACACTGCCAAAGCATTCATCTCTAATTCAAGAAATCCCCTTTTCTGCTTTTAAACAAGAGATGGCCAACCTATCATTTTTACCATGGTCCATGATGAATAGTACTAGGAATTGTAGTTCAACAACATCACAGGCCATGTTCAAAGATCAAAGGTGAATCCAAACCAGGCTAGAGACCTACTGTGTAACATGTAGTCTGCTTCTATGAAGAGCTAGCTCTATAACTTCAGATCAGCATTCCCTAATCTGTTTTGGCTACTATACTTTTAACATTTATTTTATTTTTAGTTATTAGAAGCACTTTTGGGGGGGAAGGCAAAGTATACATTCAGTCAATAAATAAGAAATGTGTTTATGGTTTAATGTTTTGGAAATTAGGAGAAGGTTTTAATGGTAACAGCTGTTTGACAGGGATAATGGTTACTAAGGTTGAGAGGTTCAGGGCCTAACCAAGCTATCATAGTTTCTTCTCATCTATCAAATGGCTAACAGGATGATAGTTTTTTCCCATTGGTCTGCCCTGCCGTTTAGAGGCAAAAGAATTCTAGCACAAAACAGAATGACTAGACCTCAGTGTAAATATATGGATATAATGTATATTGGAGTGTCTTGCAGTCATTAAAGACAAAAAAAAAAAAAAAAAAATCCTAGCACAAAACAGATTCATTAATGTAATATGTACTGTACTTTGATCTATCTAAACTGTTTTTATTTTCTGTTTGGTAGGCATTAGTAAGAGACGGTCACCTACACAGGTAAGGCTCAACACTATCCTAGAAAACAGTGAAATACCATCCAAATTCCACTTTTGACTAATTACTGTATGGTTCCAATGCTTCAGCTCCTCTTCAGGAAAAGCTCTTGTTCCTAGACTCAGTAAAAAAATACTGCATGTTTCCACCAAAATCAGTTTTTGTATTTATTCATTTTCAGTCTCTTTTCATATGTGGGTTGGGATCATTGTACTTAACTTTAAATAATGTTAGCAAATGGTTCTGGAAAAGGGCAAAAGCACCACATTTACCCCTTCTATGCTTTTAATAACAGCTTGATCATCAAGAATTGATTAGGAAATTAATGTATGTATGAATACACACCCACATGTATAGTATGTATACAAACACAATCATATGTATCCTTCCTGGTTTCTGCTGACAGGAGTAAGGGGGAACCTGTGGCTCAAGAAGGTAATATAGCTGCCTAACATGCCCAGGTTCGAATCCCTGAAGGGTGTGACTAGCTGATGAGGGCTAATAAGCCTGAAATAGCTATACTAGTCTCCCACTAATTCTTTGTCAGCCACAAAATTTTGAATTCATAGTGTTCACAGTATGTGAGGTCTGCCTGCAAAACGTGCTCCTAGATTGGAGTGAAAGGCAGAACAGACTGATTTGTATTTGGTACACCGGGTGCCTCACCCAACAGATAAGATCTCTCTCTCTCTCTCTCTCTCTCTCTCTCTCTCTCTCTCTCTCTTCTCTCTCTCTCTCTCTCTCTCTCTCTCTCTCTCTCTCTCTCTCTCTCTCTCTCTCTCTCTCTCTCTCTCTCTCTGTCTCTCTCTCTCTCTCTCCCTCCCTCCCTCCCTCCCTCTCTCTCTCTCTCATAATAGGTACTGTTTCTTATTCATTTATCTTTTATCAGAGTGCAAGCCTAACATGTTCATTGATTAGAGTGCAAATGAACAATGTCTCCAGAAGCATCTGTGATAGAGAGTTCAACCACACCCATAGAAAACTATGGGCAGCATGCTCTAAGTAAGGTTACAGCAAGTGGTAGAGTAAAAAAAAAATAGGTTCTAGGAAATAGCTTTGGAGCCAAAACTAATTATTTCAGGAAGCCTAAAGACTAAGCCTGTTAACCGGGCAGCCACCAAGCAGGGGATTAGATTTAATGATCTAATTGCCCTTTCCAGCTTTATGATTCTATCAGCTATGTAGGTTCTGTTTCCCATAATTGGTTTGCCTTCTTTGAAGGTCTGCTTCAAACTACTACTTGCATCCTTTGGAGACCACGAAAAAAAATCAGAAAGATAGCCATATTTGCCTGTCTTTAGCACAGGCTACTAAACATCTGGAAGACCATAGGCTTCTGAATTCTTATCCCAAGAAAACCAAGGCATTTTCCTTTCCAGAGCCAAATCAGAAGAAACTAGTCAAGGTTTTATGGACACTACTACTGGGTTAATTTGATTTTATTAGTTATATTGTTACCAAAGCTCCTGATGGTTCTTACATGTCTCAGAAGGGACTCTGCCACTACTTTATTTCTTTGTTACTTGTCTTTTCCTTTGCAGATCTAAATATGCAAGCTTATCAATAATTTTTTGCAAAGATAAGCAAAGGACAAACATATGATTGAATGGTTATATTTTTCCAAGGGTCCTGAACTTATCTGCAGGGCCAGGAAATAAGTTAAATTAGTTACATCCATTTAAATTGTGAAGAAGGTTTAGACAAATAGAAGGAAACAGAAATAAAATATGCTTTGTTGTTAAAGAGCCAAACACTGATTCTTAAAAAGTCTTTATTTTTTAGTCATTTTGCTACAGAGCCTTCCTTCAGATGTGTCTCTTGACTGGAATGAATCAGGTTGTTACATCTGATTTGTTTCATCTGAAGCTTTTGTGTGTCTTAAGAAATGCTTTAATAACAGCAACAGACACAAAGTATTAAAATTAATTATGATAGAATATATCACTTTGGTATTAATTACAAATGTTAAGATATTGTTGATACTCATTTTAAATTGCAGTTGGATTTATGTTAGTTTAGCTAATGGCCCATCCTTCGTCTGTTTTATGGGGAAACAGATCTTTCCAAGCTCCTTCCATCTTACACTTTTCATAAGCTCTGAGGCTATTTAATAAAGACAAAATTACATCTTCCTATTCCCCTCCCGAGCATACACATCCAAATTCATTTTCTATTGGAAAAGAGTAGAGTACTTGCTCAGCTACTCATATAACAGGTTGAAATTCAGCTAATGCCACTATATATCAAGTCTACAGCAGGAAAATACTTTCTTTAGCAGAATTCAAATATCACAAAATAGTAATTTTTTTCAATATTACAGTGATCATGTTTAATGGTGGGAATATTAAAAATACTGAAGTTGGAAGACATCTTTTAAAAGTTATTTAATAGCCCATCTGCAGTTATAGTTTCTAATTAATGACATAAATATTTTGTAGCATTTCTGACATGCAGAATTCTGTCAGTCCTGATAATTTCACTGAGTATATCTTTATAGAATGCTTTTAATTAACTCACTTATAGCTGGGGATGTTACTGAATGACAAATCCCAGCATCTTTTCCCAGGGGTAAAAGGGAATGGTTAATAAAATTTAGAAGAGCCCAGATTCCCCACCTCTGAATTAATTGACTATTAGTAAAAAGGTTTTTAGTGTTAACATTACCGTATTTTTGGTAATAAATAATAAACCAGTATGAATAATAGAATCAAACTAATGGAAACTGAAAATATGAAGAAAAACCAAGGAGAAACTGTATCATAACCAAATCATCATCTTATATTTAATTATACTACTAATAACATAATAATATTGTTTGGGGCTTGCTATTCTCCCATCTAGCAGATAACAAGTAGCATCCAGTATGCTTTGTCAGTTGCCAGCATCAGTTGCCCTCAATCTACAATCTGAGAATGCTATTAGATTATTAATTTGATTGAATATAGCAGAAATTGCACATAATTCAATAGGAAGTGTGATAATTATCACAGTTAGAGAAAAGGGTAGATCATAGCAATTTCATAGTGCAACCCTGACCAGTTTAATTTATAATTTATTCCATTGTGTTCAGCTGGCTATTTTGCAGGTAAATGTTTTAGGATCCCTATCCCTATCTAAAGAGAACAGTAAGAGATTAAAGCTGGGGAAAGAATATGCGTTTACTGAGATGCATGTAAATTACTTAAAAAGAAAAAAAAGACTTTGCTGTCTAATTGCATCTGTTTGTAATCACTGCTAATTAGATGATGAGTGGGGAATAGAATAATTAGAACAGACATGTCAAACACAAGGCCTGGGAGCCGGATGTGGCCCATGAAGTGGTTTCATGTGGCCCGCAAAACCATCCTGGAAACAGTGAGGGAACGGCCCCTTCTGCTTTGGCCCTGGCCCAGGCCAGCTGGGAGCCAATGTACAATTTTATGGTGGCCATCTATGCTGAAACACGTTCAGTCTTAGCTCCATAAGCCCCCCCCCCTGCATGGCCTGAGAGGAACAGTGAGGCTCCTCCAGTGGACCATGCCTTGGCACTTGCCCTGGTCCCACTCCCTTCTGCCAGAGACCCTCAGATCTATCCCACTCCTGCCCAGGCCCCCACAGGCACCCTTGATGTGAACAATGTGGAGCGGACCCCGCCCACCCAATAGGCCACACCCACTCCATCCATGCCCACCCAGTAGGCTACACCCACCCTGGCCACACCCACCTGGCCCCCTGAGGTCAACTGCAATGCTGATGTGGCCCTCAATGAAATTGAGTTTGACACCCCTGAATTAGAACATAAATATTTTATATTTATTCATTTTCATTCCTAAAGCTGCCAAGCCTACCCCTTTAAAAATGTATCAAATATTTTGCCCTTTCTGTATTGGGTCTTTTATTCACAAAAGCATTGGGCTGAAAACTGTTGCTTTCCTGAATTATAGTAGATTTGAAAAACTGATCCTCAAATCCCTTCAGCATTTCTGAAGACCCATGAGCACAACTTCTGAAAACAAATAACACACTTCCTTGCCATTTTAATATAGGAAGAGATGAAATCCAGAACAATAACAACAAAATCACCACCCCAAACTCCTCCCACAAAACACAGGTAAATCCTCCTTCCACAAAGCCCATATACTATATATAACATGATGTTCGTGTTGCACCACTCCTCTGCTCCTGCTGACCTTGGACCTCTTAAATCTATTAAGTCCCACTTGACTGCACCCGTGATAGTATAGGAGGAGCACCCTTTCTTTAACTGAATGTTAATCCCTAAGTCAACTTTTCCTAATCAGAATCTTGATTTGTTTACCGTCATTCAGCTTATTATTCAACAAGGAACATTTGGGTGCATTATCTGCCCCTTGGTAAAAAATGGCAGAAAGCAGCAGCAATTTGTTTCCTCAGAATATTGACATCATATGTTACTAGAAATAATGTATCTATTTTCACCTTGTTCAACCAACTTTAAATTCCTTCCTTTTAACAATCTTGATCTTTAATTCCTGCAAATGATGTCCTAGAGCAGGGATGTCAAACTGTTGGCCTGTGGGCCGGTTGCATCATGCAGAGGCCACACCCACCCCAGCTCCGGCAATGCAAAAAAATTTGTGATACATCGCAACACATCACGTGACGTGGCGAGTTTGACACCTGTGTCCTAGAGGTTGAATTCTTTTTTGTTTTTTCTTGGTGTTTTCTCATAAAATTCTTCAAAGCTTTAACAAGCCTCTTTTATAAATTCAATATAGAAAAATTATCCTGGTCACTCTCTTGGTTTCTTATTTGTATATTCCTTTTAATTATTAGGTCACCAGCCAGCTTCTTTTTTTTTATCCAGTTAGCATGTTTTTCTAAATCATTTTTGTAGCTTGTCATTTTTAAATTCATTTTCAGATCAGTCTCAATCTTGTCAGATATAATTTGTTCCTCTTTCATACTATCTTTAAGCACTATCTTAAAATTAACTTCTGGGTCCATTATTCAAAAGTATCCTTCGATACATCTCATGTTAAAATATTTTCCTTCATTCTGTAATTTGTAAATCAAGTTTAAGCTTTAAATGTCCTTCTCCTTTAATTGTAATCTTTAGTTCTTTTTGATTCCGCTAAACTTCAAACTCTCATCCTATCATTTTTTTAAAAAAGAGAATTAAAAAGAAAAACATTTTCTCATGGGAAAGATTCTTACATTTAATTAAAAAATCTTACTTCAAATTCATCTAATCCTTAAACTTGTATTTAAAAATTGTTTTGTTAAGGATTGAAGGAAACTCAGTGCTGTAAAACATATTAATGCAAAGATTAATAGCTAAAACGCAAAGGCTAATAGCTAAAAAGCCGTTAACAAGCAATTTCCAAGAGTGAAAAGGAAATATGTGAATCCAGTGTCCTTTTGAAGGTTGTTGACCATGATTTGAGGAAAAAAGATGGCTATTCCCTCATCTCCCAGAGCTCTAAATCTACCTGAGACCCACTGCCTTGCAAGAAGCAACTGTATGGAGCACTTGTGGGAAATCTTAAGTCTTCTCTTTGTCCCAAGAGGAATTACAAAGAACTGGTTTACTTGCTGACTCTCTATTTTGCTATAGTCATATGCTTTGTTTTTAATGGAGCTGTCTTTAGCTTTCCATTTCTTCCCCAGAAGTGCCTGCTTGCTTATTTATGAAGTGATGGATTTCTGTTCTCTGCACCTCAAGAAGTTCAAGATACCGCATGTAGAATTCTTTTTCAATCCCAGAAATAACAGTAATGATATAATGTAAGTTAGGTTGAGAGATAATACTTTAACACAAAGTTGATCTGTGAAGTTTTACATAGATGACATAGACTTGAACTTGAGACAGTCCACTTGTGTTGTATTATGAAAAAGAGACCCTATGATTCCAATAATCCACAGTTTTAATTCTATGCACTGGATTTTTTTTAAAACATAAATGTAGTATGAAGAACTCTAATTACACTGATTTCTTAAGTTATATTTTTTCATATAAAATTAATTTTAAAAAAGCAAGTATTGCCATGAATTATATAACAAAAATCCATTTGCTGATTGTGAAAATCCAAGTGTAGCTTCTCTTGAAATCAGTTCATTTCATACATACATGCATGCACATATTCTGCTCCTATCTCAAAGGCTTCTGATCTTGGCTGAAAAATTATATGTCCTCCCCACATGTCAGAGTTCTTTTCATCAATGAATCAAGATTCTACAGTGAGGCACATATCTGTGTTGTTTATTGATCAGGTCTACAAATACACTACCTCCATGAGAATGTGCACAGCCATATCTCAAGCTTTTTCCAGTGCTGGGTTCACTGTAAAAGGGCTTTTAGTTTTAACTTCACACATTTTTTTAAGTGTAAATTGCATGTCTGGTGCATTTCACACAAGTGCTGAATCTAGCAGGATGTCCATCATTGGAACAACTGTGAAACACACTGTATTATTCAAATGTTACTCTTGCACATTTCAAGTACTACTGATTACTATTGTATATTAATAATCCTTATATTGAGTACTTGAAATGATTTGGGGAAGCTGGGATACTTCTTGTTTTTGTATGTAGTATTTCTTCATAATTCTCTCTCTCTCTCGTGTGTGTGTGTGTGTGTGTGTGTGTGTGTGTGTGTGTGTATAAAAACACTTATTTCCTAACAGCATTATATTTGGTGATTTTATTCTTTGATTCAAGGACAAATACAATAAAAGTATCCCAAGTGAAAGCATAGTATTTTATCTTGTACTACTCCATTTTATTGTGCCAGAGCTAGGGCAAGCTCTTTTGCAGCACTATTACTTATCTATATTAAGTGGATTAGTTTAGCCACAGGTCACTGCATCAGTTTCACAAAATGCATGATAACAATTCCTTCATATTTCCTCCAGGAAAACCAAAATAATCACCAGATTAAGTGGGAGAATTCCTAAAGCCTTAGTAAGGCCACATCTGGAATACTTCATCCAGTTTTGGTCACCACATTACAAAAAAGATGTTGAGACTTTGGAAAAGGTGCAAAGAAGAGCAACTAAGATGATTAAAGACCTGGAGACAAAATATATGAAGAATGGTTGCAGGATTTGGGTTTGGCCAGTCTAGAGAAAAGAAGGACTGGGGGGATATGATAGAAATATTCCAGTATTTGAGAGGCTACCACAAGGAGGAGGGGGTCAATTTATTCTCCAAAGCATCAGAAGGCAAGACAGGAAACAATGGATGGAAACTAATCAAAGAGAGAAACAACCTGGAACTAAGGAAATACCGTACTTCCTAACAGTGAGAACAATTAACCAGTAGAACAGCTGTCCACCAGAAGATATGGGTGCTCCATCACTGGAGGCTTTTAAAAGACTAGACAACCACTTGCCTTAAATGGTATGGGGACTCCTGCTTGAGCAAGAGGTTGGACTAGATGGGAGCTATTAAAATAATGAAACGGGTCCAAATAGCCTAAACATCTCCTCATCTCTTTATGATATGAACTGTGTTTATCTTTATCTAATAGGCACTGACAGCCAACAATCTCTGTGTTATGCACTCATTCCTGGACCAACGGGCCCTTCTCACAATCAGCTACACTTCCATCACCTCCAATTGGGTTACTCTAATGGGGCTGCCCTTATCCAAAAGCGTCAGTTGGTCCAAAATGCAGCATCCCACATAGTTCTGTGCAAACCCAGAACTCTCTGTGGGAGCTGTATTGGTTGCCAATTTGCTTCTACGTGCAATTCAAAGTGCTGGTTTTAAAGTCCTGCATGGCTTTAAAAGACCACCTGTTCTCATTACATCTATCCAGCCCACCAGGTGGGAAGGTAAGGTATGTTGCAGGTCCCACATCTATTAAAAAAGGATACCTCATGGAACCTAGAAAAAGGGTCTTCCCTGTAGTGGTTCCTTCCTTTTGGAACATCATTTTCTTGGAAATAAGTTTGGCCCCCTCCTTGTTACTTTTCCAGAAGGCCCTGAAGTCATGGTTCTTCCAGCGGGCTTGGAGACCCTGTGTTGATTTCAGAGCTGATCAAGTGTCTGTTTGTGGGGGATGGGGGTTCCTGGGGTTTTTATATATTTGATTTTTAATGCTGTACCCCACGAGGAGTCATCGTGTCTGAGTTGCGCAGCCAAATAAATATATTCAATAAATAAATAATCTGATTAGACTTTGCCAAATTTGATCAGCAGTTATAACATTTGCTGGTGTCCAGTCTAATCATTAAAGTTCATGATGACTTTATTTTACTAAAAGATTCCTGGTTGGGCAGGATCATGCATGAATTCTAATCAGCCAGCTAGGAAGAAAATGATTGTTGAGTAACAGGAATCAGGGACAACAATGATATCACAGAGGGTTTGGGCAGTGGGTGTAATAGGCGAACACCTGCATAAATAAGACCCATTTGTTCTTATTTTGTTCCAAATATAAGAGTCTTTGTTCTTATACCCCAAGAATTTTGTAGTTTAGTAATTCTCAAACTTTTTCCTTCATAACCAATATCAAAAAGTTTTTTAAAACTGCTTATGAGAAAGTTCTTACACTTTCTTAAATTTCTTAACTATTTCTGTTGCCATTGGGTACTACATTTATTTAAAAGAAACATGACTTTCACCCAATATTAAGTAATTTACCCAACTTTGTGAAGCATTGGTTTAGATCCTTGCCCATCCTAACCCACAAACTCAATGCCATCCATCTTTCTATCGGCTTGCACTTGGAATGTATTTTAAGTGTTGAAGAGTCATTGTGTCAATTCCTGAAGTGTAAATGTATGACATTTGAACAATTTTCATTTGCTTCAATTTTATATCCTTTTCTGACTTGTACACAAACCACAGCACAAACATAAAGGCAGTGTGATGGCTGTGATTTTACATTCTTTTAACTATGGATGGTTCTCTGGCACCATCAAAAACTTTCTAGATGTGTAGAAAATACTGGAAATTCAAAGTTCACTGCTCTTTGAAGGACATTAGGTTGGGGAAGGGAGAGACTTCAACCTATTGGCCAGAAGTAACCTGTGCTGCCTCTAATGCAGTGTTTCTCAACTTTAAACTGTAAGATGTATGGACTTCAGCATGGCTAGCTGGAGAATTCTGGGAGTGAAGTCCAAAGCTCCATTCCTTTTCTTCCTATTCTCTTCCCAGCTATGTAGCAATTAGACCTGAAAAGTAAGGCTAACGGCAGCCTTTTTTCAAATGTAAATTGCAGTATGAGGAAAAAGGATTGGGTGATGCAATGTGGCAGCAGAGCTGCCCAAGGAATGTTTAGTCTTCCTTTTCCCAAATGTTTCCTCTGATCAGCTACAATTAGGCTTAGGAAAAAGCTTACTGTTGAATTCTGTAATTGAAGTATGTGGAGGAATGTGTGAGTGCATGAACCTGTGTAATATATGGAATAGAAGTGTGCTAACTCTATGTGGTTAAAAGCATGTTTAGTATTATGTGTGCATAATTTGCTATGTGAGAAAACTGGGTTCTGCCTTATTCGGATGTGCATGAATAGTGTGTGTGTATGTGTGTGTGTGTGCTTATGTGTGAAAGATTTTTCACAAGTGGAAACTTCCTGAAAAGTCTTCTAAATCTTGGCCCCAAAGAAGAGAAGCTCACACCCTTGTTTTACATGGAACTCCCTTGTACTTTCTTTGCAACATAAGAGTGTTGCTGTATCCTTCCAAACGAATATTCCCACCATGGTTAAAACTGTACAATACTCCTCTTCAACATCAACCCCGTGCACATCACGAATGCATGTGTGGCTGTTTCACTATGTACACAGGGCAGGAATCAAGACAATTTGACCGAAATGAACATATGTGAATCTTGCCATTCTTTTTGCTTTCTAAATAATCCTACCTTTTTGGCAAGTTTACATCTTATTTTTATACAGCTGATCTGTGCCCCTTCACTCAACTATTTAAAAGCAAGATATGAATACCAAATAGAAGAATGGAAGATCATACCGGGCAGTTGATTAAAGCTGCTTATTATTCAATGGCAGCTATCACTAACCCCTGGAAAGGATGAATGGGCATCATCTTTGGAGAGCACTGGGTTGGGGAGAGATATCTTAAAATGCCTATGCGCTTCAAGATATTGCAGCCTTTACCTAGCAACTTTTCATTGCTTTTCATTCTGCTCCAAACAGTGTCCTCTATTTCAGCGTCTTATTCCATCTGAACACATCTATTTCCATAAAATAAGAGTACCAAACCATAAACATACTCCAGAAGCATACCTTATTAATGAGGACTTATAGTATACCACAATACACACCAACCAAATTTTGCAAAGAAAACAACACTGCATGTACTGCATTATATCTCCACAGTACGTAATTTCAAACTTACTATATAGTAGTTAAGTACCCTTCAAATGCCTGATGAGTTCATAGACATATCCATGTAGTTTTCTTGACCAATGAGTTGGCCATTGTTTCTGCCAGGAAGGTTTCCCCCCCCCCATGTAGCTTACTGCCATTTAATTTCCTGAAGAGTTCCCGTTCAAATAATAACCAACTTTCATTCTTCTTAGGATTTTGAGATCAGCTAAATTATTGATGACATGGTGTCATCAAGGTGGGCCTAGAATCAGGGGTAGGCAACTTTGGCTCTTTTATGGGTCATGGACTTCAACTCCATGCTGGCTCAGGAATTCTGGGAGTTGAAGTCCACGAGTCATAAAAGAGCCAAGGTTGCCTACCCCTGGCCTAGAGACTGCAGAACTAGAATTATTTAGCTGGTGGCAGGATTGAGTCCAAGCAACAATCCCCAATCAAAAGTCAAAATTTAATAGGCAGGTGTGATCATTTCACCCAACTTTGCTTGTAGTAGTAACAAATGTATAGTAGATAATGTTTTTATTGTCCACATTCATCCCACAATGAACTGGAGTCATTGAATTCAATAAATATTATGGATCAGTCCCATTTCTCAGTCTATCCTGTATTATGCTCAGTTACAATGGTGATGAGTGCACCTTTAGGAGAGTTTATTTATTTATTTATGAGACTTATATACCGCTTTAAGTGCGAGCACTCTCTAAGCGGTGTACACCAGTAAGCAATGTCCCATTCGTCATCTTCAGGCTGGTGTTTTCAGCTTCGTGCTTCGAGCAGCAATGTGTGGTCTTAGCTGTTTCTTCCTTCTCTGGAGGACAAATGGAATGTGATTAAAGTAACAAAATAATTTTAAAAAGCAAGGTCTATGTAAAAGAATTTCTTAAGTGGTTTTCACTTTCAGCAAAGGTTTTAAGCATACAGTACATGCTGATGCTGAAAAAAATCAGGATATCTGATTTACTAATGAATAGGCCATTTTGGTTGTAGCTAAAGTGGCAAAAGGAGCCCTGGGTTTGACAAAAGAATCATAATGATTCATAATGGCTATGGACATTGCCTGAATAAGCAGTTAACCCAGGGGAAAAGGGCATCATCAGCCTGGCAGATTGTGTATGAAGCTTTTGGAAGAGAAGAAAGGGGAGGGGAACAGAGTCCTTGACCTGTTGAATATGAAACATTTTGAGATATTACAAGCCCCTCCCGCCCCCTGAATCAATGGAGGGCAAAGTAGGGATGGACAGGATCTCTTTTCTGTTTTATGAATCACTGGATTTACGTGTCAGAAACATCCTGACACCTAAAGAATTTGTTGCCTCTCAGAGCTGAACATAGGAACTTATTCTAAGCACTGTATTTACTTTCTTAAATACAAAAATCATTTTAGTAATTCCTAATACTGCAACCATTCTACCAGCTCTAAACTACTTTTGTGTCCCAACCTTGGAGCAGGAAGTCCTGTTTTACAAGAATACCTTTTGTTATTTGTTTTTTGTTATCTGTTTTGTTATTTACAAAATAGATTCTAAATAAAGCAAATTCTAATAGAAGAGAATAGTTGAAGTTCAGGATTGAACTATGGGTGCTTTGGTACTGCCTGAACAAAAAATCAAGCATGCTCAGAGAGTACCAAGGACCTCAAAGCAACTACTGTCAATTTGCAATATATTTCCTGCGCTTTTCCATTAAAGCAAATTTTGGCAAGGCTGTTCCAGAAACCACAGATAATTGTATTGATTGTAAAAAAAAAAAAAAAAAAAAAGCAACTCATGTTATCTTTCTCATTTAATAGGTTTGCACATCTTTGGGACATGGATGTATACACAGAGTTAAACCACATAAAACACTATGCACAGAGTAATCCTGCTTAACACACTCTTGTTTATTTTGAAGCTACTTAGCAGCTGTTACTGCTGAGAAGCAATCAAGTAGTAAACATTAGCTGCAGTATCTCTCTTTTCATGCTTTACTGCTAGATTAGAAAAATGTGAGGGGTGCCCCAACCAGGAATTTGTCATTTCTGGCAACTTCATCTGTCTTTTGGGGGCAAGTAGGTAGGAGAGAAAGCAACATAAGGTGGATAGATCAGTTCCATGATGTGCTTCAAACTGCCTCACATTCAACCTATTTCTGAATCAGTAGCCACTAGAGAAGCCATCATGTTCAGAGCCCAAAACTGAATCTAATGAGCCTAATTCTTCCCAATATTTCACCCACTTTGATGTGATCCCAGCACCTCCCTTGGTTCCTTTTGTTTATTCTTTCAAACAGGCACTCTGGACTGGTGTTCTTTTCACAAGGAGCCTCCTTGGCCTCTTCTTTCACCTGCTCCTCTGGATGACACTGGACAGCAGGGTTGTGGTTTGCTGGGTCGACTCCCTACGACTGGACCACTGAAGCTTCAATGTGGTCTGTGTGAAATCCATACTTAGGTGAGACAAGCCCAAGAAGGAAGATGAAGATTGTGCAGCTGTTTGTAAACCAGCCTTATTCAAGGTGCTCTCTAGATTTGAGAGATTACAACCCCCATTATTGGCTTCACTGGCAGAGGTAACAGGAGTTATAGCCCAACACAGCGATCAGCAATTATGGCTCCTTTACTACCTACTACCTACTATGGCTCCTTTACTACCTGTGGACTTCAACTCCCAATATTCCTGAGCCAACATGAAGAGTTGGAAATCCACAGGTTGTAAAGGGGCCATAGCTGCCCACCCCTGCTCAGCATCAGTTGCCAAACTCTGGGCAGCAAGAGCTCGAGAAAGGCACCCTTGATGGTAGCAGAAAGAATGAATGGGCGCCCACTTTTTCCTCGTCATGGACCGAGTCTTCTACCCAGCGAAACCCACAGGCAGTCGATCGGGAAACAAGAAGGTACCGTAGTAGCAACTTGCAGCCTTCCCTTCCAGTCTACCAAGGTATCGGAAGAGAGCGTAGCCGGAGCAAAAGGCCGTCGAGCCTTCCTTTCCCCATGAAACGCAACACGAGAGCCCGTCGTTTGACCTGAAAACCTTGGAGACTATCAACCTCCATCTCTCGGGCGAGCCGTCGCTGCTTTTACAATCCCACCCGCTGCTCTTCCCCGCCTCCCTCCTCTCAGGTCTTTGGGGGGGGGAGTGGGGGAGTGAGCCAATCGCTCGGCGGAGGTGAGAAGAGCATCAAAAAGCTCTTTCTCAGCGAACCGGAGAGCGAGCGCCCGGTTCTTGGGGCGCATGCGCGCCTGTAGAGTGTTGGCTGTCTATAATAACAACAGGGAAGGCGAGGGAGCGAAAGAGTCCGTGCGCAGCACCAGTAGCTCCTGGCTGCCGCGTCAGGAACCTCCGCTAGGAGTTTTGCGATTGCCAGCTGGGAGGATCGGAAGGTAAAGTACAGGCGAGAGCTGCTTCTGGGCTCCTGCTCGCCTCTCCAAACCAGAGGAAACAGCGGTCGATTGGGAACCGTGCCGGGCACGGCAGGGAAGAGAGCGCGGGAGCGGGAGATTGCGCTCCAGAGCGGCTCTTTCCGACCCCGCTCCGCTATTCCAGCTAGACATTTCCACGAAGCTCCATGGGCATAAAGGAGTTCGACCGGGATCTTCACTTTCGGATATGGGGACTTCCCTCTCCGGACTTAGAGGGGCAAGAACTGGGAAGATGAGAAGCTGCTGAAGGTGCTCCTGCAGCGGGTGCGAGCTGAAAGCCAGGCGCGCGAGAGAGGGGGCGGTGTCCCTCTCCAGCCGCCAGGTCGGCCCCTGAACCCCTTCCCCAGTCTCCGCCAGCCACGCGCACCGAGGGATCTCCGGGTGTGTTATGGTTCCCGGAGTGCTTTGCTCAGTACCGCTTGTCTGGGAGCGGCCGCCCCAAGGTCGCCTTTCCTGCCTTTTCGTTTCTAAGAGGGACTCGTTGCCTCGGGCTCTGCCTCCCGGCCAAAGCGAAGGTGTTTCCCCTCCTCCGGGCTGGGATAATTGCGCCCTCGGGTTCCCTCGTCGTGTCCACGTTTCCAGCATCCGCGGTCTCCCTCGGATTTATGACAAAGCGACTCCCGCGCGAGATGCTGAAGTTCCTCCACAGCCAAGAGTTTGCGGGGCGACCAAGTGGGGCTAGAAGGCCCTGCTTCGCGAAGTGACTTGGCAGAGGAGGAGAACCGAAGAGTCAGTTTTGGATTCCGCTGGGCTTCTCCGCCTCCCGTTGGTGCCGGCCAGGAGCGGGTGGACTGCGGGGCTGTTTACCTCAGCCCAATCCCTTCGGCAGACCGCTCTTTTTCTTGTCCTTTGGTCTTTCAAAACTCCTTCCCCCCTTCTCCCCCCCCCGTTCCTGACCAGTTGCTGTAGCGAGGTGACAGCGAGTTGGCACTTAGTTCGGGGCTCGTCTGTTAGTAGCACCCACCCCCTTGACACTCTACGCCTGACTTCCCAGCGGAGCGCGTCTTCCGTGTCTCCCGAAATCTTTATCTCTTTTCTTTCTCTCTCGCGCGCGGGCACACAAAACTTCTCTAATCGCTGCCTCTGTCAATCCAGGCAGCCAGAAGAGGGGCGGGCAGCCTGCGTAGTTGACGGAGCCTCCAAATCGGGGGCAAGAGCCGCCGCGGCTCTCCGCCCGGCCGCCCTCCCGCCTCGTGGTGCCATGTGGCGGGGCCGGCCTTCGCAGCTGCTGGCGGCGCCCGGAGGGCGGCTTCTGCTGCTGCTCCTGCTGGTTGGACTGAGGGCGCGGGGGGCGCTGGCCAGCGGCGAGTATTGCCACGGCTGGCAGGATGGGGCGTCCTGGCGGGAAGGTTTCCAGTGTCCGGAGCATTTTGACGACGGCGACGCCACCATTTGCTGCGGCACCTGCGCGCTTCGCTATTGCTGCTCTCGGCCGGAGGTCCGCCTGGATCAAGGCGTGTGCGACAACGACCGACAACAGGGCGGAGCGGAGCACGGCCGGCCGGACAAAGACGTGCCAGACAGCGCGGCAGGTACGGAGCGGGGAGCCTCGTATTCCCACAGTTGCATGGCTCTTCTCCCGTTGCACTCTCTCTAAAGTTATCCTTTTCTCCTTGGCTTTCATGATTGTGCGTATTTCCTTTAGCATTGCCTGTGTATAGAGGGAGTCCTCAACTTACGACCACAAGGGAGTCCAACATTGTCGCTGCTGAGACACTTGTTAAGTGAGTTTTGCCCCACTTTATGACCTTTCTGGCCACTGTTATTAACTGAATCACTGCAATTGTTCAGTTAGTAACATGATTGTTAAGTGAATCTGGCTTCCCAATTGACTTTGTTTGTCAAAAGGTTGCAAAAGGGGATCACATGACCCTGGGACACTGCAACTATCATAAGTATTCAAGTATTTGAATTTTGATCACGTGACCATGGGGATTCTGTCATGGTAATAAGTACGAAAAATGATAATAAACCACTGTTTTCAGTATCATAACTTCCAACAGTCACTAAATGAACTGATGTAAATCAAGGACTATTTGTATTAGCACAGCTTAAAGGGCAATCAGCAGCACCATGTTGCTTGGGAATATGGGTTTATTATGGAAGATATTATTTCTGATAATATATAAATATGATGAGTGTCCATCATTCTGGTACTTATCACTGGTACTTGCCCAGTCAGTCAATCTGGGATTCTTATTGAATAATTTGGATGTTTCAGGCTGGGCGCTAATGCCAGATCTGGCTTATCCTACTTCTCCTCTAGTCCTTGATTCTCTTTGGATATTTTGGACTTCAGGGTTTTAGATCCAGCTTTAGCTCCACCTTTGGGCCCCGGATGGGCTATGGCAGGCAAAACAAATCTACCAGTTTACCTGACTCAGCAGTAGGAGCCCATGTAAGATCTAGATGTATTTTCCTCTCTGACTTTAGTAGCACTTAATAGATATCAGATGTGCATGTATTTGTTGAGACACAAATTATAATTTCTTGAATAGAATATACTGTTTAAAAAACTCAATTTATTAAATGTAGAGGACTTGAAAGTGACTTAAAAACAAACTCATTTAACACGAAGTGCTTAGTTATCTGGATGCATATGGATATTATTGATGAGATGGAAAATATGTATTTTAAATTGAAATGCATTTTATTTAGCCTCTTTGTATTCACTCACATAGCAAGAGATGTTTAGAGCATTCTGCCAAACACAATGTTAATATCTGTATAGTTATCCTAAGTTCAGGAATTCCTTTATATTTGCCTTTGTGAAAAGTTTAAGAATACTAGTTTTAAAACAAGTTACTTGTGATGTATATCCCACCTGTGAAACTTTCTGAAACTTTCATAAACGTTTTCCCAAGCTGCTTCCCTCAAAATCCCTTAAATTTATTGTACCATCATCACAGTGCATAAAACCATCATCTATCCACATACAAAGCTCCATTTATTGCTTTGATCTGTCAATGTCCTCATTATTTTTTCCTCCTAAACTTTTGTGACTCAAATAACCCAAGAAAACTGAACAACACACTTATACTCAGCAGACTTTTCAGTGTGAGAAGACATAAACTTGAGATGTTTTCTGAATTGAAATAAATGGCTTAAAGTTCAGGGTTGAGAAATGCATGATAATTCAACAGCCTGTAGAATACCATGGTGCAGAAGGCAACTGAAAATATAATTATAATTTTGTGCGCTAAGAGCAGGAATTGAAAAGAGTACAGTCATAAAAAGAAACATGAAAAGATTTTCATGGTATAAGCACATGATGTCTCCATCAACTCATGTCTCAGTTTTAAATGTCTATAAGCTGCAGTCATTTAGTTGGCAGTTAGTACCATTTCACCCAATTGGTCTAACTTTTAGTATGTATAAGATCTGTTGCCATCCCCTGATATAATTTTTTTAGCAAAAAAGCAGTTAAGAGTTTATTGAACTACCCTCCTGGAAACAGACTGAACCACATATTTAAAGTATAGGTAATCTTCAATTTATGATCACAATTGGGACCAGAATTTCCGTTACTAAGCAAGGTACCCAATTTTATGATCTTTTTTGCCCTGTTAAGTGAATCACTGAAGTTGTTAAATGTAGAAGAAGAGATGGCATAACCTTGGGGGGAGGCGGAATGAAAAGGGGGACATCAGCAAGAATCCCTAGACAAAGTCTAACCCCCCCACTTCCCCCCCCCACTTGGTGCTGTTGACCCTTAACTAACTCTAAGCAAATGCCCACCGTGGTTGAGAAAATCCCTGTGGTTGAGAATATCCCTGTGGGTAGGATTTTAGTAGTAAATCAGCTTAATTGAATCTTCACTTGTGGATCTGGTCTTTCACACCCAACATTAAGTGAACCACGTGGTCATTAAATAAATTGACTTTGTTAGAAATCATTGGGAAAGCCACAAATGTGATCATATAAACCCAGGATGCTGCAACTATTGTAAATTCATAAATGCATGTTGGTTGCCAAATGCCCAAATTTTGATCTCATGACCATGAGGATGCCATAGTGGTTGCTGTAATATTAATGATTTGTACGGTAAAATGCATATGGTCAAAGAAATGATGGTGCGAGGGTTTCTTTTAGTTTTTAAGAAGATAAAGTGAAAAACAACTTGTAAAAAGAGCAATATCCTATTAGGGCATAGATATAAAAGAATCCTCCCTTGCTGGATTGTACAGTTAATTATGAATATAGTAGACAGTAAAATTCACAGGGATTTGGAGTGGGGCACTTTTAAGCAGAAGCTAGCCGTGACATAACAATATAATTAATTGTTGTGATATGTTGGTTAAGGTATGGTTGGACAAAAGTTTGGAGGTTAGGTTTCAATCTTCCTTCAGCCACAGAAACTTCACATTGTTACTTAGCACCAATTGCTTTCTCCCTGCCCATCCTGATTCAACATACACACAAGAGAATGCAGATACAGTTGAATTTGGGGTCCTAAGTGCTCTCTGAGCTTGGCTGTTTCCTTGTAGACATTTCAGAACACTGATGATATCTAGTTTGCTAATGAAAAGGCTGCAAAAAAATAACCAAGCTCAGAGACCAGCAGGGATCCCCAGAGAAGAAAACTGTTAAAATGGGATATAAAGGATATGTTTTCTTTTGGAACTATTTTTTTTATTTCATTGCAAGTTTAATATATTAATTTAACCAGTTATCTAATACTCATGTTTTTGTATGTGCCCATATTTGCGTATTAATTTAACCAGTTATTTAAAACTCAAGATGTTTCTGTATGTGCTCATGTTTGTGTATTTATATAATCAACTGTGCATGCATTCTCTTCAGAGTCAAAAAATTTCACCATCAACAGGGTCTTCTGAACAAACTCTGCTTGAGCAGTGGTTTCAGTTATGGAAGGAAGACTGGACTCCTCAATTGAACTGGACTTGTCATATGCCAGAACGTTGATATAAATGCAAAGCTAACAGGACATCCATTTCCCTTAGGGGTATTGTTAAGTAATTCTAGACTCTAAATGGTTTTGTGGGGCAGGGTCCCCTTTTTAAAGATATGTATATTACCTGTTTCATTCATTTGGGAGGGTCATTTCTTAATTGAGGTTGGCTTTAGAGTCCTATATTAAAGTCCTGCTGGTATCGTCGTCATCGTGTAGAATACTATTCATAGATCTGAATAGTACATTATAATAATGCTATTGTGGATAAGAAGCCATAGAAATATAATTTCTGCTGGGCTCCAGAGCAGATGTATCTGAGCCCATAAGGAAGTATCTTCAGGGCAACCTAAAATCATGTCAGAGACTGATATGGCCCAGTTTGCATGGATTAAAATGTAATCTGCTACAATAATGTCCCAAATATTAACTGTAACATGTTCTTATTTCTATCCTCCATACAGATTTTAATCATCTTGCTTAATTAATACTATAATCACAGGACACAATCGGCCATTAACTAGCCAGCTACCTTTTAGGATAGCATAATAGTAAAATAGTAGAATAATAAACAATGTTGGGATTGTTCTTGAACTGGAACTGAAGCGTGCAACTATTTTGTGAGTCTTCCAATTGCTCAAATAAGAGTTATTATCTTAATATGGATTTTGGATAATTTACTTAATTGCATATGGGAGTTATTTTAGCATTAACCAAGCTCATTGCAATAATCAACGCATATCATATACATTACTTTAATTGTGTTTGGTTATTCTAACATTGCAGATGAGCTATGGGGGCTGATGAACTGCCCTAGCCTTCCCCAGTCTGATATTTCGGATACAGCTCTCTTCTGCCATATTTAGTATATCCAGTGATAGGGTGTGATGGTAACTGATGGTGTAAAATATGTGAAGACCACCATTTGAGGGGAAACTAGCAAATCTCCTTGTTTACATTAGGGAATGGATTCTTAACTATGAGTTGGGACTTCCTGCTTCCATATCAGTTTTGTGCCTTCAAGCCAGTGTTGAGTCCAGGCAACTGCTTGGATTAGTCCCTGTAGTTTTAGTGGCAAAATTTTGGAAGTAGTTTACTATTGCCTCCTTCTTCTTCTTAAGGCTGAAACACAGTGACTAGCCCAAAGTCACTTTCATAGCTAAAGTGGGACTAGAATTCATGGTCTACCAATTTCTAGCCTGGTGCATTAACCAGTACACCAAACTGGCCCTCCTTTCTGCTCTTAGTTATCAGTTATGTTACACAACAGTGTTAAAAATCATTGTTTCCTTAATTAAGCTAGGTTTCTGCATTTGGACCAAACACTAAACCACTAATAATCATATTGGTGGGATATCTTAGGCTGGTTTATGATCCAGCTAGTATGATAGCTAAAACATGTTCTATTTTATGCTGAAAGTCATGGGACATTGGGAGGCTGTATCCTTCAGCTTAAAAAAAATATTCCCTAAAAGAAAAAACTGTTTTGGCCTGATTCAGTATGCATTCAGGGAACAATCTGGAGAGACGGATTGGATTCCCTTCTGTGCCTGGAAGAACATTTGATTTTAATTGCTAATTCTCTCCAAATTGTAGAAATTCCAGAGCAATATACTTTAGACCTGTGACAGGTAACTTGATGCCTTCCAGATGTTTTGAACCTTGGTTCTCTTCCCATATTGACTCAGATTCATTGGCAAAACTGGAAAAAAAGTAGACATGTCTTAAGTTATTAGTAATCTCACCCACAATCTCTTTTATATTTTATCTTCTTCTTCTTGTGCCATATCCGTTATTGGACATTGGCGATCATGTTGGCGATCCTGTTTTTATCAGCAGCCTCACGAAAAAGTGCTGCTGAGTTTTGTCCAAACCAGTCCCTTAGATTTTGAAGCCACGATGTTCTTCTTCTGCCTGGACCTCATTTGCCTTCAATCTTTCCCTGGAGGATTAAATGGAATATGCCGTATTTTTCTGGGTGTTGCATCACATGTCTGAAATATTCTAATTTTCGTTTTTTAATTGTTTGATGATTTCCCTTGGCTTTCCCAGGCGGCTTATCACCTCCTCATTTCTGATCTTGTCAACCCAGCTTATACATAACAGCTGCCTGTAAATCCACATTTCAAATGCTTCTAGTCTCTTCAGGTGGCCTTCTGTCAGAGACCAACTCTCTACTCCATAGAGCAGGATAGAAAAAATATAGCATCTGACAAGCCTGATTTTCAGTCTTAGGCTTATGTCGTGTCTGCAAAAGACCTTTTTCATTTTGAAGAATGCTGTTCGGGCTTTTTCTATCCTTGTTTTTACTTCAGTGGTCATGTCCCAGCTTTCATTTAAATTAGAACCAAGGTGCGTGATCCTTTCAACTTATATTTTATAACATATTGAATTTTCATTTCCCCCCCGTCCTCCCATTATAGGAAGAGTGAATATATTTGTTTTACTTTCTAGATGGTAGCATTTGCTATAACATCTCAATAAAATTATCTCAAACAGATCTATCATTTCACTAACAATATTTTATACTGATTTTCTAATTTTAAAAAAAATCTAGAAAAATGAGGCTCTTTAACAAAAAGAGCCAAAAGTAATATCAGCTCATATAACAGTTTAACTTGGGTGTTGCAATATTATGAATGAATAAATAGCATTATTTCAGAATCCTTCCTGTGTGATTTATATTCCAAACTAAACCTAGCCTTTTGACCTCTGAAGAAACCTTTGCTCAATTGCTTTCAAGCAATTTTTCTCCTGAAATTTATGAATTCATCAGAAATTATATTATAATTGGGGCTAATTATTCATTATTCAGCTAACTAACTATCCTTGGATGATCTACAAAAGTAATCAGGCGTAGTATTTGAATGGGGGAACCACGTAAGAATTTAAATTACACTAAATTGGGAAACGAGTAAAAGAAGAAACCCAAACAACCCATTCTGATACTGTGTTTATATTGTCAACATGAACTGTGTTTGACCCAAAAGTTTATCCTTATTTCTGTTCCTGAGAAAGCTGCATATTACAAGAAATGATTGATTCATTTATACTTGTATGTGTAGGGTGAATCTGGAAGAAGGCAATGGCAAACCTCTTCTGATTAGTAACAACAAAATACAGTTTCTCTAGATCAGTAATTCTCAACCTTTTTAATGCCGCGACCCCCAACCGGTCGTAAGTCGAGGACTAAACTGGTCGTAAGTCAAGGACTAAACCAGTTGTAAGTCGAGGACTACCCAACTGATCGTAAGTCGAGGACTTTCTCTGCCCGGGAGCACCGCGCATGCGTGGTGCCACCACCTGCGCCGGCTGAGGCGTAGCTGGCAAGCAGCAGAGATGGAGCAGGCCGACCACCGGCTGGGCCACCATCTGGCCCAGCCCAAGGGAGGTAAGGCACCCGCCGGAAAAGGGGAAAAAAATGGCGGACAGCCTTGCTTGGCGACCCCCGTGAAATGGTCGATCAACCCCAAATGGGGTCGCGACCCATAGGTTGAGAACCGCTGCTCTAGATTCAAGAGGAGTGGGGCTCAACCTAACTTATATATGTATGTGTGTGTCTGTGTGTGTGTGTGTGTGTGTGTGATGGGAAAGAGAGGAAATCTTGTTATGCATGTTGCAATTTTTGCCAGCACTTCTGGGCTTTGTGTCTGATTGCATTTTGTGAAAAGCTAGTGTTTTCCAAGCCTTCCGGGATATTGAATTCCCCTAATTATCAGCCACATGCTCTGCTATTTGGGAACTATAGTTCAGCATACATGGGAGTTCAATAGATTGGGAAGACTGCTTTACCAATTCCTTGTTTTCTTTTGTTTTGCTGGAGGTAATAAAAGGTAGCCGAAAATGTCTCACTATTGTATAATCTGTATTTTGTCCTAGTAGAATATCCTCACAAGTTTCTCTTTTCTGTTGACAGTGCCTATTTATGTGCCATTCCTTATTGTGGGCTCTGTTTTTGTGGCATTCATTATTCTGGGATCCCTCGTAGCTGCTTGCTGTTGCCGGTGCCTGCGACCCAAGCAAGAACCACAACAGAGCCGGGCTCCTGGAGGGAATAGGATAATGGAGACAATTCCCATGATTCCAAGTGCCAGCACTTCCCGTGGATCCTCCTCACGTCAATCAAGCACAGCTGCCAGCTCCAGTTCAAGTGCCAACTCTGGTGCCAGGGCTGCCCCCACCAGATCACAAGCTAACTGCTGTTTACCAGAGGGGACCATGAATAATGTATATGTCAACATGCCAACTAATTTCTCAGTGCTGAACTGCCAACAGGCCACACAGATAGTGCCTCATCAAGGGCAGTATTTGCACCCCCAGTATGTGGGGTATGCTGTGCAACATGACTCTATGCCCATGGCCTCTGTCCCACCTTTCCTGGATAGCCTGCAAAGCGGGTACAGACCAGTTCAGTCGCCATATCCCCACAGTAATAGTGAACAGAAAATGTACCCTGCAGTGACTGTGTAGCTCTTCAGGAGGGAAGGAAGGAAGAAATCAAAACAGTCAACAGTGATGCATCAAGCAAAGGAGTAGTAACAACAAACTCTACAAAGCAACAATTTGTAAATAATTTTGGAAAACCTGTGCTTCAGACAGTATTTATTCCTGGTTTTCACTGGATACAGTAGCAAAAAGCTGTACGAAGGAACTAGAAATGGTATTTTTAGGTAATGCCTCCATTCCAGTGTATAATTTATAATGGCTAAGAATTACGCTGAAGGAGGCACTGATATTTCTATTACCAAACTTGCATAAATGATTAAATGCCCCTCAGGTACTTCCCATCAGCAGTATTTGCCTATTGAATAGAAGACATTTTGTAATTTGACAAAGACAATATTTTAGGAGTGTCTTGTTTTTAACCTTTTTGTCCTTGGTACAATGACTCTTCATATTGCTGTACTGACAATCATGCTTCACAGTAGTAGGTTAAATGGTGCAATGCTTGTTAATTACAGTCCTAGGAACTTATTGGTTAGCTCAGTGGTAAAATTGTAGTCATTCCACTGTAGGAAGTCCATATTCATATCCTGGTATCCATCTTCCTCCCCCCTTCTCTTGAGTTCTGCAGCAGTTGATTTGAGAGATCTTCTGCTGGAGAATCTGGAGAGCCATAAAAATGGGCAAATAAACTGATCTCATGTGGCAGCTTCATATGTTTTCTTTTCTCATAATGCTTATTTTCCAATGGACTTGAAGTTTTGATTTATAGACTGGGATTTTAAGGAAATAAACCAGCCATGCTCGTTTCAGAAACAAGGAAAATGGGATTTATTTCATAACCTCCTTTTCCAGATAGCAAGTCCTCATTACTCCATAAAAATTGCCTTTCAAAATGTTCTCACTAAGCCAGGGGTAGGCCCTACCCCTACACTAAGCAGTCAGCCACTGTGACAAACCTCCTCAGGAGCATGATTATGTCTGTGTAGTCCCTTGGATTATGGCCATGGTCAATGCAGAAATATTATTTATCTCAGGCATTTTCAGATCACAGTAAATTATTCCAAATAAAATACCCATGAAAGCCCTAATATCTGTTTTATTAATCTGTGAATTTCAGTGTTTGCTCACAAAGGCTACTGCATCCTTTGAAAACTGCATGTGGGAATGTCAGTAATATGAGATTTGTGGATAGTAGCCAATACTTCATCGAACATGTTCCTAACTCCTTTTATATTTGAATGAAATACAAAAGTCACATCTATATCAAGACTTGACATGGGCCTGAGAAAGGGGATTCCTATTTAATATGAGTAAAAAATAACCACATGCTTGGAAAATCCTATACAAGTTTCAACATGGAGTCCAAAGGAAGATTTAAATTAACAACCACAAGAAGAATTATAAATTAACAATAACATTATAAAAACATTACAATGAGACTGTGACAGTCCACAGACATGTAAACATATTTTGGATAGATTGGATAGTTCTTTATGGAAGTTAAAAAGTTTTAAATGGCATTAAATCAAAAAGTATATTGCCCTATACTAACTGATCTTTTACAATATCTCATCACCCTAGTGTTACAGTATATTTAATAATTTCCTATAGAGGTTTATTAGCAGTGACATTGCATTTGATTAATAAATTAGCTCTTAGCTTGAAAATATCTTTTTGGTCTGAATAGATCAATTTGGCTTAAAAATATGCGGTGCTTTGGAGCTAATTGGATTAGATTCACTATCTTCTCAGAGGTAGAATAAGTTTTTCTAGCTGAAACTAAAGTTGATGATCTTGGGCTGCAATCCTCTATATACAGAATTAGAAGTAACTCCAGTTGATATCAGTTGGGCTTACTTCTAAGTGCATAGAGCTGCACTTTCTCATCCTGAAATTCATTGCACATGTCCTGTAACTTAGGTGAAAATCAGGTGAATCTTTTGTTTACTTATTTGGAAAAAAAATAAGTTAAATTGAAAGTATTGTAGAAACTAATTTGCAACTATTTGGGAGAAATGCTTTTCATTGAGAAATTTATGAATGGGAGAAAGTTCATTTTATATTTGTTGATTTAGATTAAACATAAAGGCTTGAATTATGGAATCAAATTGTTTCTGAATGTCACAATAGTGGTATACAATAGAAGAATCGCATGTCTGAGAATAAATGGAACACTTAGTAAATGATTCAACACTAAGCAGAAAATAAAACTTTCCTCAAGGATGTGTGATATAGTAGGAGTGATGCACTTAAGAACTGTAGTAAGGCAAGAAAAGAGAAAGTAAAATGTATGAGTGATGAATGAATGTTATTGAATATGAAAGTGAGTGACCAGTATGAAAGTAGTATATTGAGGTGGTATGTACGTATAGTGAGAATGAATGAGGATCCAATTGCAGAAGGAACTACGAAATAAGAATGATTGGTTGAGACAAAGGCTAACACCTACAAAACTGTTTTATGTTTGAATTGATGAGATCCTCAGAAAAACATGAAGTATAAGGAACAAAAGGCAATGTATGAAGCAGCGTATGAATATGAAGCAAGCAAGGACGGTATGCAAACAGAAAAACCTGGGGGAATTAAATGAATAGTATTGGTATAAGCTAGTTTTCATTATGTTTTTTTTAATGTAATTCTTTTAATCTCTTTGATTTATTAGGTCTTTTCTGTGCTCTGCATAACTTTGCTAACCCTGAAAGGGAAAAACATAATGTGTATTTATGTATATACAGGGAAATGCTTTGAGCTGTAATAAAAATGATTTGTGATGTGGTGTTTTTTACGTCATGTAAAATAAGTAAAATATTGTTAATGTTCAGTTTAATTTTTAAAATTTCTTAAAGAGCATTTGAGTGATTCTTATAAGTGAAAAAAATCTTTTGTTTCATAATAAATATTTTATGGTGTGAATTTTATTTCCTTGTTGTTTGTTGCTACCCATTTTTCAAACCCTAACTCTTTGGTGCCATCAAGTGCTTATATGGAGTTTTGCAGGCCAGTAAGAAACTGCTGCTGGAGTATTCAAGAATGGAGAACCTAGAGACCATATAACTCAACAATTTTGGAAGATGCAAAGCAAAACATAAATTACAGACTGAGATTTCTCTGGAAAAATAAATGCTTTTTCTCAAAGCTCATTTGTCAAGGTGTTCAAGCATATGTATATGCATTTAAGTTGAAGAAGCATCCAGTTAAGACCTAATTAATACGGTGCTAGTTTCCTTGCTGAATTAATATATAAACTTTGTTTCTCATGGAAAGCTGCTATGCTGTAGCTCCCCACTGTATCCAAATCATTTATGTTGTTCCATGTTATAGCCTGCAGCTAAAACTGCTAAAACTATTTGTATCAATTCTTTAGTTGCCAGGCTAAAGAAGCTGTCTTATCATTTCCCCAAACTGACAAACATATAGCAGAACTTTTATATGCTGAAAGTGTAATTCTGCTATCCCAAACATAAAATGGTCTAGAAAAGGTATTGCAAGCTTTGTCTGAATATTACAATGCAAAAGCCCTAGAAATTAAGTATAATAAAGCTACGTTTTGGTCACCATGATGTAAAAAAGATGTTGAGACTCTAGAAAGAGTACAGAGAAGAGCAACAAAGATGATTAGGGGATTGGAGGCTAAAGCATATAAGGAACGGCTGCTGGAATTGGGTATGTCTAGTTTAATGAAGAGAAGGACAAGGGGGGACATGATAGCAGTGTTCCAATATCTCGGGCTGCCACAAAGAAGAGGGAGTCAAGCTATTCTCCAAAGCGCCTGAAGGCAGGACAAGAAGCAACAGGTGGAAATTAATCAAGGAGAGAAGCAACCTAGAACTAAGGAGAAACTTCCTGACAGTTAGAACAATTAACCAGTGGAACAACCTGTCTCCAGAAGCAGTGAATGCGCCAACACTGGACGTTTTTAAGAAGAAACTGGAAAGCCATTTATCCGAAATGGTATAGGGTTTCCTGCCTGAGCAGGGGGTTGGACTAGATGACCTCCAACATGGTTTCCAATTTTATTATTATTATTAAAGTGCTGGTGTTTGCCTATGTAAAATGTCTATGGAATACCTTGTCCTCAAAGCCCGAAGGATATACTACAGACTTTTTATGCTAAAGAAACATTGTATATTCTTGGTGCACTTTAAATGCACTTGTTAGGCCTAGTTTGGGCAAAATTATTATTTGGTTCCCAGATAGGTCCATATAACAATTTTGCCTCCTTGGAAAGAACTCAGACCTCTAAGTTCATCAGAATTTGATTCCAAGTCCCATGTTGCATTTTAAATGTGAACTGAGGCTGGCATCAGTAAAATCAAAACTAGTGCCTGGATACACATTTTTGTATATTGGACTAAACTGTTATTTTCTTCCACAGGTCTCATTCCTTGCTTCCTTTCTGATAATTTTGCCTCCTTTTTGGGCCAAGGCACTACATAAAAAAACTGGAACTCTTGGTTTTTCTTTAATTTAAATGCTTGTGCTAGACTGTATGAGTGTACAGTAGAAGCAATCAAGCAAAGCCTTAAGTAGACCTGATGTCATCCCTAGTTATATATTTCTGAATAGTTTTCACACACCTTTTAGGCTTGCCAAATATCTAAAGAAATTACTGTCCCCAGACTAAAGAAGGCACTAACTTGAGCACAGTTCAACAGGTTTTAGCAGTTTAGAGAGATGATAACAAGGGGATTCCATTCAAATTCAGACAAAATCCACCAATGTCCATGCAGAAAAGGAATGATGCATTCCACCCAACCTCTCTTACTATATTTCTTATTTTCTGCAGACCCTCATTGTCAATTGTTAACTCACATTTAACTAAATGCCCTACTCATTTTGAACAGTTTTATTTAAATTGTTACTTTCAGGCTCGGATGACTATTTCTTTAAATGTGGTCAAATTCTGTCATGGAATAGGTAAGATGCATAGTAATTTTATTGATATGGTTACCTAGTTAGTTAATTAATATTAATTTTATGTATAGCCACAATTAAGAATCTCTCCCCCAGGTCAGAAGGCTAATTTATGGAAAGCTTCTTTGGAACAACCAGATCAGAGTTTCTGAGGTGAAATGGAATATTCTGGAATTATCTGGAATGTTTTATGCCTTGTAGTGTAGATTCATTGCATGTCTAGGTGCATTGAAATTGGACATACAGCTATCAGTGATCTACTTATCCCTCTTTAGTCTGCTTGTTAATACATGTAGAATCTAAAAATGTGAAATCAAGTTTCCTTCAGTATAAGCTTTGCTCCTGGTGACTTCATGGAGATGTCCATACATGGCTATTTTTCTCAGTCTTCGCATCTTTAAAATGCTGAGCATGCTGGCTGGGAAATTGTAGGAGTTGAAATCCACACATCATAAAGTTGCTGAAATTGAGAAACACTGACATGGGGTGAAGCTTTGCTTTGTTTTCTTGGCAGCAAGATGGAAAGTATTTGCCATCTCCTTAAATTTCCAAATCAACCTACAGCATTGATAATCCTTAGAGGTCTCCCATTCAAGTACTAACAAGTTGGATCATCCTTAGCTTCCAGCCTCAGATTGGGATGGGTGGGTGGGATATTTGGGTGCAAATTTGTTTGAACATAGTAGAAGTGCTGTTTGCCTCTAGGATCAGTTCAACATGAAGCCCAGTTCAGCATTCTCCAACAGAGGGTAGGAACTATTATTTCTACCTTCATTAGAATACAATATAATGTAAACCATAATCTCTTTGTGGAATCTGCCCAATGGTGGGATTCAGCCGGTTCACACCAGTTCGGCAGAGCCGGTAGCTAATGTTTTGTTGCCCAGGCCCAGAATGGACTTCCGGAAGCAGCATCCACACAAAGAATTGGTTGTTCACATATTTGAATCCCACCACTGAATCCACCTGTTAGGGCTAAGTGTTATTCTTATTTCCCCCAAGTATGGTGAATACAAACTGCAGCTTTATGTGTGAAATAAGACAAAAATAACCTCTCTTTTGGGTGGCAACATGTATTGCCAATAAGAGTTGCACCAAGAAATAAGAACTTAAACTGAACTTAAACACGGGTAAGAGGCACTATTAAGGCTTACCCTATGGTGGTAAGGACACAATAGGCAACAATACTTCTACTCCCTTACTGCGTCCATAGATTGCCACCCAGTGGCCTAGTTTCAGCTGACCCATGCCCTTTGCAGCAAAGGGAATCAAGAAGGTCACCTTCAAGGCCAGGCAGAAGCTTAGAGCATCTGCTGAAAAATTATGTCAATTAATTCCCAGTTAAAACCCAGCCTTAGGAAGGTACCAATATGAGTTGGCGATCAGAAGGCAAGAGCAGCGTTCACAGGTATGGCCATGTGTTTGATCTTGCCAGCGCTGAGGCCATATCCCGAGATGGTACCAAGGATGGCCAATTGCTCAAGGAAGCCTGGCTATCCGACGAGAATTCAATCAATCGTTATATAGACTTCTTACCTGCTTATCAAACACTTAGGGAGTGGGAGGGACAGCGCCGTGACTCACAATGAATGCAACCAGCTCGCTCTTTGCAGGATCAAAACGGTGTGGCTGTAGGTGAAATAATCGCAACCCCCAGGGAGGACAACGAGTCTGTAGCTCGCTCTGAATTGAATTCTGAGACGGACACTCAGGCTCCACTAGAAGAGAGGGGGGAGGGGGGCAAAGAGCTAAAGCAACTGGATAACCAGCCTTGGGGCATTTGCACGCATGCCAGGAGAGCAACTGCGAGCGGGGGAGCAGCTTTTCAACCCACTAACATGCTGACAGGTACGGGACGATTAAAAACATTACGGCTGATTGAAGCAAGCAGACTGGTGACTTGTTCAAAGAGCAAGGCACAGGAGCAGCGGGCTATTTAAGTAAACTCCTGGATCCTTTATTTTTACTCTGACGACGTCAACAGTTTGGCCGATGAAAGTTAAGTGGTTTGTACATTAAACAGTCTTCTTTAGACCTTCATCCTGGTGTTTGATTCTTTCTTTGTTTTTCTAACATGCACACACCCAGGATTCATATTTTTAATGTGATTATATATATATATATATATATATATATATATATATATATATATACATACATACACATATATATATGTAGGTCTTTGGTGACGTTTCGACGAAGTCCCATTCGCCATCTTCAGGCTGGTGTTTTCAGCTTCGTGCTTCGAGCAGCAATGTGTGGTCTTAGCTGTTTCTTCCTTTTAACTGCCAGTGGGGGTATGAACTGATTGGGTGGGAGCTTGGCTGTGTTCTGATTGTGTGGAGGTGTGTTCTGATTGGTTAGGGGCTTGGCTGTGCTCTGATTGGCTGGGGGGTTGGCTGTGCTCTGATTGGCTGGGGGGTTGGCTGTGCTCTGATTGGCTGGGGGAGTGTTATGTTTGGTTGTGCTCAGGTTAGTCTGAGTTGCAGAGGGGTTTAAGATTTTAAACCTTGCTATTTTTTGGCTTCGCGTTCGTGGTCATGCCTCCTCTTCATGGAGGGTGTCCGTTTGCTTCATGTATGGATTCGAGGGGTTTAAAGTGGCTAATGATGCAGCTGTGGTCTGGCTTCGGGTTTGTGGTCATGCCTCATCATCGGTGTGGCTTTGGGTTTGTTTTTTGCATGGATGTGTGGTGGTGACATCCTGTGTGGTTTTTGTGAGTGTGGGTCTGGTATCATTTTTTGTGTTAGGGAGTCGTTTGTCAATAAGGGCGGGTTTCCAAATGGCTGGTAGGCGGGAGGTATCATCTCGCTTGTTCATGCTGTGTGGGCGTTTTTCTATCTCGATGGCTTCTCTGATTATTCTGTTATTAAAATGTTCACTTTTGGCAATGGTTCTGGTATTTTTAAAGTCAATTTCATGTCCTGTGGCTTTAAGGTGTTGGACCAGGGAAGATGTTGGTTCCTCTTTTTTGACTGAGTTCTTATGTTCTTCAATGCGTGCACTTATTCTTCTGTTGGTTTGTCCGATGTATGTGGTGGGACAAGTGGTGCATGGGATTTTGTATACTCCTTGATTTTCTAATTCAATTTTATCTTTGGGGTTTCTAAGGATGGTGGATATTTTTCTGTTTGTGCAGAATGCTGTTTTGATGTTGTGTTTATGGAGGATCTTACTGATTCTGTCTGTGGTGCCTTTTATGTATGGGAGGAGGGCTTTGTCGTTTTCTTGTTCAGTGGGGTTTCATCCCCACTGAAACCATTATATGTGGAGTTGAAACCAGCCTGACCAAAATCAACCCCCACGACGCTAACAGAATCAGACTCGAAATAACCAACATCCTCTGCACCAGCAAGCCACCCAAAAGCAACTTACCCAAAGAGGAACAGACAGCACTACGTAACCTGAAAGAAGACACCAGCATAATAATCCTACCAGCAGACAAGGGCAACGCCACGGTGGTTATGAACACATCTGACTACCAAACCAAATTAACCAACCTACTCCAAGACTCCACATACAAAACCCTAAATACAGATTCCACCACCTACCTGGAAAAAACCACCAGATCCAAAATAAAAGCCACCCCCATTAGTGAAGAGATCCAGCAAAGAATCGTTCCCAGAGAGACATCATCCAGATGCCCCAAACTCTATGGTCTCCCCAAGATACACAAAGAAGGAACCCCACTCAGACCTATAGTCAGCTCCATAGGCTCACCTCTACAAAACCTAGCCAAATTTCTCGCCAAACAACTACAGCCCTATGCAGAATCCATCACTTCACACGTAAAAAACTCATTCCAGTTTATAGAGATCATAAAGAAACAAAACTTACAGCCAAGCGACCTACTAGTGAGCTTCGATGTCATATCCCTCTTCACCCAAGTGCCTATCAAAGAAGCCTTGACAGCTATTCAAAACAAATATAACCCCCCCAAACACATCTTAGATCTGACCAACCACTGCCTATCCAGCCATTTGGAAACCCGCCCTTATTGACAAACGACTCTCTAACACAAAAAATGATACCAGACCCACACTCACAAAAACCACACAGGATGTCACCACTACACATCCACGCAAAAAACAAACCCAAAGCCACACCGATGATGAGGCACGACCACAAACCAGAAGCCAGACCACAGCTGCATCATTAGCCACTTTAAACCCCTCCAATCCATACATGAAGCAAACTGACACCCTCCATGAAGAGGAGGCACGACCACGAACGCGAAGCCAAAAAATAGCAAGGCAGCCCAAAATCTTAAACCCCTCTGCAACTCAGACTAACCTGAGCACAACCAAACAGAACACTCCCCCAGCCAATCAGAGCACAGCCAACCCCCCAGCCAATCAGAGCACAGCCAAGCCCCTAACCAATCAGAACACACCTCCACCCAATCAGAACACAGCCAAGCTCCCACCCAATCAGTTCATACCCCCACTGGCAGTTAAAAGGAAGAAACAGCTAAGACCACACATTGCTGCTCGAAGCACGAAGCTGAAAACACCAGCCTGAAGATGACGAATGGGACTTCGTCGAAACGTCGCCAAGACACTTCCAATTTTACGCGGGAGAAAACCCGAACAACCAAAGACCTACATACAAACACCCGCGAAAACCTCAGAAAACAAATATATATATATATATATATATATATATATATATATATATATATATATATATATATATATACACACATATATATATATACTATATAATCCTTTACTTACAACAGTTCGCTTAGTGACCATTCAAAGTTATGACCACACTGAAAAGTGACATGATCATTTTTCACAGTTACGACCTTTGCAGCATCCCCATGATCACATGATCAAAATTCAGATGCTTGGCAACTGGTTCATGTTTATGACCATTGCTGTGTCCCAGCAGTCATGGGATCAGCTTTTGAGACCTTCTGACAGACAAAGTCAACGGGGAAGCCTGATTCACTTAAGCACCAGGCTACTAGCTTATCAACTACAATGATTCACTTAACAGCTGAGGCAAGAAAGGTCATAAAATGAGGCAATACTCACTTAACAAATGTCTCAACAACTTAAATTTTGGGCTCAATTGTGGTCATAAGCTAAGGACTATCTATATACATACTGTATATACATACACCCGCAGAAATATATTTTAATAATTATATAAAATAACTATATGTAAAGAATTGTAACTATTATTAAAATGATTTAGTATACCTTTTCCCCTTTCTCCTTTGTTGCATTTTAACTGCTTTTTATGTGTATGTTTTTTCTTTGACAATATATGCATGTTTATCTTTCTGTTTTATCCCATTTCTTTTTTGTCGTTATTTCAAAAGCAATCAAAGATCTACATCTACATGAAATCGTTGGGGTAAATCATCATTGCTATCAGGTGATGTACCAACTTAAAGTTTCCAAGATTGAGAAACACTGATCTAGTCCATACTGAGCAGTGGAGATCTACATTTGTCTCCCTGTCCCGTTTTATGAATCTTATAGCCCACTCCAAAATCATGCCATCAAAATCTTGCCACAAACCACTGAATGAAAAGAACACAATGATCTCCTTTTTTTGTTTTTATTTATTTAAAATAAACACTTTAAATAGTTTTTCCTAAGACGACAAATATGGTTAGTGGTTCCAGAATTTCAGGGACATTCTACACAATGGGAGCTGTGTCCATAAGGCTAGCTCCATAACAGAGTTCAAACCTCAGAAGCCATCACATCCACCTTTTTTCTATTGTAAGGCATCAGGATCTTAAGCAAGTTGATTGTAAGGAATTTATAGGAAATAGAAGACAGATAACATTTTTTGTTTGACCCATTGTTCATTGTCTCTTGGGCTATTCTAAACAATTTCTCCCTTTTCCACAATATTTACCCTGCATATATGCCTGCCTTTAGCCGTAGTTCAACACTCCCATTGAGATTTAATCTGCTGTTTGTATAAACAGACTGCTGCTTAGTTAATTCCATTTCACATTTCCTCCACAATCTGTACACAGTGTATACAGCTGTATACAGTATCCTGAACTTAACATCATCAAGCTTTGACAGATTTGTTTTCTTGCTTATTCCATGACACCGTATGTAAACCTTGTCTCAGAATTGGAAATACCCAAGTCATATACTTTTCTTCCCAGGAGACTACTTCCATCCATGAAAATATGAGATATATATATCTGACAGCTCTATAAAACTCATTATTCTTTCTTGAATATTTGGCTCTTGGGAAAGCTGTATGTACCCAAATATTTTTTTTTTCTTTCTTATGGTTACAGGTAAATCCTTTAGAAACATTTTTTTAGAATGGCAAGTATAATTCCAAATCCGCTCTCCAGCAAAATTCTGCCCTGGAGAGATTCTACTCTCAACAGCTGTATTTAAAATGTTCATTTTAAATAGCTTTATGTTGTTCCTCTTATGCTTCAATTGTGTTGGTGGTTTGCTTCCTTTAGGAGGCTTCTTCTGGGCATATTGATTTGACCCTTGTTTTATTTATTTTTCCCCACTTGCTGTAAGTATATCTTTTTGTAACAAAGGTACCTGATAATGTAATTGAACTAAATGTCTTTCTTCTATAATTTAGGGCTGGTTGTTGGCTTGTTTTTGAAAGCTAAACTGCTTTCAAGTGATCAGTGTTTTGATGGGAGTGCATAAGAAAATATTAGGATTGTAGACTAGTCTGAACTATGAGGAAAAAATGCAACCCATGTCCATAGTTGTGACTAGAAAATTACATAGCATACTGCCAAGTCATCAGGAGCTGAATTCAACCCAGACTTTATCTTTAGCCCTTCTGTGAATACAGAAATTTCTTATTTGCCTGAGCAGAGATATTTATGAGTTATTTTAGCTTAAGTTAATACATGTAGCACTTGGCACAGTTTTTGGTTCTATATTATGTTTATGGAATTATTATTTTTCTACTATAACCATGCAAATAAAACTTGGGAGCAGGAGAGTGATTGTGGGAACTATTTCCTATTTAATATTTTATGACAGAAAAAAACAATAAAGTATATTCTGAGAAACATTTTAATGGAGAAAAATTAAGAAAGAAGAAGGAAAAGAGAGGAAAAAGAAAACACACATGGATACTTCTACCAACCAATCATTCAGCAGATTTTTAAATACCTATTTAAATGTCACCTGATGAAACAATATTGATTAGTCTTTGTTTTGATAAGGTGTCAAATGATACATGGAAATTGAGCATATATCTATAAATCAAGATGGTAAATCCAGAATTACTTTGTCTTTCTAGAGATAAATAATTGTCATCTTTTTTTCTACTCTTTCCATGCATGGGAGATTAAAGAAAGCCAGACCACAGCAGAATTGCTTATGTAAGACAATTCCAATCTCTGACCGATTCTATATTCTATCTGATTGAGAACTAATTATTGTGTAATTGTAAGCTAGCCATTAATCTAGATTTTGTTGACATCTGTAGGTAAGCTAATCAATATTCTGAATCATGACCTTTTCTATGATTGGTAAACCAAATTTGCCACCATGAGTAGCAAACAAACCAATTTACTCCAATATAAGGTTAGCAGCTATATGACCCTTTTAAAAGTTGATTTGTGTGCTACTTTTTTATTCAAGAAAGCACTCAGAATGGCTCGTAATATAAAACAATACAAACAGTGAGAAATACAAAGTATAATAAATGACAAATTGCTGATATATTGCCATTGATCTATATCTAATGAATAGTTCTTCATTAGAGGTTTCTGTTGATAATGGATACCTAAAATGCTTGTTTCTGTGGTAGGATTGAATATTTCCTGGAATAGCAAGGTGTTATTTATACCCACAGTAAATAACTATCTATGGGAGATTCTGCATTTGGATGGTAAAAACACACCAATATTTTCTCAATTTATCCTTTTAATCCAGAAAGTCTCCTACACCAAGGGTTCCCAACCCCCTGTCTGTGGACTGGCACTGGGCCGTGGCATGCCAGAAACTGATCCATGCAAACAAGCGAAGCCCCATCTGTGGGATGCAGTCAGCATATGAAACTACACCCCCTCCAGTCCGTGGAAAAAATTCTCTCCATGGAACTGATCCTTGGTGCCCAAAAGGTCGGGGACCGCTGTCCTACGCTCTGGGAACTAATCCTTCTTATGTTGTTAGTTCAAATTACCCAAGGTTACAAATTTGTCAGTATTCTCATGTTCATTAGACCTTCCTTCAGTCTAGAAGACTTGTAAATATTTTGTTCTGACAGTACAAGGCACTGATGGCAGCAAGGGACAGAGAGGCATATGTCTGTTTCTTCACAGGCAGTCTTCAGGAACAGAGAAGTCAAGGCCCCAAATGACTACTCCTTCCCCAATTGGCAAATTTCCTAAGCTTCACTGTCTCAATCAAGACCTAGCAACCTTAGTCAACTTAGCCAATGATGAGGGATGCTAAGGGTTTGCTTATTTGGTAAAAGGGGGAGGGAACTGGATCTACCTTACAAATACAAACTAGAGG
The DNA here is from genome assembly GCF_016545835.1 of Crotalus tigris. NCBI lineage: Eukaryota > Metazoa > Chordata > Lepidosauria > Squamata > Viperidae > Crotalus > Crotalus tigris. The sequence continues at coordinate 760,266 of NW_024096483.1, forward strand.
CACTGAAACAGTTCAGAAAGTATTGGAAAACTACATGAATTTCATAAGTAGTCCTTTTACACATTAGCAGTCCTTTCTAGCTTTCCTTTGTACCTTCTAGTTCAGATTTTCTCAGCTTTCCTGACCCAGCAAAGAGGTTTTTATTAGTCACTTTCTTGGTACAGACCAGTTCTGTCTTCAAATACTAAGACTGTTTTTGTTGTAAGTTCTGAGAGAAGCATAACAAAGGTGCATTTTATAACCTCTGTGTTTTTTTTATGCATTTCTTAATACAGTGCACAAGATCACTCAAGCAAAGAAAGTATACAAAGTAATTCTTGAATAAGATCCTTTAATTGAACCAGGCATCGTGTACTGGCTAAGAAGTTGGAGTCTTGAACTGATGAATTTTTAAGGGTCCATTGTTTGGTTTGTCATCAGTTTTGTACCTTTGGGGAAAATGAGAATGCCACTGAAATAAAATTCTTGTTCTAATATGCATTATTATATTTAGTTCTTATAAAATCAGGATAGGGAATGGCTTAAAAATGGGCTGAAGGTATAAAACACTATTTTTTTTTCTCAATCTAAGCAGATCATGTATGGATGTAAAAGTATAAATGGTAAATGAGTCCCATGACATCTTTCCTAGACATTTAATTTAGTAGTGAAAAGTCAGAATTTAAATATAAGATTTTAAAAGGGGGCATGAAGGTTTTCATTGTTGGTTCTTCAGGAAAAATGTGAACATTCCTTATCTTGATCAGTTACATCCCGATAGTAGTCTTTACACTCAAACAGAATGGTATTAATGTTTTCCAGCTAACACAATACATTCATCTGTTTGAAAGTCTTCTCTCCCTCCCTGTTATGTCCCGAGCCTTGCAAACGGGCTCGGGGCATTTGCAGGCAGTCCCGGGCAGGTGCAAGCTGCCCGGGACCAGACAGGCTGTCGCCAGCGCCTGTGCGCATGCGCGGGTGCTGGCGCGGGAAAAGTAACACATTGACCCGGGAATTGCCTATATAAGAGGCTGGGAGCTTTTGGGCGTTGCTGAAGCCTTCACCTGTAAGCTGAACACAGAATAAAAGAAAACCTGAGAACTACAACTGCTTCTCGTGTCTGCTTTTCGCCAAGGACTCAACACTGGCGACGAGGATGGGATGCCTTACATCGCCTGGAAAGGAAGAGGTGTAAGCTTACCCAAGTGAGTCCTGAGCGGCAGAACGGCGTTGACTCGGCAGCTACCCGCCAATCCAGTGCGCATTCAGGGGTAGGCTGGCTGATAGACCCGTCTCCTGAAAATGGCAAAAGTTGGAAGGCTTTCGGAATTCGACGTCTCACATCCAGAGCGGTGGGAGTCCTACGTAGCCAGGGTGGAAAATTACCTCAAGGTAAACCAAGTGAGGGAAGATAGCTTGAAGGCTGCCACCCTGCTTTGTGTCTGCAGTCAAGACGCCTTCGAAATCGCAGAGAACCTTGCAGCACCTGTCCCATTAGAGTCTGTCAGCTACGCAGATCTAAAGAAGCTATTGAAGGAGCACTTCCAGCCCAAGATGTCCGTCATCGCATGGCGCCACACCTTCGAGCAGAGGGATCAATGATCCGGAGAGTCGGCCAAAGAATACATCGCCGCATTGAGGAAGGCCGCCAAGCACTGCGAGTTCAAGGACCTCGAAGAACGACTGAGGGACCGATTCGTGTGCGGCTTAAGGCATCGAGATCTACAACAGAGGCTTTTCGCCCAAAGAAGACTTGTCCTTCCAAGATGCCTTAAGAGAGGTCACCGCAGAAGAAGCAGCAGGCGGCGCCGTCAAAAACATGCGGCCGATCAGGAACAGTCCAGATGTTGCATCCGTGCACCAAGAGGACGTCCAAGGGAACTCCGAGGAGGATCCGGACGAGGAAGTCGACCGTCTCCACCCCACAAAGGAAGGGAATCAGAGAGGAAGCTCTGCAGCTCCCCTCAAGTGCATCGGCTGTGGAGGTCGCCACAGGAGAACCGACTGCAAGTTCCGCTCCGCTATCTGCCGAGCGTGCGGGAAACAAGGACATATTGCAGCTGTGTGTCTGGGCCGACGAAAGGTACAACCTCAGGAAGAACTGCGCCTGAAAGGTACCAGGGTCCCCAGCCAGAATAGGGTAGGTTTTTGCGCTTCGCGAAGAAGCATCTTCAGGACAGGCACACACAAGTCCATCAAGAAAAAGCTGTCACTCAAGATGAAGCTACAAGGGGTTCCATTAACTATGGAACTAGACACGGGGTCTGCCCTTTCAATCATATCCTTACATACATTTAGGAAGATTTGTTCCGGCAGTGGAACTCAGGCTAAATTAAGGCCTTCTGACATTGTGTTAACAGACTTTCAAAATTCGAGAGTGTGTGTTAAGGGGGAGGCCACCCTTAACGTACAGTATAAGAATTTTGAAGGTCCACTAGACCTATTAGTAGTAGGGGGTGAACGAACGAGTCTCATAGGACTCGATTGGTTTGAAGCCTTGGGGATACACGTCACGGGGCTCAACAGCTTACAAACACTCGACCTACAGGAAGTCTGCAAAGAATTTGCAGATGTCTTCAGCCCCCAGCTGGGCACATTCAAGGGACCCCCTGTGTCCTTAAAACTAGACCCCACTGTCACTCCCATTAGAATTAAAGCAAGAAGGGTCCCTTTTGCTTTAAAGAGTAAAATTGACACTGAGTTAGACAAACTGATCCAACAGGAAATCCTAGAACCTGTTGATTCCAGCCCTTGGGAGACCCCCATTGTCACGCCTCTAAAGGCAAATGGGGACATTCGCATTTGTGCTGACTACAAATGCATTCTTAATAAGGCATTGCAGCAACATGCCTATCTGTTCCTGTGGTCAGTCATATTCTGGCCTCCCTCAAGGGGGGGGGCGCGTTTTTGCAAAGCTTGACCTAGCTCAAGCGTATCAACAGCTGCCTGTTGATGATGCTGCTGCTATAGCTCAGACTATTGTGACCCACAGGGGAGCCTTTAAGGTAAAAAGGCTACAGTTTGGAGTGAATGTCGCTCCTGGGATTTTCCAAAGCATAATGGAAAACACACTACGGGGATACCGGGGGTTTGCCCCTACTTTGATGATGTCTTAATTGCAGGAGACTCCACACACATTCTAGCTGAAAGGCTAAGGGCTGTTCTGTTAAGGTTCAGGAAAACAGGCCTCAAGCTCAAAAAAGACAAATGCAAAATTGGGGTGCCTTCTACTGAATTTCTGGGATTCAAAATTGATGCTGCTGGGATTCACCCTGCTGAATCCAAACTAACTGCCATTTTAGAAGCACCTAGGCCAAAGTCTAAGGCCGAACTTCAGGCCTTTCTGGGCCTCCTGAATTTCTACAATTCCTTTCTTCCACATAAAGCTAGTGTAGCTGAGCCTCTTCACAGGCTATTAGACAAACAAGCAGTGTGGCAATGGTCACAAACACATGAGGCTAGTTTCAATGAGGTCAAGGCCTTACTCACTTCTAACAGTGTACTTGCACACTTCAATGAGTCCCTTCCTGTGTGCATCGCTTGTGATGCTTCCCCTTACGGGGTAGGAGCCGTCCTGAGCCACCTCAGGTCTGATGGAACTCAGGTTCCTGTTGCATATTACTCCAGAACACTGTCTTCTGCTGAGCGCAACTACGCTCAGATAGACAGGGAGGCTCTGGCTGTTGTTGCTGGAATTAAAAAATTCCATGATTTCTTGTATGGCAGGCATTTCACGGTCTTCACTGACCATAAGCCTCTGCTGGGACTGTTTACCACACGTAAACAAACTCCCCAAATCATTTCCCCTAGAATGCTTAGGTGGTCTATTTTTCTGTCTGCATATGATTTTTCCTTACTCCACAAGCCTGGGAAAGAAATGGGCCATGCTGATGGCCTCAGTAGATTGCCCCTGCCAGTAGTAGAAGCTGACCCTGCGCCAGCTGTCAACATTCTATCCATCCAAGCCTTGCCCGAGTCCCCTCTGAATGCCAGGGATGTCGCCGCTGAAACAGGCACAGATCACACACTTTCATGTGTCCTTTCTTGGGTTTTGTCTGGATGGCCTGAGCACTGCCCTAGTCCTGAGTTTCAGAGTTTCTGGTCCAAAAGGAACGAGTTGTCCACTTCTCAGGGTTGTCTGCTTTGGGGAAACAGAGTTGTCATTCCCACCTCAATGAGGACTAGGATCTTAGAGTCCCTCCACGAGGGTCATCCTGGCATTGTTCGCATGAAGGCCCTTGCGCGCAGCCACTTGTGGTGGCCTGGTTTAGATAAGGACATTGAGGCTAAGATGCATGCATGCCACCTGTGCCAGCGCTCTCGCCCAGAGATGCCCCAAGCTCCTGTGCATAGATGGGAGGATACACAGTCCCCATGGTCTAGGGTGCACATTGACTACGCTGGGCCCTTTCAGGGCCAGTTCTTCTTGGTCCTCGTTGACAGTCATTCAAAATGGCTTGAGGTTGTACCTGTCTCATCCACCACCACTGCAAAGACTATTCAGGTACTGAGGGGGATTTTTGCTGCACACGGGCTCCCAGATGTCATCGTGTCTGACAACGGCCCTCAATTTACTTCCTCCGAATTCCAAGCTTTCTTACAGGCTAACATGATTCGTCATGCCACGTCTGCACCCTTCCACCTGTCCACCAACGGTATGGCTGAACGCATGGTCCGCATCACAAAGGACGCCTTGAAAAGACTCACCTATGGGGACTGGCATCACAGGTTGGCTGACTTTCTCCTTTCTTACCGCACCACACCGTCCACTTCTACAGGGAGAAGCCCAGCTGAACTTCGCTGGGGGCGCAAACTTACTACGAAGCTTGACCGGTTGCATCCGGACAGACTGCCTTCATCTACCTCACATCCTAGGGCACCTAGACAACTACTTGTGGGTGCCCCGGTTTGGACTCGCAATTACGGGCCTGGTCATACATGGGTCCCCGCTTCTATTACCAGGGTCACAGGTCCTCTCTCCTACGAGGTAGCCCTGGACAACGGTCGTGTCCTGCGTCGGCACATCGACCAACTCCGCCCTAGGCGGGATCTTTCAGATGAGACTCCTGGGTCTTTTCCAGGGGGGGAGGGGGACCCTTTAGAGCAAAGGGAGGGGCACGAGCTGCTGCCCATCTCCAATGATGGAGCCACAAACGGCCCATTCCAAGATTCCGCGAGTGCCCCAAACAGGAATTCTAAGAGCCTATCCAACTACCAGGCATTCACGCCTACTCCAGCCAAGGAGTCACCCCGGGGGTACAATCACTATTCACCTGCACAGCACAGTACTCCAGTCAGGGAGCATCCCAATAAATCATACCCCGCAAGAGAGCTGGCACATAATCCCCAGAGTTGGCCTGACCTTACCCCAAGTCCTACAGGGGGTCAAACATACAGGGAGGTGGTCGAGGAACCAAGTCCCGACCGCAACACCTCTAGCCCAAATCAGGGAGTAACTGAGTTTTGGGAAGGTACAGAAACCCACACGAGCCCGGATACAGAACGGGGTTTAGGAAATGGACAGCCTCCTGACAGGTCTTGGACGGACCTAGGAGGTTCTACAGAGACGCCCAGCAGTGGCTATCACTTCAAGGGGCCCGAGGGCCTACAGCTAGGCAGGTCAACCAGGTCACAAAGTGACAGAAGCCCTGGCCTGACGAGCCCGGTGGGCGAGCGAGCAGGCCAGGCATTGGGGCACAGTCCTTGGAAGGCACCAAGGCATGATAAGGGGAACAGGCTCTTGTCACCCCTCAGTCAGGGAACACCTGTCAGAAACCCAGAGCTGAGAAGGTCACAGAGAGCAAGGAAATCTCCTAAATACTTAGAGGATTACATAACATTGCTGGCCAAACAAAAGCCAGTAAACAGTAGAAGCACTGGGGAGTAGAACATTGCATCAAGAAATAATTGTATGTTGGTAGTAGTCTTAGCCCGGGGGAAAGGGGTGTTATGTCCCGAGCCTTGCAAACGGGCTCGGGGCATTTGCAGGCAGTCCCGGGCAGGTGCAAGCTGCCCGGGACCAGACAGGCTGTCGCCAGCGCCTGTGCGCATGCGCGGGTGCTGGCACGGGAAAAGTAACACATTGACCCGGGAATTGCCTATATAAGAGGCTGGGAGCTTTTGGGCGTTGCTGAAGCCTTCACCTGTAAGCTGAACACAGAATAAAAGAAAACCTGAGAACTACAACTGCTTCTTGTGTCTGCTTTTCGCCAAGGACTCAACACTCCCCAATTAACAGAGAGGGTCTCCCACCCCTCTTCTCTCCCTCCCATTGTAATTCCAATCTCTCTCTCTCTTTAAAGAGAAGTTAAGCTGCTTCTTCCTCCTCATAAAAGACTTGAAGGCAGCTGCTGTTATCCATGCTGAGCAACATAAGGAAGAACAGTTAGCACAACTGCTTTGTTCAAGACTAATGAACTGTTTTCATTCTTCTGACAGGGACAGCAGCAGCAGCAGCAGCCCAGCCCACCCAGCCCAGTTACAAATCATTTCCAACCCTTGCTTGGAATCAGAGGCTGGCAGTCAGCAGCATTCCACACAGCTCATGGGTGTTATGTATGTCTTGCAAAAAAAGATTTTTTAATTAAAACAGGGGGTACATGTAATTTATGTACAATAAGATATTCTGGAAAGGGAAGAAAAAAGCTTGACACCAAGGAAAAACCAAGGATTCCATTTTATTATTTAATCAGTTGAAGCGAAGCTCAGAAAAGGTAGAACAAAGGGAAAGGGGGTCTCCAACGAAGCCAAAACCTTCATGCTCTGACCTTTTAGCTAAGTTATGTCAGGGTCTGGGATAAATGGTGTTTGCCAAACTAAAAATCTCTTCCCTTGGGCTTTAAAGTAGGACATGTGGCCTTTTAGAGCTAAAGACCATATTAGTCTTGGAGAAGCATGCCAGGGATGACATTTCAGCAGTTGGTTTTATATATGATAACAGCCATCAGGATACTTTATGGCTGTTTCCTGGAAATCACATTTAATTCCTTCATTAGAGGAAGAGCAACCTAAAATATGGGTTTATGTCAACAACCAGAATCAATTCATACACAAAAAACAAATCTGGTGTTGATTTCAGTTTGACCTGAAAATATTTTATGAAATCCAGTTCTGTAATAGGACGTGTGAATGACCTTGGGAGGCAGCAGGAAGAGCCGTAGACTACTGTCATGTAAAAAGTATCTCAGGCAATAGAAACAGAAGGGACATGGGAAGCATCTCAGAAGGGACCTTCCTTAGTTTTCTGGAAAGTAAAAGTAAAGGAGGCTAACCTTAATTCTAACTTTCAAGACTTAATTTTAATAACAGTTGAATATAACTGTACTGAGAATGCTGAACTGTCAAATTGCCATGAAACTATTTTTCTTTAATTCAGGTTGATATATAAACATAAAAGGGAGCTATTTCTTTCAGTGGAATAGCACGTATTGCTTTGCAAACTTTCCCATGTAAGATGTGTAATTTGCCTTTTTTACTCAGTGACTGAGGAACAGAGCCAGTGGAAAGATTAAAGGATGTTGAAAGGTTCAAGAGAATATACATTCCCCCCAACCTCACTCAAGAAGAGATGTAGTTACATGGGGTAATATAATATAATATAACTTTTCTATCTCTGATTTCATTTTTAATGGTAATTTTATTGAACATTGCAGTAAACTGATCGCTAATGCAAACTAAAAAATAAAAAGTGCATGAAAGAAAGAAAAGATGATCTTCCTTCATAACAAGTATAAACAATTTTAGCATTTATCTATCATCTCTATTTCTATCTATCTATCTATCTATCTATCTATCTATCTATCTATCTATCTATCTATCTATCTATCTATCATCATCATCTATACCATCTATCATCTATCAAATTTGAAGAATGTCCATTGTACTTACTGAGTGATGCTGGGGCAGTGATTCAGAGTAATTTATACTATAACAGTATACAGTGGGGCAAAAAAGTATTTAGTCAGCCACCAATTGTGCAAGTTCTCCCACTTAAAAAGATGAGAGAGGCCTGTAATTGTCATCATAGGTAGACCTCAACTATGAGAGACAAAATGAGAAAACAAATCCAGACAATCACATTGTCTGATTTGGAAAGAATTTATTTGCAAATTATGGTGGAAAATAAGTATTTGGTCACCTACAAACAAGCAAAATTTCTGGCTCTCACAGGCCTGTAACTTCTTCTTTAAGAGGCTCATCTGTTCTCCACTCATTACCTGTATTAATGGCACCTGTTTGAACTTGTTATCAGTATAAAAGACACTTGTCCACTACCTCAAACAGTCACACTCCAAGCTCCACTATGGTGAAGACCAAAGAGCTGTCGAAGGACACCAGAAACAAAATTGTAGACCTGCACCAGGCTGGGAAGACTGAATATGCAATAGGCAAGCAGCTTGGTTTGAAGAAATCAACAGTGGGAGCAATAATTAGAAAATGGAAGACATACAAGACCACTGATAATCTCCCTTGATCTGGGGCTCCACGAAAGATCTCACCCCATGGGGTCAACATGATCACAAGAATGGTGAGCAAAAATCCCAGAACCACATGGGGGGACCTAGTGAATGACCTTCAGAGAGCTGGGACCAGCGTAACAAAGGCAACCATCAGTAACACACTACGCCGCCAGGGACTCAGATCCTGCAGTGTCAGACGTGTCCCCCTGCTTAAGCCAGTACATGTCCGGGCCAGTCTGAAGTTTGCTAGAGAACATTTGGATGATCCAGAAGAGGATTGGGAAAATGTCCTATGGTCAGATGAAACCAAAGTAGAACTATTTGGTAGAAACTTTTGGAGGAGAGAGAATGCTGAGTTGCATCCAAAGAACATCATACCTACTGTGAAGCATGGGGGTGGCAACATCATGCTTTGGGGCTGTTTCTCTGCAAAGGGACCAGGACGACTGATCCATGTACAGGAAAGAATGAATGGGGCCATGTATCGTGAGATTTTGAGTGCAAACCTCGTTCCATCAGCAAGGGCATTGAAGATGAAACATGGCTGGGTCTTTCAGCCTGGCAATGATCCCAAACACACTGCCCGGGCAACAAAGGAGTGGCTTTGTAAGAAGCATTTCAAGGTCCTGGAATGGCCTAGCCAATCTCCAGATCTCAACCCCATAGAAAACCTTTGGAGGGAGTTGAAAGTCCGTGTTTTCCAGCGACAGCCCCAAAACATCACTGGTCTAGAAGAGATCTGCATGGAGGAATGGGCCAACATACCAGCAACAGTGTGTGCCAACCTTGTGAAGACTTACAGAAAACGTTTGACCTCTGTCATTGCCAACAAAGGATATATAACAAAGTATTGAGATGAACTTTTGATATTGACCACATACTTATTTTCCACCATAATTTGCAAATAAATTCTTTCCAGATCAGACAATGTGATTGTCTGGATTTGTTTTCTCATTTTGTCTCTCATAGTTGAGGTCTACCTATGATGACAATTACAGGCCTCTCTCATCTTTTTAAGTGGGAGAACTTGCACAATTGGTGGCTGACTAAATACTTTTTTGCCCCACTAAATGTTGCAACAAAACACTTTGCTTTTTGGCTTGAAGAGAGGCTGCTTTCTGCTTTGCATCACATTGTATCCTTGTGGAGTCCCCAAGAGTTTTTATTGATTTATTGGAGTAAAAATCCTGTTTTGGAAGTGAAACCAGAAGGTGTTTCAGTAGTATCTGACATCAAATAAGTGAGAGAGCAGTAGCAAAAGTTTGGTATATTTTTGTATGTTTGTATTATACACAAGAGTCTACCATCCATGCTTTCTATTTAATCTTGCAAAAGCTTTTTGAATTGATTCATTACTAAAGTCATTACTAGATCTGGAAGTTCCTCTTAGTGAAATCACCCAGTTAAGTCTAATAAGCCTAAAAATGAAGAGTTCCTTTTATAACTTTGATATCCTTGCCTCTTTCTGTTCTACTCTCATGTCAATAATGGCATTCAGTTTCTTCAGCATTCCTATTTGCCAGCAACATTCAAGGGGTCACAGCAATGCCTGTGTAAGATGGAAGAGGGAATGTCTACATGAAACAATGAGGAGCAATGCAAGTGATTTGGTATGGTTCAGTTTATAGCTGCACCAAGAAAAAGACAAGTCAAAGTGTGTGTGTGTGTGTGTGTGTGTGTGTGTGTGTGTGTGTGTGTGTAATACTAAATAATAGAATTTGAGAAGATACAACTTTGTAATTTAACAGAGACAAGGTCCCTGAAACAAATTGCTGCTTATTTGTTGCTTTTGTTGAATTATAAATTTAGGCCAGATTTCTGAGGTTCTCAGATTTCTTCAATTATAGTTTTCATTACATCTACATTCTGTACCTTTGCATAACAGAAGTTGCACTCCCATTCATTTTGAAGATCCAAGGCAGGGAAATTGCCCAAGACCAACTTGCAGCAGAGAGCCACAAATGGTTCAAGAAACAGGAGTCTAGCCTACCTAGAAACTAAGAAGCTGTCATCTATGTTCTGCAGTGATATAATTTGATATGTTGCTGTATTTACTCCAGTATCTCCAGCATATATTTATCTGTCTGCTAATGATGGTCCTTGGATTACAATGGCAATTGGGACTGAAATTTCCATCATTAAGTGATGCTGTTGTAAACATTGCACCATCACACGATTGCATTGCTTAGTGACTTAGTGACAGCAATCCTGGCTGTCCCATTGCCTTTGTTAAGTGGAGACTATGCAAGTCTTTAAGTGAGTACTCACATGAGAGTGAGGTGAAAGCAATGTTGAAACCATGTTCCAAAGAAGCAGGCTGGCAGGTGAGAGTTATGAGCAGTAGGTGCTACGGAGTAGCAATGGGATGCCACAGGTTGGTACTACAGACTGCAGGTGGGCAGGCTACACTGTGGGCTGGCACTGCAGAGTGTGGGCAGGTGCTAGGGAATGCAAGTGGGTGGGCAGGTGGGCATGCAGAGTACCAAATCCCCATACTGCCCAGGGAATGGGAAGAACTTGCAACCTCCTGCCAGCTTTCCTATTGACTTTTCTTGTACAAAGCTGGCAGGGAAAGTCGCAATTAACCATCATGTGATTGTGGGATGCTACAACTGTTATAATTGGCAGCCAATTGCCAAATGCCTGAATTGTGGTGGGGACATTATGACAGCTGCAATTTTGAGGACTGGTCATAGCCCCAGCCCCGCTTCACTCAGTGCCATTGTAATTTTGAACGGTTGAACAGTGGTGTAACCCAAGGATTACCTGTATCTATCTATTGATCCCTATCATACTTCCCCCAAAGATTAGCTATTACAAGGTTGGAAAATTCTACTTATTCCTCTTTTTAGAGCTAATTTTTGGAAATTTATGAAAACCAACCATCGGAATTATAATTAAGAGTTGATTAGGAGCCTTTCCATACAGCTGAGTTGATGCAATCCACCCATTTTTTAAAGTTCGCAGAACACCATGTTGTTATGAAAGTTACTACCCTCCCTGTTGACCCCGGCTCTAATTGATGACAAATGAGTGACAAAGCCTAACAGATTTTATATAGCTGCAGACTGCTGTTGGACTGTTTCAGAACAAAGGGGGGGGGGAAACACTGAGATTGGTTCTGTTAGAACTAAGGATGACTTAAGTTTTTCTCATTTATTGATGCCTTCGGGTAAAAGATGAAAACAGCAATATAGGGGATGCAGCAGAACAAAGACATTGCCCAGGAATATTTGAATCATGGCTAGGTGCAAGCAGAAAAAAGCAGTTTCTTTTTCTTCTTTCATGATGGAATGCCCCTTGTATCTCAGTGGAGAAGAGAGATGATGTATTGTTTCTTTGGGTTTTTTTTCCCTCTATTTACTTTTCTCTTTGTAATAAAAATATGCCATTCCTTTCCATTTGAAGGCCATGCTACATATCAAAACTGGTCAAAAAGTAAAACAATCTGATATAAACAGGAGAGAAAGAAACCATAGTAGAAAGCCATCAGTCAGTATAGAATACTATATATCTCCCTTTGTTTTTCACTTAACTTTTTTCATGCTGTAGGGTTCTGTTTAAAAAGAAACAACGGTTCCACTCCACAAAATGGCTTTTGGGTGCCCTGCTTTTTACTTTCATTGCTGCTGGAGCACCTTCAGAGCAGAAACCTTCCCAATGAGAAGCTTTACAATCCTCCAGGATGTTCTATTCAGATGGTACTGCCATTTCCTCCAAGGCAGGGACCCTGCTCCAAGGGATCAGAGGGTTACATTCCAAACGATGTTATAACACAGTTTAGAAATGCTTTCAAAAACTGCTTTTGTGTCTATGGATTTTGGATTAATAATAATAATAATATAATAAAGTTGGAAGGGACCTTGGAGGTCATCAAGTCCAACCCGCTGCTCAGGCAGGTAACCCTATACCATTTCGGACAAATGGTTGTCCAATTTCTTCTTAAAAACTTCCAGTGTTGGAACATTCTGGAGGCAGGTTGTTCCACTAGTTAATTGTTCTGTCAGGAAGTTTCTCCTTAGTTCTAGGTTGCTTCTCTCCTTGATTAGTTTCCACCCGTTGCTCCTTGTCCTGCCTTCAGGCGCTTTGGAAAATCACTTGACTCCCTCTTCTTTGTGGTGGCCCCTGAAATATTGGAACACTGCTATCATGTCCCCCCTTGTCCTTCTCTTCATTAAACTAGACATGCCCAATTCCAGCAACCGTTCCTTATATGTTAAATTCAAGATTAAAGAGTTTCTTAAAATAATTCAATAAGGATTTTAAAAAAAATAAAGCAGAGGCATTGACAATGGCTTCCAAAACAGACAATAATAAAATTGGATATGATGAGGTGGAAAATGCATTTTGCTTTTCGGAAGATGTCAATGGAGATTCTCAGTCATCCACGTCATGGTTGTCCCAAAAGTGCTTTTTCAAAAGGCAACTGGGCTTTATTTTTCCTTGAAGTCAGAACTGAAGATACTTCTTGGATGAGAAGTGAAATAACTTCAAGGAAAAATAAAGTCCAGTTGCCTTTTGAAAAAGCTCCTTTGGGATTTTTGGGAAGATGAAGAATTCTGCAAATCTGTTTGGAAGAGCCAAAAGTACTAAAAAATATTTATGGGGAATTTAGAGTCAGATGTAAAAATGTCCATTTATATGGATGAAAGCAATAGAAAGACCAAGAACTAAGTGAGTTGTTGCTTTCCTTGAACAATGCTAATATAATTGGATTGGAAGAACAGTTAGTGTACAGTATAGAGAATTTGGGTAGAAGATATACTCTATGTGACTAAATAGGCTGAAATTCATTAACAGTTTGGGAAACCACAAAGAAATCCTCTGTGAATTATTTGAGACTCATTCTAATTAAACAGACATAATTCTTGTCATGATGCATTGAGAAGAAGGCAGGGCATAACTACCTAGTGTGTTATATGTAATAAATATAAATATCAAATTCATATACTGAAACTTCAAGATAAGACAGAAGAAGTATTTACTTGGCATTTTTAAAATACAATTATATATGTGTGTATATATAAAGGTAAGGCTTTTTATTTACATAAACACTAGATATGATAAAGCTGTGTCTTTGCACACAATAAATTATTACAGTTTTGAAAGGTTACATAAAAGCAGAATATGTCAGTTGTTTTCATATAGTTACCTGTTCATGTCTTCCCAAAGGAAAGTGGGACTGCTGTTAGACTTGATCTCCCCTCCCAACAAATGAAAAATAAGCAAACAAAAATGACAGAAACCTCCATATTTCTTTTTCATGCTAGAAAGACCATGTGAGCATTGTTAATGGTACTGAATAGTGTCATATGTGAGACTTGCAAGGTTGGTGGGATCAGAAGAGGTGAATTTGTATACTTTCAACAATGTTGGGTTCCTTCTCTGAGGGAAACTGATGATATCTTCCTGGTTTGGGATTGCTTCATTTTACTTGCCAATAGATTTAAACATCAACCACTATAATGCTCTAAGCTACACTACAAATGTGGTTTTTTCCAAAAGAGAGAGGAGGAAATTTGGAAATACTGAGTTTTCTGACAATAATTTCAGATCTTTGAAATACGCCCACAAAAGTCTGTTTATTTGGGACAAAGTCATTTCAGACAGTTCCTGCTCATTTTCACTTGCCTTAAAGCAGATCTGAAGTTATGAAAAATGACTTAATCGGAATGTGAGACATATACCACAGGAAAAGAACTAGATGATTTTGACCTAGATCAAAAATACTAGGTGAGTAACCTCAAGATGGGTATAAACAATAGGGCTATCAGATCCAGTCTGCAAAAATCTAGATAGTTTTTTTTTTATATCTCTTTGCTGATATCTTGTGGTTGTCTTGGTTTTTGCAGCCAAGATCTGGTAAGCTAAAATAGAAGTCAAAATCCAACACAGAGTTAGCAAATATAGGTGGTCCTCAGTTTATGATGGCATTTGGGACCAGATCTGCCATCAGTAAGTGACATGGTAATAAAGCGAGGTGTTACTGGATGTATTGCTTGGTGACAGCAATTCCAGCAGTCCCAGTTCCCATAGTTAAATGAGGATTACCTGGGTTGTTGAATGAGGATCTCACATGACTGCTAGCTCTGAATTCTCCATTGACTTTGCTTGTGGAAGCCAGAGAGAATGTTGGAAATAAAATCACAAGATTGTGACTCACTGCGACATTACAATTGTGAGCCAGGAGCTATAGTCACACGACTGTTGAGAATGGTGGAGGACTGTCGTGAGTATCATTCATTCAGCACTGTCTGAACTTTGAAAGGTTGAACAAATGGTTGTAACTTGAGGACCAACTGTAAAGAATTGATTTCATTGTGAATCCTGTAAGGAGCTTCTTTTCAAATAATTCTGTGAATTTAACTTTTTTGGTGTAGATTTGTCTAAGTTCTCTAATTCTTAAAGTTGTGAGGAGAAATTAATTAGCTAAACTGGCAGAATGTATTGTTTAACAGCATCTTAACGCTTTGCAAGTTTCCTTAGAAGTAAGACTCAATGCAATAAATGGGTCTTACTCCCAGGATTGAAGCCTAAGTTTTGCAGTATAGTTATAGTTTCAACTGTTCAAATTTTAAGCTCTGAATTCTAGAAGGACAATTGGTTTTTTTACCTACTGATATGGATAAATGTGTCTAAATTATATTACTATATATGTATATAAACATAATGGGGTAGTAGATAAGACTGCTAATATTTGGTGGGTAGGGTGGCCATTCTAAGTCCTATGTAAAGTAATTTCATCAATCTGCCCCAGAAAGTTTTTATTTTTTTTTAACAGACCTCTCTAACTTATTTTTGTCTTTATTTCTTTGATTATTTTAAACAATTGGCATTCTTCCTGCTTTTTATGAAGCTAATTATATTAATAAGAATAAGCAGGCAGTGCTTTAAATTCAGCTTATTCATATATTTTTACCAGGTTTAGCTGCAAGAAAACCCAACATCAGTGCTTACAATATTATAATCATTTTTCTTCCTTTGTTCTCTAAACTAGACAGCAATGACCAGAAGTTTGGGCCACCATGCTTCTTTTTATTTATTAAACTTATGTGTTGCCCATCTCACTGAAGGCAACTCTACTCATAGTGAACAATACTGTGTGAACCTGAAAAAAAAATGTTGCTCCTCTAAGAATCAGATGCACTTTAATGAATGGACTTCTTAAAGCAACAGTCAAGTCTGAAAAAAAATCAGATTGTTTTAAAGAACAGAAAAGAGGTGCTGCGTGTGTACAAGGCCTAAATAAGTTCTCCCAAATCATTTTGAAAGCTCATGTAGTGTTAGTAGATGCTATGTCCTTCCCAGTTATGGTCCAAGGAAAACCTTCAGAATGTGTGGAGTAAAAAAAAATCTACAGGAAAATGTTAATTCTTAGAAGTGGTACGTACTGAATAATGACAAGCACTGTGCCTTCAGTCTAGGTAAAGAGATGGTTAACTTCTTTTTGCTGGATGAGTGGATCTCTCTGTAACCAAATTTTCTCAGATCTACCTATGTTCCAGAGGACTGTCAGCAAAAAGGACTAATAAAGTGTCAATGTTTTTAAGGCCTTATATACAGCACACAGGAAAACCGGCTGATGCACCTGAGGACAAAGTTGCAATGGTATTTATCTTAAGCTATTCAGAAATGTAGTGAGGCTGCTAGGACTAACTAAGGCTTGCCTAGATAGCAGTACCAGGTGACTCTAAGGGCTTTACTCATGTCTCACTTTCATTTAAAAAAAAATCCAGAAATTAAAATACTGTGAAGAAGAAAAGTTTGGAGGATATTCTTTTTGTGGACCTGTGAACACAACTGCTTACTGGCACGCTAACTAGGCATGTCAACTTATTTTTCTGGTAGGATTTTTGTGATGTTAACAATACATGACAGGTAGAATTATTACCAAACAAAAGCTCCTTTACTAAAAGTGCTCCCTTCTCTTTAACAGAACTATCTTCACAGCACAGAAAGCCCTGCCAGAAGTAGACAACCAAAATATTAGCCGAATACTTTGCAATACAATCTGGATGTATTTGTATAGCCAATCCTCACAGGACAATGTTCCCTGAAGTGGCCACAGCATGACCTTGGGGTTGATTTTAAGAAAAATAAACAACCATCATCACTAACTGAAATTTCCCTCTACTTGTTGCAATACTTCCCACAACATTTAAATCATCTTATGCCATTTCTCCAAGTGGTGAATAGAAACAGAGATGCTTAACTTACTACAGGTTAAGTCTTCATTTATTTCCTTGATATATTTTCTCAAGGGAGGAGGTCACTTTTTCACTGTGTTTATTCAAAAGGAGATCTTGTTACACAGCAGCAAAAACTTTGGGGGTCACCTTAATAAGGACATGTAGTACTTTTCTGATCTTTCCATTATTTCTTAAGGTCCACTTAGTCCAACATGTAGCCTTATATTGTCTCTCAGAAGTTCTAATCAGCTTCACAAGCAGAAGATGTTAAGGCACCAGCTTGTCTCTGCACATGAGCACTGGAATTTTTTAAGTCATGAGCCACAGTGGGGACAAAATGTTAAATTGACTTAAAAGCTAGATGCTTTCTTAGTCTCTTCCTCAGAACATTAAGATATTTTTTTCTTTAGAATTATTACTGTTTCATACCAGAGCAGATTGACCTCACTGCACTTCAGCTGTAGTTTTGAGATACAGGCCTGCCATTCAAATGACTTGGGTGATAGATAGTATTACAGCAGAGTAAATTATTGTGGATGTCTGTGTGTGATTTGTGTAAACAGCTAAGAATTCTATAAAGTATTTTGTATATTGTTGATCCATTCCAAGACAAGCTGATGATGGTTGTTCTGGAGCCTTATTTCTTTCCTCTCCTCTTTTTTTTGAGTTATATTTGCTTCTCTGCACTTCTTTGCCTCTCTGTAAATATTCCAGTGAAATGAACAGTGAATATTATAAAGGCTTCATACATGCAGCTAAGTCTGGGCATGACAAAATGAGAAGTCTGAATTCAGCAAAGCTAGATCAGCGATGGGCCTTATCACCTTTTTCATTTTTCTCTCCAAAACCACAAATGCCCTTTGCCCTGCCTTTTGAAAAATGGCAATAGAAACAAAATGTTTTCAGCATCACACCTTGGGTAGCAGAGGCAAATGTTTCATAAACTATGTAAACCAAAAGAACAGCTGGCTTCTGGCAAGGACTGCCCCCCCCCCACTTCCCACCAAAGTGTGCTCAAGGTCTGGAAGCAGCATAGAGAACAAACTTGTTGGCTAAGGCCACAGTAAAAAGTTTTCCGGTGTTTACATTGCTGCTGCCAGCCTTACTCAAGGGTGTATTCACAGTGGACACATTGATGCACATCTTTTTTCCTCCAGCCACCAATCACAGGGAGAAGTCCATGTTATTCCACTCCGGCTCTCTGCTTTGTAGTGTCGTAGGACCGAACAACTTGAGACTGTGAAACAACCCCGTGCTCCTCCTGAGAAAAAGCGTAACCATCTGGGGGGAGAAGAGGAAAGAGATTTGGAGTCAGAGAGAGGTTACAGTTTGTTTCTTTAACAACCATGAAGAGAGCATACAATATGAGAGGAGATTAGAAGCAGTTAAACCCAGTTCAGCCCACACAACTGCAGTCTTTTTCTAATGTTCTTTCAGAGTAATGTGGATAACAGGGAACAGAAGGGATCATTATTATGATCTCCCTTCTGCCCCTTCATTCAATAGAACAAAACTCAGGGATACTGGCAGATTAAACTTGTCTTCTCCCAAATTCAATATCCTACATGCCTACATCCTTGTTTGTAACTCAAGAGAGAAATATTGGGAGAACTGAACCAAATCTAGAGTGAGGAACCATGGTGCCTCAAACATAACTGCTGCTCAGGGAACATTAATAACGAACATGGTGCCACATTCATTATTTTGAGGGTGAACAGGAGTCATATACCAATGCATACGGTAGTTTTTAAGTACTGTGTGAGAAAGGTTTAGAGTGTTTCTCAACCTTGGCAACTTTGAAGACATGTGGAATTCTGGCTGGCTAGGGAATTCTGGGACTTGAAGTCCATATGTCTTAAAGTTGCCGAGATTAAGAAACACTAGTTTAGAGAAAGCTGGGCCTGCTACCATCTTTTCACTTAAAAATTCTCTTTAGGTACTTCCGTGTGAGGATTCTGTACTATCATTTGAGAGAGGAGCAAATTCTTTTTTCTGCTTCTTCTGCAGTTTATCTTAATCTGCACTACTGTAGATATATATATTTTTTAATTACTCAGACTCAGTCCCCTAAACATCCTAGGCTGGAAGCTTTAGCTTTCCCTCACAGGAACTAATAGATTTTTTTTCTCCACATGACTAAAATTCCACACAACATAGAGAGATGTGGTATATGCATTTTTGTAAGCAATTGAGTTATATGCCTTTTGCATATAGGGATGAAAGGATCTTTTGTTAATCTAAGATAGGTCCCCAAGGGGCAGAGCATAATTTTTGCTCCTTGTTCTTAGCATATGGACATTGGCAGGTATGAACAAAAGAATGGAAATTGGGGAGATCAGGGACTGGACATGATGGTGATGTGCAAACGCTCTTTTTCACACTTATCCTGCTTGGTAAATTTTTATTTTGTTTTATTCTGTTGTAATTTCTTTTCTTTTTTTCTTCTGTTTCTCTCTTATTGCATAACCAGATTTTAGGCCTTTCCTCACTTTCAATAATACAGAGCAAAAGCATCTCCTGGTAACACTTTTGTTCTACTATCACTCCATGATACTGTATTAATCTTGTCCTCATCTCATACATGAAACAAACTTGTCAACCGTAGTTTAGTGATATTAAAGTAGGCTCTTCTGCCTTAAATTGACAAATTCCAAAGATGGAATAAGAGGGAAATCAATTGATTGCAGTGACTTGAAATGGAGACAATACAAATAGGACAGGGATCAGCAATGGAGGCAGTAAAGGTCTTGCTGCAAAGATGTATGGATAGTACTTCAACTGAATAGGGGACAAATATCCTTTGAAACCAATCTCGGCTGAAACACACACACACACACACACACACACACACACACACACACACAAGTAGTCCTCAAATTACAGCCATTTATTTAGTGGTCATTTGAAATTACAATGGTACTAAAAAAAAGTGACTTGTAATGGGTTCTTGCGCTTAATGACCATCACAATATCCCCATAGTTACATCATCAAAATTCGGGTACTTGGCAACTAATGGGTATTTATGACATTTGCAGTGTCCAAGGGTCACATGATTGCTATTTGTGACTTTCCTAGGTGGCTTCCAACAAGCAAAGTTAATGGGGAAAGTCAGATTCACTTAGCAACCATGATTCACTTAACGGCTGTGGTGATTGCAGCAACAGAGGCTCTAAAATTGGACATACTGTAACTCACTTAACAACTGCATTGCTTAGTGATGGAAGTTCTGCTTCCAATGGTAGTTACAACTCAAGAACAGATTAAAAAAAACACAAATGCCTACACACACACACACACACACACACTCATTCATTCATTTAGTCTATTACTTTATCCAGGAATATATAACAACTGTGGTCATTGTTTTAAGTGCAGCCTGGGGAAAAATTAAACATTGAGAAAGAATAGCACCAGGAGACCATTTATACCATGAATGATTCAGAGGTTGCAATCATGGGAAGAAAAAAAAAAAAAAGAATGACCCCTGACAATAAATGTCTTAGATAAGGAATGATCCATAGATTTTCAGTTGTGGACCAATTAAAGATCTTCAATGTAGTACTGACTTTGTAAGATAGAGCTTCTGAAGTTTAAGACCTGAGCAAGTGATAAACATGGAAAAACTTTTTGTAGTAGATAAGAATTAAATTGCTATGCGTTAACCTCCCCTTTCCATTAGTTTTCAGAACCAATCAATGCTGCCATCAGCCCTTCAATCCCACTTTTCTATCCCTAGCTGTTTGAAATGCCAAGGCTACCTATGCATGATTTTTTAAAAAAACCTGAGTACAGATTAAAAATAAATACTGAATTAAATGCTGTTTAATCTCTCACCCAATCTTGTAAATTTAAAAAGAAGTTGTGAAGCACTTTGCTGCAGAGGGGATCCCCTGACCTTTCCTAGAACAGGGGTGTCAAGCTGCCGGCCCGCGGGCTGGTTGCATCATGTGGAGGCCGCGCCCACCCCAATGTGAAAAAAGTCACGATACGTTGCGACATGTCACGTGACAGGGCGAGTTTGACACCCGTGTCCTAGAGTTAGCTTCTCTTTTCCTCCCCTCCTGTCCAATTTTCTCTGTGCTTGCAACTGTGGCATCCTTCTCTTTTCATGCATCACAATGAAAGTTGTGTCCATTGCTTTCTCCTGAGCTTTCAGGAAGTGCTCAAAGCATGAACTGTCTCTGTGAGTCATCACTTCCATTGCTCTGACCACCTGCAATCATTACAGGTTGGAAAGATGCCCAGCAGGGCAGGTGAAGAGAAGGAAGATGGGCTTGTCTGCTGATACTGGGGACTGCAGGAAGAAAGGAAGAAAGGAAAGATACAGCTCTGTAAATTGGCCTTTGTCATAATTTGTGGTTTACATAGTTTGGCTCTGAGATGAATCCTAAGATGCTTCCAGTGTATTTTGAAAATGTTCTCATGCACAGGAAACCATAAAGTGTTCTTGTTGTTGTTATTCATACAGTAGCTGAGAATGAAAAATCCATATAGCAGGATTTAACTGTGCAGCCCACTATTTGACACTGATGTCAAACAGGTGCCAGCGTAAGGAATCAAACTTAGTCCTGCTATCAATTTTTATTTGAATGCTTAGGATGGCAACCATGTCAAGCATTTTGGAAAGCCATTAAAATTGCACTCCTGTTCTTTAATATGCTAAAAACAGGACATACTATTTACAACAGAACCTGGAATGTAGTATAACCCAACCCTCCAGTGATTTTCTTAACTATTTCCCCAAACTACAACTTACTGCTGCAATACATTCTACGTGGGACTGTCCTTGAAGACTACCTGAAAGTTTCATATACTCCAGAATGCTGCATGCCTTTGTATGCCTATTAATACTCCTGCTTTATAGGCTGCACTTGTTGCCCGTTTGCATCAAATTGTGATTCAAGGTGCTGGTTGTTTCCTGTAAAGTTCTATATGGCATAGACTTGGTTATTCAAAAGACCACCTCTCATCTGCCAGCCAATTCAGTTTGGCAAAGTTGGTACTCTCTGGGCCCATTTGCTTAAGCAACCTTATCTATCAGGACCCTGCAATTATGTCTTCTCTGTCATAGCCCCTGACCTCTGGAATGAAGTTCCCTTGCGACTGGGAGAGCCGGCATTCTGCTGGTGTTTCAAAGGGCCTTGAAAACCTAGCTCTTCACCCAGGTCTTTGGCAAAGGAGGATGAACCTCTTTCTGGGGAATGTAGGTCTGTTCTTTGATATTACCCAGTTTTGCCACATTTTCCCCTGTTTTTACTGATGTATTTTTAAATTATTTTCTCCATGTTGTCTTACTTACTGCCCAGAGTTGCTGGGAATCCAGTGCTATGCAAATTCATTGTTACTACTATTATTAGGCAAACTCCAGGATACAGCATTAAATTACAGTTCTCCTTTTCTGTCTTCAGCTTACAAGTCTCCCTGGAACTATCCTCCTTTCCCCAAAAAATACTAATTTACCCTACAGAGTGTTTGCATACAGTCAATCTTTTTCAGCTGATGGCCTTTGTGAACATTCCAGGGATGCCCTTCAAAATGGCAGCCATGGGAAGAAGGGCATGCTTAGTCACAAAATAGCTGCTATGGCAGGTATGGCCAAGCACAAAATATCCATTTACCAGGAGACAAACTACTCAGACTACTCCTAATTAGCCCTTACCACTCCAGCTTATTTTTGTCTGTTTTCTGAATAGTTTTTTTCTTTAGATTTTTATCCTTTTTTAAAATCAAAGCCCCTCAGCCATTCCTCTCCTTCCCCACCACTCAATTTTTTTATTTTCCAAGAATGCCAATAGGTCTTCACAGCCCCCAAAAGGTTGTTAGAAATAAAAATAATACTGAAGACTGGTGGTCTGCTGAATATTAGCTTCCTGCTTAATTTTTTTTAATTACAAGATTCTTGGCGGGAGATTCTCTTGCAGAGCACAGAACCAAATAGGTGGCAAAAGATCTCTCTGCGAACATAAAATTGCTCATAGAAACAGATAGCTCAGGGGTAGCTGACTCAGGAATTCTGGGAGTTGAAGTCCATGAATCATAAAAGAGCCGAGGTTGCCTACCCCTGAGATAGCCCATCTCCAATATAATACAAAGTTCTTTTGATGTAAGCTGCTGTTTGTTAAAAGGAATCTACTGTTTATTTTTCCCCCTTTCTTGTATTCTGTACTATAACATTATTTGACAAGGAGTAATTGAAGTTACTGAGGACTATGGATCAGTATTAAATATTTTTTTAAAAGAGCTTTAAAACTACAATGAAAATTTATGGTAATGAGAAAAACAGACTGATGATTGCAATTATTCTGAACCTGGACTGGCTCCTTTAACAATTCTTCATAATTAATACTTATGAGGGATTAGCTAACAGAATTGAATGGATGCCCTTTTCTTTCTTTGGCTCAGCAACCTAGTAAATGTTATGGGACGACTTTGGCAACCTTATAGAGAATATCGGTGAGCACAAGGTCTTTCTCTGCTGCTCTTTCATGGGCTGGAATAGTCTCTCTCCCCCCCCTCATGCATGGATTTTTGTTCTGGCAGTCTCTCAAATTTCACTCAACCATGGACAGTCATGATAAAGAGGAGTGAATCTACTCTGGAACCAGTGCAGAACTAAAAGGTGAAGGTACAAACCATCAGTGATTAATTTACATTTGTATATACAGCATCTGCAAATAACTTCTGAACTGGAATCCCATATGTGAGATGCGCAGAAATACAAGAATACAAGAAGCCATATAGGGCATGTGTAAAGACCTTTTTTTTTTTTTTTCTAATCCTGATTCTAATTCCTCTTCTATAGCTAAAGGCAGCAGGGTAGTTTTCAAAGGCCAGGGCAAATTGAGTATAGCAACGGAGCTGTGTTCCCCTTTACTGCAGTGCCCTCCAGTAACAGCTCTCTGAAGCAGCTCCCTTGTTTTTCCAAATGCTAGAATCAAGTCCAGCTCCAGCAAACTTAATTCAGGAATGGTTTACTGCAGGTTTCTGTATAAGGGTGAATATTTTATATCACACACCACCTTTTGTGGAGGGTGAGGGCCACTCCATGGCAGATTAAGACTCAATACAAAAACAGTAGGAGAATTTGAAGATTTCTATTTCAATCTATTTTATCAACCCAAATAAAACATTGGAAATAAATTATATAAAGGTTTTCAGGATTCTGCCTGCCTGAAGCATGCTAAATCTCTGAAAAGTTAAGAGAGTAGCATTATATTTGGTGTGTGGGGAAAAGTTGATAAAGAAAGAGTTTAGTTTTGGGGCAAATCAAGCTGGGCCTTCAGAGGGGGAAAGATTCCTTCCCCCCAAAAAAACCCCATCTATTCAAATCAAATTGATTGACTGATTGATTCTTTATGCCACTAAATTCATTCAGAGTCATCGTTGTTTACAAAAATACCAATCAATAATTATAACATATATCCTGCCTGAAAAAAATGTTAAACTTTTTTTTTTTTAAAAAAAAACAGAAGTAAAACATTCTTTCAAAAAAGCACTGAACCTGTATTTAAAAACAGATTAAGTATTTGTTCAACAGAAGACAATAGAAGCTGGAGTATGTAAGAGCCTGTGCCATGCCTCTTTGATGCTTTCTGAAGTGGACAGATGTCTCTTCCAAAGCTAGGTATGTACTCTTTTCTGTTGAATGGGAAGTATCCAGTGACTGAAAGAATACCTACTCATAACCAGCAGTATCCAATAGGAGATGGTAGATTGTACCATTATTGATCACAAAACAGCAAAACCATTGTGTTGGAAGAAAAAGAAAAACCTAACATCAAAACAAAAACTGCTAAATACCCTTTAAACTGCTTCTGTCTAATGAATTGGGGATGAGACAAAGGCAACATCATGAAGAGCCATTATTTTAAAAGGGTAAGAGCAAAACTGCTGTTTAGTGGGAGACACGTACTCTTTCAAATCCATCACTAACCAGTTACTTTTTCTCAACATATGTAACCCTTATAAGAATAACATGGAAGAAAATGATAGGGTATTGTGATTCTTGAAGGAAAAGAAGGTTATAAATGCAAGAAATTATGGAAGAAGGGCAATTAAATTCATCAGAATTCACACAATTAGCTCTGGAACACTTCATTAAAAAAAAACCTTTCTGAAGCCTATGTATCTAACACTAACTCTTCCCTAAGGGCAGATAGGAACTCAGATCTCAAGGAGCAATAATTATGCTGTTGTTTTCTGAGTTTTTCAACTAGCCATGGATCCCCAACCAATCTCAGTAACATAATGGGGGCAGTTACGTATGAAAAAAAATCAAGATGTATATTAATTAATGCTAAGGAAATTATCTGAAGTTTATTTCACTGAAGCAGTACCTAAACCAGAATGCAATGAGATTGCCAGGTTAAAAAAATTACAATCCATATCTGAAAATTGTAAAACAAATGTGTAATTCTGCCATACAAAGGCTTCATTTAAAAACCCTTTCATATGTGCTATACTTCACTAGCAATAGCTTACAAATACAATAACAGTTTAAAAAAATAGTTTCATTGGGATGTTTCTCCTAATAAAAAGAGTGGGAGATGGAAAATGAAAAGATTTTGCAAACATTGACATCTACTTAAATTTTTGGAAAACATACACTAATTACAATTACAATTGTACATTATTTTTTGATCAAGTTCTTCTTGGAATCTAATCTTTGTTTTGCGAAGTTACACAAAACATTGATTTGCACATAAAGTGCCATGTATTGCTTGTGTGTACTTTTCCACAGAGTTTTTACAAGGCAGACTTTTACTTCTGTGGTATTTCAGAACTGAGACTCTCTACACATGTTATAATACTTACGTGACACTCCTTGCTGGACGGAATGAGCACGGAAGAGGCATGGAGGGGTCTTTCGGCCCAGCCTTTTTAACAAATGGTCACGTTCATTCATGCTGCAAGACAAAAGGTAGATTATGAAGCGCCCTCTTAAAAATTTGAAATTCATTGTGACAGAGCAGAGCTTGTTCTTTCCATTCTTCTAATACACTTTTAGAATAAACAAGAACTTAATGAATTCTAATGTCCTCTCAGTATGTGGATGTACAGATTTAGTATTTCAAGTTAACATTAAGGTTCCAGAAGATTGCATTGCATGCTTTGGTGTCAAGCCTACCGTAAAAGGAAAAGGCAGCACAAAGTATTATAAAACATGGTAATATATGTGTTATACTTGTATTTGGTCCTGCTCAGATCTACTCATCTTGGATATAATGATGATGATGATGATCTAATTATAAGAAATGCCTTTTTTGTTTTTCATTTCATGCACAGGCACATTCAGTCAGCTCAAACACAAATGCTAACTAATTACACAGGAACAGCACAGTATGCTTATGGGTCTGGGGCTTATACAAGTAGTCCTCAACTTATGACCATAATTGAACCCAAAATTTATGTTGCTAAATGAGACATTTGTTAAGTGAGTTTTGCCCCATTTTCTTGCCCCAGTTGTTAAGTGAATCATTGCAGTTGTTAAGTGTATAACCTGGTTGTTAAGTGAAATCTGGTTTGCTCATTGACTTTGCTTGTCAGAAGGCTGCAAAAGGTGTTCACATGATCTGGGGACACTGTAACCATCATAAATATGAACCACTTGCTAAGCACCCAAATCTTGGTCACGTGACCATGAGGATGCTGTAATGGTCATAAATGTGAAAAATGGTCATAAGTCACTTTTTTCAGTGAAGTTGTATCTTCAAATAATCACTAAATGAACTGCTGTAAGTCTAGAACTATCTGTACATGAAAGTTGAAGCCACACTGATAAAAGAAAAACTATGTTTTTATTATTCTTAACAAAAGCAGCAATACTAAACTAGAAAGAAAACTTGCTAAGGATTCTGCTGAGCTCATTGGAAAATGAAAAAAGGAAGATGTAGTCCAGAGCTGTGTCTGGAAATACATCCCCCCTAAAAGAAGATTAGGGTTCCCATGAGAAAAAGGTTTTCTTTAATACATATTAGGGCTAATGTGGGGAAAAGTTTTTGCAATATCTCATTGTATTAAAACCTGTGATCACTCAGTGAAGTTTGACAGTGGGAGAGTCAATGTAGATAGAATAGCAAGAGCACTTAGACTTATATACTGCTTCACAGCGCTTTACGGTCCTCTCTAAACAGTTTACAGAGTCAGCATATTGCCCCCTCATTTTACTGACCTCGGAAAGATGGAAATCTGAGTCAACCCTGAGCCGTTGAGAATCGAAATTCTGACAGTGAATAATGAGTTAGATGGCAATACTGCATTCTAACCATTGCACCACCACAGCTCTTAAGAACTTATTGACCCTCACATAATTGTTTTGTGGAAGTTATTGAAGATGTAATGGTAGGTACCATTCTGGATGGTTTTAACAGGATATTGATACATTCATTGAGAGGGACATGACTAGTTTTTCTTGTCTATTTGTATCCATTTCATAAGTCCTGTGGGAAACAGGATGCTGGATTAATCCATCTTCGGCCAAATACAGGACAACTCTGTTCTTCTGTTTCCTTTCTGGTTCAAATATATAATTTTCTTTCTCCATTAAACTAACAATAAACATATTAGAGAAGTACTCTAAACAATTCATGTCATGAAAATGGCCCTGCCTAAACCCATAGCGTTTTTCTTCCAGTAGAAAAACCAACTCATTAATATGTCCACAGTATATCATGTAAACTGTATCTGCAATTTTCTCACAAATAAGATAAAACATAAGCCCAGAAACCTGCATAAAGCATGCAAGAATAAATATATTTTTCAGGAGCTCAGTATAAAGCAGTATTTAAAGTCCTCTTCTTGCCACTAATCAGCCTCCAAATTATGCAAGAGTATATTCCTCTGCAGCCATACAAGTGTTTTTCCCTTGGGTATCATGGAGAATGGACTGCTTATGACAATGATTCATAAAGCCTTATTGAATTGATACACAATATACACAAGTCTCAATAAAATGCCACAAAATATATCATCAAGCATCACCTAATCCATCAAAAGTCCCCATGATAACTTCTAGTACATGTTGCTCTTTTCTTTAGGTGACAAACCTCAATCCTGAACTAGTTTTTACATAAACAAGATAGCAGAATAACAGAGATGCAGGAATAACAACAACAACAACAACAACAGTAATAACAACAACAACAGAAGGGGTAAAGGTCTTTAAAACAATCTGGAAAATCTTCCTTGTCTACAAAATATTTCTGAAAATTGTAATTTTCTGCTTGGATATTGGGCATCATTTACCTTTTATCAGATTTTTTTTTCATGTTTAAAAAAAACTTGGAAGAATGTTATAGCACACCACTTCTGTACTGTTGCACAGAAAACTACATGGACATGTTCTGGTATCTACTAGGAAATAAATCTGACTCAAGAAAGTCTTTATCTTTGTTTCTATAGCTTATGAAATATAATGGAGTAACAAAGAGGAAAAACATTGGGAAATTTCACTTTTAATGATGATTTTCTATGCCGAGATGATGAATTCTTCCAATTTCACCAAGGAAAGAGAATGGGATGGGAATAAAAATTCCAGGGCATCACCCAAGTTCACAATTAACAGCCGTTTTTTTTTTTTTTTTTTTGTCTTATAGACCCATTCCTTTCCTTCCCCCAAAGCAATGGATCCCTAAGCTTGGGCAAGCAACATCTGTCTTGACACATTCAGAGGAAGATCATCAAAACAAACAGAATAATTCAATCCTGACCACAGGGTCCCACTGTCTATTTGTTGGAGTAATTAAAAAAAGATGAGATTCACCACCAATTAACCTACCAAGTACTAATTAGTGTTAATGAGGATTCAAGACACTTGCTGTAGTTTGACCCAGAATATCCTCCAGGGTTCACTAATTGGCTGATGATAAAAATGGGGCATAGAGTCTTAAGGTGGATAGATGCATGAGGATGGATGGTGGGACGGAGAGATGTAATATTGTAGAACCTGCATGCATCCATCCATTCAGGTCCCGCTGATTCTTCTCCATCACTTTTCCACAACAAAAACAAGAACCACTGCTTTTCAGAACAATGCTAGCTGGGTATTTGTAGATAACTTTTAAAAACTGGGGTCACTTATAAAGTACAGAAGACTTCTCTTAGGCAAACCTTATCGAAATGAGCAGGATCACTGTCTTATGTGGTTAATTGCTTCTTTCTTATTCTTTTTAGCAGGAGCTGCTTTCAAGTAAATGTGTTTTGAATTTCAGAAGCTGGAGGAAAAAAATGGGCCAGCAACAGCCTGTGGACTTTAACTCAGAAAAAGATAGAGATATTCAATATTAAGACAAAAAGAAAAGGAAAATGTTGGGATAGGCAGGAAAAGTTTCCTTTGTAAAATGTTTGTTTTTAAAGACTGCTATGCCATGAAATAATTGATATTCTCTACTAAATACACAGATTGATGATTGAAATGAGTATATGCTCATTTCAAAATGCATGGCATGTTTAAGGTATGAACCTTGCATATAAATTGTTTTATATCTTTATTACCTCTATCCATCATATCTATGTGGTCATTAGGAGTGAAAAATGATGGTACAAAACCCCTCCAGCATCTGCACACATATGCACATTATGGTCACAGGTATTTATGTACACAGATACTTCCTTCTGAATGTCAAGTAATCACTAAATCCTATCTATGTTTATTAAAAAGGGTGTCTCTATTTTCAATGTGAGTTATATTCAGGTATAGGATTGCAACCGTAGCTGGTGGAGGGAGACAGGATTTTATTTTTGTTCATACTTAACAGCTGATTGTGACAGGAAGTAAAGTTCCAATAAAATTTTAGGAAAGGAATATAGAGATGGCACTTCACATTCTCACAATCATATATGAAAAAAATAGTTTTAAAAATAGTTCTAGGGCAAATTCATGTTTTAATTACCTTAAACTGTTATTAATACCTACAGTTTAGGGAGTTTTTTTTTTTCATTTAAATACAAGGATGAATTACTTGTCAATTTTTCTTTTGTAAAGTTGCCAGATCTTTAAAACAAACGAAAGAAAATCTAACTCTGGATTAGATCTGGGACCCTGGCTTAATAATAATGAGATGGAGCTATTTCTAAGTCCCTTGTTATAACTTTGCACTCTTAATGGATTCTGTTATAATTCCCATTTTATACTGGGTCCTGTTTATTCCATTTATTCAACTGTAAAAGACCAATGTAAATCTAGGCCAATGTTTCTCACACATCTTAAACTTGCCAAGATTGAGAAATACTGCCTCTGAGCATATAACTCAGTTGTGACAAAATGATACATCCCATCTCGGTGATTCTACAGTGGGAAGAAGTGCTGTTCTTATGTGAATATAAATTCTAATTTAATGGCTAGAGTCTGCCTTTTCTTTCTTCCTTGAACTAAGACTATTGTACTGAGGATGTTTGTATCATTAGGAAACCACCCAGAGCAAGGGTACCTGCTATATGTAGGAGGAGGGGCAGGGCTTTTTTTCCTAGCAACTAGATAGGCACTGATAGTCCTATATACTGTCAAAATAAAGAGATCAGTAGCACAGCTTCCAAGGCTGCTCATGTATACTCTCTTTGCATAGAATTAGATATAATAAGAAATGCAAACAAAAAACCCACCCAATCCTGACACAACTTTGTGTCTTATCAGTTAGATTCAATCTAGAGACTAAAAGAATCTCAGGCTTTGAACCATGAATGAGGAAAGATCTGGTTTGTTATGCTTGATTAAAATCAAAGTGGCAGCTAGAGTATCTGCACCTTTTGATTGTGAAGTTAAATATTGTTTCAGCCAGAGAATGTAAACGAAACTTAGGGCAACTGGGGTGCCTTTCCTATCAGTTTTAGTTTAGAACATCCCACTTTTCCTTCAACATGGTGTTTAAGTACATGAACAGTCCCATGTTCTTCTTTGCAGCCTTTATCAAATCCAGATCTACTTAGCTTGATTAAAACATCTGCAACTGATCACAGATATTATTTTAGCCTTGAGAATCCAAAATAGTCCAGAAAAGGACAGAAAGGTTGTATAGGTATATTTGTACCTAGCCTCTCTATTCAAACATAATTCAGATTATTGAGACACAAAATCACTTATGAAGGGGATGGAACAGTTTAAGCTTCTTCACTTCTAATAATCATTAGCTCCTTTTGCAAATGTTTATGAAAAATGAAACACAGCCATTTCTCCTTTATTTTCATAGCCTCTCCCCCATTATTGCCACTGAGGCAGTTGCTGATGTTATAATAAAACCCTTAACCTGGCTGTTCAGACCCTGAGATTGTTGGCAGCTACTTTGGAAAGATCCATGCTTAATGAACTCTGGGCGACTGTATCATATGAACACAGCCTATCATCGCTCATAAATCTGGCTCCTCACCTAACCAAGATCTGTAGAGCCAGAGGAACCAATTTTTTTGCTTATGTTCTGAGAAGGCTCTCATAGGGCAATTTAGCAGTTGCAGAAGTGGCTATCTGGTCAAGACAAACATTGGAGAGAAAACCAAGATTAGATGACAAAAGAGGGCTCTGCATTTACTCTACGGTTTTTTCAACTTTGCTTTAAAGTATGCAGGGATCAGGAAGTATCTAAGATATTTTCAGGGCCAATATTAGAGTGTTATCCTAGTAATGTATTGTCTGGTTCATTTGCATAGCAAAAAGAATCTCCCAGCCAACTCTCTAGGCAGTTTTGCCCTCATTTTTTCTATTTTTTCATATACTAGTCTCACAATGGTTGCTTTGATGGTTTCCGCATGCTGTTCAGTGTATATTGTAACTCCTATCAATGAGAGTGGTTTTAAAATCATAGAACTTGTTTTCCCCTCACTTTCCCTTTTGATCTCAAGTTGAAATGGGCAAGAGGAACTGTTAAGCAAGAAAATCCATAGGTGTTTTTTTAAGGCTATTTTTTTTTTAAATGCGTGCTGACACAGCTGTCTTAACTCTGCATAACTTTATAATCTTTATTTTTAAATCTACATCCCTGCATTATTTATTTAGTTATTAGCTTTCTAGACCACCACAATCACACACAACTCTTGGCAGTGTAAAGAAAGCACAATTATAAACATAGGAATAAAACATGCAGGGTATAATAAATATAATACATTAAAACCAACAACTTAACCAAAGCAATAAAAACATTGTCATCTTCTCAAGTAATTAAAAAAACTTTAGAAAAGCTCCATCTCAACTTGTTTATGGAAGACTGACAAGGCTGAAGCTAATCTCATGTCTAGGGGAAGGGTGCTCTCTGACTCTCTCATTACGAGAAACCTTCAGTTGTGATTTGAGTCATTTCACAATAATGGGAAATTATAAAGAAATTTTTCCTAAGAAGTTCTTATTGAGCCGGTCATTTCTAACGAACATGGTTGGAGAGTTGCTTAAGTAAAATTTGCATCTTTATAGATTTACACAAGAGCTACTGATCTTATATTTAAAATTCTACACTGTACCACAGTGAAATTTTGTGATCTTGAATCTTATCACCTCATACCCATCTTTAAAACATGATAACGTGATTTGGTGGCACCAGAACAGCCAACTTAAGCCTACCTCAGAAAATCAACCACATCAATCAAGCACTTCTCAGTACTTCCAGAAATATCTAGTATCAGCCATTGGTAGAAGTCCTCTTTGGTACTGATGTCTCCTATATAACAGAGTTTTCCATACTAAAAGCCAGGATCCTTTTGATTTAGATGGGATTGTAGCACTGCAGGTTATTTCTACAGATCTTTGAATGGGATATCTTATTTTCTGATATTTTTAAATGAAGGAGACTGTATTTTAAGAAAAGAAAAGGCATGATGATAATGTGTTTATAATCCAGATTTTAGGGTGTTGGGGCGGGAGGAGATCTCTTAGTGCAGGGGTAGGTAACCTTGGCTCTTTTATGACTCGTGGACTTCAACTCCCAGAATTCCTGAGCTAGCATGGCTGGCTCAGGAATTCTGGGAGTTGAAGTCCACGAATCATAAAAGAGCCAAGGTTGCCTACCCCTGTCTTAGTGGAATAGTCTGCAAGAATGACTCCCAATAGAACTGACATTTATACTGAAGCAATTGGGAGGACATGTAGTGTATACAACATAAATGCATAAATTCAATTTTTTAATAAGTAAATCAACTGTAATTTCACTGTAATTTGTTTTACTTTACAGAGAACAGTTGAATGGCTGTTAATGGACAAATCTTTACTTGAAGGTTGTAGAATCTAAAGCCAGATCAAAGATTAAACACACACACACACACACACACACACACACTGGAGACAAGGACTTTGAAGCAGCCCACCAACAATCCCTGGAGGACAAACAGAGCAGGTGACCAACTCACCAAACAGTCTTTCCCATCATGGTAAAATATTATATTATTGTATTTCTATCTAAATTACAACCATTATTTCTAAAATTACAAGAAAATCATTATATACATATAAACAACATAATGTTACACTTTTGACATTTTAGCTTTCCTAGGTTTTTGGTCATAATTAAATATACCTTCTTGGATGATTTCATGCTAAATCAAAACAGCATGATTACCAGCAGGGACCTCAAAAAAAGAGGTGAGTGAGAAGAATGGAAATAACATCACGTTTAAAAAAAAAAAATTGTATCCCAATCTTGTCTTAGATTGCACTATTAGAAAATTCCCAGTGCACTGCTTTTTCCAAATGCCTGATTTCTGAAAGACAAGCACATTTTCAAGCAGGTGTGAAAGAGCCAGGATACTAACAAGGCAAAAGAGAGAGAGAGAGAGAGAGAGAGAGAGAGAGAGAGAGAGAGAGAGAGAGAGAGAGAGAGAGAGAGAGAGAGAGAGAGAGAGAGAGAGAACGTTCTCAGAAGGCACTCAAGAGGCCTCATCAAAAGCATGACACATCAACTTCAGGCAGGCTGAGACACTCTACCATTATCTAGTTTGCAGATGGACCACCCAGGAAACCTGGGTACAATTAAGGAGGAGAAAAAACAAATGCAGAGTGGAGGAAGAGAGGAGGGGGAGTCCTTGGGGGGCAGAGGAATGGGCCAAAGGGCTGGCAGGGATTCCTTATATTGTCTGCTTACAAGCCTACTGAGAATGAGGGGAGCCAATTAAAAAAAAAAGGAATACAGACGAAAGAGATTGGAAAGGGAACATAGTAAAACAAATGGCCAAGAAAGTACACTCTCTCGGAATGAAGCAGAACATGGCAGTGCAAATTTATAGAATGCCAAAACAGTATAAGTCAACATGGCAGAGGAAAGCCAATCGCACCCACAGACATGTTTATACACAATGTTGAACACTTTTGCAGATGCACACACAACCATCCAGGTGATGACGATTTGAGTGTTTCATAAATTAAGATGATGATCCCCTAAAGAGCACGTGGAACAGCTGGAACTGAAGATGCAGGTCTGTTTTTAAATAGCTGAAAACACTTGGAGTAGGGGGAGCAAATAGAACTGAAATTAGTCCTCACTCCCTTTCTTTAACAGCTGATAATCGGAAGGATTTCAACTTTTTTAAAAATAGGGATCATCTGCATCACATCAGAAGAAGGATTAGAGACTGCAGTCTTAGATCCTGACTTCTGTTTTTGAAGTACAATGGACTATGTTTAGTACAGAATAAGAACAAAATAAATTCTTGTAAGTTATAACTGCAACTATTTACAATCAATGTGACTGCAAAAATCAGTCAGCAATGTCCTAATGTTTATGGGATAAATACACAGATTAAAAAGTGTATGAAGAGTCCAGAAACACAAAGAAGTATTTCAGGACAAAAATGAGAAAGAAGTCTATTATTTTAATTTAGAAATGATTGCCTAGGCTAGCTTTCTTCAGCTGGTGGAGGAGCAGGGATGTCTCTGATGTGTTAAATAGGTTATATATAATAGGAACTCTGCTCTAACTCATAACTAGAGATCATCAGATTGGGGAAGGCAGATATAGACAAATACATAAATCCACCCCACACATCTAATGACATGAGCTCTACTTCACAAAAGCTTATGGCTTTTAATAAAAACTGTTAGTTTGAAAAGGTAACACCAGACTAATTTTGGCTATTTTAGGACTGTGGCTCTCTTCCAACAACCACATAAATCTAAGCAGTTCAGCGACATTACACAATTGAGTAAAAAAAAAAAAAACCAACCCAGATCTTGGAATCTTTTATTTATTTTAGCAAAAGTCCTGTGATTTGATAGCAAATCTATTGAAAGAAATGGAATTATAGATTTATTTGCCCATCTGCTTCAACAACAGTCACAATGTGGCAATTAATTTACCAGAAATACATGAGCCTTGCCCAAGACTGATCTTGCCCTACAAGGCTGAAATTTTGTCTCCGAAGCCTCCTTCTACTTACAATAGTACTTGAGAGAGTTTGTTAAAATCATGCTTAATTATTATGAAAGTTCCTTCTCACATCACACAGAGTCATATTGTTTGAAGAACACAAGTGTGAGTTACAAAACCTTTCTGAACTTGTGACACTTTCCCATTTGCTGAAGCACAATGCCTTATAAAAAGCGCTAACTGAAACCCTCTGAAGCTCAAAGAAGGGGTGCAGGGAAGGGATGGGCTCAAGAGAAGTCTCTTCAATGTCTTTCACATCAGATAAAAAAAAAAAATCCCCACATAGCATATGCATTAGCTCTAGTTTCTAGAGGATCAAGTGACAATACAGAAACACTCAGGTTATCATCCAAAGGAGAACTCTGTTAATAATTTAAAAGTAAAATTTGTACATGCTGAAAGATAGTGTTAGCTGGCCTATCATGGTCTTCATAGTGTGAGCTGGCCTATCATGGTCTTCAATACGGAAATAATTTTTGTACTACTCAAAAGGTCTCTGGCATGCTTAAATAATATGTTGGACAAGCCTATGTTCTGTTGGGTAATATCTGAAACCATCAATGGGACAAAATAAATAAGTTTATTTTAATATATTCAGAGGTTATTTTGAATTCAAAAATTAGATGACTGTCAACTCAAGTCAACTAAACTTTGGACTTTTGTTTCAGTAACAGCCACTCTTGTTTCTAAACTGTTTTCTACTAAGCTAAGACTGAAAAGCAGTTTGTGCTGTCAAGTCTCTGAATAAGATTAAAAGTCCTGCGGGAGTAGGGCGGTCTATAAATTTTAATATAAATAAATAAATAAATAAATAAAATATAAATAAATAAATAAATAAAAAATAGCTTTTCAGATCCTGGAGATTTTGAATGAGTGTTGATGCTTTCTTATCCATAAATTAGAGATCAAATACTAATGCAAAGTTCTCAGTTATCCAGTAATAAATTCTCTAACTTTCTTCAATAACTTTGATTCATTTTAAGAAGGGTGGTAGTAGTAATTGTTTTTGAAAAGATAGATCTGTTCTTCTTTATCCCCGATTTTTAATATGGTCTTAATATATTTTTGTTCAGAACCACAACATAATGAGCCAAACCAACATTTTAAAAAAGAAGCAAGTTGAAATAAAACTTTAGATTGGCAGCACATCTAACAAAAATATTACAAGCTATCATGCAAAAAAAACCAAACCCCTACTTGCATTTGGCCTCATGTATCAACAGATAAGGGATGGAGCAGTGAAAGATGGAAGCTTTTTGAAAAAAAAAATGTAAACGAATAACATTGCTCTTCTGAAGGTAACCATTACATTGCAATGCATGGCAAAAATAATGAAGAGGCAGGAGGAGGGAAAAAAATGGATCTGGCATGC
This sequence comes from Crotalus tigris, assembly GCF_016545835.1. NCBI lineage: Eukaryota > Metazoa > Chordata > Lepidosauria > Squamata > Viperidae > Crotalus > Crotalus tigris. Next base: position 796,601 of record NW_024096483.1, read on the forward strand.
TTCCAGTTAAGATGGAATTGATCCCACCTCTTTCCATTGCTATCACGCAGCATAGACTTCCTCAGCTCTTTGGATTTAGCTTCCAGCTCTTGAACCTGCTCCAGCAAAGTTTTACGGTAAGTATGCTTGGCCCTGCATCATAGAAGAAAGACACAAAACAAAGAAACTAACACATCAACTTTCATTGACTACATGAGAGTCAGGTTTCCTGTTCAAGGTCAGACAGCAGGAACAGCTAGGCTAGCCAATGGACTGTATGTTGTCCTGGATCTCTTGCAAACTTTCAGATGACGCTGAGCACAATTGAATTTCAGCCAAAAAAGACAAATATCTTTTCAAGAACACATATGTGGTTCAGTTAGCCCTGAGTTTTTGAGCCACAAGTGTACAGAAATATAAGAAATATTCATACAAATAAAATACTGATCTGTTCCATCCTTTATGTGGTCTACTCTAATACACAAAAAGTAATTTCTAAAATCTAATAATTCTTAGAAACACACATAAAAAAGTTGAGTTTTTCATTCATTTTAATTGTCTTATTGGATGGATACATTATCATGGCTCATGAAGATGATGCTCAAAGATGATGCTCAAAGGGCGGACCATAGTCCATAGAGTACCATAGTCCAAATGAGGCATGGCCCAAGGCACGAGTAGCACTTTTTGGTCCCAAAATTGATACCACTGAAGTACTATGTAGGAATTGTGCAAAAACCTTCTAACCACAACTGCCACCTGCTCCTTGACCAAGAGCTATGAGCCCAAGATGAACTACAAGTTGTGAAATAGTTAAATTTGAAAGAGCACAACATCATCCAGAATCAAAGAAGAAATTTCACTGGTATCAGCTTTCAAATCACAACCACTCCATCTTGCTGAGATTGAGTCTATTCCTCTCCAGAAAAATCCATTCAGTCCTCAGGATAGCATCTCAACAGTGTCATTTGGCTTAGGGTCAAAATATACACCAAAATATTATCCACATGCAATTGATATTATATGCCATGCTGGCGGATAATCCCTTCCAGTGGTTTTATGTAACTGCTAAATAGAAGTGAGAAAATAGAGCCCTATGGTACTTCATAATGTAGGGCTGTAGAGGTCAAAAACCCAACTCATTGACTGAAACTGTGCCTAGAGAAAGGAGGACAACCACAGCAAAACAATGCCTTCATCCAGAGGTGATCAATGATTGATGATTGAATTTATAGATCATTTAGGATAGGAGGGGTGCCCTCCCCACTCCAGTTCTTCTGCTTGTCATCCAAAAGAGAGGTCAGGGATTCTAATATTGAATTCGGACTGAAATGCATTGAGATCTTATTGATGTGTACAGGATTAATATAAAAAAACAGAGGATTATCTATTAGTCTTTTCTCCTCTCTCTCCAATTGATTTACTGATGAAAGACCCTGGGTTTATTCAATTTGAAATAGGACCATAGTATGATATTAGCTATGTGCTCTGCTTCTCAGCTCATTAGATAGCATACAGTTTGCTATTACAGTCAGAAATTTGGTAGCTGAATAAATATCATATTATCCAGGCAATTAAATATTTGTAGAAATCTCAAATGCATACTTTTGAGAATCAAATTTAGTAATATTTGTTCCAATTAGAATAACTGTGTGCCACCAGATACATCAGTGAGAGAGTTGTTCAAATTAGTGACTGACTGAATTAAGCATATAATGGGCACATATCATACTCACACACATCCATATGCAGACACATATATACTCAAGATAGTTTATCAACAGTGAAAAACCTAGAAATCTGCTAGATGATAGCAAGACAGTATCTGCACTTCCTTATTATCATCTATTTGTTCTCAGTGTTTTGCAGTTCAGATATAGTAGTACAAAAGAGAGGAAGAGGGAGTGAGAAAGAGAGCTTGAGAGATCTGGATATTCCACTTTATTTTCTCACATTTAATTGAATGATTTCCTTTTACTTTGAGGGCAACAGCAAAAATAATAGTATTTTTGCAGTGGCTGCAAAACCTACTTCAGGTTTTGATACTGATGGAATAGGTCATCAAAAGATTTTACAATATAAAAGCAATGCAATACAGTCTCACCCATACAATACATATTTTTTCACACTATCAGTGAAGTATGACAGTGAAACTTTGTCAGTGAAATATGATTATTCTTTTTTGTATTTTCAGAATCTTAGTATCATCTTAACAAAGATGAGAGGGGAAAGATGGTATTGATGTGTTTCTTCTGGAGACAGATATTTTGTCTAGAATATTTTTCTAAAAAACTTTTTAGGGAACCCCTCTCCCCCAGGCATATTTGATACAATTGACATGACAGAGAGATCTGCACTCTTAAAAATTAAACTGCAAAGAGATCTCTTCCAGTTTCTTTGTTTTTTTAAAAACAATTTTTAAAAATCCTCTCAGAATGAGCATTTGCAATCAATTTCTTCCTTTCTTCAGCACTTCCTGCAACGGACAGAAAAATGTACATGATTCCATGACCATTCAACAAGTGTAAAAAAGGTCTCCAACTTGCAAGCCCTACTATAGGTACTGGGTCATTTAAAGATGAAACAAACTTCTTAGCCACCTTCTACTTTTTAGATAGTTAAGAACACCAATCTTCTGTTGCAAATTGAAACAACAATGTTAGTTGGACTTACTCCCGTTGAAGGTTACATGATTATGAATCCATTTATTTCCATCAGAACACATTGTAGAATTACTTTTAATCCATAGTAACTGTTGAAAATAGCCAAGTCTCCAAGACCTGGGATACTGAAGAAGATCACAAGAAGTTGTCTTCTTTCTGATAACATTTTGCTCCTTTTTCAGAGGCCCATTTTTTTTGGTGCAGAATGAAACATAGCAGGGGGCTCTAAAATTAGCTCCATACTCAATCAATAAATTTAAAATATGGTCTTGTTTGGAAATATTGGTAAGGAACCCAAACCATCAAGAAACTCATGCATTCTTCATATCACAGTGAGATACAAAGTTAAGAGACAAACAAGGATTTTCATTTGGAAAATCATAATATTTTGCATTAAATATTCATCATTATTAAGTACCATCCTATATAAAATTTGACTTCTATACTCATTTAAAAAGCAGTGTTATATGTATCTTCATGGGTGAGGAAATGGAAGGTTGTCTAGGAAAATAAATGGCTGCATGTTTGCAGAGAATCTAAAAAGAACCACTAGCACTGATTATCACCTTGTACCCATCTAACTGATTTAGGATTGAGATTAAGGGTCAGCAGCTGTAGGACTAACCTGAAATATTGTAAGTTTAAGCAAATAATGTTTTTCAAAAGAATGTAAGTAATAACTTACGCTCTCCATGCCACATCTTTAACAAGGCACGCTGTGGGCACTAGCAGTAAACCAATCCAGAAGTGTCCGCATCTCAATACCATTCCTGCCTGTAAAATGTAATAATAAATACAGCATTAATTATATATGACACTTTTTGGTGGACTGAAATGAAAGAGTAAGTTGAGATCATTGCTAAGAAATCTATAACATAAATCCCGAAATCTAAAGATGTTCCTCAGTCAAATTTCTTTGGAGTTATCTCTCCCAAAGATGGGCATACAAGTTTGTCTTTGGAGGGATAAATTTAACATCAACATTTTCCTGCAACAACACAACATTATCTAAACTTTGATTTTGAAAGGCACAAAAAGACCATTTTCTAGATGCATTCTAGATAAGAATAGCTCTCCTGTGGGCTTTACAGAAGAAGATCCTAGTAGTAATGCCAATACGACTCTGAATAAGAAAAATCCTCTGCTTTTAGATATTCCCAGTGTATAATCTTTAATTCAATAGCCAGCACAGTTTATGGTAATTACAAATGGTAAAATGGTTGTTGATAGCACATCAGCTTTTTTCACAGTATCACATTATTGTTCGCTATAAATGTTCACTCATAAAGATAATATATTCCTTGGGATTATTCCAGGACAGAATAGATCTGTATATTAAAAACTTGTGTTTTAGCGCAAGAGAAATTTCTTGCTGTTTGGGATAAATGGATAAAATTCATACAATTTAAATTTGATATAAAAAATATTATATAGTTTTTTCATAATTTTTAACTTTATATATATATATTTTCTATTTTATATTCTTTTTTTATAAATTTTTTTAACTTTTTCTTTAATTAAGCCTATATTCTGCTCTGGGAGGTCCTGGGGGGAGAAGGGGGGGGGTTTGGGTAGGGGTGGGGGAAGGGGGGTTTTGTTGGGTAATGTTTGTTTTTTATTTGTATATGTTGTTTTTTGTTTTTGTATTGTTTTTTATTTTTTGTAAAATTTATAAAACTCTTTAATAAAAAAAAAACTTGTGTTTTAGGAGAAAAAGCATGTTTGGTTATATCAAATATTTACATCACTTGAGGCTCTTTCTCCAGCAAACTGACCATTTTTCTGGTCTCCCAAGTACATTGCAATGTTAACTCTGCTAACTAAACAGGCAGTTACAGAGCCTAGAGCTGATATGGAAGAACATATGTTGGATAAATCAGTATAGATTTTAAAGGGTCTCTGGATTGTTGAGAGACTGATGTGTCTTATACCAGCTTTCCCCAGGCTAATGTATTCCAGATGTCTGGTCTGTTTTTGGTGTAAAATTAATGTAGTTTAATACAACTAGAGAATACCAGTTTGGAAAAGACTTGTATTAGAATATGATAGTTTTATTTGGATGTTTTACTGGACGGAGATCATTTTACAATTCATATATGTTTAGCCTTAAAACTGTAGCTGGTCTACAAGAATCACAGCCAGGTAATTTTCAATATATTTATTAGTTTCCTGAGCTTAATTCTTTGTGTGGTTGGTGGAATGGCAGAAATATGGCAAATTTGGTAGCACAATTAAACATTTAGTGAAACTCTGTAACACACTACACAAACCGGAAGTAAAGTAAAAGTAGAATCAGTTCAGTATTTCGGATTCTGCTGCACAATTCAACCACATTCTCCTAGCTAATCAATAAAACTATCCATTGCTCAATAAAATACATAGAAAGAATATTAAAGGGTCAGGACTGTTACATTCTTTCCTTTCCTTGCTATTTAATGAAAGTGTTTTGTTGCTTTAAAATAATGCTACTAATGTTTATAGTATTTTTATAATCCACCCAGAGAATTATATTTACATTAATATATATTTCAAGAAAAGTGAATTCTTCTTCACACTTATCAAAGCCAAATGTGAAAAAATTCCATATTTACATGTGGAATTGGTGCTATAGGAATCAATATGAAATAAGTAAATATTCATAATTTACAGAACACATGGACATATATAGGCAGAGAAGCTTTCCATATCACAAGAGCAATCTTTACACTTTGTCTCTGCAATGGACTGCTTTTCAGAGATTTGTGTGGTAGTTGGAAAGTCCTAATTGTGTGCTTTTCTTCAGACCTCGTGTAGATGACCTTTTCCTATACATTTTGGAATATTGTGAGCTTCCTTCCAACAAAGATGGGAAAAGTGGTGCCTTCTTGAAACTTTGCCTCCAGTTTCTATCAGTCACAGGCAGGGTTGATGGGATTAGGGTCGAAACCAGTGTTTCTTAACCTTAACAAATTAAGATATATAGCTTTTAACTCTGCTGGCTGAGGAATTCTGGGAATTGAAGTCCACACATCTTAAATTTGCCAAGGTAGAGAAATACTGGTCCAAACAATCTGGAAAATACCCGACTGAGGCACACTGAGATACGGAAATTGAGATCTAAAGAGTTCTGAAGATATCTCAGATTGAACTGGGGACATTTTTATCAGTTAAAAGGAGGTTCATTCCTGAATTGCAGCCACTCATTGAAAACACGAATCAAGGCTTTTACCAATTCACTAGAATGCCACCAGCTCTCACCCGTGTGATCCAATTATTGCTTATTTGCAGCAAGTGAACCATATCCTCTCGTCAGAAAATAGAGGGTATAGTCCTATACCTCTATTTATAAGACAGAGACATAGGGATCAAGTGCCAGTCAGTTTCTGAGATGCCAATTTCCCCACAATATTTCTTGTTTACAGAAGAATATGAATGCAAATTGTTGATTTAGAATTACACATTTTCTAATGTGATGCTACATGGAATCTACTTGCCTCCATAAATGATTAAACTCTTTTCTCCTGATAGGGTTTTAATGAATGTTTGTTCCAGCCTTAACTGGAAAACCAATAGACTGAAGCTGAAAACTGTGACATAGAGAGTAAGCACTCCACCATTGAGTCACATCCCCTTTTCACATATTCTATCCCTTTTAATCCTTGTTCATTTTTGCTCTAATCACTATCATACCTTTTAAAAATCCTTTTGTGCTATAAAAATAGCAGAAATACAGGTGCATGCTTATCTGTCACTTTTTTTAAAATGGTCTCCGCAATCTATCTTATGCTTTTCTGCTTCCACTTATAAAGTTGAACACATATATTTTATAATGGGAAATGTCACAACAAGAGATTTGAAAGAGGATCACATACCTTGAAAAGACATTTTACCACAAACATTTGTAGGAGCCATTTTTTTAAAAAAATATTGAAAACAAAAATACATAAGACATTATCAAATCTTAAGCAAAGATGAATTTGTAAGATTACTGAAGGCAAATTACTTCATAGGACCATTTGTCTACAGCCATGCTAGGAAGAAAAATGGGAACTGACAAGCGGTATCTACATGCACCTCAAATTTTGAAATGTTCAATATTTAATTTCTGAGAAAAATATATCTTATCCATAAGTATTAATTCTCAAAACATTTTTATTATTATGCTCCAGACATAGTCAGAGTCACTGTGTAGGAAATGTTATAGTACCAGATTCCTGGAACAGCTCTAATCAAGAACCTAGTTGTTCCCAAGGGCCAATGATATCAGCACAAAAGAGGACAAAACATAGTTAATCAACAAAAGTCATGTTTTGTCTGGCAAAACATCATAAATATATAACATTTTCTAGTTACCCACCATTCATGATAACTAAAAATATCCTCTACAACCTCTAAAGAATGGAAACAATGTACAGTAGAACTTAATACAGCTCTATCTGCTTCACTAAAGTACATGTAAGATTCTCTTTCTATGCTGTTCTCCTAATGCAACATTATCTTAAGTTCCAAGTACCTTTTGAAGGATGTCCAGATAGGATTTTTCTTGTGCAGCAGAAATGTCAGGCACCATGCTCCCTGACATCTTGATTATTTTGACCAAATCATCCTTCAAATTGCTGCGTGTATATCCAATCTCAACCAGAAATATTACATTTCATTGTATATTGGACTTAAAAGCAATCTAATTCAGTTGCCTAGGTTTGTCCCTACATCAATAAGAATTTTGTCCTTGAACACTTCTCAAAGTTTCGGCTAAGGTGGCTACATTTCAGGATGTAAGAAACAATTGTGATTCTCAAAAATCAATAACTGTACGCCTCGGCTGGGGAAAAAGATGAGGAAGAAATCTAACAGTTTTACTATTTATGTTTTCCTTCTAATTAACATTACTAAGAAAAACGCTGGGTGGGAGTATTTAATAGAGCTTGTAGTACAACTTGTTCTCTAGAACTCTAGGTACCCTACTTGTACCTTTACAATTAATGACTTCCACAAGGACATAGGTCCAAAGCCTTTTCTATAGCCTTCTTCATAATCCCCAACATCTCTTCTATCTCCATTCCAGGCCAACTGTGGGAATTGGCTGTCAGCAGCAGCACAGATGAGTAGATATATAAACGCCTATGTCAGTCAGCCCTGTGATTTCAGTTAAGAATTTTGGGCAAAAAGCAAGTTTCTGATTTAAGCTATTCACTATATAGAGGAAGCACCTGCTCAAAAATGTATCCAAAATACATTTTTCAGGAGCTTTAAGAAAAGAAAAAGTCCTATAATTGACTTCTTTTCAATTATATTTCAATCAAGGTATGACAAGAACACAACCCATATCATTCTTGCTAAAGGAGCCTCATTAATAATATAAACCACTTGTTTTCCTTTATAAATACACAGTTGCAAGACAATTTTTAATCTTAGCTTGAACTGCAGCTGAGGCACATGATCTTTACTGTAGCATGGATAAGCTATAGATCAGGCAGTTGCTGATGCATAAATCAACATGGATAAAGGCAAAGATAATCTGATAGCAAATAACTGCCAAATACAATAGCATCCACTTGGTAACAACAGAATACAAACTATGAATATTCTATTCTCCCTACCAGGTTAGTCATATCTTTTTTCCACCAAGAATTCAGAAACAGTAGGAAAACTCATTCTTCATTTTCAATGAAATCTAGTGTGATCTAGTGGTAAAGTGAAATAAGAACACAATTCACATGGCAAAATCCATTAATTTGGAGTGATCTGATAAGTCAAGGAACAGAACAATAACCTACCTAATCCCCCAAGCCATCTCCTGAGAATTACTTCGATGTACAGGATATAAATTAACATCTGAATATATATTTATCAACATTTTACTGCTAATTAATAATAATTTAAATGTTGCTTGACTCTCAGCAATTCCGGGAGGTTTACACATTTACAAATAATAAAGAGATTTTTTTTTTTAAAAAAAAACATGCATTAAAAACCAGCTACTTCACAGACTTTGGACATACTACAACTTACATAAATTTATTCCAGAAAAGCTTTATGGGGTGTAAATAGCCCTAAAATGTTTTATTTTCTTGGCAACTATCTAATTTTATTTTACTTAACCATACCTAATTGACCTTATTTCTATTATTTATGTATATTATAGTATTTATAAGACTTATCTAACTGCTCATCCAACTACTATACTATTTTTAATATAGCTGTTCTAAAAATAAGCTGATTTTTATGCACTGACTTTTATTAATTTTTCTAGCGAAGAAAATGGGCTAGCTAAATCCCTTTTGGAAGATCATGGCTTTTCTATGTAAAAGAAATCCATGACAGATTTCTAAATAAACTACTTAGATTTTTAGGCACTCTAGAAATTCCCTATCTACATCCCTTTGTACTAAAATACAATTATTTTTGAAATGTGGATCCAAATGTAGTCAGAATGGCTCCATTTATGTATGAGAAAAAGAGATAACAAGCTCTGGGAAATCCTATGGAATGCAGAAATAAAGAAATCTGTAAGAAAAATAACCTAGATGATTTCCTCACCATAAAAAAGAAAGAAAGACTGAAAGCTCAGCATGACCAATAGCCCCTGAATGTTTTTACACTGTTGTTATTAAAATTAGGTTGGGAGGACAATACATGGTTAGAATGGTTTGTGTATGACTGGCATTCTGAACAAAAGCATATAACACTGCAATTTTTGTCACTTATCTTAATATTATTACTCTTAATAACAGTGATACTGGACTGTTGCATGACAAACAGTAAATTGTGAACATCCTGTGCTATATTCTTAAGCTTCTGTCACCACTGCATAGCTAAGATCCTGAACTTAAAGAGGGCAGTGGGTTTTTTTCCTTATATTATCCTGCCATAGAAAGATAGGCAAGGCTAAAAAACATGTCCAGGAGAAGAATAGGGATTTGAATCTTTTTAACACAACTTTCAACAGCAAATCCAGACAAGGAAAACACTTTCCATTTCTCCATATAGACAAATTGTGATTGTATATATTGTACTATATATATAGAATTGTATTACATATAGATAGAACATTTGCCTTGTATTGTATGCAACTGCATTGCATATAATATAGAACATTTTGTATGGGATTAAAGAAAACTGTTCCCACAAACCAACACTTTTAGGGTTTGAAAAACAAAATGCTTCTTTACACACCCACACCCACAACCACACCACACCCACAGAATACATGTTGCATTATGTTTGGCACATAGTTAAGCATATACAGTATCCCTATTTTTGATCCTGGTATATTGGCAGATATGAGCACAAGAACAAAAAGAAACTAACAACAATTTTCAGTAAAAAAAATTCTTATATTCCTTTGCCTGACATTTGGTGATACCATGCTAGTGAACTTCAAGAGCTGTGAAGAATTTGTGTCAAAAGTCATTAATTCATTTTTGTGTTTCTTAGATAGCAAAGCTCTAAAAAGTGACAGAAAGTTGTAAAAAATAATGATAGGAAACAAAGCACAAAGATTGCAAAATTGGGGAGTCTAAATTATCTACATTAATCTGCCATAAGAATGTATACGCTGATAAAAATGTTTGACACAAGCACATTTTACGATTTGAGAAAGGAAATGGTATTATCTCAGGTTATCCATCCATTACTATTTATCAAACATGAAAAATGAATTCTTAAGAAAATAATTAGAGAGCAAAGTAAGAAAGGGAATGTATGCAACAGTCATTTAGCTTTCCCAAGCAGAGCACTTGATTAAAGAGTTCAGAAAGACCTTGCAAGCAATTATTTGTATCAGATTTATGTAAAAACATTTTAGGTTTAGTATTCTTTTGTGACAGTTTTCACTTGCTTAACTTGTAATTTTATTTATTTTTTTAGTAAAAAGAAGAAATAGATCTGCTTCAGAATATAATGTTGTGATTAAGACCCAGGAGACACATGCTTAGGTAAGTTTCATAAAATACTTAAAAATACTAGTGTATATATGTATGCTATATTTATAATATATATTGCTACTCCAGGTATGATATGCCATATGCTGAATAAATAGTGCATCTAATAACTGTTTGGCAAATGGTTTAGCAGGAGTGTCCAACCCTGGCAACTTTAAGATTTGTGGACTTTAATTCCCAGAATTCCTCAACTAGCATACCGTGTTTCCCTGAAAATATTTTTTTTTGCCTCCAAAAGAGGCACCATGTCTTATTTTCAGGGGGTTGTCTTTTCCACAGTCTCACCTCGTGGCGGTGGTACCAACAACCCCCTCAGCTGGCCCACTTCTTCTGCGGCCGCTCATCTCCACTTGCATGTGTCACTTCCAACCTCCATTTCGGTGTCAGCCACTGAGACTGGAGCTCCAGATTGACACACACAGCACCTCCTGGCCTTCATTTTGCCGTCAGAAGCCTTCCGGAAAGGCCTTTGCAGTCATAAGAACCAAGCTACAGATTTAATCCATAGCTTGGTTCTCAGCTGCAGAGACATTTCCTGAAGGCTGGGGGTGAACCGTGCGAGCGTTGGTGATCTGCCACTGAAGAAGTGGTCCGGCAAGGCAGATGTCGATTCATGGGAGGCCTGGCTGCAACAGTAAGTGAGTGCGGGGCACAGGGAACAGCTCCGCCCCCCCCACCACTGCCCTAGCTTGATTTTTAGGTGTGCGCCTCAGCCAAAACTAGGGCTTATTTTGGGGGTAGGGCTTATATTAGGCCCACCCCCAAAAATGAAGCTAGGGCTTATTTTCAGGGTAGGTCTTACTTTCAGGGAAACACAATAGGCGTCTGGGGAATTCTGGGAGTTCAAGTCCACAAATCTTAAAGTTGCCAAGGTTGGACACCCCTGGTTTAGATAAGATATCAAGAGATTTTTCCAACATAGCAGAATACTTTCAGTCTTTAAATCTTTGTTTCTTCCATCTAAATGGAGGCACAATTTAGAAGAAATATTGAACAACCACGCCCATCCTACAAGCATGTAGTAATCTGATTATTGAGATGATGATTACAATTATCTCTTCAGTTTTATGAGAATGAGACTTAAACTAATGCTTTGGAAATTTAATTTCTCTATTTTATAACTAGCATCAGACTTTCCTTATACTTGCAAGGCTATATTTATATTTTTTCCAAGCTACTTTTTAAATAAGGGGAACTCATGCCCCTTGGTGAGTTCTCTCATATGAGTAAGCTTGCATTGTTCACTAGAGTATTAAAAAAAATATGGAAAGTAAAGTTAAACTGGGAAAATTATTTTTTTTCTTGCTAGCCGGAAAACCCGTCATGAAAAAAAATCAAATATTACATATGATTCCAAGCTACGGTAGAAGAAAGAGTGATCATATTTTCTATGTAATCAGAAAGATTTTTGGCCTATTTCTTCTTTAGATATTATTTTTTCCTCTCACTATCTCCTGGCTTGTGCAATAAACTCATTTGTTACTCATAGTTACAGTAAGGTGCTATCGAAGTTTTTATTAGTTAACATACTGCAAGTATTCTTCAACTGATGGGCCCAAACCCATCCCTGATGATAAGAACACTTTCATAACCAGCATATTTTAAGAAGGACTAGAACAAAAAGAAAGAAATCCACAATAGCAATAGCATTTAAACTTATATACCATTTCACAGTCCTTTACAGAAATCTCTAAGCGGTTTTACAGAGTCAGTATATTGCCTCCAACAATCTTGGTCCTCATTTTACCAACTTGGAAGGATGGAAGGCTGAGTCAACCTTGAGCCAGATATGATTGAACTCCTGGCAGTGAGCAGTGAGTTAGACTGCAATACTGCATTCTAACAACTGTACATTTGTACAAAATGTTCGTTAAGCACATTGCAACACAAAGGTGGATAATACATATAAATATATAATATTCCCATTGCATCAAGGGTCAAAACACTATCTGTAATGTAAATTAAAAAGTAGTGGAATCTTCTCCATGTAGGCATATATTTTAGAAATAAAAAGAATTTTAGGAACCATGGAAAGATGAGATCAGATGAATTGAGAGCACCACTGTGCCAAAAGAACTAGAAGATTTAAAGTACCAGTTCTCCCCTAAAGATTCAGAATAATTTGGGATGATATGATTCTAAAGCTCAAGAGATTTACATGCTTCAATTCAAAGAATTACTAAGCACTCAGTAGCAAAGATAAGACCCTATAAATATTTCAAGTGGTTACTCTTTTGGCAACCAAAGAGAACAGGTACCATCTTGTCTTTACCTTTTACTTAAATGATAATGACTGGATTTCTCAGTTCGAATTAAAGACAAACCGGGCTGTTTCTGAGGCACCAATCCATTAAATCAGAACATTCTTTGTTCTCATCAATCTGCCTCCAGCAATAATAGTAAACATTTTGTGCACATGAGGAGCAACAGAGGCTGATGGTAATATTTTATCTCAATCAGCTCCCTGGAGAAATTCAGTGAAACAAGATTAATAAATTGCAAAGGTCTGTGTCTAGATAGCATGCTTAGGCTGCCTGTAGAGATGCAGCACAATCTATCTGAAACAGGTCCAAGAAACATTTTAATAGCTTCTATTAGAGTCCCTTTACGCTGTTGATAAAAGAGTCCTAGCAAATTATTTTTCCCCCTGCTTTCTTGAACTTGGATATGGTCCAAGACTCCTCTGTAGGACACCAGCTCTTTAGTAACTGTTGCATCTTGAGCAGTTAAAACAGCAATACATTTCTTACTGGTTTCAATCTTAGCGTGATGCTCTTTGAACTGCCTTTTTATCTCACCATATTTCCCCTCAATGTTTTCAGCATAACCCCAGGATCTGAAAAAAGGTCTGTTAATGAATTTAAAATGACAAGCACATCTCCAAAATGTGCTTCCTTCCTAAACAATGACATCAGGTAGTATTTCTAGGGTAAACATAATTCTCTCCTTAGCTCTCATTTCCACCAGGTGAGCAGGAAGAAAGCTCTTTACTGGAAGTCTCATTGTCCATGTCCACTGCAGCCTTATGGGAAGCCACATCGTAGGAGTGAGTGGGTGGCCAGGCTGATCAAGAGGTTGAGGAGGAGGAGGAAGAGGAGGCTGCTTCTTAAGCTTACCAGGCATTTTAATTTTCCTCAATTACCAAAAGTGGCAGAAGAAGAAGCAGTTTAATTAGATTTTCAGCTTACTAATTGTCTTCATATGCAGTCCACAAGCTTTATATCTGTAGCTGATGGGGTGAGAAAATAAATTGTTTCTTAGCACATGGCCATCCTGCAGGTATATGAAGGAAGGCAGTTTATGGGGTTTCCAAATCTGCTGTTCAGGGTGGTATACAGAAGCACAGAGAATTTTACCATGCTCATTTCATGGCTAGACAACAAGGGATAAATATTTTATTTCTATATTATCCAGAAATAAATAAAAGAGTAAAGGATAACAATAAAGAATATTTATCTTATCCTTGGAAACTAATAGGAGGAATTTAATAAATCTGAAAAGGCTGCTAACTATTTTAAACAACTGAAGGCCTCTGATGCAGGTGTAGGTATTTTACTCAAAAATGATCTATTGGTTTGGTGGGTCACAGGTTTTCCAGCTACACAGGATTTCTTTATTTTTATTATTATTAGTGCCTCCTCTTTTTTTCCCTCCCATTTGCAGCTTCAATGGGGAGAAAGAGGGTCTTGGTTACTGACATGTCCCTACAGGGAACCCTAATATACACAGATTTTATTTCTTTAAATTTATTTTTTTCTTTTCTGCATTTTAATATCAATATTTAGCTTTGATAACAGTTTTGAAAAGAATGTTTTAATAACATACAGTATATTTTGAATGTTTTCTTTCTTCCATTTTGGTTTATTGTTCAATGATTTTCAGAGGTTAATTTTTCCCAAGGTTTCCTTCAACAATAACTTTCGTTATTGTTTCAGAACTGAACATATTTGAAACTATGGGTATTTGTAAGTTAGACCTGGGATCCAGTCTGGTTGCTGCTCCAGTTAAAAGATATTTGAGGCAAGAAAACTGATAGAATGGATTACCAAAACAGAAATTCAAAATCTGCTAGAGGAGTGATAATTTTAATGACAGCATCGTCTGATTTTATAGACGAACAAATGTTTGTAAGATCACTGCTTCTGCAAAAAATATCCCAGCTGCTAGAAAATTGTAATTTTAATAATTCTTGGTTACATCTAAAATATTTTTTCATGATATAATTATATTTTATGTCTCATGGAAGGAAAAAATGCATGGATCACAGCAGAAGATATTTGAATCAAAAATAAAACAAACCTTAAAAGAATACTTCACTTAACTGATTTGAGAAGCATATCATGCTTTTAGATCTACCAAACCATTAGATCTAAACCAGTGGTTCTCAAACTTCCTAATGCCGTGACCCCAACCATGTGGCCGTAAGTCGAGGACTACCTGTATTTCCCTGCGGGCGGGACAGGAGGAGGCATGTATGCTCCGCCTCCTCTTCTGTGGCTGCATGCGGGCTGTCGCCCAGCAACCGCCTCGGCCTGGGAGCGCCGTGCATGCGTGGTGCCACTCCCTGCGCCGGCCGAGGCATAGCTGGCAAGCGGCAGCGACGGCACAGGCCGACCACTGGCTAGGCCACAGCTGGCCCAGCCCAAGGGAGGTAAGGCACGCGCCAGGCCCCACGCGCACCAGCAACCCTCCTTGTGCCCGCCGCTGCCCCGCTAGCCTTACCTTGGCGATCGCACATTCGGTGCAATGGCAGGCAGGCCCAGGCACTCCTGGGCGGCCATCGCATGCAGCAGTGAGGGCGCAGGGCGACCACTGGCTGGGCCACCAGCTGGCCCAGCCCAAGGGAGGTAAGCCACCCGCCGGGCCCCACGCATGCCAGCAACCCTCCCTGCGCCCGCTGCTGCCCCGCTAGCCTTACCTTGGCCACTGCACGTTTGGTGCGGTGGCAGGCAGGTCCAGGGCCCAAGGGAGGTAAGCCACCCACTGGGCCCCATGCACGCCAGCAACCCTCCCTGCACCCGCTGGCCTCCCACCTCCCACCCCTGGCCCTCTTTTACTTACATTTAGTAGTTGCTCAGCAGGGAGGGGTGGAAACGTCCAGAAAGCTCGCCTTAGTTGTCTGCATCCAAAAGGATGCAGACAACTTGCAGCACCGTTTGCAGATTGGGACTTTTGGTGGGCTCAGCAGGGCAGAGACAGCCTGGACAATTACTATTGGCTTTTGAAAGCCAATAGAATTAGACTCTATTCAAGAGAGTCTATTCTATTGGCTTTCAAAAGCCAATAGAATAAGAGGGAGTAGCACAGCTAAGGAAAAGGGGAAAAAAACGGTGGACTGCGTTGTTTGGCGACCCCCGTGAAATGGTCGTTCGACCCCAAATGGGGTCGTGACCCACAGGTTGAGAACCGCTGATCTAAACCAACTATGTTTGTTACAGAATCTTTCTTTTAAAATGAAACAAATTTATTGGCAACAGAAGAAAATTCTGAGTTCTCAATTGAAACATTTTGACGACATAAAATATTTTAGTTCCAACAAGAAATTTCTTGGGAACAATGCACACTAGTTGTAATGAAATTAATCTTCATTTTTAAAATTTTAAAATCCACTTGTATGGATATAGGTATAACAAAGCAAACAGATGATTTTTTTTTTAAAGCTCATACACCTTCCAGTAATTTCAGTTGTAAATTCAGAAGAGCTGGCTACATCTGTAACTCTATGGGAACTCTATGTCATGATTTTAGCATGATGTCATGTGTCTGATTAATGAAACACCTCAAAGAACTTTCAGGCATTTTTCTAGCCTAAAAAGCTTTTATTAGTATTACAGAGATGTCAGCACGGCATGGTGGAAATGCTAAGATCTGAATTTCCCTTCCTTTGCACATAACATTCCAGGCATTTCCCCTCCCCTATTTTGGGGTCATGATTCACATCTTCCAATTAACTTGGAGGGCAAAGATTCACTTCCGTTTCTTTTTCCCAGGCTTTCCTTATATTCTCCTCCCCTTTCACTGTCAACTGATTTAACTTTAAAAATACCAGACAGTTCTGCATATATTGTCAAAGCAAGAATATTCAATATTAGCAGCGTTGACACTCTATATTACTACTAATATGATGAAATCCAGAAAAAGAGTCCAAGACCAGATGGAATAACAAGATAATGACATGAAAGATTTAAAAGAATGTAGCTCCTACATTCCTAGAGATATTTCAGACATCTTATGAAAATAAATTCTTACAAGTTCCATACTATGATACTTATACTATTGAATGTTTGAAGAACAGTGAGAATTCTAGTCAAAATAAGAATTATCCAGTTTCTTTGTTTAATGTTCATGCTAAGATTTTAATAGCTACATTAACAAGAAATCTCAAAAAGAATAATCCACAATAATTCATCCTGCACAACCTGGTTTCATGAAAGGATGCCGAAGTTCAAATGTTAAAAACGTCCTAGTTGATATACTAGCTTTATACATGGATATACATGGGCCTGCAGTGTTAGCTTCACTGAATGCAGAAAAAGTTTCTGATATTGCTTGAATTAAGTTTTTGGTCCATCTGCATAGGCTGAGGGAGACTGCTCTTCATGAAGGCTATTATCTCTGCCTGGATTAAGTCCTATATCTCACCACTTGCCTGCTCTCACCAATGTTTTTACTTCTCTGTCTCCTTGCTACTGGTAGACATGATGGTGAAAGGACAGGGGAAAAAATAGGCCCCAGTAATGGCGGTGACAAGACTTCAAGGGTCTCTTCTTCTCAACTTATGGTGCCTGAGATCAGCAACCTCTACACTTCACTCTTTTCCTCAGCATATTAAGAAGAGACATGTATATTTTCTGTGCCACTGATGGACTCCTTTTCCCTCCCTCCTTTTTGTCATCCAGCCATTCATTTTACTTGCTCTCATCTTACTTTTTCCTCATTTACAATAAAACTGGCATGGTGCAATGTTGCCATCCTTTGGGCTCATCTTCCCTACATGAGAGATTTTTGCTCCACAGGACTTACTCTTTCCTGAACATTGTTGCAGACTGCAAATATTAATATAAAATCAATTATGGCCTATGATTTATGAATTTGAGACCATAAATTACAGACCTATCAGCCTGACCTCAATACGTGGGAAGATTCTGGAAAAGATAATCAAACAATGAATCAGCGAACACCTAGAGGCAAACAAAGTCATTACTAAAAGCCAACATGGGTTTGTCAAAAATAGATCATGCCAGACAAATCTTATTGCATTCTCTGACCAAGTGACAAAATTAGTGGACCAGAGGAATGCTGTAGATATAATTTGCTTGGACTTCAATAAAGCATTTGATAAAGTAGATCACAACCTACTACTTGATAAGATAGAAAACTGTGGGTTAGACAGTATCACCACCACATGGATTCATAGCTGGCTGACCAACCATACTCAATGGAACCACATCTACATGGAGGGAAGTGTGTAGTGGGGTGCCCCAGGGTTCTGTTCTGGGCCCAGTGCTCTTCAGCATCTTCATCAACAATTTGGACGAGGGTATAGATAGGAAACTCATCAAATTTGTAGACGACACCAAGCTGGCAGGAATAGCCAACACTCCAGAAGACAGGCTTAAGATACAGGAGGATCTGGACAGACTTGAACACTAGGCGCTATCTAACAAAATGAAATTCAATGGTGAAAAAAGTAAGGTTTTATATTTATGCAAGAAAAACCAAATGTACAGATATATTATAAGGGGTACCTTGATCAATAGTAGTAAGTGTGAGAGGGATCTCGGAGTCCTAGTGGACAATCACTTAAGTATGAACCAGCAGTGTGCTGCAGTTGCCAAAAAAGCCAACACAGCGCTAGGCTGCATTAACAGAGGGATAGAATCAAGATCACATGAAGTATTAATACCACTTTACAATGACTTGGTAAGGCCACACTTGGAATACTGCATCCAGTTTTGGTCACCAGAATGTAAAAAAGATGTTGAGACTCTAGATAGAGTACAGAGAAGAGCAACAAAGATGATTAGGGGACTGGAGGCTAAAACATATAAGGAACGGTTGTTGGGATTGGGTATGTCTAGTTTAATGAAGTGAAGAACGAGGGGGGACATGACAGCAGTGTTCCAATATCTCAGGGGCTGCCACAAAGAAGAGGGAGTCAAGCTATTTTCCAAAGTGCCTGAAGGCAGGACAAGAAGCAACGGATGGAAACTAACCAAAGAGAGAAGCAACCTAGAACTAAGGAGAAACTTCCTGACAGTTAGAACAATTAACCAGTGGAACAACCTGTCTCCAGAAGTGGTAAACACTGGAAGTTTTTAAGAAGTGACTGGACAGTCATTTGTCCGAAATGGTATAGGGTTTCCTGCCTGAGCAGGGGGTTGGACTCGATGACCTTCAAGGTTATTATTATTTCTGGATTTTAAAAGAATGGATGATCATTTGATTAGCAAAAAGATTTCTGCATCTAGGGATCATCCACATTCTTATAGCCAAGGCAAGTTTGCCTTAATTAATAGATTGTATAATTATTACAGTGAAAAAAATATCTAGATTATACCCTCTTAAATCCTCAACAGTCCTCACTGTACTGTGCAGCTAAGAGCAATCCCTTGGCTACTTTAAGTGGAAATTTAATCTCTGCTCAGTGATGATACAAACTCTGAAAACATTTGCCTTGAAAAAGTTGCATGCTTCAATATATTAACATGTATCTCATCCTTGAGCTCACATCTGCTCAAGCTATGAAATAAATATTTTCCACATTATAAATATAGCGCATGTTTCTAATACTTAGAGATACAGTATATGAATTAATCAAACAGGAGAAGGAGCCAGCTTCTGGAAGTGAGACCTTCATGGCACTGCTTAAGTTTATAAAGAGAAAAGCAAATTATTTTCTGCAAACAGTTTAAATGTGCTTCCAAGTTTATATCTCTCTTGTGGTTATAAACAGATACAAATAGTAGTTCTGCTGAAAGAGTAGTAGAAAAAAAAAGACAAAAAACCCTCATATTGCAGTGTTACTGAAAAAGCTTACTGAAATGAAATACCATATATTCCGGCGTATAAGGTGACCCGGTGTATAAAATGACCCCCGTCTTCGGTGCCGAGTTGCATGCCTAGAAAGTCGTCTTATACGCTGGAAACTACCGTTATTTCCGGCGGATAAGATGACTCGGCGTATAAGACGACCCTGACTTCAGCGCCAATTTTAATGCTGTGAAAGTCGTCTTATACACCGGAAAGTATGGTACATACTTCTGAGAAGACACAGACATGGTTGCACTACAAATCACTCCTCGTTCTTTCTTATTTTTAAACTACACAGTCTGTTTCCTTAGCTACATTGGGTGACATAGTCCTCAACGTATGACCACAATTAGGACTGAAATTTTGGTTGCTAAGCAATGTGTTCATTAAGCGAGTCATTATGTGACCGAACCCAATTTTACAACCATTTTTACAGTAATTGTTAAGCGAATCACACCGTTAAGCAATCCCATTTTTCCCAACAAGCAATTGATTTCCACCAGCTGGAAATGTCACAATCATGTATCCACAGAGTGCTTCAACCAGTCATAAATGTGATCCTTTGAGTTTCTGTGCTTTGTTGTCATCATCCAAGCTTCAGTGATGTTCACTGCTATGGGTAGAATGACAGTATTACACAGTCAAGACTTCTGCTGCAGTCTCAATTGTTGATGAAGACCAAAATGCCAACACTTTGCCCATACTGCGGTTAATATCTGCCTCAACGCTTCTGTTAAAGTGCTGCACAGCCTAATGCATTGGTGTCCAACAACTATTAGTGCATTTTGCAAGTTGGTCATGCTCAGGGCATTTCCTTGAGCACAACCAGCTTGCACAGTCTTTATTTTTTCACTATTTATCTGTAGCCAAATTGTATTGGCTTCCATAGTAGTGGCCATGTCCTGTAGATTTTTCTTTGGTTTTTCAAAAAATGCAACATCAGATGTGACTTCCAGATTGTTAAGCCTACACTGATGTTTTCTAATGCAAATCTTTGCAAATCTAGCTTATCCTAGAATGAAATCCATAGCCATAAAGAACACCAATGCAAAAGTTATTGTCATTCTCCAAGGTGGATGGTGTGGTCTGTGATGCCATTATCAGCTTCTGAAACCCAGTTGCTGGATTTCACAGAAAGGGTTTGGAAAATATTGACAAAGTGTTGGCAGATGCCCTATCTTTCTACTATTTTCTATAATTACTCTCTACGCACAATATCAAAACGCTTTTTTAAAGTTGTTATAATTTATTTGTAATGACTAGAATTTGATGTTCTGCTCAGCAATGATACAGAAAGCCAAGATTTGTTCATTTGTTTTGGCAGCCATTACAAAGCCCTGCTTATTCTTCCTGTAGGTACTTGTCCACTTTGTCTAGCAATCACCTGACCAAAAGGTGTGTGATGCTTTTCCAAGTGTGACGGTCAGGGTTGCTGCTCTTCTTTGATAGTCTGGGGATCATTTCTTTTGCACATTTGGTCAGAATACATTCTGCTCACCAATATTCATTCATTAGCCCTATTAGTTCTTGCAGCAAGCTTCAGTAGGTTTTCCTCTAAACTTGCAGCTTCATTATTCTTCAATATTTTTATTATCATATTTAGGTTTACATACACTTCATCAAGTGGATTGGAGGTACCGAAGTCACAGCTTGAGGCTGAGCTTGGCTGATTCCATGTTTATCTGAAGTGCTCTGCCCAGTATGCCTCTTGTCCTTCTTTGCTTAGCAGTATTTTCCCATTCTTGTCTTTGTTTTGGTTATTATTCTGTTAATTCTTGCTCTACCATATAGGCAATAATTCCAATTATTCTGGAATTTGTCCTACTTGAGTATATGTACTTATAATATGTTCCAATTAGCCATGTTTTAGAGCATTCAGTTTTCACTGCTCTATTTTTCAGACTCATTTCTTACATTTCCCCCCTTAAGTTCTTTATACTTCTGCAAGTCTTAGATTTTCCACAAATTTCCTTCCTGTCCATTTGTGGCTACATCTAGTCATCCTAGAAGGATTTGTGGGCTATTTTGGTTTTTATATGTATCTTCATATTTACAAAGGAAAAAGCATGGAAGTGAAAATGTCAGTAGTTCCCGTCTCCCAGTTCTTTTAGGGTTATGCTTTCTCTCTCCCTTGGGCCAAATGCAGCCATCTGTATGGGTAAGCTTTACTCCAGATGATACCACATGTAAAAATGCATGTGAGAAGCAAGTTGCTTAAGGAGACTGTATGGTGATTGGCAGAGAAATCAAAAAGAGTCCTACAGCCAGCTAAAAAAAATCAAAGGGCAGCAGTCAGTCTTGAATGGCTGTGGGAGGAGAAAAACAACCTCTTATCAAAGCATTGTTTGTATGTGTGTGTGTGTGTGTGTGTGTGTGTGTGTTTGAACAAAAGGGTTAATCCCTTATCAGACGTTCCTGAATACCCTTCTGCAACCCCATTTAACAGACCAAGTAGCCAACCTATAGCTGAAAATCACATCAATTCTTTAAGCCAAGTTAACAGATGTCCTAGTTTTGCTACAATACTATGCTGAAATGCTTATAGAAAACTATTGGGACTAAGGATAACCATTCAGCAATGTAAATGGGTATATTATGTTATAAAAAATTTAAAACTATTCAAAGTTTTCTGAGCAGAGAGACCCCAGATACTGTTTATCTTTAAAAAACCATTAAGTCATATAATATGTAATTGCATATGGCTGGCTAATCTTGATACTTTAAATCTAAACAGTTTGTATTTTCTTAACTCCCTACTTTTTTTCTGGTTGCAAGAAAACCACCATATCACCACACTGCATCTTCTCTGTCCTCATCAGGGCATCTCTAATAAGGCTTGCATTACCATATAGTAGCAATAGTTTAAAAAAAAATCCCATAGCATGTGATATTAGTGGGCTCTGATGACATTTGAAATGAGTGATGAGTAAGAAAATAATTTTGCTTGCTGTAGCACAAATAAAGACCTTGGCATTATGGAGCATTTTCTTCACATAATTTTTTCTTCTGAAGACAAAGAGGATTTTGATGATAAAAGGCTGGAATGGTCAGATTGAAAATAATCACAGCCAACAAGATAATATTTCTGATTTTGTCCTCTCCTCCCAGCTTTACAAAAGTCATAGTACTTCTTCAGAGGAGGGGTGATGATGTTATCACCAGATCTGAGGAACTTGATCTGGAGCCAGTGGAACAACCTGCTGGAAGTTTTTAAAGAGACTGGACAGCCATTTGTCTGAAATGGTGTAGGGTTTCCTGCCTGAGCAGTGGGTTGGGCTAGAAGACCTCCAAGGTCTCTTCCAACTTTATTATTATTATAATTATTATAATTATTATTATTGTTGTTGTTGTTGCTGCTGCTGCTGCTGCTGTTAAATAGAAGGGGGTTCATGTGAATTATGTGTATTTAATCTGGAACATTTTTTGTCCATTGATATCTTCAGCATTTGGCAGAGATTCTTCTCTTGCTTCCTTATATCTCTCTGTGGATGTTTCATGGTAAGTTTGGTTAAAGGAGCAAAGCAGGCATACCCTAGGTTCCATCCATTAGGTAGTGTCATCTGATGGGAGTTAGGAAGAGAATCTTCTCTGTCACTGCAACATCATTCCCCGGGAGATTTATTTATTTGTTATAGCCACCCCAGACTCTGGATGGTGTATAAGCACCCCTCCCATCCATAAAAACAAATAAAACATAAAACTCTCCAGACTAGGTCTCAAAGGTGCTTTCAAAAGGCAACTGGACTTTGTTTTTTTCCTTGAAAATGTTTTGCTTCTCACCCAAGAAGCTTCTTCAGTTCTCTTCTTGGAGGAGAAGCAAAAATTTTTCAAGGAAAAAAAGGAAAGTTGAGTTGCCTTTTGGAAAAGTACCTTTGGGACATGGATGACCAATCATGATCTGGATGATTGGGACTCTCCATAGACATTTGCTCGGACTAGGGTTATCTAAATGTCACACAAACCAAACCAAACAGCCCCCACCCCAATATATTAATAAATTAATCCTAGGCCTGGGGCCAAAGGCAAGTTTAAGATGTTGTTCCATATGTTAGAGCCGTGATAGACAAGGCATGCTTTTTAGGTCCCACAAGATAGCAATATTTAATGGAGAGGACCTGGAGCACACCTATTCTGCTGGAATGTACTGGGCAGGCAGAAACCACTGGAGACAAGTCCCCCAGATATCCAAGCCCAATGCCATACCAGGCTTTACATAATAATAACAAAGTTGGAAGGGACCTTATAGGTCATCTAGTCCAACCCCCCCATCCAAGGAGGAGACCCTACCATTTCTGACAGATGGTAGTCCAGTCTCATCTTGAAAGCTTCCAGTGATGAAACTCCTGCATCTGAAGGCAAAGTGTTCCATTGGTTGATTGTTCTCCAATCAATGCCATAATCAGCGCCTCAGAAACGACTGGTGTAGCAGTGGTGACACCCAGGCATAACATAATAATAACAGAGTTGGAAGGGACCTGACGGCAAACTGTTCCATTGGTTGATTGTTCTCCAATCAACCATACCAATAGGGCATAGCAATAGGTGCCCATTACTGCTTGCACTGCTGCATTTTGAGCCAACTGTACTTTTCCAGTGGTCCAGTAGCATATTTTTTACACGTTTATAAAAACAGAAGGCATACTAATTGTAGTACAATACTAAAATGAAGTTTTCTAAAAAGCTTTTTTGACTGAACAGTTTGTTTCTTCTTGAATGTACCCAAATCCATTTTTTTCAACCTTGCCCTGCCTAAAAGTTTCAATCTTTCCCAGCCTTCTCCAATATAGGAAATATGAAGAAATGCATAGCAGCTATTTATCCCAGCTCTAGTTTATTAACTGAGATCAGGCAACAAACTCACCTATTCCTGTTTCCCTTCCCTCCTCTCTTAATGTACTCTGATTCAAACAAACCTTTGTGGTTGATGAAATCAGTTTCTTACAACACCAAACCTGGGCAATTAGCTTAAGTATTTCCAGTAAGCCAGATTGCAACACATATTTTTATCCTCTGTTTAGTCCTGATTAGGAGGGAGAACATAAAACAAAGTTTTTACCTTGGGTATCACAGGAAACAATGTCAATCAACAAAGAAGTTTCGTTTAGAAGTAGGAAAGGGGTAGAAAACAAGGGAGAAAACAGTATTGCTCCAGTCTACTTGTGAATGGGATCCTACATTGCTGGAACCTTTCTTTTTTTAAGGAAAAAAGCAAATGTTGAACAGAATGAAGTAAGGTTCACAGCACGGGCTTATTTTGTTAGGTGTATAAAACTAACTTACTTTAAGAAATAATTGCAGTTAATTGATGTTATACTTGGATTTCATATCAACTGACATATTCAATTATATATGTTCTTCAGTTCAGAGGGTCTTTGTAAATATACACATGTATTCTAGTATCTGTGCGGTAACATTTAAAGATGGATTACATCTTTAATGTATAATATATAATACACATGTATGTATATACTGTGCATATATGTCCTTATGATCAGAAGGTTGGGTCTATCTGTCCATCTATCCATCCCTTCTGGACATAAGGACATATAGTACATGGATAACATGCACACAGGCATTATATATAGTCTAGTATCTGTGTATTTCCTTATGTCCAGAAGGTCTGTCTGTCTGCTATGCCTTCTGGTCATAAAAACATACAGTACATGTATAATACACACACATACACACATTTTAATATCTTCATGGTGACATTTAAAGATGAAATATATACACACTATATACAATGAAATGCACTCATATTTGAAAATAATTTTAAGCGCTTCCTCCAATAATCATAATACAGAATTGTCTCTTTGGCCTGTTTAGAAACAAATGACTGCCTTTTATCTTGGTTTTGTTTCAAAAACCATGAAGTTGAAATTAAAAATGAATTTTATTTTCAAGAGCCTAAAATGCTTGCTATTTTTAAAAGTTTGGGACACTGGTTTTCTTTTTTTGTTCATGTCTGATCCTAATAAACATTAACAGGGAAGCCTCATAGATCTGTATAAAGACCCCATGAATGGTTTTAGCTTGCATTCTTCTGGCTTTCCTCAACAGCTGGCTTAATACACTTCAACAGAAAGCTGCAATATCATAACCTACCAAGATTAGATCTTTGTTATAAATGAGGTTGGAAGCATTTCCCAGGAGAGATACACCACATGTCTGTTTGCATGATCAAACTGCGGTGAGGAGGATGGAATTTCCCATGCCTGTATATGCTTTCCATATATTCATTAACAGAGATTCTCCCTAGAGCCTTGTTTGAATGGGGTATTCACTCTTCCTATTGTATACTATACATTGCCTGTCAGAGAATATAAAAATGTTTCTATATTTGCATTTTGAGCAGAGGTAACAGAGAGAGAAGCCAGCCTGAAATTACAAGTAATTGTGAGCAAAATATAGGCTTTACATCTTAGTTTTTTTTACTATTAACACAAACATATGTTAAGAGACACACAAACACTCAGTATTATTTTATATATTCATATTAATAATATAAGCGTAATAAATATGGTATATGTTAAGCACTCAGAAATATTCATTGTTTTTAAGGGAC
Source organism: Crotalus tigris (assembly GCF_016545835.1). Taxonomy (NCBI): domain Eukaryota; kingdom Metazoa; phylum Chordata; class Lepidosauria; order Squamata; family Viperidae; genus Crotalus; species Crotalus tigris. The sequence goes on from NW_024096483.1 coordinate 822,763, forward strand.
TCACTGACAGAAAATATGCAGAAGCTCTATGTATACAAAATGGAGTTAATAATTCACTATTTCTAAAAATATACAATTAGAACTGCAAGGCTTTTTGTGAATCACTGTTTTGAGATGACTGAACATATAAATTATTTAAATAAATATATATATATAGAGTATCAACTGCTGGAAAAGAACTATAGCACCTGTCAGCTTTTATGGGTAACAGGGAAGGTCTGTAATTAAAAATGCTGATTAGTATTCACTAAGAGTGGCAAGGATATTGACTAAAAAAGTGATAGTTGCATGATACAGTCTATCGATGGATGCTTGAAGGAATTTGATAGATAAATTAATAAACCACCTTGTACACGTTAATTAATTATGGAAACATAGATTATACAAAAAATTTCTGAGTGAAGCCTGAGTCCTAGTAACTTAGTGGACAGAAACAATTCAGGTAGTGGAAGTGATTTGCCAGTGCTTTTGTAAATGTTTTTCCATTTTTTGCTTGTATCACTGGGATGCCCTGATAATCTCCCCTCCATATACTAACTCCGGGCTGATTCTGTTTAGCTTCTGAGTTCAGATAGATTCTGTTAGATTCTACCACATGTTAAATATAGAAAATTATACTCTAACCATCCCCAAGTATAGAAGAGTCTTTTCCCTAGCCGGTTTCAATGTCTTGCCCTCAGCACTACTCGATGGGCGATTCAAGAGGCTCCTGTTTAGTGAGTAACTATGCCCCTGTGACAGGGCTGAAGTTGAAACTGTGGAGCATGTCTTATCATACTGCCCTATGTATAACACAGCCAGAATTAAATTATTGTCTCTCCTTGGAATCGATCCCTCTGGTTCTAATGTTAGTAATTTGGTCTTATATTGTCTAGGGGAGGGCTCCTCCTATATTACTTCTCAGGTTTCTAAATTTCTTTTAAGAGCTGTAACTACTAGAGGAGAACGTTGTAATTCCCTTTAGCCAAGGCTTCTGTGTTAATTGTTTGTGATTATATTTTTCTTGTGTTCTCTTTTGTTGTACTTGCATATTGGTCTGTGACCGCAAAATAAATATTATTATTATTAACATAGAAAATGATCTTAAATGGGGGGGGGGAGAGCATTTCTTTTACTTTATAAAGACAATCCTTTGTTTGAAGGAATGCTTTATTAGAACTGCTAATATAAGACTGGTGTATAAAAGAACAGCAGAAGCTCTAAAGCTACTCAACAACAGCTGGCAGGCTGACCACACAGTGCTTTGAATACATATAACATGCAGGTACTTTGTTATTTTATCTCCTTTGCTCTACAAGATCTTATAGCCGAAGCTAAATGAATTACTAGATATGGGTCAGAGGGAATTTATCCTCTTAGGCAAATTTACAAAATTGACTCTATGTATGTGTGTGTGTGTGTGTGTATGAAAAATCAGTTGGCACTAATGACATTTTAATGAATAAAATCTAAATCTTGATTTTTGGGAGAAGAGCAAATTTTGCACACCAAGGGGCTACTTTTTTCCTTACTTTTGATCCAGGAATCAAAAGAAAAATCTTGTTTAAGTCAAACTTGACTCTTCTGATTTCATGATCATAGAATCATAAAGTTAGAAGTGACTTTGGTAGTAATCTAGTTCCATCTCTGCTCAGTGTCCATATATATTTGCTTTCCCCCTCACAAGAGTATAGAAGTTGCCAAAGTGATCTGCTATTGTTTTCTTCAAGGATATATTTTCAATTGCTGAAGCCACCTTATATACCTGTATTCCCTTGAGTTTCTCCTGGAGAAAATTTGTCTTTGTGGTCACTAGGAATTGACTTGATTAAAGATATAATTGAGGTCTCCTGTTCAAATGCTAATCAGTTATTATTGAGGGTATTCTGGTTTATTTTAAAGAACTGCAGAACCATTGCATTCTTTTTCTATACTGAGGCACAAGTACTCACATCAAATCAGACCACTGATTCATATTGCTCAGTACTATCTATGCCATTTCCCCCCTCCCCAAATTGTCTTCTTAATGTGTGAATTTCAGCTCCAAAAGTTCTGCGGGCAGCATGATCCTCATTAAGAAATCTGAATGTTGAATTCTGCACATCTAGAACTTGTCACAATGAGAAATACTGGTTTATACTATTGGATATTCTCCAGATTCTGAAATACAAATGTCTCCAACTTACCTACCTAAAATGCCAATTGAACTGGGGACCTTCATCCAGGCCACAGTTCTGTCACTGACATCACTGTGTATATGTAGCTATTACTGGAGCCCATCTAAACTTAACAACAATTCTTTGCAATAAATCTTATCTGTTGCTATAATGCTGCATTATTAAACTGTAAATATAGAAGTACCCTTATGGCTATAAGTCAGGGGTGTCAAACTGCCAGCCGGTGGGCCGGTTGCATCATGTGGAGGCCGCACCCACCCCAGCTCTGGCAATGTGAAAAAAGTCACGATATGTCTTGACACGTCACTACCCGTGTTATAAGGGGTTAAAAACTGCAAAGCTTATATTATCTTGCACATTATAATAAAAATATTATGAAAAAACATTGTGATGCACAATTAAACAAATAACTGCTTATACAAGCATCTGCTGAGAAAGTTTGCACTGTGTTTTGTAAGCTGCCAAACTACCAGTCCAGTGCTTTCTATTTTTGCCTGTGTCATCACATGGGTATGCCTAAAACCACCGTTCAGTGCATTTTCTCTTAGTTCAACTCAAATTAGTCCCCTTCTACTGAACTCCTACTGAGATGCCTTGATCTATCACAGGACACTAGCTGAGAAAATCTCTTTGCAGCTGAGGAAAATCAACCTGCTTCTTTGACAAGGCCTCTGCCATTACTTATTACATAACAAGCTCTTGCTGTTGAGGGTCAATTGTTCCACCAACTACGTATTATAATAATTCTCAGTAATTAAAAGAGGTACTTAATGTGAATCTGGATGCATATTGAAAGAAACATTAGTTCTTTTGTTATCTTGGAAGTCCCATTGTTCCTGCCAAACCTCACCAATTAGCATCTTTAGCCAATCCCTGTCAGCTGAGGCTGGGAGAGGAGTGAAAAGAGGGTAGCTCTGATGCTAATTTAGATACAATTGTGACAGTGCAGTTTAGACAGACTTGCTCCAAAGGCACCATCAGAGTTTAATGAAGCAAACAGCCTGGGTTTCTGTGACCCCGCAGAGTTAATTAAAAGAGACTGTTCTATGTTGTGATGCCCAAAAAAGGGGGGGGGGATTAAAGTGGCATCAACCCCCTCTTTGGCAAAAGGTAAGCACTTTTAAAAGGACATATAATCATCTTATTAATCTGCTCATTAAACAAGTCTCTCATGCAGACTTAACTCAAATTAGCACTTTTGAAATGGCCAAAATTTGACACAAAGCAGAAGGTTCAAATAACTGGACAGGTCAGGCTTCAAATGGGCATCTACTTTTAATATTACTTGGGAATTCTCCAAAGTGGAAGTGATAAGACCATGGCTAAAAATAAAATGTAGGCTTTGCAAGGAATTTAGGCTACTCCCATCAAGGCAATTAAATAGTATTGCATTAAATTTAGAAGCACAGAAATGAGGAGTTGGAAAAAAATCTTGTAGGATCTCCAATGCAATGCTCTGCTGGCCATCTGGATCCTCTATCACGACTTCCTTCCACCCCAGTCACATTGTGGTTTGCAATGTGAAGCTAACTGAGCTGTTTTACCCCAATCTAATTGTGATTTATTCAATCAACAATGATATAGTGGAAACTAATCAAGGAGAGAAGCAACCTAGAACTAAGGAGAAACTTCCTGACAGTGAGAACAATTAATCAGTGGAACAGCTTGCCTCCAGAAGCAGTAAATGCTCCAACACTGGAAGTTTTTAAGAAGAGACTGGACAGCCATTTGTCCGAAATGGTGTAGGGTTTCCTGCCCGAGCAGGGGGTTGGACTAGATGACCTCCAAGGTCCCTTCCAACTTTACTATTATTATTATTATTATTATATGAAATAAGCCACTGAGTTCAACTCCATTATAATGCAGGAAACCAAATCTAAATATCCCTAATAAATGTATACCACATCTTTGCTTGAACTTATCTCACAAAGGGAAGCCTGTCCATTTTTAGGGATTTGGTTCCCCTGTTCAACTCTTTTATTGTTAGGAAGTTTTTCTTAACATTCAATAGCCTCTGCTTTTCTTTGATTATTTTCAATCAGTCTTTATGATTCTATTTGTCCTTTGCTCTGGAATAAGAGAACAGATCATTGCATTCCTCTACATTATGGGTGTCAAACTTGCTGCATCACATGACGTGTTGCGATGTAATGTGACTTTTTTTGCATTGCAGGAGCTGGGGTGGGTACGGCCTCCATATGACGCAACCGGCCCACAGGCCGGTAGCTTGACGCCCCTGCTCTACATGAACCAGATACTTGAAGTCAAACATATCCATCACAATCACCTTTCCCAAGGCTAAGTAGATTGTTTTGCCAATTTATTTCTTGTTATCTTCATTGCTCTTCCCTGTACCTTTCAAATATTTATACCCAGAATCATTCAAATATTCCAGGTGTGACCCAAAGGTGCTTGTCCAAAAGGCAACTGGACTTTTTTTGGTTTTTTTCCCCTTGAAAATGTTTCGCTTCTTGTCCAAGAAATGTCTTTAGCTTCTTGGAGGAGAAGCTAAATGTTTTCAAGAAACAAAACCAAAAACCAAGTCAGTTGCCTTTTGGAAAAGCACCTTTGGGACAACCATGACCTGGGATGATTGAGAATCTCCATAGACATCACAGCTGTGATGAGCTCCTAACCCTTAATTTTTATACAGCCATGCAGCATTTGATTATTGAATAAGGAAAATAAAATCTGGTCTTCATTCACTCTCTGTTGGACATGGAGCTTATGTCATTCAATAATTTATAGCCTTTGTTTACTCCACAGATTGGATTACAACTTCCAAAATTTCCAGCCATCCACATCACAAATGGGGCAGGATTGAAGAAGGCTAGTATAACTTAAAAAGGACAAGTCATGTCACCATTTATACACTCTGCTACATTGCTTAGGTAAATGGTCTCTTCCTTGTTAACACAATTAAAAGAATGCGGGAATGAACACTGATATTTTCCTTGGAGGTCTGTTTTGTTTTAGTAAGCAAGGCAATCTTTGCTGATTTTTGTTTTCCTTGTCAAGGTTGGATGGTTTGGACTAGAAAGTGTGACACTCCCCCCCTTGTTTCTCTCTAGTTCTGAAACAAGTGAAGCCTAAACTTGTGATTCAGCAACTGCACTAGCCATGGGATGTCTGGAATTTGTGGTGTGCTCTTATCCTTAAAAGGAACAGCTGTTGGGAGGTTGACTCGGTTACACCCTTATCTACAACTTAGTATGAATAGCCGTTAAGGATATGTGGCTTCCAATTGATAGTGCTTTGCTTAGCAGAAAAGGCTTTGTAGGCTACTTTGTTTCAATATCTAAATTATTCCTATTTTAAAAGGAAAAAAGTATTTTGTAAAAAACTCACAAGTTTTGGAAATATAGTTAATTAGTCTCTGTTAGTTCCTATTAATTGCACATGAATCAATGAAGGTGTCAATGCTGCTAACATTGGATGTTCTTGCTTTGACAACATATGGAAATGCAGCCTTTTTCTTTCTTATGCTTTACTCTTAGAATTAGACGATACTGGGGGAGGAAGAGGAATGTGATGGGAGTTAGTTAGACATAACAATATTGTAATAGTGTGTGAACTCAGGGCTTTTAAAATAAGAGATGATAAGAAATGGTGGATTGGAGTAAAGGTGGGAAAGCCTGCATTTCAAACTAATTGGAGAATGTGATTTATGACTGTTAATTAGAGAGGGAATTGTGTTTGATACTATGTGCTAAGGGGAGGGGAATCCAGATTTTGGCTTCGTTTATGTATGTGCCGATGCTATGCTGCCCGAATAAAGATTCTTTAAGGTAAACAATGCCCCAAAGTTCTTTAAAGAGTTTTATCTGTTGGAACCATGACAGAAGGTTTTTTCCATCTATTCATCTATCATCCATCTATCCATCCATGATACTATAATGGATATGGTTCAGTATATTTTTTAACTTTAATTTTTTTCCAATAAATCTATATACAATAGATGTAAAACTGTCTGATTTTTGTATCCTCTTGTTGCTCCTATTTAGGAAAATGAAATCCCTAGATTTTCCTTGACCATAACAAGTTTGTTTCTGGACTATTAATACAATAGTCAAAAGCCACTAAGTACACATTTTCTGGAAAATTTAAATTGTTGCTTAATACAATTATACAGAAGGAAGCTTTCTGGCATTCACCTCTATCTGAACACATTCATTTGGGCCAGCCATTCATTCAAAACACCTCCCATAACCATAGTATAACATCCCTAACTCCTTTGTAGCAAGATCATCTCTTTCCCTTGTCTTGAGGCAGGGGTCTTCAAACTTGGCCCTTTTATAACTTGTGGAATTCAACTCAGCATGCTGGCTGAGGAATTATGGGAGTTGAAGTCCACAAGTCATTAAAGAGCAAGTTTGAAGACTCCTGTCTTGAGGAATTACTTCACATCAAAATGACATGAAACATAAGTTAAGGAAGCAGCCTATGCTTTCAGGAAGAGCAGTAGAAAGACCACAACACAATCAAATTCCTCACTTGCAGCAAAGTGGGAAGATTATTGCAACAATTCTCACATAACAAAAACCCTCTTGACCAAGCAGCAGAAACTATTTTTGAGCTTCTCATGGAAGAAATGGAAGCAGATCATTTGGAGGCTACCTTTGAATGGCCAAGGATTCACAAGATTCTTGCTTTCTGGTCATGATTTGAAACAAGTCTCATAACTGCCCCCTCTAGCATAATTAATTCCCTCTTACTGATGTCATCAAAAACAGGAAAAGACAAAACAAAGCAATGGCACAAAGAAGTTGTCCCTCCCTATTTCCTGACTTAGTTGCAGTGGAGCTCAAGCTAACTCAAAGCGTTTCCCATTTTTAACTAATTTTGGGAGTACCTGTTCTTTGCTTTAAGCAAGAATAATTTATACCCTTCACCCAATACCATGCAATAGATAATGACCAGATAGGGAGAGGCATTATGTCTGTATCAGAACATATATCTAAGTTCAGTAAAATCTAGATGACCATTACAATGTATATGCACATCAAACATGCATTGGTAAATTACCTTGGTAGTATAAGTGGATGTCTGCTGTTTCATTGCATTGAAACTTTTTTTATTCTGTTATTACTTTGTTAACACCTAGGATGAGGTAGGCTATACATGTAAATCAACAAGTACAAAGGACTAAGATTTATTTCCATCCCATCATTTCAGCTCCAAAATGAACTTCTACAATCCCTAGAGGACTGTGCATTTTAATCTTTATTCTTTCCATTCCCTGATCCAGTAGTGCATTTTTCAAAAAAACGTTGTATTCTTTGATTTGAGTGGTATTCTATCCTCCTGCTGATGTTGCCTGATATATTTCTCTTTTTGGCCGCAAAATTAGAGTTGGCAAACGGCAGCAAACATACTTTCATGCTAGATTTCAATATTCTTTATGATCATTTAAATTTATGTCTACTCCATTTATGATATAATCTGTTTCACATGGCTGATATTGGATGCACTGTTTGACATCTGTTTGCATTAAACCACAGTTGCTGTTTAATTACTAGGTCTCCTAATGATCTGAATCTTCCTAAATTTAGTTGCTTATAAAGTGTGAACTATTTGGCAAGTGCTGAGAGAGAGGATAAACCAGTTGTCTAGTTTTGGAGTGTGCTGATGGAAGATGTACATTGCTTACTTTCTCCAGGACACCCTTAGCAAAACTGGATATTTCTGCACAAGTGCAGAATGCCTCTTGTAGCTGTGGAAAGTGCCAGATATGAGACAGTGAAAGCTTTGAGGCCAGATAAAGGGCTTCATAAAAGCAACTGTGCTGACTCCAACACACATTTATTCCCAACTCTAATGGACATTTTTGAGGTATCTCCTTTCCCCTTCCAGGGCTTTTTTAGATTTGAACTGGACAATCCTGAAAAAAGAGAGGAGAATCTCAAATATCCCGCGAGAGCTCTCAAACAGAGGATGACTTTCTGTTAAAGAAAACATATCGCTAACTTAATCAAGTTCAGGCTGCCTGTTTCTAATATATCAAGCTGCCTTAAACTGCCCATTCACCAAGATCTTGTCTCTTCTGTCTTGCGCAGCCTCTTGCTTGCTCTTACGCCAACTGAAGGAGTGCTTGCACATGATCCTGGGAAAAAATGCAACTGCTGTAAAGAGTTACTATGTTCATAACCTGTGCGCGTAAAGCACAATTTTTAGAATTGAATCAAAAACATTGCACAGCACTGCAGTGTAGCTCATTCTTCAAATGTGCTCTTTGCCCATAGAAGGCCATGACTTTATTCCTGGCAATTCTAAATATCATTCCCAGGAAAGGACCCCTTTCTGAGACAGAAAGATCTTAATAACAATTTTTGCCATTTGTTTAAACCTACAATATATAACTGTTTACAAGTTTACAAGTGTGTCCTTATACTTGTCCCTAGCATGTTTCAATGAGAAATGAAATAAAACCATTCTTTCAAATTAATTATTCTCGCCTAACATATTTACAGTAACGGATCTGTGACCATGTCTGTATAGTTGTAAACAAGAATGTCCTGTTTACAAATACACGTAGTCCTTGACTTATGACCACAATTGAGCCCAAAATTTATGTTGCTAAGCAACATAATTGATAAGTGAATTTTGTCCCATTTTACAACCTTTCTTGCCAAAGCTGTTAAGTGAATCACTGCAGTTGTTAAGTTAGTAACACACTTGTTAAGCAAATCTGGTTTCCCCATTGTCTTTCCTTGTCAGAAGGTTGCAAATGGTGATCACAGGACCCTGGGACACTGCAACAGTCATGAATATGAGTCAGTTGCCAAGCATCTTAATTTTGATCGCATGACCATGGGGACGCTGCAACGGTCGTAAGTGTGAAAAACGGTCATAAGTCACTTTTTTTCAGTGCCATTGTAACTTCAAATGGTCATTAAACAAATGATTGTAAGTCAAGAACTAAATACTTCAAATTTACCATCCCAATAATAGTTTCTGGAATTCTGAAAATTACAAAATGGGGAAGCAATCTAAGAAACTCTTCATTAAGTTTAGGAAATGGAGTATCAGTTTCTCCAAATGTTCCACATCATTTTCTACTTTTTTATTTGGGAAAGATGTGTTAACATAGTTTCAGAATCGAGAATTCAGTGCCCACTTTGTGGTGGATACGACTGCAGTTAACAATGTGCAGATTAGTAGCCGGATACTGGAATTCTAAAGATAACAGAATCCTTCTTCTGCCCCATTCCTATTAAATCCGTCTGGTGTTTTTTTTTTTTTTTTTTAGAAATAGGCTTTAAAAAGAATTCAAACAATATCAGGTAACTTCATTAAGATAAATCCAAGATACATATAAAGAAAAAGAAAGATATATAAAATCTACAATGTGAATAAAGAGACGGGTACTATATGTATGAAAATTTACCATATATATGTATAGTGTACATCAAATTATAATCTATTGCTATTAAGGTGAACCATAAAATCCAAACAGATTTGATAAAATTGTAGCTCTTGGTTCTGTAGTCTTGTTAGTTTACCTTTGTGATTTTTTTTTTCTAAAGTGGAAAGTGGCCTGGTTATTTAAACTCTTCTTTAGCAAATCTTTCTTAGTTGTTTAGAAATAGCCTTGAAATAAAATAACTTTATGGCATTCCTTTAAGGTAGATACTGTGTTTCCCCGAAAATAAGGTCCAACTGGAAAATAAGCCCTACCATGATTTTTCAGGCTGCTCGTAATAAAAGCCCTACTCCCAAAATAAGCCCCATTTAAGATTGTCAGCCAGACGGACGCATTTAGTACTGTACTTCTCTGAAAATAAACCCTAATGCGTCTTTTGGAGCAAAGTTAATATAAGACCTGATCTTATTTTTGGGGAAACACAGTAGGACTGTTATACCATTTACAATTTTCTTAAAGGGATAATTGCTTGCTTATAGTCATCCAGTGCCTGTGTATGAGAGTTGGGAATTAAGCCAAACTTCCATCTCACTCTCTTAGCAACTACATCAGATTAATTCTAAAACATGCAAGAGGGATTGGACAGAGGATCCATACATTTCCCTTTCTACTCGATAAGCATAATTAGAAATCCAGGCAATCTTACAAAACACACATACTGTCATATATATCTTCCATACTGCTGAATACCTGTCCACTTATAGGTAGTCCTTGACTTATAACAGTTAGAAGTTACAACAGCACTGAAAAAAGTGACTTATGACAATTTTCCACAATTATGACCGTTGCAGCATCTCCATGGTCATGTAATCATCATTCAGATGCTTGGCAAATGACTCATATTTATGATGGGTGCAGTGTCCTTTTGCGACGTTCTGACGAACAAAGTCAATGGAAAAATCCAATTCATTTAAACAGTCGTGTTACTAATTTAACAACTGCAGTGATTCACAAATGGGGCAAAACCCATTTAACAAATATTTCACTTAGCAACAGAAATCTCGAGCTCTATTGTGGTTGTAAGTTGAGACTACCTGTATTGGATTTGTGTGTGTCTAAACATTCTGTCATATTGCAAAAAGGTAAAGAAGCCATTGAGTCTAGCTTGATTCTCTGTACTGCTCAAAAAATAAAAGTAAGACAGTTAGAAATGAGGTACATATGAAACCCTAGCTTTCCTCTAGAAATGTACCAAATTTCATGAAAACTGTAAAATCTGGTCATAACACGGCATCATTTTAAATATGACACACTTGGCGACGAAGAATTCTAGTTAAGCAATCTCATTTAGGAGAGAAAAATAGAATTTACTTACATGTTCAGCCATTAAATGTGTATTAAACATATAAGAACCTCATATACTATTACGGATTTAGAAATAAAGTCATCCAAAAGGCATAGTGTCTAGGCATAAACTGTATAAGTGTATTTATCCTGAAGTTCTTGATTAAACCATCCTTAATGCATATGTACAGAATTAAATGTGCAAGTATTCAATTCATTTTAGTCATGTACATTACCTAAATCATTATTGTCTGTTGGGAGGACATATAACTCATATTAAGAAGTGTACAGTTGAATAATGATTGTCATAGGTTGCCAAATAAATACTTCAAATTCCCATGGATTTTTAAAAGCCATTTTGCAATGAAGCAATAGTAAAAAGGCACTTACAGAAATCCCGAATTGCTAACATTAATTACATTAATTAAATCATCCTAAACAAGGACCCTACTGTGACATTTATTTTCCTATTATTTTTCTGAATCAATCCTCTATACTATACTATATAATATATGATATAATATGCTATTTTCTGCACTATCCAGCAATCCAACAGGTTTTTGGATGAAAAAGTATTGTAGATGGCTTTAACATTTGGTGATTTCTTAGCTTACACAGAATATATATTCACAATATAGAATAAACAAGATGGAAAGACTTGGAAGGAAAAATGGATTTACTGTCTCCATCCTCTTCCTTGCCCCATAGGGCTATAGATAAAGGCTTAATTGAACATTGTTTTTTTTTTAAACAACAACAACAACAACAACAAAAAGATGGATTGGAATACAACCCTATTGATCAGACAATTAAAACAGACTAGCTTACACTCCTAATTATTAGTGTCAATAATATGGACACCACCCAGGAATATTAACAAGTATCTGCATGACTGTTCCAAGTCATCATTAGAAAATGATGCTCTTTTCTAGAACACACATATTCACACAATTTAAAAATATAAACACTTTAAAAGAAATACAGAAACACAAGTGAGATAAATACAATTAAACAAAAGTGTGACTAGCTCTTTCATTATTTAAATCAAAGTAGTCCAATCAGTTGTCAGGAATCAGTACCGACTTGAAGGCACAAAAAAACAAAACAAATAATATATAGAACTAAACAAGAGCACTATATAATTTCTCTTTGTTTGAAAGAGTCCCTTTGTTGCAATTACTGGTGGTTGATTGTATTCCTTTTTTCCAGTATAGTTGTTTGATTATTTATTGTATGAAATCTTGTATATTTAATGATTAAATAAAATATTTATGCAATGCTTTACCTGTACAGTGTTTGTGTTCCTGCTCACAAGGATGCTTATCTAATTTATAATTTATAATTCAGAAACAATTTGATAAGATTTTAGTCTTAGGTATTTTTTATTCGGATGGAAGCACAGGCACTCCTAGATAATTAAGTGAGTCTCTGGAAAGTTAGATAACATGGTATGTACTGTGGAGCCAAAAGGGTTAGCAGCTGTGAAATCAATAGGCCTGTGTCCTTCTACAATATACCATTTAAATCCTTTCATTCTCAGCTCTTTGCATTTATATAGGGGATATTTATAACAAGAATCTTCAGATGACTTTTAATTATAGTTTGCCTGCAGTCACAAAACCCAGAAATAAGGCCCTGAGATAATTTTTTTTCCACAGAAGGACAATCTTGCCTAAGTATACTTGCAAGTATTTTTAAGCTTTTCAATTTTATAAAAGGGGAGATAAAGCCAAATGAAATGATTTAATACCCTGTGCAAGCAGAACTAGCTCTCTTTTAAATTTTTTATTTCTAAGTCTATGGGGAAGTTTTTCAAGTCTATGGAAAGTCATACACGAACACTACTTTATTGAAAATTAGTAACGTACCAAAAGTACATATAAAGAAAGAAGTCCAGAGACCTCCAGGTTTATCTGGAAAATGCTAGTGCATTGATTTAAGCTTACTGTCAAATCAGGGCAAAATGTTCTACCTCAGTAGCTTCCAGCATCTGGATAAAAAACTAGAAACAGCTTAAAAACACCATTCTTTTGCTGATGAGGGTTACCGAGAGTCAGAACAACTCTTCTGAGCATTTCTGAGTAGATACAGATATGTACAGATGCACATTGTGGCTTCCTAATTTGGAAGATGACATAACATAGTATTCCCCTTTGAAAAAGAATTTATTTGATTTTAGAGAGAGGAGCGCCTTGGCTGTTGTTTAAAAATGATGTGATTGTAATAGCAGCTGGCAACATTCCATTCCAGAAAATCTCAAGGCAGAAGTTTCCCTTTCATTGCCGTAACCACTTGATCCACAATTTTTAAAAATAAATTCTTAACTCTTTCAGTATAGTTTTCCTCCATGGCATGCATGTATTATATGACAGCAAATAATATGAGCAAACTATGACAACTACTTCTGGGATGGGAGGGGGAGAGAAAGATTTCATTCTGTGGATTTCTTAACTTATGCTTTAACATACTGAAAAATCTATGTAATTGTAAAAAGAAATGTTATACAAATCTAATTCACGTGACTGTAGGCTCTAAAATCATCTTGGATCTGCAAAGACTTACAGAAAGTTCCACAACGAAAAGATTAACATACTGGAACTAATTTCTTTGGCACAGCACTGTCAATACCCTCTAGGACTAGGTCAATATCCTCTATTCTAACCAATCAAGTGCCCTTCAGATGTTCCTGTACTGGCTAAGAAGACATGTCTGGAAAAAGAGGGAAGACTTCTGGACAGCTGGGCAAAATTTACAATGTTGTACATAGCATCAAAAGTTGGTTGTCATGCAGATGTAATTTAGAGGTAGATAATAAATGTATTGTCTGTACTTGTCTGGTTACTCAGACATTTGTTACTGATAATAACAAAACTCTTAATACAACCCAGTATTTTAAATTTAGTGTTAAAGCACTTTTGGGACATGGGTCAATTAATTATAACAGCAGAAAGTAAAATCTCAACCTGATTTGTAGCAGTTAGATTATTAATAAACATTTGAATATGTTTTTAATTAAAGTTTTCAATTTAATTATTTTGTAAGTTACACTTTGTGCTTCTGTTTCACCTCCTCAAAAAAGGAAGGGGCTAGAAGGTGTTATTACACAGTCTTGATGATAATCAAGTCACCGCAATGTAAAAAAGATGGTGAGACTCTAGAAAGAGTACAGAGAAGAGCAGCAAAGATAATTAGGGGATTGGAGGCTAAAGCATATAAGGAACGGCTGCTGGAATTGGGTATGTCTAGTTTAATGAAGAGAAGGATTAGGGGTGACATGATAGCAGTGTTCCAATATCTCAGGGGCTGCCACAAAGAAGAGGGAATCAAGCTATTCTCCAAAGTGTCTGAAGGCAGGACAAGAAGCAATGGTGGAAACTAATCAAGGAGAGAAACAACCTAGAACTAAGGAGAAACTTCCTGACAGTTAGAACAATTAACCAGTGGAACAACCTGCCTCCAGAAGTGCTGAATGCTCCAACACTGGAAGTTTTTAAGAAGAGACTGGACAGCCATTTGTCTGAAATGGTATAGGGTTTCCTGTCTGAGCAGGGGGTTGGACTAGATGACCTCCAAGGTCCCTTCCAACTTTTTATTATTATTATTATTATTATTATTATAGATCATCGCACAGTCAGCCAGATGTTCAGACTGGATTTCGCATTTTGTCTACCTATCGAGTCCTTACCCAGGACCTGGGATAGGCAGATGTGGATGTTTGATGGTATTACAGATATCATCGCAGGATGGAAGCAGTTCCTAATAAGGCCGCCTTTTGCAATTGACTTATTATTATTATTATTATTATTATTACAATTTTCACTTTACTAGCAAATAACTTCTCTTGGAAGATGGGGCAAAGGCTGTTTATGACCCAAATGATTGGGAGTAAGAGTTAAGAACCTTCACCTTTCACCCCCATTTTCCTATAACTTGAGCTTAGGCTAAATAAGTACTTAAAAAAACCACCCAGGAGACACCTTATAATATTAGCTAAGGTATTGATTGCATTAACCCCATTAGATGATGGTGTTATCCATTCAGTCATGTCTGACTCTTAGTGATTCTATGGGCCAGGTCTCTCCACATCTTCCGATCTTGCACTACTTGAGTTTTTCTATGCTCTGGCTGGTGTCAGCTTTGATGATATCCAGTCACCTTGTTCTTTGATGACCTGGTTTCCTTTTATACTGCTACCTCTTCCAAGCATAACTGCTTTCTTCAGTGAATGCCCACACCTGACATAGCCAAAGTAAATGAGATGCAGTTTTGTGATTTTGCCTTCCAGTGACTTATCTGGTGTTATGCACTCCAGTACTTGCTTATTAGCCATCTTTGCTGTGCAAGAAATATGCAGGAACCTTCTCTAGCACCACAGCTTAAAGGAGTTACCCTTTTTAGAAAAGATTGTTTTTAGTTGTTTGCTCTTCAAGAGGTGGGTAGCAAGCAACTGTGGAGTCCAAGACAATCATCATGTAAATATCTTCAAATGTTGTTAAATAGCTGATCAATTCCAGTGTCAGTGTGCTCAGTTTAATTTACTTTTATTTTAAATCTATGTCCTGTCTGACTGATCCCTGCTGGATTTCTTAATAAATGTACCAAATTAGGAATTGGCACTGATGTTGTGCAAAGATTTTACCTTTGGTGAATTAGGGTTAGGGTCTAAATGGAAATCTTTGTAGCAGGGAAAGCAGAGGAACAAAAAAAAAAAAAAAAGAAAGAAAAGGAAAACGGGAAAAAATGTTTCACATTTAGTAATAGATTCAGTCATATATATTGTGATAAACTCTTCTTTGTGAAGCCTTAACTCATGTCTAGTGGAATCACCTTAGAAGAAAGGGCTGTGTTTTGGAGTGGGGTCTCTGCTGCATGTCTTCAGGTCAACGTTTCACCTGAGGTTCAGAAATTCACTTTAAGCTGCAGAGACACTCGTTAATGAGGAATATTTTGGAAAATGCCCTTCAGTGCTTTCCTGTGACTGGAGGACTTTGCAGAGATTTCAAACTGACTGCCCCTTAATTTCTTTGAAGCTCCTGCTGGGAGCTGTGTTAAGCAGTCTAGGGCAAGCAGAATACTCCCCTCCCCCTAGACCTGAGGTTATTCAATTAACTGCTTTGGCTCGCACAGATTGTTAGTAAGAAGGGCTCTCGCTTTTTTCTGTCTCTCTTTCTCTACACACTCACTATGCACACACCTGATCCTCAGTGCTTGTTCCTTAGTAAGAAGCCTATCAGTAGAAATGAGGAAAAAAATGAACTCTACTCTGTACTGTAATTTAAAAGCTGTTTTGCCTGGACTCCTACTGACCTACACAGGTTGGAGGAAGAATCTGGAATCAAAACTCCCCAGGAGTAAAGGAAGAATATAACTTTGAATTTTATCTGGGAGAGGGAGGGATGTGTGTGCAGAAAGAAAGATCCATATTTGCTTTCTTTATGCATGAAGGAAAATCAGCCTGAGAAACCATCTCTCTCTCTCCCTCCCCCCCCTCTCTCTCTCACACACACACAGAGTGTTATTCCTACATATTTATCAAATTGCCATTTCAAAGCTATTGCATTGTGGTGGATAGCAAAAATAATACACATGGCAGCTACAAGAATCACAAAATAATTAACATTTTAAATAAATGCTCACAGACCTTCTTCGACAATAAAGCAGTAATTTGATGGCATATCTGATAAAATCTCATTAATAAAATGGATCTTTGAACATCAGGAATTAATGAAACTGTACATTAATGAGATTGTTCCACAAGGACGAGTCTATCCTTTGGGTTTGCCCTGTGATGAGTACCAAAGAAACCACCCAAACATTCCAAAGATCTGAGTCACACAAACAGGCAAATTATTCAATGATGTATCACTTAATCTGCAAATTTATCTGAAGAAACTCCCAAAGAGTATCTAGTAAGGTATTCTGTCACTTTCGTACAAGTTCTCATGGCTCATTTTCTTATTACGTATAAACAAGGGCCATCGCAATACAGAAGAAGAGAGCAGACAAGTGAAAAAATCCGAACAACACAATCATATATCCATCATGCTATTAAAAATAAGCAGCATCATGCAACGTGAAGAAAAAGGGTTAAGAAATAGTAAGCTAAACAAATTAAATACTTGAGATAGTGGGGCATGAGGAGGAAATGCTGTATAACTAAATCTATTTTACACCAACAAAATCCTCTTATGTATTTAAGCAGGGGTTTTTTTTCACTTGAGTGAGATCTGTCAAGTTTAGTTTTCCTTTCTCAAATCCAATAAGCCAACATTCTAATCCAAAAAGCTTCCAAAGCTTTGGTTTTTTCTTGCAGCAAAGCCACTCTTTAATCATCCCAATTTCCTTTTTTGCATTTTTCTCAGTTTTGCACTATTTCTTTTTGAAGTGAGATGACAAGAATTATCCTTAGTATTCCAAAAGCAGTTATTAAAGCTGCCACTTATATTTACATTATCATTTCCAGTCTTTTCCTTATTATTCCTTTCATAGTTCTCAGCTTTTCGTAGTGTGACATTTTCATCGTACTATCATCAAGACTCCAAGATTCCTTTCCAGTTCAGATCACCTTACTGCACATATTTTCCAATATGCAGCAAGATGCACTTATATACACCCAACTGAATTTGTCATTTTAAAACCTGTTTTCTTTTGCTTAGAGAAAGTCCTCTGGGTTCTTCCCAATCTCCTTCTGATTTTACCAGCATAAATAATTTTGAATGTCCAATTGGTCATTCCTTGCTCCCTCTAAGTTCACCTAATTTATAAACAGGTTGAAAAGACCTGGTTAGAATTCAGATTGTTTACATATACTGTATCTCCACTACATATTTCTATTTTGTGCTTCCTGGTGTTTAACTAGTTATCAGTTTGCGAGACAACCTGCCTAAGCTTGGGACACAGTATAGATGAGTACTGAGATGGCCTTGAAGAAAATATGGGGCAGCTGTTAGGAAAATGTGAACTTAACCCAAGAAAACAGTATGGTAAAGAAACTCAAGACTGCTCCATCTTGATTCCTTTTGGTATTAGAGCAGTGTTTCTCAACCTTGACAATTTTAAGGCATGTGGACTTCAACTCCCAGAATGTGGAGGCATGTGGAATTCTGGGAGTTGAAGTCCACATGCCTTAAAATTGTCAAGGTTGAGAAACACTGTATTAGAGGAAGGGATGGAGAAACAATGTCAGGCTTTTTAGGTTCTGTTTTAGCCTCTATGAATAGAAATGATTTCTGTCATTTTATATGGAGTCTGTTTCCTGACATCACCTACCTTGAAGGGCTGTTAGTGTCAAGCCATGTAGGACTGTATACATTAAAACCATTTGAATTGCACCTGTATACCAGTTGGAAATGTAATTAGTACAGGTTTAATCTGCTTTTGGCAAATAACAACATTAGTAACTGGGACACAGCATTTTGAAACAATTTTAGTTTCCAGATGGTCTTTAAAGGCACCTCATGTAGATGTCATGCCTACCCACAGATTCGTCAGTGGCTGACCCTTCCACTCTCAATACCAAAGCCTCTCCAGGCCCTCTTCAGACACCACCAAAGGTCCAATAGCAAACATGGTGCTAAGAAGTGGGGAAGAACAACTGTACATGCTTGTTGGGGAGATAGTTTAACCACATAGGGCAGGGGTGTCAAACTGCCGGCCCGCAGACCGAATGCATCATAGCAAAATTGCACCCATCCCATTGCCAGTAATGGCAAAAAAGTTGTGATATGTCATGTGACATTGCGAGTTTGACACCCCTGACATAGGGGCTTCCTTCCAATTACTGAAAGCAACAAGCATCTGACTTCATTCCCTTTTTGCTTCCTTGTTCCTAATTTCCACATCATTCTTGATCTTGGTGTGTTCCTGACCAAGTTTGACCCTGGCTTTTCCCTTAGCACTTCCAAGACTTTGTATTGTTGTAGTTTATCAGATTATGGAATCTTGATCCGGATTTACAGCTCCACCTCAGCTGTTGGTAAGCTTGTGTACAAGTACATTTCTCATTGTCACTTATCCCCAAATTCATCTTTTTTACATATTAGATGCTCTAACCTGCCTATTCTCATGCCTCTTTCTTGCTCTCTTGCTGCCAATCTTCCAACCAAACGCTCTCAATGGATGTTTGGCTCCTAGCATCTCCGCGTTACTTAGCCCTGATGATGTTACCTAGTTGGGTAATGAAATGTCTGCAAGAAAATAACAAAGCTCAGAGAGCACCAAGGACCTCACAGTTCAATCCTGAGCAAAAAATATTCTCTTTTATTCAGATCCTTATGATTGATTAAAATGCATGAAATGCACACTATTTCATATTCTGCTTCAACTCCGGATGAATTTCGATAAATTCAAGGAGGATAAGACAGTTACTAGTTATGATAGCCAAATACCTTCTCTGGAATTAGATTTCCAGGTAGATAAACCTATTATTTGGAAGACAATTATATACAGATAATAGGTATTTGTATCTTATAACTGTGAAAACTAAACTAAACCATTTATTCAATCATTTATTCAATTCATTGTTAGGAGTTGAAGACTGTTTAGCCATTTAATAGTGGGGATGTCAGTCATGGATGACAAAAATCTATCCAAGAAAAGAAAAGAAAAGAAAACACTAACCTTCAGTTTGAAACTTCAGCCATAGCCATTTAAAAATATTTTGTAATGCCAAATGCAGTTAAGGTACCAATTACCCCAACAGGTGGCTGGCCTTTCATCATTAAATGTCTTTAAATGGAGACTAGAAAACCATCTGTCTGGGAGGGTTCAAACTGAAATTCTTGTATTAAGCAGAAGATTTCGACTCCAGCATTCTATGATTTATTATTGTTTCCTGAATATTTAATAATTTCTATTCTTTATGGTTAAAATTAATAACAGATTTCAAAACTCAGAGAGACGTAGTAAACCAATATGAGTTAAACACAGTTCTGATTATGCACTGCCTGCAAGAAAGGGAATGCATGATCCCAAGGTCAGAAGATCACAAAAAAATGATCTGTGGATATGATTTTCAGGAGGGAACCCCTTGGACTGCAATAAGGAATCTCTATATGATTCTATCAGAGCCACTTGCAATGTATAACTTAGCAATGGCCAAAGAATAACCAAATACTGTAAGTATCTCTGTAGTCCCAAAGCATTAAAATAACATTAACACTTCTGAACAGCAAACCACAAATGCTTTTCTTTTTGATTCTGAGAATTCTAATTCTGCAATGATGCCCTAACTTTTTTCAGTTGCTCTTCACACAAAACCATAAAATGCTTTAGGCAAAATGCAGTATTACATCACCACAGGACGACTTGATAAGACAAATTAATTCAGCATGCAGACAGATAACTACAATCTTGACCACTGTATTTTGGTAGAAGCTCCTGATTAACACATTGTAAAGTTGTTCGAGGACAAATAGAGGATGCGGGAAAAGACGGATGAAAAATAAAGGAAAGTAAATTATCAAAAAAATAGTCAACAATTTTGTTAGTCATAGAATTACTGATCTGGAAGAAATCAAGTTCAATCTTTTGCTTAATGCAGGAATTTTGCAACTATATTACCTTTGACAGATGGTCAGTCTCTAAATACAACTTCTGGTCTGTGGCCCAATACTGGGCCGCAGCCTGTTTAGAACTGGGCGGTCAAGTGAGTGCGTGCACCACCACTCACATGGAACCATCTCCTCCCCCCCCCTCGCTGGTCTGCAAAGCCAGAAAGTTTGGAGACCACTGTCCAAGTACATCCAGTTAAGGAAAGTCTGCTACCTCTTGATGCAGATTTATCCAATACTAAAATACAAAGATTAACTAAGCTCTACTTTCCTGAAATTTTTACCCACTGGATCCAGGTCTGCTACAATACGAAAAAAAGTTTGCTCCAGATATGCTAGTGATAGATTTTGGTCCTGAAAATAGAAATTCCTGAACTCTATCAACATATTTCCTCTTCATGTGTGGGCATAGGATGTCACATTGTGGATTTTCTTGGTCTCCTGTTCCCTATATTCCCATAGCTACATGACAGCAATAGCACTTAGACTTATATACCGCTTCACGGTGCTTTATAGCCCTCTCTAAGCAGTTTACAGAGTCAGCATATTGCCCCCCACAATCTGGGTCCTCATTTTATTAATCCCAGAAGGATGGAAGGCCGAGTCAAACTTGAGCCACTCAGAATCAAACTCTGAAATGAACAGTGAGTTAGCTTGTAGTACTGCATTCTAACCACTGCGCCACCACAGCTCTATGATAGTGGCCATATAAATTGGTTTTAATAAACATGTGAAGGGATAACTCATCACTGGTTGATCTTTTCATAATTGGTCATATGGAAGTCCAGCATCACCTTCTATGATCAGTATTACTATCAAGATTTATCAGCTCCTATGTAAAATTTTAATTTAAATCACACTGTTTAGATTTGCTGCCCCTCTCTTTTATTCAGTGATTGGTCTGAACTAATTCTTTTGGACTTTGTATGAGCACATGTGAATACCCTGCCACTGACTCCCTATCAGCCAATATACAACTATATTCCTTCATTTTATTGCCAATCCACTATCTCTGCAACCCTAGCTGCATCTGCCTATCTGTGATTTCTCAGCAAGAGCCAGGTTTTTGCATCCACTGGCTTTGCATTCCTGCCAAAGCCCTGCTGAAACCAGAGCTGCTACAGCTGCCAGGGTTTATTTACACACATTCCTCACTTAAATTGAATTAATGAGCATAATTGAACTCAGGCAATGTCCTCTATAGTTCTTATTTCTCTTTGCTCCATGTGACATTTCTTTTCTGGGACACGGAACTGCTCTTGTTGTCTTAAAGGGGAAAAAAATGTGCTGGTATGTCTCGTGTAACAAGGTACAATTGTTAAAGTGCTTCCCATTCAAGCTATATAGCCTCTAACCAATCACTTCCATGCTATTGCAGTTCTGTTTATGTCTTGTGGATTTCTACTAGATGTACACCTAAGTAAATTGTTGTAGAAATACAGCTTAAAAGTTTCAACAAACACAGAAAAGGCTAAGCTGTGATTTAGTTCCTCAATTTAATCATTTATGATTTTTAAATTTAATTTAACCAGGCTGCTGAATTTGTTATTAATGATCTCTTCTTATTATATCAAATGGCACATTTGCTCAAACTCAAGGTTCCTGAATCATTCAGGGCAAAGCAAAGTTGTAGAGTCGCTAATAGATTCCAAAAGAATTTAAGCAACTTTGGTTTTCTCCACATAGCTTTTGCAGGCTCTTAACTTGCATGTCTTCAAAACTAAACAAAATTCCTTCAAACAGATAATTGTATAGCACTCATCCAATGAGTGAAGATTTTTTTGCATTTGCTGTCAATTAGCATGTTTGAACCCATTATTGGATCACCAGAACTCCTATGTTTTATATATTTTACATAGAGTAGGTCAAACATTTACAACCTAGGCATATTATGAATATAAGTAAGATTTACACCAGACATGTCAAACTTGCGATGTCACATGACGTCACGCAACGTATCGGAGCTTTTTTGCCATTGCTGGCAATGGGGTGGGCGCGGCTCCGGTATGATGAAACTGGCCCGCGGGCTGGCAGTTTGACACCCCTGATTTACACCATCACTCCCCCCCCCATTCAATAAAATCAAGATTGGTTTACCAAACTGGTCCAGAAACTTTAGATCAGATTGTGGTAACATCATTATTTCTGAGAAAACTACATTCTTAGTTTAGAATTCAAATGTTAGTCAGTCTAAAGTAGTTCTTCTTCAACTGATCAAACTCAGGGTTAATTAATGCCTTGCTAATAAATTTGTAGAGATCCATGTTCTGTATCTGGTTACTTCCATGGGCCATGGATTCTTAACCTTTTTGTTCGTATTTTGCTTTCTTTGTGGTTCTTCGCCAAACTTCACCGACTCACTTGAAAAATAATGTATTTTCCCTGACTCAATTTACTGCAGTAAATTTCAAGAATAATTTGACTAAGTCTATTATAACCAGCTCTGTAAATTTTCAAGATATTTATTACTCAATTAGTATCTTTCCTTTTCACCAGAACTATATAAGGCAGTGATATTGCTGAATCAGTGCTTAGTCATGGTAATAGGGCCAAAAACTCAAATTCAATTTAGATAAATCAGAGCTATTATTAATACATCTGCCCAGAAGAGTGGTGTTCAATCACTTTTGAATGGGGTTGAAATCACTTCTAAAGGATCAGGTTCATAGCTTCTTGGAAATTCTTCAGGAACAAACATTTAACACTAAAAGCACAAGAAATCTTGGAGGCAAGATGCAGCTTTTGCCAACATAGATTGGTGTATCAGCTAGATAGATAGTTTCTCTGCAGTATCCATGCACAGTAATTCTTCTATGGATTACTGCAAAATGTTATATGAAGGAATGCCTTTGAACATGATTAACACAAAATGCTGAGTGAAAAAGTATTGAACTGGATAGGATGAACACAGTTCATGTGGATCACAATGAATCATAGCCCAACACGAGGTGCTTGTTTTATTATAGAAAATCCTTCAAGATTCCAGAGGCCCTCTTAGGTTAATGCAGTGTTTTTCAATCTCAGCAACTTTAAGAAGTATGATCTTCACCTGCAGAATTCCTCATCCAGGCTGGGGAATTCTGGGAGTTGAAGTCCACACTTCTTAAATGGCTGAGATTGGGAAACACTGCACTAAGGCATGGGAAACAGCTAGCCAAAAGCTAGCCTTTTCAATAGTTAATCCAAATTTTGGAATGCTCTCCCAGGGAGACATGTTTATCTATGTTTTTAATATCTTTTCATACCATGCAAAATATTTTTATCTTCCCAGGATTTTTGTAATGCTACTGCTGTGCCTGTAAATTTAACTTCTGTGCCTCATTTTTTTCTTTGTTCTTTTTTATTTTATTCTCTTCTTTTTTTCTCTTTTCTGCTGAACTAGGATTAGGAAACCTCAGGTTTAAGTCACCCTCTGTCATGGAAACTCACTGGGTGATTTTGGTTCCATCACTTGCTCTGAGCTCTACAGGGTGGGGGAGGAAATGCTATTGACATGGGGGAAAGGCAGATTATACATGTTAATAAACAAATAAATATATTATATTATGTTAAATATACATTCTTTTAGTTAGTTTTTATTGAAAACCATGTTGAGATTTTTTTTTAGGGACATGAAAATATTTGGGGTGGGGGAATTATTGTTTTTACTCTTTGTATATTGGGTTTTTATTTTTTTATAAGCCTCCTGGAATCACTGAAAGTGAGTGATCAGTCATATATATTCTCTAAATATAGAATAGAATAGAATAGAATAGAATAGAATAGAATAGAATAGAATAGAATAGAATAGAATAGAATTCTTTATTGGCCAAATGTGGTTGGACACATAAGGAATTTGCCTCTGGTGCTTAAGCTCTCAGTGTACATGCAAGCAATAGTGATAAATCATGATCATAATCAACATAAAAATACATTCATCATAAATCATAAGTACAACACATTCATCATATATCATAAGATGCTTATGATTTAAAATATTAAAAATATGTTCATATATTTATGACAAATTGTCTCTAAATACTGGAAAGAGATAACTTCAAAGAGGACAATTGCCCCCATTTCCAACTTATGTGATTCCCATCAGCATCTGGTTTGTCACTGTGGGAAACCGGATGCTGGATTTGATAAGCCTTTGGTCTTCTTTGAGACTATTTAATCTTCAGACAGCTATGTGGTAGGCACCTGCTTTCTCATTATGAGACACATAAGCCTCATGCCTATATAGGCTGTCTGGTGAAGACTGCCTGTTTCCTCAGCTTATCTGTGGCCTGCAAACATTTTGATCAGACCACACTCAGCAGAGCTGAAATGGACAAGTTCAGGATCACTGAAGGCAGGAATTCAAACAAATGGAAGTGATAACACTGATGTTAGCCAGCCCTGTTCAAGACCATTCTTTCTTCCTGCCTTTCTGGTTTTGGGTAGGATGAGAGAAAAAGGAACAGCAGTCAAGAAAATGTAAGCATGCATTCACTGAATCCAGTAACATGGAATAGTTTTAGTTTAGAAGCAGTCAATAGCCGTCACACTTAAAAATCCCTGGACTGCTTCACCTTTTCCAGGAAAATTTAACTGAGGGTTAATCAAACCAATCTAAGGCTACAAAATGAAAAAGCCACTAATGGTTCTCCCCTGTCCACTCCTTGGATTCCTAGAAAGGGAAGCTTGGCGAATATTTCTTGATTAGGTTTAATTTTTTTATTTTTGCAATTTATTGCAATGCATTTGCTAAAAATAGCACAGTCATAACAAGTATAGGGTTTACCACCGCCCACAATGATAAGTTCATTTTTTTAACTGAGATCAACCATTTATCATAACAGCAAATTTCTTAAGAGAAAAAAGGATTTAAAAATAATAATGTAATTAATAAAATCATGGTTTGTAAAATTGCTTTGGAATGGGCAAAGCAGGAGTTTCTACCTCTTTTGAATCCTTGTTCTAGACAAGCTACTACTGCTCCATTTGGTTAAGTCCAGCTCACAGCTTGAAAAAAAAACACTGAATCACTTCCATATCTCTGCAAAGGCATTTACTCCTCATTATGTTATGCCTTTCATCTGCCTGGAGTGCAGTCCAAGAAACATTGGAAAGGCACATCGAACAGACCAATAATCATTAACAATGAAAGCGCAGAAGATTGGCACTGGAATACTTATGTTGGTAGACAGAAATCTGATTTCTGATTTAATATGTGAATGAAGAATTTTTAGCTGACTAAAACTGTATTTTTACATTTTTACATTTTGATTATTGAAAACCTCCAAGAATGAAATGTGTACAGGTAGTTCTCAACTTATAAGTTTAGTTATAAGGTCCTTAGTTTAGTGACCATCATAGCTACAACAGCACTAAAAAAAGTGATTTACGATTGGTCCTTGTACTTATGACTATCATAACATCCTCATAATCAAAATTTGGGCAGTTGGCAACTGACATGTATTCATGACGGTTGCAGCATCCCGGGTCATGTGACTGCCATTTGCAATCTTCCCAAGAGGCTTCCAACAGGAAAGGCAATAGGGAAGTTGGATTTGCTTAACAACTGTGTGATTCATTTAACAACTGCAATAATTCCCTTAACCATTGCAAAACAGGTTGTAAAATTGGGTGCAACTCACTTAACAACTGCTTTGTTTAGCCACAGAAATTCTGGTTCCAACTGTGGTTGTAAATGGAGGACTAGCTGTAGGTGACATACAGATATTTTGTAAAGAAATAAGTAAGCAAATAAATCAGTCAATACCGTGGTGTAAAATGTGAGAGATTAGACACAAACAAACCACAATTGGAACAGTCAGTTTTCCATATCCAAGCATGTCCAAGGAAATAATAAAAGTATGAGGAAATAAAAAATAAAAAAGAAACAAAAGCAAATAAATAAAGGTACTGACAAAAACATCCTGGCGTAGCCTAGTGATGTGCAGAATAGTAAAACACTAAGCATAAGATATTAAGGCCAAGAAAATGGTTTTTGATTCAGGGAAACTTTGATCAAATTGCCCCACTGAATTAGATTAGTGAACTGAAGCAGAAACCCTCTTTGAAGCAGCAAATTGAGTCAGGGGCCTTTGAACCTTCTCAGAATTGATGGCTTCTCTATGCTCATGGGGTAGTTACTGTATACACAGAAGTTGCCTATCTCTAGTATGATTCTTACTGCACAATCTTGTTTCTGCTCCCTCATTAATTAATTAACTAATTAATATAGCATACTGAACTGACAACAAGTCTTGGCAGAAGTGAAGGAGTCCTTTCCAGGAAGGACCAAGTTTGCTAACCCTTCTGGTGGCCATCCCAAAGCAGTACTCAGAATCAGCAAATCACACAACCTAAAAGATATATGTCAGCGATGATTCCTCAGTATGAAGTCTAGCACTCCAGAAAAACAATCTTTCAATGCTTTTTTTCTCTCCTAAGGATGTCAGGGCAAATGGCACCTTGAGTATTAGTATCATAAACTTGTTGGAAGGGTAGTTATTGAGTATCAGTGCTCTCATTCTTTGGGTACTGTGTTCCTACAAGAGTATCCACTTAATCTTTTTATAGTACATTCAGCCACCTAACCCTTTGGAACTATGCAGTTCAGGCAATGTAAGAGTTCATATTGATGCTCTTACTGATTTTTTTAAAAGATATATAATGTAATCCCATCATCACCACTGAAGAGAGAAGTTACAGAATAAGGCTGAAATTTGATGCTGATGGTTTCAATAGTAGGTTCCAAATAGGATTAATAAAATTGTACTGTTAAATTTCCAGTTATCTGTAAGGCATAGAGTTGTGGGAAACCACAGCTGGAGGTCTATCTGTTCTTGCTTCTCACAAAATCCTTTTTTCTCTGATCAATGTCTTCAATAACTTTCTCAAAATTCTCTAAAGTGGAATCTTGGTAAAATATATTAAAACATTTCAGGTTTGATACTATAATTATCAGTTGACTCTAGGAGAGCAGCTGAAATAATATTGGATTTTCACAGAGTTCTCTTCTGGAAAATACAACCAGGACTGTCAATTAAATATGTAGGCTGAAAGCAATGTACAGGTAGCCTTTGACTTATAACCATTTATTTAGTGGCCGTTGACCTATGACCAGTTTTCACACTTACAACCACTGCAGCATCCCCATGATCAGGTGATCAAAATTCAGGCACTTGACAACTGGTATGTACTTATGACTTATGACAGTTGCACTGTCTCAGGGCCACGTGATCACCATTGGTAACCTTTCCAGCTGGCTTCAGACAAGAAAAATTAATGAGGGAAGCCAGATTCACTTAACAACTTCAGGGATTTGCTTAATGGTGGCAAATAAGGTCAGAAAATGGGGCACAACTCACCTAATAACTGTCTTGCTTAGCAACATAAATTTTGGGCTCCATTGTGGTTGTAAGTCAAGGACTATCTATATTCAGCAAAAGTTAAAAAGCATGGCTATGTTCCAGATTATATTCCAAAACAAAATATAATAAAGTTTAATTTTAAGGCCGCTAAAGGTCTTTACTATTTAAAGTAACCTTATATACCACCTTTTAAAAAATAAGGCACATGAACACAGGAAGATTTGTTATCAAGTCAGATAACTTGGCTCAGCACAGTCTACATGATTGGCAGCAATTCCCTGTCAAGCTCCCGAAGGCTTGACATGGAAACGGGGAAGGGGGGAAGCAGACGACATCTCACTAATCTCCGGATTCGCCGAGCCGTACACCGTCGCAGCCGAAGCCCAGGCCAAGCAGAGCTTCGCAGGAATGCGTCCCCGGGACCCGTTTTCCCCAATGGCCATGCGGACGAGGACGGTCGCAGGTCCGCACACGAGCTCAGACTCTTCCAAGGGCCAGCTGTTACCGGCAACCCAGAAGTCCGGCGGTGCGCCAGCGCGGGTTCCAGAACGGGACGTTTTTTCACTTACTAAGGAACGGCAGCACGGGGCCTTCCCAGAACTCTATGCCCCTGCAGGCATATCCGGAGTGGGCGAGGGGAGGGGAATACTTACCAGACGGGTGGAGCGGTGAGAGGGGAAAGCCGAGTGGTGGGGAAAGCATACGGGAGCCGGTTGCGCAGACAGAGGGATGCGAGAGCGGGGTTCCGTCGGTGAAAGGGGGAGCACAGGGGAAGGGTGGGGCGTTTATAGGGTTTAGGCGGATGTTGGTTTGGGGCTGGGGGCGGGGGAACAGGGTGTGGCAAACAGTTATAGAGCACTGGGAGAAAACCACTCCCAGTGCTGACTTCTTTTCATCTTCGAAATAAAACAGTCGGTGAATTCAGTGTGTACTGGCGTGCCTATGCTTTTATTTACGGACGACAGCGGATACATTTGACATTCCCTAGAATTTTAAGTATTGGGTTGATCTGGGTGTTTGTTTGTTTGTTTATTTATTTATTTATGAGATTTATATACCACTTTTAAGTGCAAGCACTTTCTAAGCGGTGTACAGCAGTAAGCAATGTATATATATATTTACATTGCCCCCAACAATCTGGGTCCTCATTTTACCTACCCCGGAAGGATGGAAGGCTGAGTCAACCTTGAGCCGGTGAGATTTGAACCGCTGACCTGCTGAACACAGTCAGCTAAAGTGGCCTGCAGTACTGCACTCTAACTGCTGCGCCATCTCAGTATGAGTTCTCTTCATACAAAGTGTAGGACCCGACCATGGAATAACAACATAATTTTCTGAATTTTTTTTGACAATGCATTATGATTTCTGTCTTATGAAACCATATATAGTCCATAGGATCATTTAGACACAACACTAGTAAGTACCGTAAGTAAAACAAGTAAATTGGTGAACTTACATGTGGTCTGAAACAACATCATCCCTAAACATCATCCTTTGAGAACATCTAGATCTGTGGTGGCGAACCTATGGCACGTGTGCCACAGGTGGCATGCAGAGCCCTTTCTTTGGGCACACGCACCATCGTCTCAGTCCTAGGCCTTCAGCTGGGTTTTATAAAACCTTTTCGCTTTAGGCCTCTGCACCATGTGCCAAAAAAAGGTTCAATTAATCAATCAATCAATTTCAACTTCTCGTGGGAAAAAAAAGATCTCGCAAAGTTGGAATTGGTTGATTGAACTTTTTAGTCTCACCCAGTCTGCCGTTACCACCGCAGCCACGCCCACCCAATTGGCCATGCCCACCCAATTGGCCATGCCCACCCAATGGGCCACGCCCATCCGGTATTCGACCATACATAAGTGGGTTTTGGGTTGCAGTTTGGGCACTCGGTTTCTAAAAGGTTCACCATCACTGATCTAGATGAAAGGACTCATCTTTACATGTGGAAGTAGTCTAAAAATTGCTTTTGGGAAAATCCAAGTACTGTTCATGAGTGTGCTTTTGCTTCTGCTCTTCCCTTTTCTGTCTGGAAATGTAGAGGAAACTGGATACATAACAAAAATGCTTAAAAAATAGACCTTTGGCCATTTGCTTAGTGGTGGAAAATTTGAGTGATGTATGATCAAATGAATGATCAAATAAAAATAATACTTTCTCAGACAAGACAAAGCAACAGGTCACTTGGGGAAAAAACTCTCAAAACCAACGAATACTTCATACTGCAGACTAACCACAGCAGAATATTTGAGATCTAAGCAAGGCTCTTCTTAATGGAAACATTTTTTTTTTTTAAAAAATGGAAGATGGTGAGATTACTATGCAATACAAATCACTTTGGGGCTTTGGAAGCCAAATACAACAAAACATGAGAACCTTATACTAAGATAAAGAACTCACCCCAATCCCCCCCCAAACTGAAAGATACCAATAGTCCATTTGTTTCCTGTCTTCAAATATGGCCTTTACCAAAGGCTTCAAAGTTTGCCCCTCCTGTGAGAAGCATCTTGTGTTGTTACTACAGGGAATCCTCAACTTACAACAGTTTTTTTAATTCAAAGTTTAGTTTAAAATTACAAAGGTGCTGAAAAAAGTGACTTATGGCCATTTTTCATACGACCGTTGCAGCATCCCTATGGTCATGTGATCAAAACTTGGACCTTTGGCAACTGACTCATATTTATGACGGTTGCATTGTCCTGGGGTCATGTGATCCCTTTTTGTGACCTTCTGAGAAGCAAAGTCAATGGGAAAGCCAGGTTCACTTAACAGCCGTGCTACTATCTTAACAATTACAGTGAGTCACTTAACAATTGTGGCAACAAAGTTGTAAAATGGGGCAAAACTCACTTAACAACTGTCTTGCTTAGCAACAGAAATTTGGGTTTCAATTGTGGTTGTACGTTGAGGACTACCTGTATTACCAACAATGATGGGGAAAAAAATTGGGACAAGCGATTCTGATCTGAGCTGGGAAACACCTTAAAGAAGTGTTTTGCAACCTTGGCGACTTTAATATGGTTGGGGAATATCTGGGAGCTGACGTCTGCTGCTTAGGGAATCCTGGAAGCTGAATTTCCCATCTTAAAGTTGTCAAGGGTGAGAAACATTGCATTAAAGATTCAAATCCTTGTTCACATTTTGGCATTTAGCTCAGTATCCCTTTCTATTCATTTAATGTGCCCTTTCCCACTTCTTTCAAATACAGAAATTAAGCAATATACAGTACTGTAGTTATAATCATCAGTCACGATGCTAAGAGTTTGTTTATGTCAGGGATGAGCAACCTGTTAAGCACTATGTCAGTAAAAATGAATGGGCCCATATCACCTAGATAGGCAGGATCAGACTTTTGTGGCAATCTGCGGAATCTTCTTTTCTTTTTTCAAATAATGATATATACCAGTGATGGTGAATCTTTTAGAGACTGAGTGCCCAAAAACTGGCCCCGACCCTGCTCCACCTCCTGTCCTGCCCCTGCTCTGCCCCCACCTCATCTCCCACCGTGCCTGCCCGCAAGGCCACTCACTGCCTCCACAGCCCACCGCAGATCGCCCAGGCAGCCCAGCAGCACCATGGCAGCTACGCCCTCTGCCCGCGCCCCGCAGCATCAACTGTGCACAATGGGGCGTGAGGGCACCCTTGTCTTGTCCACCCTGCCTCGCTGCCATGTCCTTGGCTGCATTGCTCCGTGTGGGCCATGTTCGGGGGCGGCTGTCCTCTAGGGAGGCTGCTGGTGAGGGGGTCACGGGGGAGGCGAGGCTGGGGCAATGGCACATGTGCCCACAGAGAGGGCTCTAAGTGCCACCTCTGGCACGCATGCCATAGATTCGCCACCACTGATATATACCTATGAGGGTTCATACATTATTAATTTTCATGTGTTACAAAACGGAAGGAATCTGGGCAGCCAACTTTTTCCTAATCAAGATTTTAGGAGACTTAAGTGTCAAACACCTAGTTTATATGCATGTTTAGATCTATGCATTATTATGGCCTATGGATTTCTTTTGAGCAGCATTATATTCTATAAACATGCAACAACTCCTCCTTTGAGACAAAGTTCACACCTATCATCCTGTCATTTTACTGGTAATAATACAGAACTCACTCTCTGTTCGTGTATGTGTGTGTGTGTGTGTGTGTGCGAGATCAAAGAGTATTAAGTAGCATGCTTGAAGCAGAAAACATTTTGTAGAATATTCACACAGAAACTAAATGCTTCTGTGTAAGTTCTTTATACAGAGATCTGAATGTTATGCTGGAGCAGATGTTTAACCACACGTGTGACACAATCATATATACTTTCCTTGAAGCTACAACAAAATTAGGACTGAGCTCAAATTACTTGAAGACTACCACAACTATTTCATTATTGTTAAAAAAATTTTTTTTTTTGCTTCAGACAGTTTTAATGCAGCTGAAGAAATGTTTGCTTATTCAGTTATACTATTCAGAAAGTTTTGAATGACATTATTACATAGGGAAATCTCATTGGCTAATTAATAATATACTGTTCACCATGTGATATTATTTAATTGGAACTATTCTCGGTCTTCCAGGAATCATTCAGATCTCAAAATTACCTTGATTAGTTTTTAATTATAACTGAACTTGTCCTGATTTGATTTTGATTTATGTTCAGAATAAGACTGGTATGCAAAAAAAAGCAATCAGTTTCTGGTTAAATGAGAGCACAAAGATATATTATTTAATTTATTAGGTATAAAAACAAGTAGAGCTAATTTATAGCTTAAATAGCATACCTAGTTCTCAGAAATAAGTCCAATAAGATATATATATTAATTAGCCAATACATTTGAGCTTATCATACAAGACATTTTTTAAAAAAGGCATTTAATTGCTTTGTATGATGCTTTTAATCAATCCAGCCTAATTTATGGAAATCTGAATTAGAATCATGATGCCAAGAACATACTGAGGATGCTGTGGAATAATATCTAAGGACTTGGTTGTTTCTCTGCCAATCATAGGCATCCTGGCAAATCCTGTTTTGTCAGCTGTCATTCTTTATCCTCACCCTAGAAATCTGTCCATGCCAATTGTTTAAAACCCAATTATCCCCTATCTTAAACCAGAACAGAAATGTAATATTTATTAGATCATTACCAGCTTTGACAGAGAATGGTGAACATAGTTCCTTTGTTTAACAGAAGTTATTAGAAACTTCAGAAGTGATAAGTAATATTTAAAATGTCCTTTTCTGGTTGGTTATTATTTTGCTTCTTTCTGGAAGTAGAGATATGTTTTGTAAAAATAAAGTTGTTAATTTTCTTTGTTTTACATTTCTCTTTTTCCTTCTTAGGAGCAGTACTCAGTTTTCACTGCTGATTGATTTCAATCTCTATCCCTTCTCTGATCAGAATGTTTGCATAAGAGGTACAGGAAGAAGACAATCAATGAAGAAGAAGCTGCTCTACAGTGAGATTGACAACTGTCCCCTCTAACTTATTACACTTATTATACTTACTAGTCATGGTTTTCTGGATCTTTTCCGACCTTATTTGAAAGATCAGGGGCTTAACTTTGGAAGACAAACCATGTGTTGTATTACCAAGCGATGGATTTTGAATAAATGGTCTATGTATTCATTCATAATAGTTGTCCTCTATTACTCCCATCCATCTTCTGAGCTGCACAGACCCACTGCAGCGTTGAGTGCTGATGACTCCATAGACCATCTCCCTTTCCTTCCTTTCCACAGTGAACCTAGAATTGCTCTTGTTCTTCAAGCATGCCTCTCCAACATTTTTATCCCATGGACTGTTTGCATGTGTGTACAGCAACAACAGGCTAATAGCCACTGCTCATATGCTGAATAATTCTTACACCTGAAAAGTGTTATGGAAAGGAAAGTGAAGTTTTCCTTCACTCCAAACAAAAAGGTAATGTTCCTATGATGGACAATTGTTGAAATGGGATTGTAGAGAAAGAAGAACCAGCAAGGCCCTCAATTTAGAAAGAAGGTTGGGGATTGCACAATGGCATAATTCAGACATCTCCAAAGTAAAAGGCTGTGCTGTTCTTCTCCGCTATAAATTGCTTAGCATATGTGATGGCGTTACACTCTGCTGCTGACATATTTGTCCTTGCACTATTTGGGTTGGCAGGAAGGATCAGCTACACAGATTCAATGAAATTCAATGGTGAAAAAAGCAAGATTCTACATTTAGGCAAGAAAAACCAAATGTACAGGTATAGGGGGTACCTTGCTCAATAGTAGTAACTGTGAGAGGGACCTCGGAGTCCTAGTGGACAATCACTTAAATATGAGCCAGCAGTGTGCTGCAGCTGCCAAAAAGGCCAACACAGTGCTGGGCTGCATTAACAGAGGGATAGAATCAAGATCACGTGAAATATTAATACCACTTTACAATGACTTGGTAGGCCACACTTGGAATACTGCATCCAGTTTTGGTCACAACGATGTAAAAAATATATTGAGACTCTAGAAAGAGTACAGAGAAGAGCAACAAAGATGATTAGGGGACTGGAGGCTAAAGCATATAAGGAATGGGTGCTGGAATTGGGTATGTCTACTTTAATGAAGAGAAAGACGTGGGGGGACATGATAGCAGTGTTCCAGTATCTCAGGGGCTGCCACAAAGAAGAGGGAGTGAAGCTATTTTCCAAGGCGCCTGAAGGCAGGACAAGAAGCAACGGATGGAAACTAATCAAGGAGAGAAGCAACCTAGAACTAAGGAGAAACTTCCTGACAGTTAGAACAATTAACCAGTGGAACAACCTGCTTCCAGAAGCGGTGAATGCTCCAACACTGGAAATTTTTAAGAAGAGACTGGACAGCCATGTGTCTGAAATGGTATAGGATTTCCTGCCTGAATAGGGGGTTGGACTAAATGACCTCCAAGGTCCCTTCCAACTTTTATTATTATTATTATTATTATTATTATTATTATTATTATTATTATTATTATTATTTGGAGTTTTTCTTTTCTCTGGGAAATATTATAACACTGGGAAAGGCAACTCAGGCTCATGTGCACTCTAGAAACTCCTTTGGAGCTTGGATTTCATTTTGAAATTTTTATTTTATTCACAAAAACATTTCCCTTCTATTATAAAAAAAAGCAAGGTACAAATGGGGCAAACATACATGTTGCAAACTTTATGTCATCTACTAACAGAGAGCACAATTATTTTATCACAATGGGCACAAACTGATTTTATTTCTTAAGTCCTCTTTTTTTAAAAAAAATTTTTTTTTTTAAAGAAATCCCAGTAGTCTCCTATTTTTCTTGTTCCCACTGGACACTTAAGTGATCTTGACAGGATCATTATTTTGCCTTATTCTCCAAAGACTGAAATCATGACACTGAAGGGAAAAATTTCATCAACTGGAACAGAATAGATATTGAAAGAGCAAATCCAAAATCCCACCAGCATTCTAAGAGTTAACTATAAGTGACATGCCGAGCTCCTTTCTGGTTATAATCCCCAATAATTTATTTTGCAGGTATATTTCCTTTCATTTCCACAAGTCAGAGAAAAAGAACACTCAAGATCCCGAGTAGACATATAATATGCCTTGCAAAAACTTTTGGTTTACAAATGGTGTTTTGTAAAAGAAACCACCAACTAGGAAACCTTCTAAGGAGAGTATTAATGTACAATCAAAATGCATACCAATGACTAGGAGTGGATGATCTGTCAAGATCAATCTTGCTCAGATTTCTCTTTTTCTAGCTTTTGATTACCTCCATCCCATTACACATCATTTGGCAGTTTGTATGTAAAATGTCAACATAAAATTTTGCATATGTTTTCATAAACATTTCTTCCAAGGACACAGTTCTATGCAATTATCCCCCCAACATTCTTTACCCTTAAACTATTAATTTGTCTATGGGTTTTTCCCTTATGTATGCATTCATACTGTACTCAGCTATTGTTGCTGTTTACAATTCCTATTGCAAAATGTGGGAAAGTTGGTCAAATTGTGTTCAGTGGATGTGTTAACTTCAGGAAGATTGTAAATTCACAATAAAATGCAAAACATAAGTTAAACGCATGTATCCAGCTAATGATGTACCCAGTACACAGGAATTACAGTACTTCTCCCTTGTTCTCTCCACTGATAGAAACTGAAACTGAATTTTTGCAGCAGAAAATATGTTATAATATAAAATATGTATTATACATAATAATGTTTTTAAATATATATAATAAGGATTACTCATAAGCACTTTGCCTTGGGACTTGTGTTTGTTTTTGTTTTGATTTCTTTCCAATTTATTGATGATTATTAAAACAATATTTAAAATATTTACTCAAAAAAAATCTGTGACTGAAGGCATAACAATTCTCGGTACTTATTAAAACAACAAATGGGAGACACCACTGCTGGAGAAGAAGTCTCATGAACAGCACATTCTGAAAGTAAATCTTCCCACTTGGATAACCTTTTTGTTGTTGTTGTTCTACCCAAATGTAGGCAGTTTTAATTCAGTTTTAATTCAACATTCCGAGAATGAGCAATTCTGTTCCAAAGGTCCCGATATGGTCTTTTAGCATCATTTTGGTCTAAATTCCGGCATCCCAGAGTAAGTGTGACATATAAAGGTTTAAAAAGTAAGGAAACTCCCAGCTAACCTAAAAGAAAGATACAATCATGGCAAAATCCCAGCTTAATCTATTCCTCACTCCATCAACGCTAGCCTTTTCCTCAATTGTTGAATGCAACTCCCTATCCACCAAAACATTCCTCACTGCAATTAAGGAAAACTAATTTAATAATTTACATATCATGCTAAACTCATTTGCTACAAATTCCTAGGTTTTCTGTGACTAATTAGCATGCTTGAATAGGTTGCTCAAACATTCTCTTCTTGCTAGGTGGCAAGGTCTATTGTTTATAACTGCTTTCCAACTCTGACTTGTTAGGAGAAGAACAAGCCAGAGTTCCTAACTTCCTAAATAATCAGCGAATGAACTTCTATGATTTATTTATCCAGTTCCCTTGGAGGAATGATTGAGTTCATTCATATGCAGACACAATCAATGATTAATATTTCTTTGACTGAGTAAGCTTTGTGGCAACTTTAGTAAATATATTATGTGAACAGTGGCTTTCTATCACTTATTGGTTGGAGTCACAACACACTACACCACATGAAAATAAGAAACTTAGTAGTTTGTGGTTCACAGTGTTATAGAAACCAAGCCATCATGATAAACCATAATATGTGTTTTTATTCACCACTATTAAGTTTCTTATGTGAGCCCACAGAAAAGCTACATTCCCCAACATTTAAATGGGAATAAACTTTGATTTGAATTAAAGTCCCATTGTTTACATTTTATGCAATTATCTATTTTTTAAAAAAATAAATATGCAACATTTTCCACTCTTGAGAATGTTTTAAATAAAACAAAAATAAGCTTTCAGTAGATTTTTTCTTAAAATCAACCAATCCACGGGTTTACTTAAATGCCACTTTGGATAGTTTTGGGTGACCAAAACTCCTTGATCTTTGACAGCAAATGACTCACCTGTCCAAGCATGTCTGGGGCTATAGGAATGACAGGCCAGATAGTAGAGTAGACGCCAAAGAAGACTAGCCAGAGCAGCATGCTTCCCCAGACAGCCAAGTGACTGAACTGTAGGAAAAAAGAAACACACCATCAAGATTGCACAGGTCTTCCTTCTCCCTTGCTAGCTTTACTTGGCCCTTCAGCTATTATTTTACTTTGAGCCCCTTTTTTTCTCCACCAAAGCTTTGGCCAATCTCACTCAAGACTGACACTTGATTTTATGCCACTCAGACTTAAAAATATGCAGATTCTTGGTGTGCATTCACACGTGAAGTTCTCCATGATGTTTCAAGTGCACTAAACTGAAGGAGAAAAACATTTTGGTCCTAACAGTGCTATAATATTTTCAAAAACCATATGGATTCCCCAGAGATGTGAAATGTCTGGTCAGTCAGAACATAATTCTAGGAAAATGAATGTAACATTGCAGCCTTTACATGATCAGTAGCTTTGTACAAGACGTCCACCTAAAACATCTATTCTTTTATATTAAAAGGCATATTGTTTCTATGAGTTCTGAGTTTCTAATAGCCACCTAGACTTCTCTTGCACTGCTCCTCACATTCATTTGAGCGGAGAGAAAGCCAAAGTGAGTGAGGCCACTCCAAGTCCTTATACTCCCCGCCCCCCTTGTTCTAGCATTTCCTTCTCTGCACCCTGCCTTTCACCTGGCCCAGGATGGAAAGATTGCATTTGGCAGAAGATTGGAGAAAGGTTGTCAATTTAAACCCTGTGATAAGAAAGAAAGAAAGAAAGAAAGAAAGAAAGAAAGAAAGAAAGAAAGAAAGAAAGAAAGAAAGAAAGAAAGAAGGAAGGAAAAGGGAGGGAGGGAAGGAATAGCTGTAAATAAACTATATATCCTTTTTTGTTTGTTTGTTTGTTTAGGAATATATATATACTTCTAAACTATAAAGTCACTGAATGGCTTGTAAAATCCTTGCCAGGAAGAGGATTAAAAACAATACATTAAAACACTATAGAAATAAAAAAAGAAAGCAAATAAACACATAACACACTTCAAATTGGGGAGGAGTCTTGCAAACAACAGTGGAGTCCTGGCACTGAGGCAACATAAAACCCATTGCTGATTGCATATCATCATCATCACCACCACCACCATCATCATGTTTGCAATCCATCCTAGTGCCAATGCTACTTTATGGTTGAATAAGGAAATGTAATTTCAGCTCAGGAAATGATAATAGTGAATTATCAGACTTGTCAAGGTTTCACACCAGAAAGGACAAGAACTGATTGGCTGATAATTCTTTTTGGGGTTTTAGACATGCAAACATACAAGCATGTGTACTCATAGTTTCTTCAATGCAAATTAGTCTCCAAAGAGTCAAAAGTGCCTGGTTCAATCTTGGGAGTACTTTAATGTTGTCGGAGACTTTCTAAGATTCCTTAGAACTGCTGAGGCACTGCTATGGCCCACGACCAGACAGAATTATAGTTGTGGTTCCACATAGCACTTAAAGTAGCATTGCATTTTCCCTAAAATCCATTATATAGATTGAAAGGAATATATCTATGCAGTGAAGAAAATTGGCTTGTTCAATACAAAGACAACTGCTGAGAAGCAGCAGAAAGGAAATAGGAAAATGAAAGAATATGAATATGAAAATTAAAACTGGGGACAGACTAAAAGTAAACACTAGCAAAGACTATACTGCAGATTAGACAAACAATATGAAAGTTAAGAAATGATAAATATAAAAAGTTGTGGATTTATAGATAGATAAAAAAAATTACTCTAAAATAACAAATCAAAATAGAGATTCTCTTTCTGACCCTTAAGTGATTATGGCCCAAAAAATGTTTCATGTATTATGTGTTATGGTTCTGGCTAATGAAACACTTCAAAGAACTTCCAGGCATTGATTTCCCTAAAAGTCTTTTATTGATTCAAAATGTCGGCACAGGCATAATGGGGTCTATGCTAAGATCTAAGTTCTCTTCCTCTGAGCAATTAAATTATCAGCATGTTCCCTCCCTAAATTAGCTGTCATATATCATATTATCCAATTAATGTGAAGGTCAAAGGTTTCCTTCCTCTTTCTTTCCTGGGCTTTACCCTCACCCTCTTCTGCTCTGTATTAACCCCAAAAATACCAGACAGTTCTGCATATTGTCAAAGCAAGAATATACAGTATTTGCAGCGTTGACATTATGATTGCTAATTAATTTCATAATAAATTATCTTTAATTTATAGGGATTTTTTTTTAAGTAATGCTGTTTCTTATAATTCCTGTAAGCTGCTAGAAAATAGCTTCTATATAGTGCCTGATATCTTGAATACACAAAGCAAATTAATTCCTAAGGATGTTTTTGAATTTTGAACCTTTTTCTGCAATCTTCCCTTCAAACTAAATCTAATAATAGAAAAATGCTAAAACATAAACAAAGCTCATCATCAAACAAATGACATTTTCATAGACAACTTTTAATTCTTCAAATTCTGACAATGCGATTCAGGGGCTCTGACAATTTAGGGCTCTCTAGATGTTTTAAACAACTCCAACATTCTCTGGACATGCTAATGGAAACTTTTGGGGATTGTAGTCCAGCACCTATGAACAGTTCCAGATTAGCAATTATATTTGTGAAGATCTTTTGTTTTCCAATACTGGTCACACCATAGTATAAAGTATGGCTCAATTAGCCAGGTAGATGGAATGCTGGCATGGATGCTTGTGAGTAAATTGT
Organism: Crotalus tigris; assembly: GCF_016545835.1. Lineage (NCBI taxonomy): Eukaryota > Metazoa > Chordata > Lepidosauria > Squamata > Viperidae > Crotalus > Crotalus tigris. The sequence goes on from NW_024096483.1 coordinate 862,800, forward strand.
GAGTAGGAGGGAATGAATGAATGAGTAAATGAGCCAACTCCTCTCAAGTTTCTGGGAATAATCAGGAGCTGTACTAAGCCTTTAGGAAATGGGGTTGAGAAGCATTTCTGCTTAGCTGCAGCTGCTTTTCCCAAGTACAGGCAGCACTCCCAGTTTCACTCCCTCACAATATGAACCAACGGTGAAGATAAGCTTCCAGGGTATTAAGCTATGGTCTAATTAATTAACATTTTGCCAGGAACTGTGGGAGCCATCTTCAGAGTTTAATGTGGTCTACTTTGTAGCACATTTCTTGGCAACCCACAAGCAACTTAGCAGGAACTAATGAGCTTTTACGTTTATAACAGAACAAATCTCTAATTAGAACAGATCATTGGAATTCTTGAAGCTAATTTCTGATTGATTTTTCATCCAAGTAAATTTCTAATTGGTATGATTTGAAAAAGTTCCAGAGGAGCTAATGTTTTATTGGTCTCTCTTTGAAAGATCTGCTGATTATTATTTTTCAGGTAAGATTGCTAAAAATTCTGTATAGTGTTTGTTAATTCAATTAATTAATTGTTATAGCTAATTAGCCTGGAAGCTCAAAACCACTGGGTTTACAAATATATTTTAATATTTCATTTACATATTATCCTTATTATATTAACAATGTTATTATTGTATATAATGTATATATTTTTTTATATATCTACATTTATGAATATGAAACCAAAGCAGTAGTGTGAATATCCATGTATGGAAATATTTTGGACAGAGAAGATTGCTGGTTTGAAAGAGGGGTCAAAAGGGGCATCTATGTCAAAACTGAACAGCCTCTCTCAACTGGGGGGGGGGGAATACGACATCATCTATTTCCAGTCTACAACACAGTCCTTTCAGCAGTTCAGCAGTTCCAAGAAGGCGCCACACCCATTTGCACTATTCACAGATAAACCTCACCAACTTTCTAAAAGAATGCAAATGACCAGCTGTCTGCAAGGAGTATAAATCCTGCCATTCCCCACCATCCAGTCAGAGCTGAAGAAGCTTCTTGGATGAGAAGCGAAACGTCTTCAAAGAGAAAACAAAAAAGTCCAGTTGTCTCGTTTAAAAGCATCTTTGGGATATTCCTTATACATTTTACAGAATATTAAGCTATTATCACTGTTTCCATCAAGAGGTCAGTAATTTACTATGACCTTCTTTTTTGGTCTCAATACTTTTCTTTAATAAGACTCAATGAGTATTCGATATTAAGTTCAAATTCCAATTTAACTGAAGCAACTGTATAGCTCAAGTGGGGCTTATCTTGCTTATGTTTTTAAATATTCATAAATATTATTTTCCAAATGTTCTTATTTAGATTTTTTGTTATTCTTTCATTATTCTTCTTTCCCTTACAACTACAAATACTGTACATGTTTTAAATGATCCCCAAACATAGCAAATTTACAAAATGTCTATAGCACAAAATTTCTCAAAATTTGGTTTCATCATCTTATAAAAATGTAATGATGCATGTAAATATCATTGTGAAAAATAAAACAACATCTAACTATAATAATTAATAAAACTGAAATGTGTCCCAGTATTGCAATAAGATTTATATTCTTATTATCCAGTCAACTGTAGATTTAGATGAAGATTGAAAGTTTGGGAATGATATGAAAATGAAAAAGGTAGGTATGCTTGCAGTGAGGGATTTAAGTTTCCACATAAGTACCGAATTCGGGTCCAACATATTAACTTGTGATCTTATATTTTTGTTTTTGTCAAAACAAAATAGATCTGTTTTCTATCCATAGATAATGATGAGCATACACTGCTTCCCAGAGGACTCCATAGTAGAATATTAAAATCAGTAAAACAATATTTCACAGAAATAGTTTGACAAGTGAACTACAATAAAATAAAACAAGACAGTAAAACATCTCAACTTGATCCCAAGTCCAGACAAGCAACAGAGAGGACTTGGATGCTAAATAATAAAAAGAATAGTTTAAAGAACTAGATGTGTTTAGCCTAAAAAGGGGATACTAAAGAGAGACCTGACAGTGCTCTTCCAATACCTGAAGTGCTGTCACAGGGCAGAGGGTGTAGAGTTATTCTCCAGAGCACCAAAGATAGGAGAAGAACCAATGGTGGGAGCTTAACAGAGAGAAATGCAAATTTGAAATGAATTTCTTGACCATAACAACTTTCAATGGAACAGCTTGCCACTTGGATTTTTTGTGTTATGTCACTGGAAGTCTTCAAACAAGATTAGACAGCAATTTGTCCTGATTGGCCTAAGGATTTCTGTCCTGGGCAGAGAATTGGACCAAAAGATCTGCAAAGTCTCTTCCAACCCTGTGATTTTATGATTCTATAAATTATTAAAACAAGTTCTTTAAAAAGGAACCTTTTATAACAATTGTTATTCTGGCATGGTTTTTCCAGTCTTCCCAGGCTTGGTGCCTCATAAGACCAACAATCCTAATCTTGTCAACTCCAGATAGTATTGCCATTGGTAATGCTAGCTGGAGTTGATGGAAATTGCAGTTGAGAAGATTTGAAAGAGACCCAATCATGGATAATTGATCAAAGGGGCACAAGATTCTATTTCCCAGCTACAAATATATTAACCATTTTTCAGTTATTGCCATAATGCAGGATTTTAAAGTTTTAGGCCTTGGTAAGATAAATATATTATGCTGAAGATAAGATAAATATATTATGCTGAAGATAAGATAAATGTATTATCCTGAAATTCAATATAAGATAATCAAAAAACAGGTCTGCGAACACTAGAAGCAAAAAAAGTTATAATCAGTAGCCAGCATGGGTTTGTCAAAAACAGATCATGCCAAACCAATCTTATTTCATTCTTTAATAAAGTGACTAAATTAGTAGACCAGCGAAATGCTGTGGACTTAGTATGCTTAGACTTCAGTAAGGCATTTGACAGAGTAGACCACAACCTGCTGCTTAGTAAGCTAGAAAAAGGTGGAATAGATAACAACACCATCAGATGGATCTGTAGCTGGCTGACAAACCATACTCAGCGAGTAGTCCTCAATGGTACTACACCCACATGTAGAGAAGTAAGCAGAGGGGTACCACAAGACTCCGTCTTAAGCTCAGTATTCTTCAGCATCTTCATTAATGACTTAGATGAGGGAATAGAATGGGAACTCATCAAATTTGCAGATGACACCAAACTGGCAGGAAGAGCCAACACCCCAGAAGACAAGCTCAGGATCCAAAAAGATCTTGACAAACATGAACAATGGGCTCTATCCAACAAAATGAGTTTTAATGTGGAGAAAAGCAAAGATTTACATTTAGGTAGGAAAAATCAAAGGTTTAAGTACAGACTAGGCGAGATCTGGCTCAAAAACAGTAACTGTGAGAGGGACCTTGGAGTCCTAGTGGATGATTACTTGACTATGAGCCAGCAGTGTGCAGCAGCAGCCAAAAAAGCTAATACAATCCTGATTGTACAAACAGAAGTATAGAATCAAGATCACACAAAGTATTAGTACCGCTTTATAAAACCCTAGTAAGACCATACCTGGAATACTACAACCAATTCTGGTCACCATACTTCAAAAAAGATTTTGAAACCTTGGAAAAAGTTCAGAGAAGAGCAACTAAAATGACCAAAGGCCTGGAGACTAAAACAAATGAAGAACGGCTGCAGGACTTGAGTTTGGCTAATCTAAAGAAAAGAAGAAACAGAGGCAACATCATAGCAGTATTCCAGTATCTGAGGGGGTGCCACAAAGAAGAGGGCATCAAAATATTCTCCAAAGCACCAGAGGGCAAGTCAGGAAACAATGGTTGGAAACTGACCAAAGAGAGAAGCAACCTGGAATTAAGGAGAAACTTCCTGATAATGAGGACAATCAACCAGTGGAACAGCTTGCCTTCAGAAACCATGGGCACTCCATAACTGAAGATTTTTAAGAAGAGACTGGACAATCACTTGTCTGAAATGGTATAGGTTCTCCTGCTCGAGCAGGGGGCTGGGCTAGAAGACTTCCAAGGTCCCTTCCAGCTCTATTCTATTCTATTCTATTCTATTCTATTCTATTCTATTCTATTCTATTCTATTCTATTCTATTCTATTCTATTCTATTCTATTCTATTCTATTCTATTCTATTCCATTCCAAAACCAGCCTTTTTCTTAACCTTTGCACTAGTCAGTCAGACTAGGTCAAATGTAACTAGTTGGCAAGTATCTGCTTGAGAAAGTCACACTTTTGCTCTTGGGGGTCAATGGAGATATTGTATGTGGGAAGGGGGGAAGTCTTCTTTCAGTTACTTTCCGAGGAAGATCATTTCCAGGCAGAGCAATTCAGCTTGTGACTTCTGTGATCTATATCTTTCCCATTTTAATTGTCAAATACAAAAGATGGAAACGTTTATTAATAAACATGCTGTTTTTACTGAATCATAGCTTCATGAAATTCTTCAAATGTCTATGAGTCCCCAGTGACCGTCTACATCCCTATCTAAAGGCTACATCATTGTCCTCATGTTATTTTAGGTGGGAATTCTGAAAATGAATTGATGAATTTTTTTTCTGGATAAAATTGCAATTCAATTTTAGATAGAAAATGAATTTGAAATTCCTTCTATTGACTTAATAGTTATACTCACCTTTGTCCATGCTGTGGTTTCTAAGCCAGCTTTCAAACAGACTGTTACCACAACATACTGCAGTAAAAAAAAAGTAGAGGAGAAATTTGAATTCCAGCATGTATTTCCCATTCATAGTTGTTCTCTTGTTTTTCTTTAGGTAAAGGATATAGTACATTGCAAAAGCATGGTCTAAACCAGCGATCCCCAACTTTTACGGCTTGGAGATCTGACAGGGGGGGAGAGGGGCCCATGGAAGTGGCATGCATGTGCTAGCCCACCACTCATGCATGCAACTCAAGCTGCATGTGCGTGCGCCAGTCCACCATTCATGTGGCCCGGTTCCAAACAGGTCATGGCCCAGTAGTGGGCCACAGCCCAGGGATTGGGGACCCATCTAAATGGTAGAAATTAAATGTCATTTCCTTTTGCTAAATGTAATATTTAGCAAATTTCAGAAGTACAGAAATTCAGAAATGATCGGGGGAGATACACACACACACACACACACACACACACACACACACACATACTCCCATGCCTCTGTCCTGAGTGTAGGATCTAGTAATTATTAGCTAGCTATTATACAGCACAATTACATGCTTAATCTGCTTTATGATAGGGCTAATAGAATCAGAATAAATTAATTCTATACATTCCTGAACTTCTATAGCCACATGACAGGGCATGTAGGTAGTTTCTACCAGGATGTGTGGGAATCCCAAGACTTGGTACATTGGAACTGTGATAAGAACCAGAATAATTCAATCATGAATCAGAAATATCTGTATATACATTCTTATATATTTCCAATAGACCTAAACCCACATCTTTTCCTCAATACTCCTAGTATCAATTACCTTCCAGTAGGTTGCCATAACATCCTCTGGCAAAATTCTTTGTCTTTTAATAGCTGCCCAGTTTGAGAAATTCAACAGACACAACTTTCTATGGCATAATAATGGCACCCCTAAGCACACTGTACACATTTTATTTTATTTTATTTTATTTATTATATTTTACTTTACTTTACTTTACTTTATTTTATCCAACCATCGGAAAATATCAGATCTAGCCCACAGATGTCTTAGAACAATCCAACCAAAGTTCAGTTCTCTATTTGCTCATGGCAAATAGTCAGAATCTTACTCTCACCCTAACAGATGTATCTTAGGACAGAGGTCCCCAACCTTTTGGGCACCAGGGACTGGTTCCATGGAGAGAGGTTTTTCTGCAGACCGGAGAGTGTGTGGTTTTGTGTGCTGCCTGCATCCCATGGAAGGGGCTTTGCTTATTTGTGCAGCCCAGTTGCTGGCATGCCACGGACCGGTACTGGTCCACAGACTGGGGGTTGGGGACCTCTGTCCTAGGAGATTCTAGGGAGTGGCTATCCTAAATCTCTGATTTAGGTTTTGCTATCTCTTGTTTCACCCCTCTTCTTGGAATCTGTTTTCTCCTTCCTAGGAAATTGCTACTTCACACCATGTCCCCCTTTGTAGACACATTCATCACAGAAATACATCCATAATCAAAGTCAATCAGATCTAAGGATATATTGCTTTACTTTTTATGGATTAGCTTACCGTATAAACAATATTTCCAACAAACAAGTAGTCAACAGCCTGGCCACTTGTAAATACTGTATCTACAATAAATAGTTAAAAGAATAAATACCCTGTTCAGTAAAGGTTTTTTCTCTCTCTCTTATTTAAAGTAAGATTTGCAAATAAATGAAATACAATAATACATTCAATGAAAATGCAATGAAAATACAATCAATGAAAATGCAAATACAGTATATGCAGTTACTCAAAAGTAAATCCCACCAAGTTCAATGGGATAGTATAGTATAGAATCCCACTTAAGTTAAATTCAGTGCTGAAATATCTTAAACCAAACAGGAGGCCCAGCATAAAGAGCAGAAGGATGTATCATTTTTATTACATTTAATTTGTGCAACTTAAATATCATTTTTCTGAAAATATAAAAGGTAACCCAACTGACTGGGAGACATTTAGAAAGAGTCCATAATGTGTGCATTTCTTGACAAGCTTTAGACAGTTATCTGTTGTGAAATTTGCACAACAGGTTTCTCAGAAGTCTTTAAATAAAACACATTGAAAACAAACAGTATAACAAGTAGCTTACACTGAACCACAAGTTAAAAATAATATATACACATCTGCAATCACACATTTCTCCTTCAAGAATTGAAAAGACCAAAAATTTCTGCCAAGAACTAATAATCAAGGTAAAGGGTCAATGATAATAATAATCAAACATCAGAGATGAAAACTTCTAGTTACCACATCATCTTGGTGCCTGCCTCTGTACTACATTCAGCTATTCCTGTTCTGTTTATTTTCATTTGATTTCCCTTGATTTAAAAAGAATTCTGCATCCAAATGATACATTCAAAACTGCCTTGTTTAACACAGATAATAGATACATTATCTTTAAAGAACTGAGTGACGTTAATGACTAAACAACTGTTATCCAACACTGACATCCAATCCCTCAATGTAATGGTAAAAAAATCCTACAGTATGTTGATTCAATATATCAAAATAACAAACTTAACAATGTTTCTGTCATCACCATATTTACTTCTGCTGGATAAAGGAATAAGATATTCTGAGAAAAAGAGAACACATTGCTGCAATAGATACCCCCAAATTCATTCAATTGGGTTACAATCCAGAAAAATCACCCAACCATAAAGATTCATCAGTTTCAATATGGCAGCCCAAGAAGTATACATCAATGTAGGTGAGAGAGATCTAAAATAGAAACATTGGCTCAGGATTGACTAATCACTGGCTACATACCCAAATGGGGGATGGCAAGAAGACACTATATCACTAACTTAATTTGAATATTTGCTTGATTCAAATCAGTAATGACATAACATACAATTTTTAATTATAAAACATACGGAGATTTAGCAGACAAAAAAACCTCTGTAAACTAGAACAGAATTTTGATTATGATCACAGATCTGAATTACCAATAGCACATTAAAAAATGAAAATAAAGTAAAAATGGTTAAGAAATATTACACATTCACAGTGGGCTCAAAAACTGCATGAAGTTTATCCTATAAATGAAGCTGAGAACAAGAAAGCTTTTGCATAAGAAAGATTCTATATGTCTCTCTAACAGAAACTAGGTTAGACCTTGCTGACCATTCTTTATGGACCTGATCTCATGACATTGTCTTCACTTCATTCCTGGAATTATTCAACCACCTATTTTCATATTTAGCTAATCCAAATATTAAAATGGTGTTTTCTTCTCTCCTGCACAAGCTTTACTCTATGCATGATTTCTGGAAGTTCATGATTTCTGGTAATGTATGTATGTAATGATGTAATTGGAGGCTGGAATGAGCCCAGAATCTCTTGATTACTTTTGGCTGCAGTCCATCCATCCTCTCCCTTCTGATTATTCCACACAAACTTTTGTGGCCATTTTGGCTTAGGATGCTGACAGATATGACACTTGGCTTCTGAAGGCATAATGCCTAGCTGATGCTGTCCAAAGCTAAAATCAGATCCCACACATGCTGCTCATTAAAATGTGTTATTATCTCTCTGGGATGCTAGAGAAAGTACTAGGCCTTCCTTTAAAAGCAAATGGTCCTCTTTAAAACAGAAAGGCAGCAGCAGCAGCAATTGATAAAAATAAGTGATAAAAATCACTTTGTATGCTAACCTTCTTTGAATGTACAGGAACATTGGTTTTCATAGCAAACCTGCTTTTGATCTTCATAGCAATATATCAAAAAAGGCACCTGAGAAGAGAGTGAAGAACAGAGTCCAGCTTGCATGATCCTCCTGCTTTCCAATTCCCCTTCCCTGTGTCAATTAACCTGGGATTGACACATGTCTATTACTCTCCCAAAATAAGATTAGAATTATTTGTATCTAGTCCACTGTTGCAGAGAATCTTCATGCCAATAGCTAGTCACTGGGGCAACATAAAAGGTGGCATTGGACAATTTTATCACCTTGTTTACAAGTCACTCTTGATTCCTGGTGACTGCCTGGACAAATCCCTGCAGTTTAGAAGTGGCTTACTATTGCCTTCTTCTAGGGCTGAGAGAGTTTAATTGGCCCAAAGTCACTCTGGCTTCATAGCTAAAGTGGACTAGAACTCACAATCTCTGGTTTTCTAGCCTGATGCCCTAACCACTACACTAAACTGGCTGTCCTCCGCCTATTAGTATCTACAATGGGACAAACATCATGTCAGTTAAAAAACAGGATCCACAAACACTGGCTGGTAATCAAACGCCACGATCCCAAATCCTTAATTTCTACCCACACTGACACCAAACAGCACCAGTTCAATTGGAACAACACAAAAATCATCGGCCGTGCTACCACCCGCCACGCTCGTGAGTTCATCGAAGCCTGGCACTCCACCAGCAATTTCATCAATAGAAACTTTGACCTACAACCAGCCTATGAACCCTTCAGAATCCAAATCAACCACAGAGCCAACCAGAGACAGCACCGATCCTCAACCAACCATGGAAGTTCCCCCTCCCACCAGCAGTTCAGCTCCCAATGATCCTGACCTGATGTATCCTCCCCATCACAAGACCCATCACAAGACTTGACATGCCAACACTTTAAGCCCTTAAAAATAGAAGAACACTGACACTGACATCTCCTAAACTCTGCTGAAGATATTACCTAGCCTCTTAACAAAACCCACAAGTTTGGAGAATGAACCTTCACCCTCAGTATCTACAGTATTTAGAGTAAGATTAACCAAGATTGCTGACTCTTTCCATCCCTGGTATCTCTTTATCCTTCTGCAATTACTTTTCCAGGGGATATGGATTATGTCCTTCATCCACTGCTGGACTTCCTTCCAGGACTCACATGGTAAAGACAGCAAGTCAACACTGACAAATTGCAAGAAGTCAAAATGTCTGGTTGTTCAGAACATCTGGAACAAATTTTGTGGGACATACATTTCTTCTGTTTTTTTCTTGTTTGAGTGAGGAAACTGACTGCCCATCTTGCTTCCTTTCTCTTGAAAGCTGCTGAAATGTTTTACAAACTTCAGCATGAGGACAAAGCAGAGATGAAAAGGGTGTTAGCCCTTTGAGGTAGTCCAGAAAAGAAGCATAACTGAGTAATAACACTATCTTTAGGGTAAAATTACAATAAGAACATCTTGCAAATATAAAAATATATTTCACCTTCCTTAATCTAATTCTCCCTAAAACTAGTATTCCTACTTTCTCCTTTGGATTCAGATTTCATTATCAGAGTGCTGTCTAGATTGCAGCCCTTCTTCCTGTCTCCCAAGGTCTTTTTCACACACCATTACAATGGGTGAGGTTTACTGAGCAGTGAGGACACATTGCATTGAGGAGATACTGGAAATTTCAGGGCTTGAGAGCACATTGTTTGTGAAAGTACTGTGGATGTCATTGCTTTGTTTATATATTTTACCCTGACATATGGTCCTGTGTCTAGTATCCCATGATTTTGTAAAGATTCCTTTTGAACCAATTCCTAACAATGACAAAGATGGTAAAGACATATTGCAAGCATGCATTTCTAAGGCTGCTAAAGTCTCTATTAATTGCAGAGATGTATAAAGGACATACCCTTATATATAGGTGAATGACAGTTTTTATTTCAACAGTTACAAGATTTCTTCAAATACAGATAGAAATTTTCTCATCTCTTCTACTTAAGTAACAACAGCAATTTAGCATTTTCATGTGGAAATAGTTTATAAAAATCTTTACCAGTTCCACTTTAAATCTTCTGAAGTGCTTCTGAAGATGGCATTTTAAAATCAGTAAGTTTTGCTCTAATATAAATTTGATGATCACTATTATAAAACTTGGAAAACAAACTCTAACTTTTTGCTTCTATCTAGAAGTTATCTGGATTTTTTCAGCCTGGATCTGACACCCCTAATGCAACAGAATCAGCAGAACTTTTGAAAAACAAAGTTGTGCAGGAGCCATCTCACAAAAATGATTCCCTTTAAATTATCAGGTCAGGTAAGTAAACATTTGGCCTAATTCCTGTTTTCATTAGTCTAAACCAAGTGATAAGACTTACAGTAAGGGAAGCTGCATAACACCGATGTACCTGGTTCTTTTGAATGTGTAAATCAATTTTAAATAAACATAGCTTCACCAATGGACATTGTGATTTATAATGGATGTGAATTGCTATCTATTAAAGATGGCATGCAGAAAGGGAGGATTTGGAAGGTCACTGCTGATAAATGTTAGAAAGCTGTTGGTCTGTCTGCAATGATTAATTTCCAAGCAACATGTTTTGACCCCAATATAAAAATCCTGGCTTAGAAAGATTGAAGACTACTTAGTTAACATATGGGAAAGAACAACACATTTATTTACCGTGTTCTAGTGCTTTCAGGGGAAGCCAGAAAAGAATGACGGAGTGGATCAAGGCATTGATGCAATGACCCCAGAACACCTAAAGGAAAAACAAACAAGAAAGTCAGGAGAGTGATCGAACTCTCCAACACTGTTAAAGTTCCATCAAACGATTCATTAAGTCCCATCAAATAAGTGAACAATTTTTAGTAGAAAGTGTTTTCTTTCATTGCAAAAGTTGGTGTGCTGCCACACACACAGAGACAAAGACAAATAAAAAACAGAAAGAAAATTCAACATTACTAAATCCACATGAAGACATCCCTATCTTTGTTAAATTTTGAAAAATTTATGCAGCAAAGCCATCTAATTGTACTTTCCATGTTTTAGATTTTTTAAAAAATGTTTTTATATTTATCAATCCAAACACTATAATGAAGCATGTCTTTGTATTTCCTGGAATTGAATTTTAGGTGGAGGAAAACCATACCTCAAGTATCCATTTTCTGTTCTTTATTGTGCTTGGGTGTTTGTTCATATAAATCAGCCAAGGAAACCATGAAAATTTGACACTGAGTAAATTTAGCTTTAAATATATGAATACAATTAAGAATGGGGGGAAGGGTTAGTTATATAATTAACACAGGGAACTCTAGATAGTTCCCAAAATGCCTCAGAAAATCTAAATATATATCTGAGTAGCACCAGTCTAGAGTTTGGGAATCTTTTTGGACTAGGAATCATCCTTTTTAAAACAATTACTTCTTGGGGAGTCAAAGGATGCAGAAACTTTTGCAGAATTATTATATTATTAGAAAGAAGTAGGGTTGGATTTTCAATTTTCCCCTGACATATTCAAATATTTTACTCATTCATGAACTTTTTGTGTGAGCTGGTAATTGTAGGATGAGTATTTTTCCTTTCCCTTTTCTGATTGGAGAGGGCATTTCCTAATATAATACTGTAATAACAGCAGAAAACATTTGCCCTTGTTTCATCTCCATTCTCTCTCTCTTGTGTTACATTTAATTGTTTTATTTTATTCCCCATGTTTTGACAACTGTTTCTTCTCAGAAACTGCCATCTGCTTTATAATTCAAGCGAATGTTCCCTTGAAATCTAGTAAGAGAAACAAAGTTTTTACCTTGTTGCAGTGATAAAAATTTTACTTCCTAAATTTCCTGAGTTTTGAAAGTCATTCACCACATTCAGAAATATTTTTAATCACATTTATCACTGTCATCTAATTTTTGAATATGTTCTAAAACACACATTACTATGTAAAAATACAGTGGCCAGACAACTAATTCAGACATTCAGCAAGACTCAAAACAATCCTGTTTACTCTTTATTTCTGTAATAATAGGATGACAGAAAGATACATGCAAAACAACAAAATCCAGTCCTCATAGTTTCTTATGCTATTTTTAAGTTCATTAAGAACCCACATAAAAATGCAATCTTTTGAAATCTTAAACCACCATAAGCAGCACCCTCTTAGATTTTTTCTGGTCTTTAAGCTCTGAACTGCTAAAGTTTTATTAGATAGAGTAGGTTAATAAAAAGTGAAAACTGAGAGTGGAGGAAATTCTCCAAAATATGAAAAGAAAATATTAAGTGTAACTTTACCTGCGTATCTCCCTGAAACATCTTTTTAAACCTATAACCTGAAGGGAACAATAAAGTCATCTCAATATTTTTCCTAGAATCTCTTGAGAGGAAGTGGTGAAAAGGCAACAGGTAAAAGTGTGGGAACATTTCATTGCCAAATACCAAATCAGTTGAAACTTGGTGCAAAGAACACACAGAGATATTAATTCATATGTAAGCATAGAGGCTCTTATAAATGTATATGGCTAATATTCCAATTTGGAACCCTATGCCTGACCTTTTCAACTTTTAGCAGGGAAGAGGGGATTTGACCCAGTGAGAGTCATCATGCTTTGGAAGGAATTAGCAAGCGTAACTCCTGCCAATTCAACATGCTAAATGAAGCAGACATTTTTGGGTACCCTGTTGCAGCTGGATGCCAAAATACTGCCAATGTTGTAGACAGTCTAGTTGCTGTGGCTCAAAAGATAATGAGAACCAGCTCTTAGAAGTTAATATTCAAAGCTTAAATTATTCTAAACGTTACCATAAATTTTGTACCTATTCCTAGGGTTGAGCTGTCTTTAAGAATAAGAAAGATATAAGCATGTATGTATACACTGGATTTCCTCGGTACAAGGAAGCTCAACCTATTCTTCAATGTAGGTATCTACATGGATTTGAGCATTTCTTCTTTCAGGAACCCAAGCACTGACAGCACTGACCAGGGAGCAATATACTGGAGTTCCACATGAGTTATCTGTTAACATGGTCTTGCTCAGCCTAATGCTTGATGACATCCATTATCTTTTAACATGGGTTTGTTGGTAAAGTGAGATCATTTGGAATTTCCTGATAGAAATGTCAGTATATAATGCTGCAGTTGTACTATTTCTGACATTTGACTGTCTTTCATGGCTAATGATATGAAACTTGGAATGTTAACTTGTATCCATTAAGATTTTAAGCCTTTTTTTTTTTTTGCAACTAACCCCCTCTGCAAAATGTAGATATTTATGAGGAAGAGGCCTTTTCTGTGAGGTCTAGGACAACGTGTCGCAGCCAACTTCCTGTGGCCCACTTGCAACAATCCCCTAACCATGGCCAACTCGCGGTGGGACAATTCAATGCTGTATTAATAATTTCATTCACTTACTTTTATTATTGGTGACCACATTTTCAGCGAAATTATTCTAACTCTTGTATTTTCATAAATGACTTAGATGAGAAAATTGAAGAGGAATTCATCAAATTTGCAGATGACACCAAACTCACAGGAGTAGCCAACACCCCAGAAGACAAATTCAGGATCCAAAAAGATCTAGACAAACTTGAACAATGGGTCTATCCAACAAAATGAGTTTCAATGTGGAGAAAAGCAAAGTTTTACATTTAGGCAGGAAACAATCAAAGGTACAAGTACAGACTGGGCAAGACTTGGCTTAAAAACAGTAACTGTGAGAGGGACCTTGGAGTGCTAGTCTAGTGGATGATCACTTAACCATGAGCCAGCAATGTGCAGCAGCAGCCAAAAAAGCTAATACAATCCTGGGTTGGATAAATAGAGGCATAGAATCAAGATCACACGAGGTATTAGTACCGCTTTATAAAACCCTAGTAAGACCACACCTGGTCAATTTTGGTCATCATATCAGAAAAAAGATGTTGAGAGTTTGGAAAAAAATCAGAAAAAAGCAACTGGAGACTAATACATATGAAGAACGGCTGCAGGACTTGGGTTTGGCTAGTCTAAAGAAAAGAAGAAATAGAGGTGATATGATAGCAGTATTCTGGTATTTGAGGGGCTGCCACAAAGAAGAGGGGTTCATGTTATTCACCAAAGCACCAGAGGGCAGGATGAGAAACAATGGTTGGAAACTGATCAAAGAGAGAAGCAACCTGGAATTAAGGAGAAACTTTCTGACAGTGAAGACAATCAACCAGTGGAACAGCTCCAGAAATCATGGGCATTCTATCACTGGAGATTTTTAAGAAGAGACTAGACAACCACCTGTCTGGGATGGTATAGGTTCTCCTGCTTGAGCGGGGGGGGGGGGGGGGGGCTGGACTAGAAGACCTCCAGCTCTGTACTATTCTATTCTATTCTATTCTGTTCTATTCTATTTCTGGATTGACTTCTTTATTTTATTATTATTGGCCATGGTTCCATTGAAATTAATTTAACTTTTGTATTTGTTGAATTGTCCTTTGGCAAGTTGTCCTGCAGTGAATTGTCCTGTGGTGGGTTGGATATGGTGAGGTGTCCCAATCCATTTTCAGTGATGGTGTAGCATTATTCTTCTCCAAGAGGTCTTACTAATATATACTCAATTAATCTTTTGGGACCAAGAACATTTAGCTATAATGATGCCTTTTTGTCTATTTCTTAATATTTCACAACCTTTTAATTCTTACTTTTTATTAGGTATATAATTATATTAGCATTTTCTGATAGGGTTGTTTTGCATGTAATCTTCCCCCATAATTTGAATTCACATAAACCAAAGAGTAGTCAACATTGTTTTTCTTTCCACCAAGCAGACCTTCTTCTCTGTTGGGGCTATGAAGAGATCATAAATATCTACTTTCAGTTTAGATAAACCACAGTTGAGTTGTGCCATGATTACCATTCACAGTTGGAAGCTGATTTAGTACCCCTACCAGACCTAGCATTTATTAAGGATGAACATTAAGGATTAATCATTTCAATCTGAAATAGCAGCTGTAAATTAAAATTTCAGTTTTAAACTAATATAGCCCTGTTGTTTTTAATCCTTCCCTCTAGGTAAACATTGCCTCTTACCCTGCTATTGAACCCATCAGCATTTTGAGTAATTTTGTAGAGCTGGGGAAACCTAAGCATGTTGTCTTGGGAGCAGGATCGTTCAAAGATTCCCAAGGTGAAGGGAGGTAATGCTGTAAAAATCTAGAAAAAACAAAGGCAGTAATTAAAAATAACAGACCATTAACTTTATAAACAAGTTGAAAAGTATACGTCATAGCTGGAAAGAATCCTGACATTGTTAAAATCCACATCAACAGCTTTACTAAATTCAGTTGTGCTGAATCTAAGTTAGATGCCTGAAGTAGGCAAGTTTTTATTATATGGTACTGGACATCAAAGCAGAAGGCTGCCGCTGACTGAAGGAAAGTGTCCCATGACTTCTATTCAATAAAAAAAATAAGAGGCCTCTGAATCAACAGCTTATAAAACAAAGGCAATTCAGAATACATTTTAAGCCAGCGGTCCCCAACCTTTCTGGCACCAGGGACTAGTTTTGTGGAAGACAATTTTTCCATGGGCCGGTGGGGAGGGGGGAGGGAATCTAGATCCCGTGCATGCACTGATGAAGCTTCCTCATTTGCCCATTGCTTGCGTGGCCTGGTTCTAACAGGCCATGGACCGGTACCAATCCGCAGTCTGGGAGTTGGGAACCCCTACTTTAAGCTACCTTTAGCAGCCTAGATTGATTGCTGCTATCATGTATTTTGAAATAATATAAATGCTCAAGGCTAATCTATAGCAACTGAGTGAAGATTGTCTCTTCAGTTCCTTTCATGACAGGTAATCCTCATTTAATAACAGTTGCTTAGCAACCATTTGAAGTTAAAGCAGACCTCCTCAGAGTTGTTTTCAAAATTCTAACATTTGCCTTCCCCTTTGCACTTTGGACTCTTGGCAACTGCCTTGCGTTTATGGCCATTTGCAGATCCCATGGTCATAAGACTGTGATTTTTGGCAGTTTTTGCTGGTTTCTGGAAAAAAAAACGCCCATTGAAGAAAATTGACTTGTTTAACAACCACTGCGTATACCTAAAAATTGCTGCAATAAAGGTTGTAAAATTGGGTGCGGTCATGTGGTAACCCATTTACTGTACTTACAACCATCATTCTAGGTTCAATTACAGTCATAAATTGAGTACTACTTGGGAAATGGCTTTCTAAACCATTTAACCATTAATGTTAAATTAATTCATTTACTCCCTGCCTGTTAATTATTTCCAGACAAATGGACAGTTTTGGTCCATAGGAAGCAAAAGCAAAAAAGATATTTTAATGAAGTTTATGAGATGAATTACAAAAAAATAATATATTTTCAGAATGCCTCTGTGAGGGAGAAGAGCGATTTTGAAAATATGATAAATATACATGCATACATGTGTGCTTGAATTTTATAGTAACATTTAATCTATTAGTTAGAATTAGTGAGTGTGAGTGTTCTTGTGTTTAGTAGCAGTCTCAGCTTTAAGTTATCTTCAGATTGAATACAGAAATATTTTTATGGCTCAACGTTTATCCTGGCATTTGGTGAGATTACAGTTAGGATTAGGCTTGAAATTTATGTTAAAATTTAATATATACATTACACACAGAGTAAGTTTTTTATGCATAATGTACTCCAAGTTTTAAATTAGAGTTTTTCTGTTGTTATTCTGAGTAGGTTAGGCCAGTATTTGGCTTTTCCAAGATTTATGATCACTTAATAGTTGTATAGTAGTTCCCAAGATATAGTTTAACATATCTTTGAAACCAATGAATCTTTTTATACTTAGTGGTAATTTTTCAACTTAATTATGATTTAGAATCAATATAGAATGATCTTAATATTGAATTTTTCTATTGGTATTCTGTACAAGTCAGTGTTAGGGTTCATCTTCCTTGAGGAATATTTAATATGTGCTATTCTGATCCAGAACAGGTTTTTTTTTATAGTTAGTTGTAGCCTTATATTTACATGGGATTAGGGCTGAGTTTGAAGAGAGTATTATGTTAAATATTTAAAATGGTATTTCTGAGAGGTTAGGATTAAAGTTCTGCTTCCTTGACATTAGTGGAAAAAATTTAATATGTGCTTTTAGAATTGTGCATGCAGGATCTTTTAGGTTGAATATTATACTGACACTTATCTAAGGATAGGAGTACATTAATGCTTCCTTGATGCTGATAGTAAAATTCAGTATACATATACTGGGCATATGGTGCATCCTTGGATAAGGGATATGGAGATTAGTTACAGCGAATGAATGAATGAATCAATGAATGAATGATTAATGATTCACTTGAAAGTTTATGTTTAATAAGAAACAAAGGACCAGCAGGCAAATCAACCCAGATTTTTCATTTGTGGTGCCAATTATGAGGTTAAAATACGATATAATTCATATATAGTATACTGTATTATATGTTGGACCCAGGTCTCTAGAGAAGCCTATAATGCTGGGAAAGAGGGAAGGAAACAGAAGAAGAGAATGACCAGCAGTTAAGTGGATGGACTCACTTATAGTAGTGATGAGTGCACCATTGGAAGATCTAAAATACCGTATATGCCGGCGTACAAGGTGACCCGGCGTATAAGACGACCCCCTCTTTGTCTCCGAGCCGCATTCCTAGAACGTCGTCTTATATGCCGGAAACTACCAGTATTTCCGGCATATAAGACGACTCGGGGTATAAGACGACCCCCGTCTTTGGCGCCAATTTTAGCACTTGCTGAAGTTGCCTTATATGCCGGCAGGTACTAGCTTACAGACTGATTGTCACAGAGCAAATCTATCCACGTTGACACCAACTAGATGGCACATATTCAATCAAAACAATGTTAAGTTTAAATTAAGGCTTCTATAGAGTGTTGAGTGATTCTTAGTTTAAATATTTGTATTGTCATTTTGTAGGAGGAAGAATTAGGCTTTCTTGAACTTGGTAATAAAATTGGGAATTACATCAGATTCAGGATTAACTTTTATCATTAAAGATAACCTTATGTTTTAAAATTTAGATTGAGGATAGAATTGAATATTTACGTAGGCTTCCTTGAGGTTAATGGTAATATTTACTATTCCAACTTGACCTTTTTTATGTTTTGTGGTAGACAAATTTATACTGCGTAAAGCAGGATACCAAATATTTGGACTGTCATTTGGGAGAGCTTAGTGTTAGTGTTAGGCTTCCTTTGTTTTAGAAAAATTGCATGAGTATCTTAGAATAAGACAATATTTTCATGTTTTCTGAGAATATTGTATTTCTGCTAGTGTTGAGCTGAAATATATTTATGATGGTAAATATTTATACCAGAAATTTGGTAGATTATGCTTAGGTTAGGCTTATTTGAGATTGATAATAACATTTAGTAGTTGGTTTTCTTGGTCTAATCATGAATTAATCAAGCATGACAAAATGTCGTGTCTCCAGCGTCTTCTCCACTGAGTGGGGTCATATCAACTAAATTAGATATCTTATTAAATATTAAAATATTATTATTAAAACATTAGGATAACTCAACTAGTAAAAATGAGCCATCAGTATGTATAGTTACATATTAGAGAAAATGACTGCATATCCTCTATTAAAATGCTCTCAAGAGCCAGTCCTCTATCTAAGAAGTAGGAAAACCTTGGTTTGCCACTTCCATTCCAACTCTTGAAATGCATCCACCCGCCCAATTAGTATTGTCAATTTCTGTGACAATTATACTCTCTGGTGACCTCAACTGTGGCTGTTCAATGCAGTTTCTGAGCCTTGGAAATGAGCCTATCCTTTTGTATCTGAACTGTTGCCTACTTTAGAGTTAAAGTAGATTTCTATTCAAAAGACAATTGAACCATATCCTGTTGTCCCCTGCTTGATTGTCAAGTCAGCTGAAAGTTGACGGGGCCACTTGGACTTGATTGGCCATAAATTGTGGAGGCATTTGCTAGGTTTAAAAGAATTATTTACATTTTTAAAGAATTATTTCAGATTAGGAATAAAAGCAAAAGCTTTCTATTTTTGTTCAGACTTACTGGCCAGCAAGCCTAAGTGAAATAGCCCAGTAGAGAGGATCAGATGAAATACACTGCACAGACATGAACAACCCTGGAATGCCGTCCCCTGTTTGGCCTGTTATCCAGTGGAGAGGGGAGAACACTTACCACATTGTAGAGTCCAATGCACCAGCGCTCAAATAAAATCTGTCCAGAGAATCCATTAACAAATGCAAACCAAAGCTGAAATAGAGAAAGGTTGCACAAAGCTTTAGATCAGTGTGACACAACATATTTCTACACATTGGAGAAGCACATGGAATGTGGACTTCATTTGGAAGCAGCTGCTGAGCAAATTCTAAAAATAAGTGCTCACAGTTGTTCTTTCTTAAATAGAGATTACTACAGTAGTGGTGGAACAATCTGTAGAATTTGCATCATTACACTAAAATAACAAACTTGTAAGCATATACAATAATTCGTCAGGGCCAGCAAATTCTTAGTGAGTATTCTTTAGCACCAGAAGCTAATCTGGTTTCAGCCACATAGCATGTAAAGCCTAAACTGCATGCCAAGAAAAATAATCTTGTAAATACATGATACTATTCTAGTGGCCTATGTTTTACTCAAGTTCTCTCCCACTCCTAGGATTTGAAATGGGTGAAGTAGTTGAAAAGAATATTTTAAACAACTATTGAAAATAACAACAACAACAAAAATCTGGTTCCAAACAGTGATCTGGGTGGCAAAGGCTGATGCTTCAAAGACTCCCTAGAGATTCAGTATTGCTATGGAATATGAGAAATTAGAAATCAGAAGAAATCAAGCTCTAAAGTTATGTATTTGGCAATAAGCCAGTAGCACTGAGTTCTGAGATACTGAGTAGAAGGAAAGTCCCTTGTGTTTGGACAATTCATTTCACAGTTCTGTAGATATGATTACAGTATTATTTAAATACATATAAAACAAATGCAATCCAATGTTGCACAAGTAGAGATAAGCTTCCAGTCCAGTTCTGGAGAGTTGTAAACTTCTGGAGCAGTACTAGGTGAGGTTGGTGGGGGGATACAATTGTCGTGTAAGAGTAGGAAGAATCTCATCCAAAGATGTCTGTTCTGCTTTCAAATAGGGTTAGTTAAACATAGATAGGGACTAACAGGTAGATTGAGAACTACTTTGAAATGATATCTAACTTCAATCTTATGAATTCTGACTGGTCTATTTGAAGTCTAAACTTTATATATATACATACTGTAATTTCCACAGAATGTTGGGAAAACTCCCACATGCCCAAACCAGTCATCCCCCTTCTTCTCAAGGTCTTGACTTTAACAAGAATTGCTAAAATTATGTAGGCCAACAACTGACCATGGCTGACTCAGACTTGATGAGTCTATAGGAAAGCCTGCCAAGCATAGCTTTGTGTGCCAAGCCCCTGGGGGCTGCAGACCACAGCTATGAAATTGCTATGAGCAAAAGCATCCAGGGTTATTAAATGGCTTTTCTTATCTGAAAAAAAAAAATCCCTTTTAAATTTTATTTTGTTTCATTAACTATTTATTGCCTGCCCACCAGCCTGCCTGTCAAAATGGCCAACCTCATTAAATATAAAATAATTGCAGAAAAGAAAACTCTGAAGATTTCTTAAAAAGACATTCAAATGCAAGTACAGTCAAATTTAAAACTGAAAATCCCAGCTTTCATTAGTAGTGGCAGGCAGGGGGAAATATGAAGAAGACAGGGGCAGGCCACTCTTAGGGAAGGTGGTTCTGATTCCCATGTTCATCCCCAAATCTAAAGTTTAGCAGCTCTGTACTGCAGCTCTTTATTTATTTTATTATTTTATTTTATTTTATTATTATTTTATCACATTTATATAGCTGCCAATTTCATGAATGGTGACTCAGGGCAGTCCACAACGATAGTGTGTGGGTGTGGGTATGTGTAGAAAAAGCAGTAAATACCAATATAAAAAAGCAGAGTAATAAATATCCCCCAAATCTCAAAAATACGATCCAAGTGAATAAAAAATGCTCCCCTCAACAGTGGAGCCATATAGCAAAATCTGTGGTTCCAGATCTGATCACATAACCAGGTCTTGAAACCATTTCAGAATATCCAAGGGGATGGGTCTATGCTACTTAATGCCAGGTTGGCCTGCAATAAAGCTGTAAGTGGATTGTAACTGAGTCCATCTACCTTCTCTTTACCTTATACCCGTGGTGGTGAACGTATGGCCCATGTGCCACAGGTGGCATGCAGAGCCCTCTCTGTGGGCACGCATGCCCTCGCCCCAGTCCTAGGCCTTCAGCTGGGTTTTATAAAACCTTTTTGCTCCGCCATGTGCAAAAAAAAGAGGTTCAATCAATTTCTACTTCTCGTGGGGAAAAAAAAGATCTTGCAAAGTTGGATTTGATTGATTGAACTTTTTAGTCCCACCCAGTCTGCAGTTACCACCACAGCCACGCCCACCCAATGGGCCACACCCACCCAACGGGCCACACCCACCCAGCAACCGACGATACATAAGTCGGTTTTGGGCTGCAGTTTGGGCACTCAGTCTCTAAAAGGTTCGCCATCACTGCCTTATACTTTTTCCAGCATTCTTCACATTTACAGGCTTCTTCACATAATTTGTCTAAGTAGGATAATCTGAGCCTCATCATTTGTGCTTTGAGTGAAAACTCTGGCTTGAATTGTCCCATGACCCATCTGCTTGTTGTTGTTGTTGTTTATTCATGGTATTCTCAGGAACACCACTATCAATATCACATTTCAAAAACGTCAACAATCTTTCTGCCCTGCTTCTTCAAAGTCTATCTTTCACTTCCATAGAGTGTCACAAAGAATAACATTGCCTCCACTAGTCTGATCTCCTGGCATCTGAATATCTTTTCCAAGGCCTTCCTGATTGTTCTACTAAATGCTAGTGGGCTGCATATTTCTTGACTGCTTGTGCTTTTACTATTGATGGTTGCTTTTAAAAAGCAGAAACTATCTACTATTTTGGTATCTTCATTGTTAAAGATGGATAGATAGTTGAAAATGAATCTACTTGAACAAGATTCTGAGCAATTTCATTTTCAACTAATGGCACACACATAATTAATATGGAACATTTAAAGCCTGAAACAGTTAAGAACTAATTTATTTAAATGCAAATTTATTTAAATATGTCAAGATGTTGAGATAACAAGGCACCTTTTCTATATACAGGCATTTATGCAAAATAGATAGCTTAACAATGGGTAGAACTATTCTTCTCCTCACTCCTGCTGAAGGATATGGGTGCTGATACAAGTGCGTACCAACAATTACCACAGGCTGCTATTATAGCTATAGAACAGTAATGGTGAACCTTTTAAAGACTGAGTGCCCCAAAACTGGCCCACCCCCACTCCATCCCCTGCCCTGCCCCCGCTCTGCCTCCACCCCGCCTACCCACATGACCACTCACTGCCTCCAGGGCCCGCCGCAGATCGCCTAGGAAGCCCAGCAGCGCTATGGAGGCCACACCCTGTGCCCGCACTCTGCAGCATCAACTGCATGATGGGGTGTGAGGGAAGAGTCTTGTTTACGCTGCCTGGCTGCCATGTTCTTAGCTGCGCTGCTCCATGTGGGCCACGCTCAGGGGTGACTCTCCTTCAGGGGGGCTGCTGGAGAGGAGGGGGTCACGGGGGGAGGCAAGGCTGGGACAATGGCACGTGTGCCCACAACAGCACGTGTACCCATAGGTTCACCACCACTGCTATAATAACAAAATAACAGTTCTTTCCACTGATATTTACTTAATTTGCATGACTTTTCCAAATATATTTCCCTAACAAAGCAGGTTATTGTTATCATATGGTATTCATTTATAATATATCATTTTAAAATCTTCTTTATGATGAATACATTTCAGGTGTGTATATATAATCCTTAATATGTCTGTAATGGAAGTATAGTACCCACTTTATTCTTATCATATGAATACAAGTAAAGAACTTCCCCCTTAACCTAATCTAATAAGAAAGATTCTATTTGGAATAGTTAAGGGATATAAATTGGCAAATACTGAGCTTTATTTGCATATCAGACTAAGTCTTACAAACTAGCAGTTGTTTGCACAATGTATTAATCTTGATTAGTTTGTTATGGCTTAGAACATTGTGCAAACAAGACAATGCTTGGTTACTTTAAGAATCCATGCATTGTCTTGTGTTAATTAATCATCAGACCAGATCCTCACACTCTAGCAGTTGTGTTTGCACAATGTATTAATCTTGATTAGGTTTATGGCTTAGCACATTAATCCACATTAATGGAATAATTCAACAACAAATGTGTTGTGTGAATCTAGTCTGAATAGAACAAAGAACATTGCAGAATTTTATATTCATTACAGAAAGCTGCATATAAATAAAACCAAAACTTCTTTCTCAAGAAAATATTCCATGGATTAGGTGAAATGGTCTGAGACCTACTAAAGCTTATGAGATAACATATTTGTTTGTGAATTGGGGTCTAAACTGGCAAAGGATGGGATGAGCTTTCCCAAAAGGCAGTTGGACTTTCTTGTTTATGTTTTCCTTGAAAACATTTAGCTTCTCATCCAAGAAGCTTCTTCAATTCTGAGGACTGAACTGGTGGGCTGAGCTATAAATAATACGAAAGACCAAATAGTCTTTTCAGACTCACATCTTTTTGTCTGAACAACAAGTGAGGAATTTTATATAAATCCATTTACGCATGTCCAAAAATACTCTGTGCCTGTTGTCAGTATAAAAAAAACTTGGCAAGTCACAATCGTTTACTTGCTTCAGCAATATTTAATTTTCTATAAAAGTGTCCTTCCTTTATCTAAAACCTATATCTGGATGCCAGGACCAGTGTATCAGGAATGAATTTCCCTTATGTCATAAATAGACAAATTTGTAGCTGTTTAATCCAAGCACATTGGTTTAATATCATTGACTTTCAACAGAGCAGAACTGTTTTACAACTAAGTACAAGTGCTTAACTGTGTTGTTCAGTAGACTTTAAGACAAATAAAGAACTGGATTGCTTTCTGTGAACTGTGCATATTTTTTTTTTCTAAGAAGTCTAGGAAATGGCTGACCTCTAGAGACAGATAGGTTTGCATCACAGTCAGCTAGCCATCAAGAGGCCCTTCTGTCTCATTGCAATTTCTAAGCAGATCTGGAGACTATCAACTGTAATGTGTCATCCACTGGAATCTGCTATCATAGATCTCCAAATTGTAGAGCTTAAGAGAGTCTGAACAGAGACTTTTTAAATATTCTGCAAAAGCATGAAGATGGTAAATGCATTAGGCCTCCTTCAACTTGGGTTAATTCATTAGCCTTCTCTCTCTCTCTCTCTCTCTCTCTCTCTCTTTCACACACTTACAAACAAACACGCTTGCTTTTAGCTGATCAGCAGTTCCAAAGTTTTATCATCACATTCAAGGTAACCAATATAGGCATCTAATTGATATCTACCTGCATAGCAATGCTTGATTCAACATCAATAAATATAGCATGTTCAAAACACAACTGAACAATTGAAAAGTAAAATTTTATGCTGATTTTTACAAAAGTGGGGAAAGAGAAAAAAAAGAGTTATTTGAATAAGTACATGTAGACCTATCAGTAAAGAATGATCTAAACAGATTTGTCTGTCTCAATTTGCTTTCCTATGATTTTAACTGGGCATGAATAGAGCCCTCCTGTATTCAAACCATATACTTTACTTCCCCAATGTTTTTCCATTGGTATTTTATACCCTATCAAGGGGTGTTTCCTTATCAGCACAAATTGGTCAACAAATGTTCTATCCTTAATATTAAATGGTTTTAAAACTTTTTCATACTGAATTGGTTTCTTCAACTCATTTTTATATGATAAAATAACTGTGTACCTTAATTTATTCTTCAGACATTTAACAAGGTTGTTTGCAAATAACAGTTTAATATCAGTTCTTTTGAAACTTGCAATAATTATAAATTATGGATTTTACAAATTCCTAATTAACTAGCAACTTGCCTTAAGAGAATGATATACTTCTAATGTGCTGTACACAATCTGTTACCTCTTTCATCAACTGTGCAGCAATTCAGTTGCTATTTAAAGCCACATGATTGATAGATGGAGATGTTTCAGCTGATGAAGGAAAGAATTATAGCAGGGGCATGCATTTAAGAATTGGTTTTCTAAAAATCTGGATATTTTCTACCATGTTATCTTGGTCTTATTACCCAGCCTTTGAACTATGTATCTGAAAATATTCTAATGATTACAGTAGTTTTCATGCAGCTTCTCAAATGTAGATTAACTACAGTAGTAAGAAAGAAGAGACAACTCCAAAGCACTGAATGGGCTGGCAAAAGATAATCCTATGATTACAAACTGAATGTTTCAAGAGTCTCGGGTATAGTGCATTGGGGGGAAGAGATATTAAAGCAATGATGAGCACATGTGTTATAAGCAATCTACTAGCAAGTGATCATATAATTTTCTGGTTACTATTCAAAGATGCTTTTCAACCTCTGCAATCTAATAGGAAGCTGCTTCATACCCCGAGTCGGATTATTGATTTATATAGTTCAGGCATGTCAAACTCACGACGTCACGTGACATCGTGCAACGTAGCAGGACTTTTTCCCCATTGCCGGCAATGGGGTGGGTGCGGTTTTGGTGTGATGCATCCAGCCCACGGGCCAGCAGTTTGACATGCCTGATATAGTTCATCACTGTCTACGGTAAGCTTCCCTCAACTTAATTTCAGAAGGCCTCTACAAACCAACCTTTGTCAAGAGATATTACTGTAAGCCTTCAGTCAAAGGGTGGAGAGATAAGGGAGAATGCTTCAAAGAGAGAAAAATTAGAAACTGATCATTTTGGGCTATGTCCCTTATTTTGGCTTAAGCCACATTTACAATTAGTATGTATCTCCAAGTTATTACCAATAGGAATGAACAAGTTATAATTTCTTCTAGTCAACCAATTGATTTCCATATGCCAACAATTCAATATCATGTATGACTGGTCTAGTCACATATAGGGTCTAGATCTCAGGGCTAATGTAAAGGAAACTAAGAGGTTGCCATTTCTATTACAATCATCTCCACAGTGGTGCATATATATATTGGATGCCCTGAGGATAGATCAATCATCTTAACATTTCCCTTTTAGAAGCTTTGTAGTTATGTCTTTCTTTTTTCCTGTATGGTC
The DNA here is from genome assembly GCF_016545835.1 of Crotalus tigris. Classification (NCBI taxonomy): domain Eukaryota; kingdom Metazoa; phylum Chordata; class Lepidosauria; order Squamata; family Viperidae; genus Crotalus; species Crotalus tigris. Next base: position 889,330 of record NW_024096483.1, read on the forward strand.
TCCTAGTTAGACATATTTTGTGATTTTTATTGGTCTTGTGCTTAAGATGAGTATGTTCATATAGCTTTTAGATGTCGTAAAATTACGATACTTAACACTTAAAAATCAACACTTAACAATCGCCTTGCTTAGCAATCGAATTTCTGGTCTCAATTATAGTCATAATTTGAGGACTAGCTATATGTCAACTGAGATCTACCACATGGCCAATAGTCAGGAGTTTTAGTTCAGCAAAATTGGAAGGGCTGCTGATAGCATAGCCTCGCTAAGATCTATTGAGCTACCTGTACAATTCTAGATACTTCTCCCTGGGTTTCTTCACTAGTGGAAGCCAATTATATGAAAACTAAGTAGATAGTTTTCTCTGTGGGAACACTTCTGCCTCTAAAATGGCTTTCCTCTGAAACTCACCAGGAAACCGCTGTTATTTTGGGGTGGCAGTAAAAACATATTTGCTCAAGTGTTATGCTGGCTTGCTCTGCTGCTTTCATATTTTTGATCTGTTTTTATTGTGATGGTGTTTTAGAATAATATTGTGTTACATTTTACTTATTTTGGACTCTATGTCTTTGAAACGTAACCCTTCATATTTTGAGATGAAGAGTTAAAATAGTATTAGACTAAGTGTAGAAAAGGTAAATTGAATTCACTTGGCCAAATGCTAGAAAGTTAAAAAAAAGCCATTGTTTTTTTACTTTGTGGCAAAGCAAAATTAAAAGGCTCAGAGAATCTTTTGGATACTACCCTGATGGATCTGCCCAACTCCACTGAAAGAAATAATCCCATAGGCATCAAGAGGATAATTCCTCTAAGGAAGATAAAAATGTCAGAGATATAAATACAAGATTATGACACTCACCATCATGTTCAGTTTGCCCCTATATTATAGTGAAATATATTTCCCTTCTATGCTCCTCTTTACCTTACCTGTATGAAAAACATTCAAATATGTTTCTGGGAAAATGCAATTTTTCCTATAATATTAAAAAAGCTAAAAGTATCCTACAGACCATGTAATTCTTCTGTCAACATATACAATACACTGTAAGATTATGAAGTGATTTCACCAACAAGCATTGAAGACTATCTGCATGAATATTTTTGAAAGTTATTACCTTTTCCCTCCTCTATTAACCATAAAAAAATAGAATAACAGAACAACAGAGCTGGAAGGGACTTTGGAAGTGTTCTAGTCCAATCCCCTGCTCAGGCAGGAAACCCTATACCATTTCAGAGAAATGATTGTCCAATCTCTTCTTAAAAACCTCCAGTGTTGGAACACCCACAACTTCTGGAAGCAAGTTGTTCCACTGATTAAATATTTTAAACCTTTTCATTGGTTGAATACCATGTGAATGCCATATTCTGAGGAACTGGCAACTGGACAATTTGTGTCCACAGAGTTTCCATTCAAAACCCCATTCATTTGTGGCAAGAAATTGCATTTCTGGCTTTATCCGAATGATCAATGGGGCTTTGAGGAAAAATCCATAGTGCGTGGAAGTTCTAAAAGTAGTATCTCAGCATCTTGTCCCCTCCTCCCCGATCCATTATTCTTTTCAATGTTGATATATAATTTGCATGTTTAAGGTTCCAAGTTCAATTCTTGGCTAATTCCAGATGGGCTGGAACCCAATCCTTCGCCTAAAAAATGCTCAATAACTGTGGTTTATCAGTGTAATCCTCCTCAATCTGATGTTCACCAGATGTACAGAGCACAATTCCCATAATTCCCATTCAGCCTAGCTTGGTTGGGAATTAGTGATGTTGTGGTTTAACTATACTGGAAACTATACTGAACAAAGCTGAGCAATGACTTAACTCAATATAAGATTTCTTTGGTATGTTTTGACAAGGTGGCGCAGCAGTTAGAGTGCAGTACTGCAGGCCACTTTAGCTGACTGTGTTCAGCAGGTCAGCAGTTCAAATCTCACCGGCTCAAGGTTGACTCAGCCTTCCATCCTTCCGGGGTAGGTAAAATGAGGACCCAAATTGTTGGGGGCAATGTAAATATATATATACATTGCTTACTGGTGTACACCGCTTAGAGAGTGCTCGCACTTAAAGTGTTATATAAGTCTCATAAATAAATAAATAAATAAATAAATTTGAAAGATATTGAAACAGAATTTCAGAGTGTAATAATATTTAATGTATTATAATCAAATCATTTTTTCATTTAATTGGTGAGTATAGAGAATTACATCTCTTTTTATTCGATGTAGCTGAAATATGCTAAATTGCAATCCCCCCCCCCAGCTTTTTTACCTTCAGGATAGAAAAACTGAGAGTCTCTTGTGAGGAGGGGAAAAAGCTCTGACAATTAATGACCAGCAGAATGCCTTAGGACTTAAGGTCATGAATATGCCCTCTGGCCTTGTGGCTTTTTACTCAATTTTGTAGAAACACATTAGCTGAAATAATTATTCAGGTAGAAATTGGGAGTGACATCTGGAAACAGACTGGAAAATGGAAGCAAGGCTTGAAATGGAAAATGGGGAGAGAGAAAAGGTAAAATTGCTGTAAGTAGGCAAATAACTGAGTATAAAATAAACAGCCTGTTGCCTGCAGTTTTTCTGCATATAAATCACTCATCATTGGAAGCAGATATTTGCTTCGTAAGCCAGTACAAGATGCAAAATAAGCTCATACATGATTGGGAGTGACCCAGAGAATATATTAATTACTCTAAGAACCCATTCATTTCTTGCAAGAAGTTGCATATCTGCCTGCTTGAGCATCACACATTGAATAGATGGCATTCTTCTTCCCAGAAGCGACTTATTTTAAGTGACAATATATAGGCAATCTTAGTTAATCTCAAGAAAGCTAAGCAATCAGTCTTGGATGGGAGACCATCAGGATATTTCAGAGCTATAGGCAAAACTGAGAATAAACCAAAAAGCATCCCAGAAGAAGTTAATCATAAATCATTTTTGTATGTTGGCCAAGAAAGCTTCATGATACGTTCATGTACTCACTAGGAGTCATGCTCAATTGAGGGATTCTTCACTTTTTATTATTTATATTGTGTACATATACATGCATATTCTGATGATAACCATATGTTTTTCATTAACATAAAACAACTCTTATGTTAATTTTCTATTTTTTAAAAAGAGCCACACAAGAAGAATTTGATGCGGATCAAACCAAAGGTTCTTCTTTCTAACATATTCTTTCCAATATTTCAGATCTTTCCAAGAAACTCAACTTTACAGCACAAAAATTATTTTATAATGTCCTTTGCTTCCAAAAAACAACTATTAAGAGGGCATTCTTCAATATGGGAGAATGATATACTTTCATCACTGTTTGGCTTCTAGGTGACCAAACAAACAACAGGAGATTCTTTTTTACTTTTTCTAATTAGTCACAGAATAAATCTTGACAGCTTTGAAAACTGTATAATAAACTCTGTACTGTAGCTTTCTAGTATAGCTTTAAAGCAAATTTAGAGGTAAACTGCCTCTGTTATTTTCATGTGGTTTCCCTCAAGCTTCATAGTTTCCATTTCAAAATGTTTATGTTCCTATTGACAACCTTCTGAATTTAAGAGAACTATTTTTACTATACTAAATACCCTGTTAATTAAAAAAACATTTTAAATATAATTTTGAATTAGTCATGTCACACATGCGTCATCTCTCTGGTTTTGAAGTTAATATGTGTATTATAATTAATCTCTCAATTCATGTTGGTCAACATGATTCTCTCTACAATGCTTCATATTTTGCAGAGTTAAGAGAATTATAGTAGAACACATATGGAGGTTACTAGATTGGGGAATGAATTTTTGAAAGTTTGTAATTCTTATGGTTTAGTTCAGGGGTGTCAAACTGCCGGCCTGCAGGCCGACTGCATCATGCAGAGGTTGCGCCCACCCCAGCTCTGGCAATGTGAAAAAAGTCACGATATGTCGCAACATGTCATGTGATGCCGCGAGTTTGTTCATAAAGAACATTCAACATTCAATGGTGAAAAAAGCAAGGTTCTACATTTAGGCAAGAAAAACCAAATGCACAGGTATAGTATAGGGGGTATCTTGCTCAATAGTAGTAATTATGAGAGGGACCTTGGAGTCTTAGTGAACAATCATTTAAATATAGCCAGCAGTGTGCTGCAGCTGCCAAAAAGGCCAACACAGTGCTAGGCTGCATAAACAGAGGGATAGAATCAAGATCACGTGAAGTATTAATATTAGTTATTTATTTATGAGATTTATATACCGCTTTTAAGTGCAAGCACTCTCTAAGCGGTGTACACCAGTAAGCAATGTATATATATAATATATAATACCACTTTACAATGCCTTGGTAAGGCCACACATGGAATATTGCATCCAGTTTTGGTCACCGTGATGTAAAAAAGATGTTGAGACTCTAGAAAGAGTACAGAGAAGAGCAACAAAGATGATTAAGGGACTGGAGGCTAAAGCATATAAGGAAAGGCTGCTGGAATTAGGTATGTCTAATTTAACGAAGAGAAGGACAAGAGGGGACATGATAGCAGTGTTCCAATATCTCAGGGGCTGCCACAAAGAAGAGGGTGTCAAGTTATTTTCCAATGCGCCTGAAGGCAGGACAAGAAGCAATGGGTGGAAACTAAGCAAGGCGAGAAGCAACCTAGAACTAAGGAGAAACTTCCTGACAGTTAGAACAATTAACCAGTGGAACAACCTGCCTCCAGAAGCGGTGAATGCTCCAACACTGGACGTTTTAAAGAAGAGACTGGACAGCCATTTGTTCGAAATGGTATAGGGTTTCCTGTGTGAGCAGGGGGTTGGACTAGATGACCTCCAAGGTCCCTTCCAACATTATTATTATTATTATTTCTCCATGTTTGCCTTGTAACATGGCAAGACTGCACAGATGTAACATAGCTTTAATTAGGATCATTTAAAAATAGGGAAAGTGATGTCCACAGTCCCTATTAGACATTTTAATTTTTCACTTTTGCAATATCAGGCAGCAAAGAAACGGTCTTAACTTCTGACTGTAGTTACACATATAAAACACAAAGTAGAAACTGTCATGAAGGTTAAATACCACCAAGGCATTCATTTTTTTATTTGGTATAATAAGAATACATTTTCAGTAAAAATGCCATTCCTTAAAGCTTTCTCAAGCAAGCTGTTGCTAAATATATGATTATTTGTTGATGCATCTTTTTTCAACGTATACTTTTATATGTTGAAAAAAATGCCAATGTCTGAAACCTATTTAAGTTTCTTTGGAAAACCTTGTACCACTAGCAGGGCAATTATTCACCTTCCTTCAAAATCGGATGACCCCAAAAGCTCCTGCAGCCCCTCCTCTTGTCAATGGACATCTTTGAGCAATAGCCCTACTAAACTTTATTTATTGCTCCTTGTCTATGCAATGGCAGTCTGCTTTGGTAAGTCATGTCACTTTGCTCCCATGGAATTCCACACAGGATTACCTCTTGCATCCTTGTCTATTTCTCCTTCATAAGGACCAGTTATTTACTCTATATTCCAGCTGAATACAAGTAGTCTTTGACCTACAACCACAACTGAGCCCAAAATTTCTGTTGCTAATTTGAGACATTTGTTAAGTGATTTTTGCCCCATTTTACAATCTTTCTTGCCACAGTTGTTAAGTGAATCACTGTAGCTGTTAAATTAGTAACATGATTGTTAAGTGAATCTGGCTGCCCCATTGACTTTGCTTGTCAGAAGGTCGCAAAAGGTGATCACATGAGTCAGTTGCCAAGCGTCTGAATTTTGATCACATGAACATGGGGACTAACCACATGACCATGGAGATGCTGCAATTGCAGGTGTGAAAAACAGTAATGTCACTTTTTTCAATGCTGTTGTAACTTTAGACGGTCACCAAATGAACTGTTGTAAGTCGAGGACTTCCTGTATTATGTTCCCAGGCACTGATTTTTTCCAATCATCTGCCACCTGTTCTCTTTAACTGGTCTACTTGGATCACAATATCTTTTCAGCTACAGTTCATCTCTACCTACACATACTTTCTCTCTCTTCTTTTCCTTCTTCCTCCAATATTTCCAATACCTTTGTACCCATTAAACATAAGTCATACTTTACATGGAAATAGGCAATTAAAGAAAAACTGAATATGAATATTACCAATATTATAAACAGGACTTTTCTCTCTGTGTGTGCAAAGCTTGGCTGAAATAATTCATATTTGATGGGAATTTAAAACCAGCAATGTGTCAATAGGACAGAAGTTGCTGCAAGCCATTTTTAAGCAAGCGAAAAACGGTCTTCTTAGGATTTAATGCCAGCAGCAAAAATATTATTCCTGCAATTGTCTCTCACTGCATGCATTCACCTCACCGAAGCTACGTACTGTATATTATAATCAAAGAGCCTCTCTTTCGCTGCATTGGCAAAATGGAAGGCAAGGAAAGCAATATGTGCGCGTGAAATGTCTTTAATTTCTCTTGAAAATGATCAGAGTTTTCAAAGTCTGGGTGGATTAATAACTCAAGTTAGCAACTTTTGTCTTCTCCAGACAACAATAGACAAATGAATCTTTTGTTATATTTCTGACAGCATTGTGAAAAAATGTACCAATGTCTGAAAAATACTATATTTAATTTCTTTGGAAAACCTTATACCACTAGCAGGGGAATTATTAATCTCCCTTCAGAATTTGATGTCCACAAGAACTCCTGCAGCCCCTCCTCCTGTCAATGAACACAATGAACATAGACCTCCCTGAGGACCAACAGAGTGCTTTAGAGGAGCCCACAATGACCATGAATGAGAATTGTGGGATTCCTTCCATGAATTCTACTTGCACTCGGGGAGGGGGGGGAGCTTCCAATAAAGTGAACAGAAGATGATTTCTGCTTCCAATGCAAAAAGAACCGGAAACTGATTAAATTCCCCCCTATCCTTATACTAAGTTCTCAGTCGGTACTGAGGATCCCCTGTGATGTTTTTTAAAAAACAGCCACACATTTATACTTGATTGAATGAATGGGGTTTTGGTCTTATTTGGCCTGCTAGCTCCATTCAAAATATATTCCAAGCTGCAAAATCTAGAAATTCCCTTCCAACTGTTCTGAGGTAATATCTGATTTAAAGCAAGGTACTATATTTTTGCTTTACACAGCCCTCTTCAACTGCAGTTATTTGTGGATGATGATCCTGACTGTCTGAGACTGTGGCATTTGAAAGACTGCACATTCTAAAGCAGGGGACACTGATGCAATGTTCATGAGCCCCAACATGCCTGGATTGATTCCTTGATTCCTACAAGGTCCCTCCTTGATTCCTACAAGGTCCCCTATTTTAATTGCCTTTTAAAAATTAACTAGGAAGCACCATCCTCTACTTTTATATTTGTATTTATGTGTAGGAATGCCTTTGAGCCCCACAAAAATTTCAATTGGATTCTAAAATAGAAGAGCAATTTGTCTTCTGGAAATATGTATTTTGCTACTTGTCATACTCATCTTGTTTCTATAAAAACAGTCTCCCATGAAAGTACACCCTTCATGGTCTTAAAATTCCAGAAAATGTTATTATCCTGTACTCTAAAATTTTATAAGAATCCTAAACACTGTTATTGCTTTGCTGTCAATAGACCAAAAGAGCAAGGTGGAATATTTATTTACTTATAAAATTTATTGGCCACCCATCTTATCACAGGATAATTCTGAGTGGTTTACATCTAAGTTAAAACATAAAAAGTTAAAATCAAACATTAAGACCAAAGACACATGGGGAAGGCGGGGTGGGATGGGGTAGAGGTGGGATCTATTATTATTCATTCCATTGAAGCATTCACTCACTGGGCCCCCAAGCCAACTGGCAAAGCCAAGTCTTTAGGCCCTTATGAAAAGATAGTTGGATTGGGGCCAACCTCACATCAGTGGGGGGGGGGGAGATGTTTCAGAGAGCAGGAGCAACAGCAAAGAAGACTCTCCTCCTGGATCCTGCCAGCCAGAATAATTGGGCTGACAGGAACCACAGCATGCCTCCTTCTGCTGGCACGAGTGGTACGGGCCAATCCCAGTGAGGTGAGACGATCCCTCAAGTAACCTCAAGCCAATCCCAGTGAGGTGAGACGATCCCTCAACTATCCATGCCATGAAGGGCTTTAAGGTGATCACCAACACCCTGAACTGCAGCCAGAAGCAGACTGGTAACCAATATTCCATTTTCCTACTACCACTTTACTGATTTATATCATCCATGCCTCTGAAGTCTCTCTGGAGACTACAGATCACAATGTCATCTTCATTACACAGATCTTCATTACACATATTAGTTAGGATAACGCAAGAATAGGCCCAATGGCTAAATCTGTCAATAACTGTCCCTGTAGCAACTTTGCTACTTCCTATGTCAAAGCATCCCGAGGCTGTTTACAATGCAACATTAACAAGCTAATATATCAAATATAAAACAATATTCAGCATAAGGGTAACAAAAGTATGCACCCTTATTGGGAGCAAAGATGGCAAGAAATAACTTGCAATATTAATTTTTTTATAATAATTTAAAATACATGTCCTAATATGTGATCTTGATTATGTATAGATATTTCAAATTCTGTCATGTTTCTCAAGGTCCCACCTCCTTTCTTGAAATCCTTTTTTATTTTCTTTTTAAAGAGATGTCTTGCTCTTTACAGTTTGCACAGAATGCCTTACTTAATGTAAGAGCTGAAAGTGGGAAAGCAAGAACCAGCAGATGCCAAATTAGAGAAATCTTTTATGCAAGCATCCTTCAGCTGCCTCAAAAGCCTATTGGTTGAACAGCAGTTAACTCAGAGCTGTGGGCGGAAAAGCCTAGAGTTTTTATTTTGGACTCTAGAGATACGTAAAATATAATTATTTTATACTGAGGTGGGCTATCAACAGTTGCATTTCAAGATTGATTTTTATCTACAATAAAGATTCTAAGCTAGTCAAGTCATGTCTTGGAGTCTAGCCAAGGGCTAATTAAGGCTCAAGCATCTGGAGATCTGTGATTTACTGCCAAGCCAGCTGTAAAGTCTCACACTTATGGTATCACAGCTTGTTGATTCCTGATGATGCACCCACATTATATAGAGTGGACTCCCCATTAAAATTAAGAGGGCTTCCATCATGGACAGCTTCTGCCATCAATTAAAAACATACTTGCTTGTTTTGAGATTTCCATAAATATCCTGTAGTCACCTAGTAACCAGTGTTACTATATACATCTTTGTATACATACATCTATATACATCTTTGATATTCCTTATTAATTTATTTAATACTGTTAAATATTAATAATAATTAATATTATTTATTTACTATTTTTATACATACATACATACATGATATACATAAGATACCAGCATACATAGAGGGAGGTTTTGTAAATATGATCATATTGAAATGTATACTAGTTATATAATTGTTATTATGAACAGTACAAACATATAATCATGTTGCATTTAATGCAACAAGAATAATGTACAGATGGATTTTAATCTACTCTGAGACTTATAAATAAATAAACATATCAGAACTTTAGTCAGAAGTTCAGGGTAGCACACTCACTCTGGACTATGTACTGCAATAAACATGTGATGATCTGAACCATAAATGTATAGATTTTAATCTGGATTTCTTTGCTCTGAGATGTATTTATTTATGTGTCAGATTTTTAATCCAGAAGTTCAAGGCAGCACATTTGCTCTGGACTATCCATGCTGAAAAACTACAACAAATATGAGATGATCTGAGGCAGGAAAGCCAGATGACAAAACAACATATGCTTAGATGATTGCTCATCTTTTATATAAAATATATTCATTGTAGAACCACTAAAACAGATGAACAACAGAGAAAAAGGCAGCAAATTACCCTTAAAATTAGAATTATATATTATTTGTTTTATGAGATGCACTTATTCCCTGTAGTCATCCAGTTTAACTCAAGATGTACTTTATGGACTTATATTGGAGGAAATTGCTTGCAAAAAAAGCATATATTGGGAAGCATAGACAAAACATATTACCAGAAATGTATATGAAGCACAACCAACTTGAAGTTTTTTAAAAATTGCAAACTGATGCAGAAATGTTATGGAATAAATTTAAAACTGGGAACAAGGAGAAAATGATGGTTAAACTAAGCATTAGATTATTTATATAGCAAGTAGCTGATTCTGATGATTTAAATTACTATAGAGGAAACAAACCTGGTCCCAATCTGGATTAGATCACCATGTAGAGATCAGAGAGGGCTAAACACCAATCTCCTAAATAAGCACTTCAATTCAAAACTGAACTGTTGCATGACAGGGAAAGGAAGGAATTCTGAATCTAATTGATGGTGAATTTAATTCTGTTGGATATCTTGATCTGGACCCTTAGTGCTTAGGCTAGATCAAGAGTGGACAGACTGTACTATCATGGATTGCATTATTATCTGAAAATCATACATCTAAAATATTTTGCTTGATGTGTATGTGTGTGCAAATTCTTAATTAGGAGAGAGGAGGTATTCAAGTGATAAGGTTTCCTGCTTGAGCAGAGGGTTGGATTAGAAGATGTCCAAGGTCCCTTCCAACAAATCTGTTATTCTGGCTTGTCAGCTTTTTCTGTAGAAAGGTCTTTTTAGATTTGAAGTACATTAGTCTTTGCTTAGCTTCACACTGAATTTATTTTCCATGAAAATTGAAGGAGAGATTTTAGGGGGCACGAGCCCAGGAAAGCTGGCCAGAGGCATTAATGAGTCTATCCCTACTCCCAATAATGAATATCATGAGGCTCAGCTGCATTCTATATAAACAACCTGAAAAATAATTAATTCTGAAAGATGGTGAACTTGACAAATTTGCCCCCCCATCCAAACATGTGTTGTGTTGGAAATTATGTTTTGATGCTTTAAAAATGTACTTAGATACTGCCATTACCCCATGTCTTACAACCCAGTTTATGAGACACAAAGGGGCAGATACTAAATTACATATACATTGAAATGGCTGTCTAAGTTTAAGTTCTAATAAACACTAATTTTTGCCACTCTGAGAATCTTCTCTGTATGAAGGTAAAGAAATATTTTAAACGTTTAAAGTAGGAAACCTACAGGAATCTCTTATACCTTCCCACTGGAGGCAATCAGCTGAATTCCTATCAGCTTTGCAAAGGCACAAGAGACACCTTCCTGACATTTCTTAAGATGCTTCACTCAAAAGGGGCTCACTCATTTCTTCCTAACTGAAAATATACATGTGATACACATTCCAAGTCATCCTCAAGGCATCCCCCAGCTGTCAGGGGGAGAGCTGAAATATCACAATACAAGCGCCCACATAGCAACCTAGCAAGACACAATCTTCCCAGGCTCAACCATACTGGGATGATGTAAGTCATACTTGGTATATTTTGCTGCTCAAATTTCTTTTACAGTGGTGCTTAAAAGTTTGTGACTCTTTTGAATTCTCAGTATTTTTGCATAAATATCATCTAAATGTGATGGCTTCTCCAGACACATCCTAAAACTAGATAAAGATGATCCAGTTAAACAAATGAGCTTAAAACATAGATACATAGATTGATAAGATAGATATATAATCACACACACAAATACACACACACACACACACACACACACACACACACACACATATACTGCTCAAAAAAATAAAGGGAACACAAATATAAGACATCCTATATGTTTGTGTTCCCTTTATTTTTTTGAGCAGTATATATAATGTGAAATAAAATAAGATGATCACCAGGATGAAATCATAAACACAAATGTTTAAGCTTGGTTTTGTAGATTAAATATTTGTGTTTATGATTTCATCCTGGTGATCACCTTATTTTATTTCACATTATGTGTATACCCTAAATTTTTGGATTGCTAACAAAGAATTAAAGGGGACTGGGATAGCTATTTCGAGCTGATTAGCTCTCATCAGCCAGACACACACACACACACACACACACACACACACACACACACAGAGAGAGAGAGAGAGAGAGAGAGAGAGAAAGAGAGAGAGAGAGAGAGAGAGAGAGAGAGAGAGAGAGAGAGAGAGAGAGAGAGAGAGAGAGAGAGAGAGAGATACAATCATGTTTATTTGAATGGATGCCTGTGTGTACACTACACACTGGATGTCCATGGTATCTTATGGCAGGAAACGGACTTTGTGTCTGTGGTGGCAGAGAGAGAAAAGGAGGGAGGCAGGAGTTTTCTAAGTGTTAAAGGAAGGAAAGCACATATAAGCATAAACCAAGTGTTCTTGTCTCATTTCTTCTCTCTATCAGCTACAGAATTACCCACTGGATAAAAGGAGTGTCAATCCTGTCTATAAGGAACTGATTCTCTAGTTTGAATGCTCCTATAGCCAAAATGGCATTATTCATCAAGAAAATGGAAGTACTAACTACTACCAGCTACCTTGTGAGTTTATTTATTTATTTATTTATTTATTTATTTCTGAGGCCACATGATTTCTCAATGAACCTGGAAACTTACAATTAAAAGGAAACAATACACAGACATAAATATATGATTAGAAGACCAAGTCTGTAAAAAATCCCACCATCCTAGCCTGGGAGAACAACCATTTTTAAAAAAGTTTGCAGAAAATGAGTAAAACAAAACCTTTTTGAGACTGGGAGGTAACCATAAGCCACGGATGTCAAACTCGCTACATCAAGACGTATTGCAACTTTTTTCACATTGCTGGAGCTGGGGTGGGTGTGGCCTCTGTATAATGCAACCGGCCTACAGGCCAGCAGTTTGACACCCCTGCTAAGCTATGTAAAACACAAAAATAATTTGGGGGGGGGGGGAAAGCAGGAAATATTGATGAAAGAACTCCAAAGAAGCCAACAAGTATTTAATAAGGTCAGGGAGCACAGAATGTTGCCTAAATGTTTGGGATGGGGAAGGTGGAAAATTGGACAGGGAGGATGAGGGAGCTGAATGGAATATCCTAGAAAACAGCTCTCTGTGTGGTTGGCTTGATCACAAGTGTCATTTTATTAGAAGTCAGATAAATAATCCCTAACAAAATTAACATATAATAAATAAATACGTTATTTATTAACGTATTCCTGTAAAATATTTAAGAAATGTTATAGGTACTAAAATATATGCCTGCCCCTTAATTATAATTGATTCATATATTATTTCTTTCAAGGTTTCGGTTAATTAGGAATATAAGTGTTTATAGTAACTTTTTTGAAGAACTAAGCATGAAGTTGCGTTGAACTCTAGAGCTATAGTTCTAATCAGTCTAAATTGACTAAAAATCAGTAAGAGGCAATTCCTTGTATCACTTGGAAAACATTACGAAAAATGATCCATCCATGGCTACAGCATTGAAATATAAGGTAATTAACTTAATCTACATTCGCTAAGGGTCAGCAACTTGGCAATAGCCTTAAATGCTATTCAATCTCATTATAGAAAACCAAAATCTTCACGTTTTCATGCAAGAATACTAAAAGTTTAAAATTTGGCAGTTTTGTGAGACGTGGCTATACATGCAACAACAATAGTGATAATAATTCCATCTCACTTTTCATGTTAAATATTTCACAATGCCCCAATGTTTTTAAGTCATACTAAAGCAACAGAAAAAAAATGATACTTTCTATGATTAAAAAAACAAAAGGTGACTGAAAGAAATGAGAAATATTCCCTCCAGGTAAGCTTGACTCCTGATGACTAAGTTATATCTGTATTGTTTTCTAGGCAGCCATATGGAAGTGGCTTGCCATTGGATTTACCAATAAACTATTAGTTAAAAATACTGTTATCTCCACTCCAAGCCTTCTATGTGAGTTTTAGGCTAGACCCTTAAGAACGCTCAACCTGAATATGATCTCTTGAATGTCTCGATCTTGCTTAACAATTGAAGTTCTGACTGTCAAATGGGTTTTAGGAGACCTGCTTCAGGCACCCTCCATATCTTCTGGCACTGCTCTTTACAGATGGTTGGCAAAAAAAAGTATTGCCAGAATTACCAAGGCACATCATTTTGTAAGTCTGATGTTGGAACACAAAGAAGATTAACGTAAAAAAAAAAAAACCACAAACCCAAAGCTTTTGCAATTCAATAATAGGAATAAGACTGCAACAGTTTTATGTAGCTATTGGCAGCTTTGGTGTTATATATTGCTATCTCATTAGCTGTAAACAATGAATAAAGGCTTAAATTCAATTTGAGGACAGTAGATAGTAAATTATTACTTTTTTTTCAGAATACAGTTGTTAGTGTTTCCTATTGCAGCCTCCTCCAGATATAATAATAATAGTAGTAAAGTTGGAAGGGACCTTGGAGGTCATCTAGTCCAACCCCCTGCTCGGGCAGGAAACCCTACACCATTTCGGACCAGTGGCTGTCCAGTCTCTTCTTAAAAACTTCCAGCCAAATTGCAATTTCCATTATCCCCTCCCAGCATTATAGAGTCAGCCCGCATACATATGCTTCTTTGATTTCGCAAAATTTATAGAGGCACAGGTCACCCTATAGCTGTCTAAATGTTACTAAACTCCAATATATCCATCACCACTGGCCATGCTTTGTGGGGATGGTGACAAGTATAGGTTTGCAACATCTCAACTATCCAGTTTACTGTGTCCTGGTTTACCTTATCCACTGCCAGTGAAATGAAAACTGTACTCCAGCAGTTTGAGTCCTACCACCACATGATGGAGTGAGTTCCCATCACTTACCTCAGCTTCTGCCAATCTAGCAGTTTGAAAGCATGTTAAATGCAAGTAGATAAATAGGTCCCACTGGTGGGAAACTAATAACATTTCATGAGGTAGCATGAAACCAACCAGTGCCGGACCTGCCCGAATGCAAGGCAAAATTGATGGAGAAAAGCCCTGGATGAGACTGGCACCCAGAATGTTGTTAGCTACTCTGTGTATGGAGCTAGTTCGCCCCCTGCAGTGCACCTTGGATAGTGAAAGCGTAAGCTAAACAAACTAGCAATCTTAGGCAGCCAATCTACTCAGCAATAACATTGTAAATCCCCTGACTCTCAATGTACAAATGCCATGTGCCAAACAAACAAACAAACAACTGCAGGAATATGATTTCTGGCTTTTTTCTGGAAATAAGCTTATTATGTTATAGGAATAAAAGTACAAAAATAAAGCCTCCTTCAACTTAAATTCAACTCCAGTTCAACTCCAGGTGACTTAATGTCAAGTACAAGCAGGGTGGGGTTTTTTTGGGGGTGGGCAAAGATATGGAAAGGGTTTAGTATTATCTTCTTCCAAGGTATTTTTGGATACTGCAATCTAGCTTACAGCTCTGTGATGCTACTTCCAGAGTCAACTGGACAAGAAGGCTGATTATCAGCAGACAGCCAGAACGTGCAAAGATGAAGTCAGGAAATCAAAGGCTCAGAATGAACAAAGACTTGCAACAGAAATCAAGGACAATAAAAAAAGTTCCTTTCAACATATTAATAACAAAAAATGTCAAGGACACTGTAGGTCCAATAAAGAGAGAAGATGGCAGGCAGTAGGGAGAAAGCAGAACTGCTTAACTCATTCTTTGCATCAGTTTTCACAGAAAAAGAAATTATAACCCAACATACCAAAAAAACTACTGCAAAAGACAAACTAGAAACAAAAATTAAAATAAGCAAGAAAATGGTAACAGAACACCGATCTGACCTTGACAAATATAAATCACTAGGACTCGACAGATTACATCCCAGAGTTCTGAAGGAGCTGGCAGATGTTACCTCAAAACTACTGTACCATATCTTTCAAAAATCCTGGAGCCCCAGGGATGTACCTGATGATTGAAAAAGGGCTGATGTGGTTCCCGTATTCAAGAAAGGGAAAAAAAAACAGACACAGGAAACTACACACCAATCAGTTTAACATCAATACCTGGGAAGATCTGGGAAAAGATAATCAAAAAACAGATCTGCGAACAACTAGAAGCAAACAAAGTTATAATCAGTAGCCAGCACAGGTTTGTCAAAAACAGATCATGCCAAACCAATCTTATTTCATTCTTTGATAAAGTGACTAAATTAGTAGACCAGCGAAATGCTGTGGCCATAGTATATTTAGACTTCAGTAAGGCATTTGACTAAGTAGACCACAACTTACTGCTTAGTAAGCTAGAAAAAAGTGGGATAGACAACAACATCATCATATGGATCTGTAGCTGGCTGACAAACCATATTCAGTGAGTAGTCCTCAATAGTACTACATCCAAATGGAGAGAAGTAAGCAGTGGGGTACCACAAGGCTCTGTCTTAGGCTCAGTACTCTTTAATATCTTCATTAATGACTTAGATGAGGGAATAGAAGGGGAACTCATCAAATCTGCAGATGCCACCAAACTGGCAGGAAGAGCCAACACCCCAGAAGACAAGCTCAGGATCCAAAAAGAACAATGGGTCCTATCCAACAAAATGAGTTATAATGTGGAAAAAAGCAAAGTTTTACATTTAGGGAAGAAAAATCAAAGCTTTAAGTACAGACTAGGTGAGACCTGGCTCAAAAACAGCAACTGTGAGAGGGACCTTGGAGTCCTAGTGGACGTTCATTTGACTATGAGCCAGCAGTGTGCAGCAGCAACCAAAAAAGCTAATACAATCCTGGGTTGTATAAACAGAGACATAGAATCAAGATCACATGAAGTATTATAAAACCCTAGTAAGACCACACCTGGAATACTGCAACCAATTTTGGACACCATACTACAAAAAAGATTTTGAGAACTTGGAAAAAGTTCAGAGAAGAGCAATTAAAATGACCAAAGGCCTGGAGACTAAAACATATGAACAACGGCTGCAGGACTTGGGTTTCGCTAGTCTAAAGAAAATAAGAAATAGGGGTGACATGATAGCAGTATTCCAGTATTTGAGGGGCTGCCACAAAGAAAAGGGGGTCAAACTATTCTCCAAAGCACCAGAGAGCAAGACAAGAAACAATGGTTGGAAACTGATCAAAGCGAGAAGCAACCTGGAATTAAGGAGAAACTTCCTAACAGTGAGGACAATTAACCAGTGGACCAGCTTGCCTTCAGAAATCGTGGGCGCTCCATCACTGGAGAATTTTAAGAAGAGACTGGACAGTCACTTGTCTGAAATGGTATAGGTTCTCCTGCTTGAGCAGGGGGCTGAAATAGAAGACCTCCAAGGTCCCTTCCAGCTCTATTCTATTCTATTCTATTCTATTCTATTCTATTCTATTCTATTCTATTCTATTCTATTCTATTCTATTCTATTCTATTCTATTTTTATAGAACGGGTTCCAAATAGAGCCTACCATCTGAATAAAACTTTCTGGCTATATGATATATTTTGCAAAGGGGTTCAAATTTGTATTTTTGAAACTCACTGTGGTAGTCCTGATATTGACATATATGATAAACGTCCTGCTTTTGTAGACCTGAATAAGGTATAAACAGAAGAGGCTTGTTAAGTTCCTCTTTGGTCATCACATATATTTCATCTTTGTGGTTACAAAAAAATGTCCAGAAAACTGACCTCCAGCATATTTGATTTAATGTCATATCATCAACACTTTGAATTGTTACTAGAAACTAACTAGACTAACAACCAGTAATGTTATTTTCCTTTGTGTTGCTTGTAACTAGCTTCAGTTATGGTGTGGCTGCAGCATTCTGGACCAGATGAACTTTCTGAACCAGTTTCAAATTATATCAAAGAGTGTGATACAATTTTCCAAAAGAGGATATGATCAGAGCATCTGTCATTGTGTTTAATTTCAAGAAAGGTGCAGTAACCCTGACTGGACAATTAATTTCTGACTTGTCTAGTTACTGATACAGTTTTCAATGAGTGCCTATCATTCCACGTTCATTTTTTAACTAAGCATTTTGGTTCATAACAGTAACAGAAGTAAATAAACCCTAACCATTTGTATCTAAAAAGGGCAAAGACTAATCCATTTTGGTACCATGATAACTGCAGCTTCTAGAAACCAGTGCAACTAAAATCTCCCAAAACTATGTAAGGAAAATAAATTGAAATCATGCTTTCATTTAGAGAACTACTTTTCTTCAAAATTGTGTTAAGTCACAACATGGTCATATTATACGCGGTGGTTTTCCATCTTGCTGAAATGGCTTCAAGCTCTCTTCTCTGAACGCTCATTTTTGAAACTTAACATCTCACTTCATTATTTTTAATGTGACAGGTATAGGTGGCAGGATGAAAATGTATTTATATTATGAAAGCTGTAGCAAAGCAAGTTTAGCAGAAAAGAAAAGGCCAATTAAATAAGATATTCTTATTTATTCTTTTTCTTCACTGAATCTTAAAACAGTTCTTAAAACATATTAGACATATTATAATTATTGTATTTATTAAATGTTTTGGTTTCTTTGATGCCAAGACCTTACTTTAAATTCAGCAATCTTGGGTCTGAAATCTGAGATTATTCAATAATTTCACCTAGTATATATGTTATTGCAAGAGCTGCAGTGAGATATAATCACATCAGCTAAATTTCCCCTCTCTGGGATTCTCTTAAATCCTTCCCATGCTATGCAGTAGCTAAGGATGTGTCTGTGTGTCTGTGTGTGTGTGCATGCATTTGTGCCTGCGTGCTTTAAATGTGTGTTTTCAAATTGGGCTTCCATGATGTATCTTTGGCCACAAAATTTTTAAGAAAGTGGGACATTATTTATTCTGTATTCTGTACTCACAAATTAAAAAGATCAAATGAAGTTAATCAGATGGTCTCTATATTTATTAACCATTTAATTTATTGATTTGATTAAGATGCAGCTGAATCAGAGATATTAATCAAATCAAAATTTAAAAAATTTCCACAGATAGTGCCCAATAAGTGAGATTAGCTACAATTCCATTCCAGGGAGATCAATGGAACTGAAGTGTGCAGTTGGCCATGTTTATTGAGAAGGATTAGAAATCAGCAAACCTTATTTGAGTATAGAAGATTTGCTCAACAGCAGGGTAAATAGAATAATGATTGCACATATTTTGTTCTTATTCTTTTGTCAAAGATACCAGTTTGAAGAAAACCTTCATTCAGTCAGTCCTTCTATTTTATAGTTTGAGCATTCTAAGGCAGACTAATAATTGGTTATTCTTTTCAAATAATTCAAAATATTGAATACTTTATGTTGTTCTCACCTGCTGTGGCTACAGTTTCATGATTTTTTTCTTAGCAATATAAATTTTTAAGTTTATTTTTCTGTAAGAAACATTTTAACCGAACTCTATTTTCTCAAAGTAGAAAGGCTTGAGTTCAAATGCCCATAAATTTCATTGACAAAAGTCCTGGAGCTTTTGATGAAATTTACAGAAGGAAAAAAATCAGAGTAGGATCTGTTAATGTTTAGTACTCTCCCCCCCCTCCCCAATTGTAGGCTATTTTTGTAATCTTGGAAGGAAAGGTTGCAGACAGAGGATTCATTCTGTGTTTTGTTTTTTTATAAGAAATTCAAGATAACCCATATGATCTGCACTTACAGTTTTACAATTAGGTTTCTATAGTTCTACACACTCAGCCAAAATTTACCTAACCATTGTTTACAATTTTACAATTGGGTTGTATGGCCATATTTAATGGGCACTGGAGAAAAACAACGGAGATTTCAGAGGTTTTGCTTTGTTTTCAGACATCAACAGTTTTATTTACTGCTGCTAATGGGGAAAAATAAAATCTAACATGAAGATCGGGAAAAGGGCTATAGATTTTACTTTCTTGATGTCCTTCACTCTACCCTCCTGTAAAAAAATGTGTTCCTGGATTTACTCTACTTAGTGAACTGGCAAACACAGCTATCAATGCAGATATCTTTCAAGGCAGAGAAAATAGAGCTGAAAATGCAAATCTTCGAGGACCAGCAAAATTCATGCACATACACTTGATAGTCCAGAATAATGCATACTTAAAGAATACATTTCCAACAGAAACCAAGTAGAACATATTTTACTTCAGTGTACAGCAGATGGAGAGAATACAGAGAACAGCAACAATGACGATTTGGGGACTGGAGGCTAAAACATATGAAAAATGGTTACAGGAACTGGGCATGGCTAGTCTAGTGAAGAGAAGGACCAGGGGAGACATGATAGCAGTATTCCAATATTTGAGGGGCTGCCACAGAGAGGGAGGGGGTCAGCCTATTTTCCAAAGTACCTTAAGGCCAGACAAGAAATAATGGATGGAAACTGATCAAGGAGAGATTCAACCTGGAAATAAGGAGAAACTTCCTGACAGTGAGAACAATCAACCATTGGAACAGACTGCCTTCAGATGTTGTTGGTGTTTCATCACTGGAGGCTTTCAAGAAATGTCAGAAATGGTGTAGGGACTCCTGCTTGGGCAGGGGATTGGACTAGATGACCCACAAGGTCCCTTCCAACCTTGTTATTCTATTCTATTCTATTCTATTCTATTCTATTCTATTCTATTCTATTCTATTCTATTCTATTCTATTCTATTCTATTCTATTCCAGTCCATTCCATTCCAAAACCAGCCTTTTTCTTAACCTTTGCACTAGTCAGATTAGGTCAAATGTAACTAGTTTGCAAGTATCTGCTTGGGAAAGTCACATTTTTGCTCTTGGGGTCAATGGAGATATGAATCTGTCAGAGACTCCTATTATCAATATCAAAGCTAAGAGAACATTTGTTAATAAGGACTTGCCAATGTAGACAGATTAGTCAGAGCAATTCTTTGACCAATGATGATGACTGATGATGTGGCATCTTCAAATACACAAGGATTGGAAGGAGGGGAGGGAGAAAAGAAGAAAGACAAATACACATTTCAAAAAATGTATTGGTCCCCTATGGATTCCAAAGGAGATTGAAGCAAATTGATGGTCCCACTCTTCTCACAGAAAATTTTACAAGCACAGTGAGAACAAATGTGCGCCAATGCCAGAAAAAATAGATGCTAGCCAATGAAAATATATGGAAAAATGCCGACACCTTTGCTCACGCTTGTTTCTTTTATGCTTTATTTTAAATGTATCCTAGGCGGTTCAAACCCTTTGGGACTGAATGGAGTTCAAAGAAAAATAACTAAAAATGAAATTTTACAAAATGGGAACACCATTAGCAAAACAATAAGATATCAGGAGCCTTTGTGTGTGTGTGAGTCTCTCTCTCTCTCTCTCTCTCTCTCTCTCTCTCTCTCTCTCTCTCTCTCTCTCTCTCTCTGTGTATGTGTGTGAATGTATGTGGTGTGTGTGTGTACATGAGTGCATTCAGGTTTCTTTTCCCAGTGTTCTGATAAATAATAATTATTCCTATAAGAAAGAAATAATTTGAGATTTCTTCCAAATATTTCTTCAAATAATTTATCTGCCCTTTAGTATTATCTCAAGTATTTTTTTATTTATTCTTTCTTTAAGATTTGCCATAGGTGAAATGTTCTTTTGAGACCCAGCATTACACATAACTACTGCTGTGTCCCAAGAAATGAAATAGTTTTAAAAGTACTTGGAAGGTTTCTGTAAAAAGAGATTGCTAAGAAATCTCTTTACATAATGGACACATTCGTGAACATCAGTTGATATTTCTTTAGATTTTTTTTTAAAAAAATTAAAAATTAAAATCTCACATTAACCCCAGGATAATAATCTTTTTCCTCCATTCCTGTATGTTGTTACTTGAATATAAGCCAACTAACTTATTTTACTTATTTTAAATTTTTTTTTTTTTTGGAAAATCCACCAAATTTTTATATAAGGACTTTTATAAGATTGCAAGTTTTGTTGTGTCCTATAAAGCTAAAAGCTGTCTCAAGATGCAAATGAACATGTTCTAGAATTGTATAGGTTTCTTCATGAATGATAATTAAAAATGTTTCTACTCTGTGTATACAGATTTATATAATATACAGTCAAATGCTATGTACTCAGAAATCATAATGGGTTTCATAAAGTTTATTTCTATATGTTATGTATGGGATAGCAGTCTTATCCTGGTACCATTGAAATGAGTTCTCTGTTACTGATCTGCTTGAATCCTGGCAGATGTGATGCATGGAAGGAGTAGTAGAATCCTAAAACTGGAATCAAGCCATCTTATGGCTAACTTAAATTTTAATTAAGAAAGTTCTCCATAAAATCACTCTGAAAATACCATGTTCTCTTGTATCACCTGGTCTAAGCACGAATCTATGTGCCATCATGACCCCAAACAAATAGGGTTATGTTTTGCATGTGGTTTAAACTTAAATAGCCATTTGTCTTTCAGAAAAATGAGGTAAAGGTCAGGTCACCCAGTCCAGTCCCCTATGCCTTTCATCATAACCTAGAGGCATGCAGAGAAAGGGAGAAAGCCCTCCTTCAAGTTACAGTGCATGGAGCTGCTGTAATCTCAATGGATCCTTTATGCCTCTTGATTCTCTTTTTCATTCTGGAGATGGTGGGGGACAGCACAACCCTTACAAAGTGCCAGATTCTCCCCACAAACTTTTTGGGATTGGCAAGAAGGAATTGGTAAGTTATGTGGCAGCTTGCTATGTCATCTGATGGTTAATGATGACTTATAATTTACAAATTTACTGGGTTCTTTAAGGCTGTATCTCCTCCAGTTACAAGCCTTGCATTTGGCTGCCACTTACTTTTTGAAAATGTAACATGCCACTTAAGATCATGCTCAGGTTTGTTCATTTTCATTTTACAGTTACTACCGGTTCTTGTGTTTGGCTTAAGGATACAGCTGGTTAAGTTACAGTAGGATGTTGTAGTTGAGAAATGGGAGTTCAACCATTGTATATTCTATTTTCATCCCATCAAACCTAGACTGAATCCTGGGTTTAGCCTGACACTCCTCTTCAGCAGTTGAAATTATTTAACTGGAGTGCTAGTACTGTAATCTATTCTTGCAAAACTTATTTATTTTAAGATGTTTTGGTTTATTAGAGTTGCATTCTGCCTTTTGTACACAAACTCCTATAAGAATCAAGGAAATAATTTGGGTGCTAGCATTTGCATGTCTGGGATCTTTAATTACCGGTAACAGGATGTTAGAAAAGAGGAAATAGGGTACAGAGAGAAAGTGAAGAAAGAAGACAATTAGATCACAGGATGAGATAAGGGATTTCTTAGTTAATCAAGGAGCATCAACACAAAATTGAAACAAGAGAAGAGAGATTATCCTGAAAAAATGAGAGGAGGAAATTAAAGTTAGAACGAGAAAAGGTGTATAACTATGAGGTTCAAGAACAGACTAAGCTAGGAGCAGACCCAGGGATATTGGTCAAAGCACACCAGTTTGGCCCAGTGAGACCAAGTCTGAAATCAACAATTAGGAAAAAGAGAAAGGAAGTGCTTAGCTTAGGAAAACAAGACAGAAATTTCAACTGAGAAAGGAGTACAGCTTTAAAGTGTGAAAAAGTCTAACTTGTAAATCAAACACAAGTGAAAAAGGAAGAGAAGAGATAAAATGGCTCCATTAGGAGAATAGATGACAGGGTTTTTTCTCTAATATAGGCCTGGAATCAGAAAAGGTGAATTGGCCAGCAAATAAATTGGCCTATCTGTGGAAGCAATTATAGTGTTTCAACTAAAGTCCAGGAGAGTAGGGAGCACCCTGTGTGTGATGGTGGGAGAGCAAATCAGGGCTGGCAAAGACAAGCAGCTAAGAAAGAGCTGACTGGATCCACAGAAGCCAGCAAGGGAGACCAAGAATACTCAATCCACCAGAAGTGAGGTTTGTCTGCAAACGTGGGTGAACATCCTCGCCAAGTAACTTCTTTGACTGTATTGCATATATACCAAATCTTTCTGTATGTACTCTGTGGTTGAAAATGAATTCCTTAAGGAAACTGTTAAGCTGAATGAGGGAGGTACTGAATAAACTTTCTTTGCATACCAAGATTCCAACTAGTTATTGTTGCAAAAAATGTAGATCTGGTTATAGATCAGAGAGTTTTATTTCTATATTTAGAACATTCAAGAAGTAAAATAGAACTGGTCTCAAGTTTTGCTTCTGAATGCAATTAAGTGCATTGTCTGCTCATATTTCAAGACTCATACCAGTCTTGAATCTTATTTGATCTGTATAAGGTGCTTTAGAGCATGCTGCATGTTGGATAGGAATTAAATAAAACATTGGCAGGGACCACATGGCTGAAAGTTTATTGTGGGGAAATATCTTCTCAAAATTAGCACTAGCCATTGTGAAAAATACACTACTAAGAAGAGTTGCATGTAGAAGCACAAGGCTCTATCTATCTATCTATCTATCTATCTATCTATCTATCTATCTATTAATTTATCATCTACCTACCTACCTACCTACCTACCTACCTACCTACCTAAAGCTTTCTCCTCCTATTTCTCTAACACATGAACAATTCTGTGAAAGGATGAACAGAGAGAAAGGGATTGGGTGAGAGTTTCCCAATGAACATTTGTGATTGAGGGTGGAGAAGAGGATGGAGTAGATGGTACCAGTGCTTTGACATCTACCCTACATTGAGTGCTATGAAAAAAGGGCATAAGTATCTGCCACTGACTTTCTTCTTACTAAGCAAAGAACCTAATGCCATTTGTGGAGCACAAGTCATTGAACAGGCAGGTCTGGTAAGAATAGAAAATATAGACGAGTTCATGTGACGAAGAGGTAAGAAGTGAGAAAGACAGAACAAAGGCATCTTGATTTCAGGGCTTTGTTCCCTTTCCTTTTATGGTTTGAAAAGTTAAGTGAAAAATCAGAGGCTGAAGACTTTTAATAGGTTTTCTCGAGGGAGGGGGGCATCTGTTATTTGTTCAGGTTCAGATCCATCTCTGTAGTTGCATTTTATCTGGGGAAAGTTATTTGACTCTTTCAGCCTCTACTGTTTTCCTTTTGTAATACTTGCATTAGAACTGAATGTGCCTACTACAGCAGTTACTTAGTAATGATGTCCAACCTACTGTCCAAACTGCACATGTATTCAAATCCCTCAAAATATTAGAAGCCCCCCCCCCATACATGCCTACACAATGTATTATAAGGTTAAAATCGTTGAAAAAATTATAATCTCAGTGCATGTACAGTACACACATTTCTGGAAGGAGAGGTATCCACTTCTCCTTTCAGAAACTGCTATGCTGGCATATTCTATCATAGCCAGAGTTTTATTACAAGCAGAAGCCCTCCTGTGTTTGCCAGAAGACCATGATACATGGGGGAAGGAATAGGGGAGAAGAGCCAATTAAGAAAAACCAGATAGCAAATCAGCTACTATAATAAACAGAAATTTCTATAAAAACACAGTCCATCACAGAAACTGGCTGGAAATTCACATCACAGAAACATACGTTTTGGATTACTAGATATTATGAAAGAGAGAAGACTTAATGTGAAGCAACCTGCCCCTTGAAGCTTTCCATCCTGAGTATTGAACAAAGGATATTTTTCTGCCACCCTAAGAGAATATATCACTTCCTCATTTTGCTCTAATTTCTAAACTTGCATTTCAAAACTGGGTTAAAATATGCTTTTATAAAATCCCAAAATAAAATAACATCTCTGGTGGTTAATTAGCAAAGTTGGCTTGATTATTAGTCAGCATTTGATTGAATTAGTTTTTCACTGTGGTACAAGGAATAAAAATAATTTTTAAAAGAAATCTAGGTCTGCAATGTTTAGAAAAGAATAATTTGCTGATTTTTATCATGCACGTTTTATCATCAACTGGTCTTTTTTTTAGTCTAGTAACAAATTGAAGACAATTGTAACATTTATTATGGCTCCAGTCCCAATTCCAAAGGATTTTTTTTAATGAAAAACATTATACTATCAAAAGTAGTTAAATGTAAAGAATAGAGATATAAAGAAAATTATCAGCTCCTTATCATGTGTTAAGCCAAAGTTGACTACCCCGTGTTAATCATTTAAGTAACTCCATTAATATTATGTAAAGCAGGTAATTCTTGACAAAAGAGATGACAAAAGTCAGAACTGAAGAAGCTTCTCTGATGGGAAGTGAAATGTCTTTAAGGAAAAACAAAGAAAGTTCAGTTGTCTCTTGAAAAAATACCTTTGGGACAACCATGGCCTGGATGACTGAGAATCTCCATAGACATCTTGACAATTTACTCACTGGAGATATACAGTAAATACCCAGAGCTGTTATATGGCCAAATTTAGGCTGGCCAATGAGAAACAGTGTTCTTCTGAGATATTTCCTCCTCTTCCTGAACTTTCTGATTCCTTGGAACTAGGTCTAATGGCTAAAGTCTCCGAAAGAGTGATATTTGGGAATTTTTATGTTACGTTGATCAGAACTGGGATAAACAGTGAGATAACCAAGTGTGTTGATTATGTTAAGTTGTGGACTGCCTATGGAAGAGGGCACTGTTCGTTGGCTAGTTGTAACAAAGCTTGTTGATTGCAAATATCTTGTTGGGAAGAAAGATCTCATTCCTAAATGAATCTTGAAGTCTCTCTGAAATAGCACGGATGCAAGCAGAAAGTAAACTGTCTTTAAGTAGTGCATGGCCTATCCTTAGAATTAATGGAATCTGATGTCAGTAATTGTCATTGCAGGTATTTTTTGGTGTTAACTGAGATCAGCTGAGCTGGGTAGCCAGGATGCTGTTATTTCCTAGCATGTGAATTGTGAGAATAACAACCAAATTGAAAAATATCAATTCCAAATGTGCAATGAGAGGTATAAAAGGAGCATGGACTTGGTGCCACTTGTTAATGTCACACTGTAGCCTGTTTTATAGCCACCAGAGATATAAATCTCTTCGGGAAGATATTTTAGGCAGAGATGACAAAAGCTTAAGAAAAACAACAAGGAGAGACAGAAGCAAAGCAATTAAATAGCAGGATAGTCCAGATTTTCATCCAGGTTATATCAGGATTCTTAGGGTAGCAGTACAAGTAAAATAGGAGGCTTAAGACAATATTTTCATAGCTCATAATTCTGGAGTTATATAGTGAAGACTCAAAATATATTGGGCAATTTCCAGTTGCCCTGAACAATGAGAGTCATAGACAGCTTATTTGAAATTTGCCAAGGAAGTCACCTCCACCTAGATATCTACCTCTTATGTTATCAGATGGTCAATACTTCTTTGCCTCTGCAATGAGAGTTATGTTACCACTTTAGAAGGAGGAGTTGGGGGTAATCGCTCTTTCCACATTTGGAGAAAAGCTCATTTTCAGCTCTTCCATGAGATATGGCTGATACTCTCCTAAGACCTGACCCAGAAGAGATACCAACATTTCCTCTTAATCAGAACTTATTTGGAGGTAATATATTGTAGAGGGAAATCCATGTGTATGAATCCAAGAGACCACTATGAGGTCACCCACTGAATTAAATATGAGAAGACATAGGACTGATTAAAGGAAGTACATGCTTATTTGTTTATCTATTAGATTTTTTATTAGATTTTTTTAATATGATGTATAAATTATATTGTGGAGTTCCCTGCTCTCAGATTGGTGATGGACACTAATTTAGAAAATTTTTAAAGGAGATTGGAAAAATTGTTGCTATGCTATTCTATCCACAGTTATAGTTTTGATATAGTTTATGCTTTTTAAATCACAGCACACTTAAATACCAATTGCTAGGATGCAACAATGGAAAAGGGATACTTATTTGTGAAAATGCTGAATGTAGTCTGGTTCCACAAGACAGCACAAATTGCTGAATTGGATGAATCATTGGCTCATTTCCACAGAATCCTTCTTCTGTTTGTATGCTCTTATTGCAGAGAAAAATTAAGCAGGACAAAGGACAATTCCTTTTCATAATACAATGTACTTTTGTGTATTTGTAAGAGCCTTCACCAACCAAATGGCCCCCTGGTGTTTCTGTCTACAAATCTCAACATTCTCAGCCAGAAGGGTAATGAAATTCTTATCAAAAGGTTGCTTTTTCATTATTTTGACATATAATACAATTTGAAACACTAAGACAGTTATAAATGACAGTAAAATAAGTTCCCAAGGGATAAGACTACAGTAACTTCCCCCAGTTGGCTATGAAATTTCTGAAAATTTTAAATCTCTATATGCATCAATGCCCTATAAGTTTGCAAGTGGACACATTTGAGGGTCTCAGCTAGCAAACACTGTTCTTTTCCCAGACCAATACATCTGTTTCACAAGACGTTTGCCCTTTCAAACTGATCCATCTGTTTTCGTAGCAGTTCCATTTAATCCATCAAAATAATACTTGGCTTGAAATGAATGTTATTTTTTTCCTCCTCGGTCTCAATAAAAACTGCACAATTTACTAAGCTTGTCTAAGCTTTGCTACTGAGACAGCACATTTTAAAACAAAATTGCAATGGCAAAAGCTTCTGAACTTAAATGACAGAATTACAACCTAATTAGTCCAATATGCCAGAGAGTCTTTTTTGGATGAGTCTGTCACTTAATTCTTTTTGTCAGATTGCAAATTCATTTATATGGTTTATATTTATATGATTTACATTCAAGGAGAAATATATTATTTTAAAAATGTGGTGTAACAAGAATTATCTTAACTGATATTTAAGAACTCTGAAGTCTCTGATATTAAGTTCCTGTCTTTCAAATAACACTTTATATTATGCCAGATATGTCGTGATTAGATTAATATTTTTCTGAAGGTACAATTTTATAACTCTTAAAATGAAAGTGATCTTAAGCCTGGATTTAAAATCCTTCTGGATGGAATGAGCCTGTTATGGGACAAGGAATGTAATGAGCTGGGTGCTAGATGCCAAATATTATCAGGAAATATAAGTGTCTAAATTCCCAAGCAGGCTCTATTCTTTTTGAGGAGAATAAATAAAAGATGAACTACTCTGATCATTTCTTTTACTATCATACATGATGTGAAGATGTAGGCTTTGGTGACATAGCATATTATATTCCTTAAAATTCACAAATTTCACTATAGTACTATCATTGAATTTTCTCTGATCTTGTTTTAATTGAAAGTGAAACTCCCAGAATACCCAGCAGCATAGATCCTAGGGCAAGCTGGGAATTTTGGGAATTATAGGACCTAGAACATCTGGAGAGTGTCAGATTGTGGAAGACTGCTGTAATCTTTTGCTTTACTGAGATAAAGGAGCCATATGTCCAGCTTCACGGCAGCTAAAGAACAATAATCCATTTGAAAATGCTGCTTATTTGTATTCAATCTGATTTTAAAATAAATAATCCTGGAAAGGGACAGCAGAAATTTTAAAATTGTCCATCAACAGACAGTAGCTAGACAGATTAAGGGCCAGAATGCAAGGTGTCTGATCAGTTTCTCCAACTAAAGTGAGATATTTTTTAAATTATGCCAATGACTTCTTAAGTTATAAATATCTTTGCCTAAATATTAACAGAGATAATTTTTATTGCCATTTAGGTCAGTGATTTGGTCCATGCCTCTGCAATCACTCTGTTCTTGAGTTAAGGATATGACCAGATTTTGCAATTCATAGTATTTATTCACTAACCCCTTAAATTTTTCATGTTCTGTCACATGACATATACTCTACAGAAAATATAGCCAAATAAAGCTATTTTTTTACAATTTTCATTTTAATACACAAAAAAAGAAACCTAATGGCCTCTATCCACTCTATCCAATATCCACTATGCAGAATATTTATTTTATTTATTTTTAAAATTTATAAGCCGCCCCACTCTTGCAGGACTCTGGGCAGCTAACAATAAAAGCACCATATAACATGACAAAACAAACAGTACAATAACAGTCATCCAGGGGTCAGATTTTATAAACCCCAGACCTGCCAGAAAAGCCAGGTCTTAAGCAGCTTACGGAAAACCAACAGGGTGGGAGCGGTCCTAATCTCCGGGGGGAGCTGGTTCCAAGATGTGGGCGCCATCACAGAGAAAGCCCTCCTCCGCGGCCCCGCCAAATGGCACTGCTTGGCCGACGGGACCTGAAGGAGGCCCAGCCTGTGGGATCTAACCGGACGAAGGGAACTATGAGGTAGTAGGCGGTCTCGCAAATAACCTGGCCCTGAGCCATATAGGGCTTTAAAGGTAATAACCAACACCTTGAATTGGACCCAGAGACCAATAGGCAACCAGTGCAGCTCACGGAGGATAGGTGTAACATGGGTGTACCGAGGAACACCCACTATCACTCGCGTGGCTGCATTCTGGACCAACTGTAGTCTCTGAATACTTTTCAAGGGTAGCCCCATGTAGAGCACGTTGCAGTAGTCCAGACGTGAGGTGACAAGGGCATGAGTGACTGTAAGGAGAGCCTCCTGGTCCAGGTAGGGTCGCAACTGGTGCAGCAGACGGACTAGTGCAAAGGTCCTCCCAGCCACAGCCGTCAAATGATGTTCCAAATTCAGCTGTGGATCAAGGAGGACACCCAAGTTGTGAACCCGCTCCGAAGGGGGTATATTTTCCCCTGCTAGAGTCAACACTGGATAGTTAACATGATCCTTGGGAGGCAACATCCAAATCCACTCGGTCTTGTCAGGATTGAGCCTGAGTCTGTTAACCCCCATTCAGACCCTCACGGCTTCAAGGCAACAGCCCATTACATCAGCCGCTTCACTGAGAGAGCTCAGGGAGGAGATATATAACTGGGTATCATCACCATACTGATGAAACCTCACCCCATGCTGTCTGATGATCTCACCCAGCGGCTTCATATAAATGTTAAATAGGAGGGGGGAGAGGACCAATCCCTGCGGCATGCTGCATTCAAGGGGCCTCGGGGTTGACCTCTGCCCTCCCACCAATACCGATTGCGACCGGCCAGAGAGGTAGGAGAACCACCGTAAAACGGTGCCTCCCACTCCCACCCCTTCAAGTCGTCGCAAAAGGATACCATGATCGATGGTATCAAAAGCCGCTGAGAGGTCAAGTAGCACCAAGACAGAGGAATAACCCCTGTCTCAGGCCCGCCACAGATCATCCATCAGCGTGACCAAAGCAGTTTCTGTGCTGAAGCCGGGCCTGAAGTCAGATTAAAAAGGGTCTAGGTGATCCGCTTCATCCAGAGACCGTCGGAGCTGGAGCGCCACCACTCTCTCTACAACCTTCCCCAAAAAGGGGAGATTGGAGACTGGACGGAAGTTATTTAAGTCAGCTGGGTCCAGGATAGGGTTCTTGAGAAGGGGCCTCACAACCGCTTCCTTCAAGGATTGCGGGAAAGACCCCTCCCTCAACAAAGCGTTGATCAACATCTGGAGCCAGCCTCGTGTCACCTCCTTGGCGGCCGAGACCAACCAGGAAGGACACGGGTCCAATAAACAAGTGGAGGCGCTCATCGCTCCCACCGCTCTGTCAACATCCTCAGTGGTCACAGACTCAAATTCATCCCATAAAACTGGGCTAAGACCTGCCCCAGTCATCTCAGAAGGCCCTGCCCAATCGGAGTCTAGGTCCGTCTGAATCCGAGCGATTTTGTCTGATAGGACCTGCACAAATTCTTCCACCCTACCCTGTAAGGGCACCCCGGCTTCCCGAACGTTAAGTAGGGAACGGGTTACCCTAAACAGGGCGGCGGGGCAAGATTCTGCAGACGCAATAAGAGCGGAAAAATGTGAACATTTTGCCGCTCGTATCGCCACTAAATAAGTCCTAATATAGGCTCTTAAAAGTGTCCGGTCGGATTTGGAGTTACTAGCCCTCCAGCGTCGCTCTAGATGTCTCTTCTGATGCTTCATCTCCCGTAGCTCCTCGGTAAACCAAGGTGCCCTCCGGGATCCACAATCACGGAGAGGTCGCAAAGGTGCGATCCGATCTAACGTCCCTGATGCCGCCTTATTCCAAGCAGCGACCAAGGACTCAGCCGGTTCACGGAGGAGGGAATCAGGAAAACCCCCAAGTGCTATTTGGAACCGCTCTGGGTCCATTAAACGCCTGGGGCAGAACCACCTAATCGGTTCCGCCTCCCTGCAGTGGGGGAGTAGGACCGAGAAATCTAACTTCAACAGGAAGTGATCTGACCATGACAAGGGAAAAGTAACTATACCCCTTAAATCGAAATCACATCTCCACTGCCCCGAGAGGAATACCAAGTCGAGCGTGTATCCTCCCCTATGGGTTGGACCCTGAATTATCTGGGTCAGGTCCATAGTTGTCATGGAAGCCATGAACTCCTGAGCCACACTGGAGGATTTGCCGAGTGACAGCAGATTGAAATCCCCCAGCACCATAAGCCTGGGGAATTCCACCGCCAACCCGGCTACCCCCTCCAGCAGCTCGGGCAGGGCTGTTGTCACATAGCTGGGAGGCAGATATGTCAACAACAAGCCCAACTGAACCCTTGAATCCAACCTCAAGAGAAGAGACTCACACCCAACAACCTCTGGGGCAGGGATCCTGCGAGGTCTCAAGGATTCTCGGACAAGAATCGTCACTCCCCCACCCCTTCCCTGGAGTCGCGGTTGGTGCATTATCTGAAACCCGTCTGGGCACATCTCTGAGAGAGGAACACCTCCCTCTTGGCCCAGCCAGGTCTCACTAAGTATACTTTTCTAAGTATAGAAAAGTAGAAGTCCAGCAGGGGCCTCTAACAGACACTGGAGGACTCCTTTTCATACCCCTCTCCTCTGATTCTTAGTGCTGCTTCCAATGTTTCTCCATGGCAACAGAGCTTGTTTCCAAGGTCTCTGTCCTAGTGATGAGATGGGACCGATCCCCTACCTCTTTTTGCTCCTGTCAAAGCTATGTTACCCATCCCACCAGTCTTGCCTGGTGATTTAGTAGGTATTGATGCAGTCACTATCTTGACTTTTATTATTATATTCTGCAGCACCCCTGCTTGTTATTATAATGGACTGGTCTGATCTCGGCCCTTACTACTCACCTTGTTTGATTTAGTCATTGCATCCCACAACCAAATCATAATCCAATGCTGGGTAGCAAGTGTTAACATTTATTTTGTAGGGCTAGATCAAATTCTTAAAAGCTTTTGACAGTTTTGCCAAGGCTGCTTGGAACTCTTCCTTAGACTAGTTGGAGACAGAAGTGTAAAAAGCTAACTTAACTGGTAAAGTAGGCTATATCCCATCTATCACAGACTATAGTTGAATCAAGCATATGTCGAGATAAAACTACATTAAAACCAAAGCTTATTTTGATTCTTGACTTCTTACCTTTCTGTTTTAGATATTTAGATAGATCAACTTACATGTGATCATAATCAAGGAAGAACCCCAAATGTCCCTGATCCTTAATAAAGAACTATAAAAAATGCAATTATAGTATAAAATTCACTGCATATTCAAAAACATGTGCTGATGTGCACAAAAATTCAGTTGTTTTAAATGATTTTAGGAGCTGCCACTCTTGAGTAAACATTTACATGTTTTAATGGCTTGAGAAATAAGTTGAAATAGGACCCCATTGATTTCAGAGGGCATAGATTTCTCCCCTTTCTGTCAGACATTTCTCATTGTTTATCTAACCCTAGTTTGTTCTTTTTTAAAATCAACCTTCTATAATTTCTGGCTATCCTCAAACTTCATCAGTTAGAACAATGTCCCCTTTTATAAGAAGAATCAAAAAGACATGAATCACCTTAAGAATGGTATTCTTTTGTGGTTCAGTTACCACAGCACTCATTCCAATTTATCTTGGTCAAGAAGAAGCAAGAAGGAGCTTCCCACACAGTTAAGTAGAAAAACATGGCTAGCTAAGTGAGTTATTTTCATGGTGTAATCTAAAACTCAGTGGTAGAGACTTCCGGTTTGTATTATGGCGGAACGGAACACAGGAAGGCAGGGCTCTGCCTTCCATGCTCGATTTCGCCCTGCTGGGGGCCCTGAAAAGGGCCTAAAATTGCCCCAAAGGAGTGATGAACAGGAGAGGTGCCTTGTCGATCATGGAGACAGCGGTCTTTCCATTCAATCCAAGGAAAGCCCTCTAAACCGGCAGGGGAAAGACCAGCTACATTCCTGTAGCTGGTCATTAGTTGCTGACAACCAAAGGAGAAAAAAAAGGCAGTACTTAAGATATCATAAACAGCATGTTTGGAACTGGGTGAGAATATTGATCCTTTACTATTTTAGAACTGAATTTCTTGGGAAAGGCTCCCAAGAAGCTAGAAAACCTCCAAAAGTAAATGGAAGCGGCATTTTAATTTTATGGGGGACAGAAACACACAATATTGAAGTGAAAGTAATATAAAGCTACAGTTTCGATAAATTTGAAAACTGAGATAACTGTTAAGATTTTCTCTTTGGAAAAAAAACATTGAGATGAAATATAAGAAATCAATCCTTTGTTTCAAGAGTGGAAAATGGACTTCGAATGACATGCAGTGGTGGATTTGTTTATAGCACCATAATTTGCTTTGCTTGGTGATTTCTACCTTGGGAGAACAGCTAGCAATAAAGGAAAATATTTTGGCATACTTATCATACCTATTGAGCTTGGATTTTTAATTGCAAGAGCTAGTGGGAGAGAAAGAAAAGTCGTTCTGACTTAGAAACTGCATTTTGAATCATGACATGCAAAACTACACATTATTCAAAACGTATTTAGTCAAAAAGAAACCTGAAGCATAAATCTGGAAATTAGAGTTATTTTCTATATGCATATAGAAGCTATGATCAGATCATCTCCCGATACCATATCTTACCTCAATTGTACAACAGTATATCCAGCTTTCATATTTTATAAAATTGATTAAATATAAAAGCTTTAAGGCAAAGATTATTCCAAAACACTTCCAAACAGTGGAGGTAAAGAGGACCGAAATGTATAACTGATGGTGCCATTAGAAGGCTACTCCCTTCACTGTTTTTAAATAACTATGAAGTGGCCATGATTTAGCTGAAATTAGGAAAAATCAATCCGCAAATTTCATTAAGGTCTCATCTACCTTCTTCATCCCCCAAAGTAGATCATAAGCATAGTCACAGTTTTACTTAGTGATTACTTTGCTTAACAACCAAATTGCCAATCCAATTGTAATTACTTGGCTAATAAAGAACTATTCTGTTCTGTTCTGTTCTTTCTGTTCTGTTCTGTACTGTACTATACTGTACTATACTAGGGCTATCTATATTTAACAACAGGGATTTGTTTTGTCCCCAAAAGGGACAAAAGCCTCTTATGATATTTCCTTAATTAAGCCAGGGTGCCCTTTGGTTATATATCACAGCAAAATAACTGATTGTGTTATATCCAGAGAAGTATCCTCGCTTCAAAGCTGTGCCAAAATTATTATGGGGAAGAAAAGAGCCATATTCTGCTTCAGATAACCTGAACCTCCTGAACTTACAAAGGGTCAAGAGAAGCATGCATGGTGCCAATATCTCCATATTGCCAAAATCAGGTTGAACAAATTCAGAAGTACTCTGCAATTCATCATGAATGGATAGAGTTAATCTGTTTGTGGCTGAGATAGAATTTAACCTTGCTTAACATAATTCCTGATCAACATACCTTACAACATACCTTACAACCTGATCAACGTATCTTCTGAAGAACTGCTCACATGCTACTATGTGGAATTCCACTCATGTAAGCAACCCAGCATGGAGTGTTGAATACCTGAAGCAGGCTGTTGCCCAGTATTTAATATGGTACACATCATGACCCCTTGGGCCATTTATTTTTCTGTATATAATACAGGTAGGATATATATTATAATATATAATATAGTACTCCACTCCACTCATGCTCCTCAGCAGAGCTTCGGTGAAGCCTCCCTTTCCTTCTCCTCCCTAATCCTGCTTGTCCCCAAGGGCCTCCTCCCTGCAGGGAGGGAAGATTGCCAGCTACTGGCACCTCCCAGCCACCCATCTCTCCAGCAGGCACCTGAGTTACTCCCTTGCTCTTCCCTTGCTACCCATTGCCATCAAGACATTTCAATTTTTGGCCTTGGTTCTAAAACAGCCAATTGCTGATAGCTCATTGAGCCTTGCCACCAGCCAATTATGTGTAGGGGCTAAAGAGAGGCAGGAAAGAGGCTAGGGATATTTCTCTCCCAACTACCCTTGCACCTCACAACCTTTGGGTTTCTAGGAAGTGAAGTTGGTAATCATGATCACATGACTGCAGCGGCCACAACTTTGTAAATAAACTGTATGAAGATTCTAGAGGATTCCACAGAAATCATAGGTCCTGGATTTTGGATGCATTCTTTAATTTACCCCATTTGAGGTACCTTCATTCAAAAACTGTTGCCCTATAATGCAGCATTTTGCAAACAGAAAAACAGACAGGAGAATTTCAATAGTATATACATTTCCTGTCGCTATAATCAGTGAAGGAAGAAAAACAAAAAAAGGCTAATGTTACCTACCTCAATTATATAAAGAACCACATTCTTATAAAAACAATACAGTATGCATTTTGTCACTCGATTGTAACTCCAGGCTCCATGGACAAGTAACAGCTTCTCCAAGTAGGAAAACTAGGGGGGAAAAAAATCAATTGTGTGCCATCAAATTATTGCCAACTCTTAAATTATGTTTAAATTCTAGACCATTCATTGCTTGGTGACCTTAACTTAGTATAAATTACTTTAAAGTTTTATATCTACCATAGTTTTATATCTACATGCCTGAAACATTCAACATGGGGCATGCTATTGGTTTTCAGTAATTATCCATTCTGAGTGCAGCACATGTCCCAATTTAAGTAGCTACTGTAAGTAACATGATGCTATTGAATTCCTGCTTGTGGGTTTCCCATAAAGAGATGATTGGCTAATGTGGGATACTAAACTAGATGCATCTTTGTTGTGGTTCAATATAACTTTTCTTAGGCATTTGGATATTCAGAACGTTATATCATGATCTTGTGACAAGATTTAATTCCATACCATATGTAATTGGAAAAAATACATTGCAGCAGGAGATACATAATGCAAACCTGCCCTCATAAAAATTCATAAAACTAGTTTTTATCTTCTTATGCTTCTAGTTCCTCATAATGCCTCTTCTTTGTGTATACTGGCTTAAAGCTACCTTAAATTTGTGAGCTTTCTGGGAAGAGAGTCAGTCTGGTATAGTGGTGAAGGTGCTGGCCTAGAAACCAGGTGATGGTGAGTTCTAGATCTTCCTTAGGTGGGAAAACCAGTTTGGTGACTTTGGGTCACTCACTCTGTCTCAGCCATTTCACAAGATTGATTTTGAGGGACAAATAGGAGGCAGGACAAATAGGTGTGCTTGAGATAGATAGATGGATGGATGGATAGATAGATAGATAGATAGATAGATAGATAGATAGATAGACAGACAGATAGTTATTTAAAAATTGATAGTCAGAGCAGTGGCATATGGCAGTGATTAAAGATATTTAAAAGACACAGCTCTAGAGGGTTTTATGTGCTGACATGATTATCCAACAATCAATGTGTAGTGGAAAGGAACTGGATAGCATCCCTTTCAATTGAAAACAGTAGTCAGATATTAAATGCATATGTGTCATGTGGGATTTATTCCTAACTAAACATTGACAAAATTACAGGCAAATGTGTAGAATTCTGGATATCGGTTAGACTGCTTTTACGATATAATTTTATATTGATCTAGTAAATCACTATATTACTATTCTATATGTTTTAATTGGTATTGTAGTAGCCTCACAAGGTGACATTTACTCCTCAGCCCTACTTGTATCTAGAAGCAAGTTAAAACAGTCTTTTGCTCAAACTAATTATGGGGTCTATCACAGGAAACTGACTGCTTTAGTTTTAATTGTTTATGTTGAACTTATTATTTTTTTCTACTGTTCACAGCCAGAGTCTGACAGGGCTTGGGCAGGCTACAAATTTGGGTTGACTGATAGACAGAGGCAGATAACCAACCCTACTATGGATGTTTTAATTATCATCTTGGGACTGTAAACTTTCAGGAATTCCTGGCAGATTCAGCAATAACAAACACACTTACTTAGGTAATATTGAAATAACAGAATTATCTGGTCTCTATATAAATTAAAGAACAATTCCCACCAATTTCAGCTTAAATAGGTGATAATGATTTATGTTCTGTAAGCTGCCCAAAGTCACTGGAGATGGACAGCATATAAATGTAATCAATCATGAGGAATGTGGAGAACTGAAGTACAGCAGCAGAAGAAGAATTTGGCCAGACACAAGTTCACAATCTTTCTCCTCTTCTAGTCATAGTTCAAATATAAGAAATAGAAGCAAAGAGCCAAGGCTCAAATTGGCATTGAAAAATGTACAGAACTATAATGAAATAATAATGGACTTCTTGAGACAATCTCTATCAGGATGGTCAACTTTCCTTGAGCCAGGAGGAGAAATTTGCTCTCTCAGCCCACTGGTAATATCACTGAAAGAGTGATAACGTTCCTGATCATTCAGTCCACTTTTGTTTTATGTAGGCATTTAAGGAGAATAACAGAAGTTCTCTGACAGTCCAAGTACACCTTTTCCTATTAGAACATTCCAATGACCCCTCATCCAACAAATTGCTTAAAGCTATGCTAAAAGTTTAGGTGGCAAAATGATGAGAGTCAGTTTGGTCTAGTGGTTAAGAAAGCAAGAGATTGTGAGTTCAAATCCCACCTTAGCCATGAAAACCTGCTACTCTGTCTCAGCCTAACTCACCTCACAGGGTTGCTGTTGTGGGGAAAATAGGAAGAGGAAGATGTGTTGCATATGTTCATTTCCTTGAGTTATTTGTTAAAATAATAAATGCAGAAACAAACAAACAAATTTACAAATAAACAAATATAGTCCAATTGGACATGGTTGTTGTGTTGAACTGTGAAATGGCATTTGTTGATCCTGTACCTGTGGGAAAATGCTAGGTAAATAAAAAAAATTTGATTATTTCAAAAACCAGAAAATATTCCTCACGTTAAGAGCCGTGGTGGCACAGTAGCTAGAATGCAATATTGTAGGCTGACTCTGCTCATAGTCTGGAGTTCGATCCTGACCGGCACAAGGTTGACTTAGCCTTCCATCCTTCCGAGGTTGGTAAAATGAGGACCCAGATTGTTGGGGACAATATGCTGACATTGAAAATCATCCAGAGAGAGCTATAAAGCACTATAGGGCGATATATAAGTCTAAGTGCTATTGCTAAAAGAGATTTTGATAGTGTTTAGAACATTTGGAAGGATGGAAATCAGAGAATTGTTTATTCATTTATTTAATATTTATTTATTTATTAGATTTAGATACGTCCCATTTCATTTAGAGGAGACTTTAGAATTAGAGAATTGAAAGGAGTGACTAAATCCATCTTCTGCCTTGTATTTATAACAGATGACTAGCTACCTTCTTCCATCATTTTCAGGCAATTGGTTCAAACTGATGTTCATCTTTGGAAGTTGTTTTTCCCCCACTAACATTCCTAACAATCAGTAACAATCTGCCAAAAGAGAGTTTACTTCCAGAGACCCAGAGATTTCCACTCTCCTGTCTGTTTTAGAAGAAAAATAAAATGAGAAAAATCCTGCCCCCAATTATTCAATCTGCTGCTGAATTTCTACAGCGCAGTCCCAGGGTGCTAGTGATTGGCACAAATTGGATCCCAGGGGTTGGGGTGATGTTATATATCCCCTATGGGATTCTATTTATTCACTCCTGCCTTATTGGCAATAACTCAGCAAAAATAATTTTAAAAGTTTCTATCAGATTAAAAATGACCATTCATTTAATATTTCCTACATTTTTAATACCATTCAAAGGCTTACTTTACTTCCAATGAATCCTGGTTCATATAGAAGTGTTTTATCTCCCATCTTTTCACCTTCACAATATTCCTGCACTGAGGATTAGATTTAGTGATAATGATTTTGCTAAGACAATTCAGCAGACTTTATACTGGGCAGGAATATGAATACAGATTCCCCAATACTAATCTAGCTTTTAATTTCCTATATCTCAAGGCACTGTGCCTCATTCAGAAGGAAACTTTGGAACCAAAAACACTCCAAAAAATTTCCAAGGATTATAACATACCAACTAATTTAACATCAACCAAGAGACCATGAGATTCTAGTCCCACCACTGGCATGAAGATCCAGCTGGCTTTTTCACTCTCTCAGCCTCACCCACCTCAAGAGTTATTGTTGTG
The DNA here is from genome assembly GCF_016545835.1 of Crotalus tigris. Taxonomy (NCBI): domain Eukaryota; kingdom Metazoa; phylum Chordata; class Lepidosauria; order Squamata; family Viperidae; genus Crotalus; species Crotalus tigris. Next base: position 929,271 of record NW_024096483.1, read on the forward strand.
AAGAAAATAACAGGAGAAAGGAGTGTTAGGTACGTTCGCCACCTAGAGTTATTTATAAATAATAATAATAAAGGCAAGATAAAAAATAAATATTGGCAGAGCTTAAGAGAAAGTAAGATCCAAAAAGAAGAATATACTCTAAAGAAATCCCTGCATGCATTTTCTGAGAGGAAGACAAATGATCCCATTAAAACAGCGTCCCATTTTTATATACTATATAAATAGGTATACATCCCACATATTTCCATACAGAAATACAGATTTTTGTGGTTCTGTTTCTAGAAAGGGACCAGTGAGATTCATGCTGAATCAGAAACAATGGTGCTTGTCACCTTGCAGGATCATTCAACATCTGGTCAGACCGCAAAGTGGCGGTCAGCCAGGGTTTGCCTCAGGCATCCCAAAGACTGCCAACACTTATTACATCAGTGAAATGCAGGATGTGAGAAGCAGGAGAAAGCAAAGTTTTCTTCAGAAAACTAGATTGATACTCACTCATTTAGAATTTCTGTCAGCAGTTCAATAATAAAGGTGATCTTTGAACATAATTAATTCCTTCTTTTGAAAACAATAAAAAATCTACATTCAAGATCTGAACTGCCTCAAAAATGTCTCTCTTTGGTTTTGGGAGTCTGAAAAAAAAGTCATTGGATTGCATTATAATGAAGATGAGAGATATGTTCAGAAGGGGGTTGTCTCTGCATCATATACTTTAAACTTTCTTAATAATAATAACAACTTTTAATATTTCATATCATAACAATAGCTCTGTATATGAGATATTGTTTGTTTAAAAGAAATAAATATTCCTAAATACATTAGTATTCAGAGTTGGAATCTATAGTCGTCTTATTGGAGGACTAGGTCACGACTCATCAAAATCAGATGAGAATCCTGCTATCTCCTCAAAGAACAGGAGAATGGAACAGGAGAATGATAACATTGACAGTAACTCTGAAGAGCCTTTGTATCTGTAGAGATAGACCAGAGAATAGGATAATAGAAAAAGAGCTTCAAGATGTTGTCAAAAATGTCTGATTAGACATGTATCTGTTCTGGAGGAGAAGGAAAAAGGAGGAAGTTAATCCTAATGTCTAAATTCCAACAATACTGAAGAATTTCAGCTTCTTGAGAACTCCAAGCTTAAGACCTAGCTTTTCTTGAGAAAGAAGGCTAACTCCGGCACTAAAACAAGCATCGTCTTCCACAATGAATACATTTGCTTCACACTACTGGATAAGTCTTCAAGAAAGAAATAATGTGCTCCTTTGAAAGTTATCTTGGAAATATTTCAGTATCACTCTAATTCAACTTTCCACAGTTTGGTGCCGTTAAAACAGTTAGGACTATAGTTCCCAATGTTCACAGCTGGACTCTGGCTGAAATCCTGGGAAGGCTGCTCTAATTAATATTGAGGCATCTTATTTCTTGTTTTAAAACCAAATTCCCTTCATGATGATGCATCAATCAGGAAAAAGGATAGACCAAAAAGGGATTCCTATTTACCTCACTGTTGTTGGGTTTGGACACTGGCTGGAAGGTTGTTTGTTTTGCTTTTTTTTTAAAAAAAAAATGCATTCCATCAGTTTTAGCCGGCCCTGCTAACAGAAAGAAATTATGAGGGTGGCAGTTCCTATGAGACCACACACTGCAACAGTATAAACTGATCTTGATTGACTTCTAACAGCTATTCCTTCAATCCCAGAGATTTAAAAAAAGGTGATGGTGAGGCTCTTCACGGATAACCTCTGGATAAATGCCAAGGGATTGATAAGGATCCCATATAACTATATTTCCCTTATCACATTGTGCTTGTTGGAACCCTAAACTCCAAAACTATAGTAAGTATTAATAGAGACTGAATTGGGGCTTGGATAATACCTACCACTGCTGCTTAACTGTTCAAAATAGAAGGCTATATGTTTTGCTTCAGAAGGCAAGGATGGCACTGCCAGGGCTGATGTAATTAATTAATATTAAATAACAAACATTACAGTGAATAATGAATATTAAACACTACAGCTCATGGATGATGGATATGATGGTTATGTTTGAATATATAGTTATTATAGTTATCCTCATTAAGGTATTTCTATATCATGTTAAAAGTGCCGCTGCATCAGAATATCTTATACGCCATCAAAGAATTTCAAAATCAGGACAACTGAAAAAAGTCAGTGATTCTTGCTCACCTCTGAAAGCTATCACTGATCACTCCTGACTAGAAGTAGGAAGCTAAAGAATATTAAACTTCTTTCATAGCATTTCCTTAGATCATTGAAATAAAATGGAGTGGCAGTCTCTACTGTAGAATAGGAACAGGTTATCAACAAGTGTCTATTGCAAGAATAAAAGTAAGAGGGGGGGAGGAGGAGGAGGAGGAGGAGGAACACCTATTATTTTGACAGCTGCAATGTCTGAGTAATTTTCCAGACTACTGGAAATATGATGGAAACACATTGATGAATAAAAAGAAACCGCAGCATTTAGGATGAAATGGCTCCTGGCTCAGTACAATGGAAGGTATTGCACGTATTTACAAGTTCTCTTCATTAAGTCAGCATCCTAAAAGGAAAGGGGGGGTGAGGACATTTGCTTGGCTTCTAGATCAGCAGTGAAGTTTTTATGCTGTCTATGCAGTCAACACCCTTTCAACAGGATATGGCAGCTGTTTCTTTGTAGGCATCTAACCTGTGCTATTGCATAATCAGAAGAGTTGGTTGCCTGCATGCCTTCATTGCCACTGATCCCCACTCCAACATGAGCCGTCTGGATCATTCCAACATCGTTGGCACCATCCCCAATGGCCAGAGTGATGGCATTCACATGTTTCTTTACCATGTCTACTATTTCTGACTTCTGCAGAGGAGACACCCTAGGAAGAAGAAAAAAAAGTCTGTCAGTTTCCACACATGCCAAACTATGTGTGACTTTTAAAGGGAGAGCTACAGATGCAAAAGAAAGAAAGAAAGAAAGAAAGAAAGAAAGAAAGAAAGAAAGAAAGAAAGAAAGAAAGAAAGAAAGAAAGAAAGAAAGAAAGGCAGTCACTGGAAAATTTCCTGCTCCAATACTTCAGATTTTAGAGCATATGCCAAATTCCTTCAAATCTACTATGGATGTAAGATTCATCAAGAATAGTAGGCTAAAAACGTTTTGATTACTAAAAAAAACATTTTTCCAATTCTTATACCATATGATAGCCTTCTCCAGATGTGTTGGGCTTTCAACTTTCATAATTCCATCTTTTGCTACCTGGCAGATTACAGGAATTGAAAGCCAACTCAATTAGAGGGCCTTAGATTGGGGAAAGATATAAGATTATTATTGAAACTGTTGCTATATTGAAAGAATTTTGTCATAAACATTCCCCTCCGAAGAGCTTCTGGAATTACTGCCAACTATAATGTTGTCTGGAGGGGATGGTGTGGAGATCTGTCTGAAGAAATTAGGTTTCCTGCCTTAAACTTCTTATCTTTGTGTTTTCCGTACAATGCAACTGGACTCAAGAAGTCAGAATATAGGAAACTGTTTTAGACATTTTCAATTGCTTAGTTCAATATTGTCTACTGTATCAGTGTCTCGCCAGAGACTCTGTCAAAGATATTTGCCATCATTTGCTATGACAGTCTCCCCAAAACAAAACAGAAGCCAGAAATACCAGACTGAGGAATATAGAAAAAAACTATACAATTGGTTTCAAAAGAAAAGGAGATACTCTTTTACCTAGTCCATAACTACTTGTTTAACCAATACCCACAAGATTCAGTGATGTCTACTAAGTTGAATAGCTTTTAAAAGGGAGAGTTTAAACAGTAATATCAGTTCTGACCAACTTTAGCGGGATGATATTGCGCATTTGTGTCCTGCATGTGAGTTTCTCTTGGCAATTCATTGACCACTATGAGACTAGAACATTGGCTAGAACAGTGGTTCTCAACCTATGAGTCACGACCCCATTTGGGGTCGATCGACCATTTCACGGGGGTCGCCAAGCAAGGCTGTCCGCCATTTTTTCCCCTCTTCCGGTGGGTGCCTTACCTCCCTTGGGCTGGGCAGCTGATGGCCCAGCCAGTGGTCGGCCTGCTCCGTCTCTGCCACTTGCCAGCTATGCCTCGGCCGGCGCACGGGGCGGCACCAGGCATGCGTGGCGCTCTCGGGCAGGGAAAGTCCTTGACTTATGACTGGTTCGGTAGTCCTCGACTTACGACCGGTTTAGTCCTCGACTTATGACCAGTTGGGGGTCATGGCATTAAAAAGGTTGAGAACCACTGGGCTACAGGGACTTCAGTCAGATCCAGAATAGAAGAAAAGATCTTATTTTTTCAAACGACTTTCAACGTATGAAATATAGGTGCTCCCACTAAGCAACAAAGTATATGTGTCAACTCAGCAGGATAGACCAGACCAAACCCATGCCATATAGGTCAGAAGTACTTTTATTGTAACAACTATAGTAACAGAATAGTGCAAATCTGAATGTGCTTCCCTCTCCCTCCCTTTATCTTCCTATGAACTAGAGAGAAGCTTATCTGAGATGTTTTCTCAAGTTATTTTCTTGGCCCAGGTTCAGTCCAACTTACTTTATTTGATCATCACCGTGACAGCAGTTCATCCTCCTGTCTGCCAAGGCCATTCCTTATTCCTTTAATAACAGGTTCTATTAATAAGCTACATTGACCAAGCATGTGATACCTGATAATCAGAGGACAGACTGCTGAAAGGTGTAGTTGAATCCTTTCTATCAACCAATACACTGGCACGAAAAAATACTATAATTTGATGATTTGGATTAATAATGCAATTTAGGCCTACTTGTAATCTGCAAACTTTTCAAAGCTGTTAATATTAGTCTGTAGTGGTAGTTGCTTTATTTTTACTCCTCATAGCTGCAAAGATATAATTATATAAATTTATATTGCCCTGAGTTGTAAAAGATAAAGGGAAAATATGAATCAAATAAATAAATGTAAACATAATACATCTAGTTATAGATATGTTGTTGTTAGTTGCAAAGTCATGTGTCAGTGGTTCCGTGGCCAGTTCTCACTGTTGCTTCTTGAGCTGCATATAGGTTTCTCAAGAGACAAATAAGATGGTCTGGTACTCCCATCTCTTTAAGAACTTGCCACAATTTGTTGTGATCCACACAATCAAAGGCTTTAGCATAGTCAATGAAGCAGCAGTAGATGTTTTTCTGGAATTCCCTAGCTTTCTCCATGATCCAGCGTATGTTGGCAATTTGATCTCTAGCTCCTCTGCCTCTTCGAAATCCTGCCTATACTTCTGGAAGTTCTCGATCCTCATACTGCTAGAGTCTAGTTTGTAGGATTTTAAGCATAACTTTACTTGCATGTGAAATAAGTGCACTGACCAACCTCTTTACAAATTAGAAGAGTTTCCTCTTATCTGGAGCACATTGCTGAATTACTCCAGAGTTTTAAATCCCCATTTGGCTGAGACCGTGTCTAAACTTTTTATTTTATGAGTTGCAATCAGAAATGAAAACAGACTATAGTTTTGGCAGAATTTTACATTATCAGAAGAACATCAGTCTTAGAATTTAGCATAGATGAAACTCAACATCACCTATGTTTCAATGAGATTATTCACAGGTAAACAATGTATTTTAGTACTGTAGTAAAGTAAATCAATGTTGTAATCTTTCAAGTAAAAAGATTTAGCAATCTACTCTATGAGAATCTTTTGTCCAAAGATACTTAGACTAAATTAGTTAATTTTATAGTTTAGTCAAACTTTCCTAATGCTTAGTCTTTTGAATAAAAGCTTTCCCAAAGATAAAAGTTAGCACATGAAGACTAATGATAGAACTTCCCAAGTAATTAAATCTACAAACAAAATACTGTGGGAAACTATTCTTTGATAACATGAAAATTAAACAGTTTAAGCCAACTTTCTCCAGTGTGATGATCACAATAATTGAGAAAACATGGGCTTTCCTTATCTGGTTCTCTCCAGGGACTGGACAACTGCCATTAAGTGCTATGGAGTTTAAAAAGAACTCTGCCATTGATTTGTTCAAAAAGAAATTGAGAATTTCAAATGACAAAGGTCATGTATTGTAATGTCATCTTCCTTGGGTATAAGAATGATAATTAAAGAACTAAAAATGAAGAATTAGAATATATGGATAGTTTTTATAACGAAGGCATGAAAATAGGGTTTTCCAACTAATATTCTTGGCCCTCACATTTTTAATCTGTTGATAAAATACAATGTCTAGAGTTCAGTGTCAGCAAGATTTATGATTTCACCAAATACTTTAGCAAGATTAAAAGGAATAAGGTTAATCAAGGAGATTCCAAAGAATTTCCCCTTATGAGAAGAATGAGTAATTAAATATAATCAAATAGGGAATGGTGCATTCTCAGAACCAAAAGTAGTATAGGCTGCAGATGACTGATTAGGAAAAGAAACTTAGGTTATATTGTTTAGGCAGGCTTAGCATGCTATGGACAAGGAGCAGAGCAGGGGACACAAATTCCATGTCTAGAAGAATTTGGAAGAAATTAAAACATAATTCTCTATCTCATCACTTTAAGATTTTATACATATAGACACTTCTAGAAAGCTTACAGGTAACTTCCTAAAAGAAAAAAGAACTGGCTGTTTTAGGTTGCAGCTGTAAGCCTCAGAAATGAAGGTGGGCTTCTTGGAAATAAGGCAGAGTGCATCTATTTTGTGCGGGATATCTTAATGGAGACCAAGTGGTTAATTATTCAGGTCTTTTTTATTTGAAATGCAGCAAGGACATGGTTTTTTGCCTGTTAGAAGTTTTATTCTATAACCTACGTGTTCATGTTATGAGTTTTACCTTTTAGCTAATGGAAGAATTGAGCTGTTTAAGAACATGTTTATTACTGCATTTGTTCTGGTTCTTTATATTACTGGAAAGTAAGAGGAAGGTTTATAGTGATTACTGTAGTGATAGATAAAAGAACACCCAGCATCCATCCTTTTGCTTGCTTGCTTTTAAGATAACATATGTGCCTCTATCACCAAAAAGACATGTTAGGGTAAACACATTATTACATCTGGACTATGTACAAGGAGATGGGAGGGGAGCATCTTCCAGGGGAGAATAAGAGAAAAGAGGCTTGATTTCTCCTCTAACTGAAAAGGATAAGTGTTATATTTCCAAGAACAGAAGGATACTTATCAATAAAGGAGAATATTTGTAGCTCAGGGTTGAAATGAGGGTTCCTTAGTGCTTTCTGAGCTTGGTTGTTTTCTTGCACATGTTTCATTACTCAAAAAAGGTAATCATCAGTGGTAGACAAGCTCAAAGAACACCAAGGACCCCTCAAAAGGATACTTACGCTAGAATATTCTTGACATGGTTCAACTTAACATTATCTGGCAGATATCTGAAATTCAAACAATGCTTGTAAAACATCTCTTGTAAAAATGGTATTATGATAAACCCTCCCCACCACACTTCAAACATTAAAACTAGCCCTTAAGGCAGGGGTGTCAAACTGCCGGCCCGTGGAAGCCGGGCCTACCCCATTGCCGGCAATGACAAAACTGTCCCGATACGTTGCGCAAGTTTGACACGTCTGCCTTAAGGTCTTCTCCACCTCAAGAGAAGAAAACAATTGTCTGAATCTAGTTCCTGCTGTTATATATGTACCAGTACCTCCTCTGGTAAAAACCTATTATGATGTCCTTCTCTCCTGCCCACAAGTCCATTAAATAGAAAATAGAATATATGATAGGAAATTGTGCTTTAAACAAATGCTCCTATTATATTCATTTTTATGTTGCAACAGGAATTAAAATTATATATTTAAATAACTTAATGCCTTTAGAACAAAACATATTAATTTGATACCTCGCTTCCTTGCAAGCTTTTGTTAAGGCATACAAAGTCCCCTGTGGGCCTTCCTTTCCTTATTTATTACAGTTTACCATTACTAATTTTTAAAGCAATATATCTATGTTAAAAAAAATAACTCCCACTCCGACAAAGACAAGACAAATAGTTAAATTTGTAATGTTCAGGAGAAAAGGGCAAAGAATGATGCTATACTTTCCTACCAAGTCAAACACTTTAATTTCAGGACCCAAATTTTAAAAAATAATTGCACAAATTTGTCTAGTGACAAGGTAGGAAAATCAAACTTTACATTTATTTCATGTCTTTGAGCTCTATGGGCTGTCTTTAATGGTTGCAGAAGAATTCCATTTCTCACAAAAGGCTCAAATTGTGACACAAATGGAAGCTAGCAGAATAAATAACATAGCTGGATCGGGTTTTTTTGCATTTCTAATGACCTCAATCAATATGACAACCATATCAAGATGCTTAATTGCAGTGGCTTTCCTTTTGATCAGACCACCATATATCATTTTTTAAGTTAAATTGTATCTAATGTAAACATTTTTAAGGACAAGAATTGCCTTGCAAAATTCAGAGAGGCATGTGAAAAGCAAAGGATAATGACTTGCTGGTTCAAATATAAATATAAATTAGTTCAGGTCTGGTTTATTTATTATTAAATTCCAACTCATGTCTTAATACATTGCAGGTATTCAACTGCCTGAGAAAGAACATTCTCAGAAGCTAAAAATTCCTTCCTCTCTGAACAACTGCAAGAGTTGGTTGTTTTGAAAAGCATATCTCCTAGACATAATGTAATTATTAACAGAAGAAAAATATGCCAAAAATATAGAAGTCTCCTCTAAAATAAAAACTACAGAATTTTGACCTTCCAATTGCACAGATCAACTATACGGTTAAGATCATAATATTTTCCAAAGACTAAACTAAATTTTGACAGGGAGGAACTCACCAATTAGGATTCCTAGCAATGCTTTAAAATAAAATTTGATCTAGTGAAAATATATAACATTTTTTTCTTCAAAAAGAGAAATACAATTTTCTCCATATCATCCCCAATTTTATCATTACATTCGGCTGAGAGACAGTGTCCGAGTGAAGATCTTAACACTGAACTTCAAAGTTGGGTGGAAATTTAAACTTGGCCTCTCATTTATAATAACAATTTTGCCCTCACAAGCTAAGGTAAAAGATCAGAGTGCAAGAAAAGCAAAAACTTTATCTAGGATAACACTTATATCTTATGATGGATAACTAGATGCATCTTAGAAGGTTACAAGCATCCACAGCAACAACTATCCTATTCTACTATGTTTTTCAACAACTGGCATTAGAAAAACCACCATTGATTCTGGAATAGTCAGCAGGATTATAACTCGTGATGACTTCATTGATCATGATTTTTTTAAAGGCAAACTACATGTTATTACCATCTGAAATTCTAACTACATTTTGCCTATGATACATAACATGTACTATAGTTATATGATTGCTTTATTCTTACTCATATAAAGGCATAGGAACTTGAGATGGACAGCATGTCTAGGCAAGAAGATAAAGGGGCTGGAATCTTTTTTCTCCTTTCTGGTTTTAGAAGCAAAATACATTCCAGCAATTTTCACAGGGGAAAATATAAGTGAGAGATGCCCTACTTGCTGAATTATAACCCCAATCAGAATCCCCTGAGCTTTATGTATTTTTAGCATTAAAATGGATCTTTAATATATATATATAGGTTTGTGGCCATTGCTATAATTTGTGGAAACAAATTGCATATTTTCACTACGTACTGCTGAGTGAATTTTAAGAAAAACTTTGTTTTACTGTGTTGAATTTCTTACCATATGCTCAGTCTATTATTACATGACTGAGAAAGACAAGAAAAAAAATCTTCTTGGTTGAGATTCTGAGAGTTCTGACACATGTGGCAGGCACAAGATTTGGGAAGGATAATATGTTCGTGTATACTCTATACTGTATATGATGTATACAGCAGTAGACAAACATAACGGATTAAGACAATTAAAATGCAAGAAATCAAGTTTGTAGAATGTCAACAGATTTTCTGATTCCTTCAAGCAACTTTCAAATACAAGACATATGGTTAAAAGAAAGTAATTTAAGTCAGAAATTGACATTAGCACCTCTCTCTTTCTTAACTTATAAATAATAGCACAACAATGTTGAAGCAAAGGAAGAATAACACAAAATGCTAGATGTGGAATCCCAATTGGCTGTTACCAATTCTTAGTTATTAAGTAGTCTTTCCCAACTACTAAAAGTTTACTCATTTTACTCTAACACCATGTTCTAAATCATCCTTCTCTAATGTGATTTCTGTATGTTCTGTACAGAAGCTTTATAGAAACTAGAAGGATTTGACAACAACTCTAGCTATACAAACAAATGGAGCCTGGCTTGGAAATTTGGACCATATCTCTGGAGATTTTGGAAAGATGTCCTGTGTGGTCCAATAAACAAACCAAAATTTAGAGCTAGTTAATAATATAAACTAATGCTAGATCAGGAGCCGATTTTTATTCTTCTGAAAGGTTCTGGAACAAAGGGAAATTGTTTAGTCTAACTGTTGCTTTCTTGCTTTTTGTAATCGGCTTTTGCACCAGGGAAATCTCATGCAAGCGTGGGAAACATGTACATGGATGGGATGTATTGAAGGAGGGAATAAGGGAGTGTACAGGAATAATTGATGTCTTCCTTATGATGTAATGGCTCTGTTGTCTGATTTTCATTGGCTAACAAAATTTACAAAGCAATGCTACTAACTTTCCAAGGTGTGGCACTTCTGGACCTAACTCTCCCAGCATTCCAGATTGTTTGCCACCCAGCCACTTATTTGATCAGATAAAGAGTTGTCTAAGAAGCCTCCTGCTTGGGTTATCTGATTAGATTGATATGGTATCTCAAGTTTAAGTAAGTACTGGGACCTTACACTTCTGAACAGAACATTGCAAAAACATTATGTAAAAGGGCTCAGGAATTTATCTATTTATCTCTGTCTGAATGATATTCTCCCTCCCCCCCCCAAAAAAAACACATCAAAAGCAAATGTGATGTGATGAGAACTCTCAGCCCCAAATAAGATCAGGTTCAAAAGTGGACAAGAGGTTGGGCTGGAGAGAAAAACATTCTGGAAAAAGAACCCATTGCAACTCTATGGGAGAATTGGGCAGTGACTCAGAATATTAACAAGGGATCCTTTCTAAAACCTACCTACCCAGCAAGCCTAGGCAACAGCACATATACATAAATATACACAGAAGAACCATGATTATAGAGGAGAAACATGCACCCACACACTGCCAACATATATGCAAAGAATGTGTATATTTACAGAGATGATTGTACCATAGCTAGCTTATGTGTAGTAAATTGATACTCTACCTAACCATCTAAAGACATAAATATTTGCTAGGCACATTTGCAAATCAGCAAATTAGGTGAATAAACATTTATCAGAAAAAATGTTAAGCCATCTGGAATTAAAGTGTCTGAAAGCAAATATTTTACTGGTGAATACTACAGAAATGCTAAAAGGCGGAGCTCTTTCATAAGGTTTTAACTATATATCATTGCTATTTCCTATTATTAGCAATGGGTGGTTGAATTTATCATTGTATTTGTTGTGTTTGTGTACTGATTTTATTGATATTTATGGAATTCTTATAACGTGCCTAAGAACTTGCTAGGGGCAGTATCAAAAACTGTAAATAAATAACAAGAGATGTACCTGCCCTATTTAAATGTTTGAAAAATCATTTATACACACAGACACCAAAGGCAACACATGTGCACACATGATGATTAGTCCTTAAGGAAAAAATTCAGATGATTTCATTACACAGCAAAAAATATAGAAATCTGATATAGCCATCAGTAGTAAGGAAACTAGGAAGAATTCCAAAAGTCATATTCCACATGCTTTCCTTAATTTGTTATTCCCAACAGAATGTTGGAAAGAAATTATGCAAGGGAGTTAGTATTCCATTTATCTATCTTCAGGATCTTTACAAACAGGACAGAACTGGATCAAATCTGAAGTGAGAGGAAAAGCTGACAGAGGGAAAAGTCAACCCTGAAAACGGGCTGGATCTGAACAGTGGATGTAGAGAGAAAAAATTGAGAACATTTTCCCCGATGCATCTCCTATGAGGAGTCAACTGGACAGTGGCACAGAATGTTGCTGACTTCTCCAAATGAAGACTGCTTTGTTTTTTTTCTTTCCTATCTTCCTCCTGGCCACATGACCCAGAGTAGACTTACTTATTAAAAGGCTTGGAAAGAATTTTGTGCATGCTTTCCCTACCTTGTTAATGGTGGCACATGGAGAAGTGGCAAATCGCCAAATCCCATGCCATACTGTGCCACTTTCATTAGTCACAATCATTGTTTTCCAATGTTGTTTTCTTAGTCTGGGTTGACAAGACTCTGAAGCTCTTTCGACAATTTTTGTGGCAGTCCAATTAAGTCCCATTGGTGCTATTAAAGGGGAAAGGGGATTGTCAGGATACAATTTTAAGGAATTAATCTTTTCCTGCAGGCAGAGAGGCGGACATAGCCTGGAGGACCCTGTTCCCCAATGAGAACCATGGTTTGAAAAGTTTTGACAGCCAGCATGGTAATAAGTCAATTTCTACTGATGCATTCTCTTCAAAGATGAACTCAAGGTGGGCAGTAAGAAGACAGCCTTTCAGTGCCAGATTCTACCAAAAGGAACTGTTGCCCATTCAGTGCTGGGAAACAGTTTATACTGCACTCATGCATAGTATTTCATGTCAATTAAAATATCATCAATGTACTTTACAAAACCAACATCTCAACCATAATAAATGACACTAATTCAAAAGAAGAACAGAAGGAAATGGAGGGAGCTCAGCCATATGAAGCAGCTACTTATATACAGATAAAGGACAGTAGAAATTTCATTAACTAAATTACACCAAGCCAAAAAGAATGCTTGCAATTTGAACTTCCTTTCCCTCCCCTTTTCTTTTCTTTCCTACTCCAACCATGCCTGAGTCTGAATATCTTATAGATTTCCCCAAGATATTAGACTAATAAAACTAAAACAAAAAATTAACAGACTAAGCAAAACACCCTGTAATAAATTAACAAATATATTATCTTTATAGTTACTTTACAGTAACTGACAATTTGGCTACTGGGCTGCCTGAAAGCTCAGCGCTTACAGATTTTATTTGATTTCATTTATTCACTAGCTTGCCCAACTTCGCCACCATTTTGCCAAACAGCTGATTAGATTGATAAATGGTAGGGCCCAAGTGCAACTAAGCACCTAGGAGGCAATGTGTGAGATTTCCAGTTTGTCAAGAGTGTTAAAATATCAGTCCTAAATCTTGAAACAATTTCAAGACTGCATTCAAAGACTATTATATCCCCCCCCCCAGGGCATTTTACATTTATATTCCCAAGAAGTTGAAAATTGGAGACAAACTTGACCTAGGATTTACCCTGAGCCTTTCAGTGCTTTATCCTATATACAATTTTACAGCTTGAGACTCAGATAACTGGATGATAACTCTATAACTTAGCTGAATTTTTACATCTGAGTAGAAGGAGAGGGTTGAGTTGTTCATATGCTATGGGATCAAAGTATTAATTCAAGTAGTGATGTCAGATAAAGTCTTCTCTGTGATTCTGTATTGACTTTGGAATGTCCTCCTGGTGGCTAATTTCCTTGACTTTTCACCACTTGTTTAAGGTCATCTGTTTACAAAGGCATTTCGGAATTGATATAGCAGACTGGAATTTGTCAGTTTGTTTTATAGTTGGCTGTTTTATTATTGATATACTTACAATGGAAGGATGGGCATAAACACAAACAAATACCTACAGTATATGAGCCCTGGTGGCTTAGTGGTTAGAATGCAGTACTACAGGCTACTTCTCCTGAGTCCTGGCTGCCAGCAGTTCAGCAGTTTGAGTCTCACCTGCTCAAGGTTGACTCAACCTTCCATCCCTTCCAAGATTGATAAAATGAGGACCCAGATTGTTGGGGGCAGTATGCTGACTCTGTAAACCACTTAGAGAGGGCTATAAAGCACTATGAAGCAATATAAAAGTCTAAGTACTATTGCTATTTATGTTGGGCTGATATTTTATGGTTTTTTTATGTTGCGGATTTTAAAGTTGTAAGCCAACTGTGGTCAATTTCATTTTTCAAATGCGACATATCACCTTTTTTGATTTTACTAAAGAAGTTTCAGACATGCTTACTTTATACTTTCTGGTGATCTCAGTTTAGTTGGCTGGCATCATAATTCAGCTGAAGAGCCCACGTTTTGAGTTCAGACAGCCTTGACCCTTACAGTTAATAGAAGAAAACAGCAAGTAATGGAAGGAAGTTTCCTTGAGAATCTAGAAAACATCTGCCAGTCAAAACTGATTGGTGGATGATCAAACTAGAAGATAGACAATTCAGTTTTGTGACCATGGCATAAAAATCACAGATGAACAAAATGGAAAAGTTGGCAGGGAAAAAGCATGACAATGTGCGTGGAAAGTACAAGTTTTAATAAATTAAATACATTGATACATCAATAATTCATTCTTCTGCTGGAAATAATGAAAAAAATCAAAAGCTTAGTACATTATCGTAAAGCAGTGTTTCTCAACCTTGACAATTTTAAGGCATGTGGACTTCAATTCCCAGAATTCCACAGCCAGCAATGCTGGCTGTGGAATTCTGGGAGTTGAAGTCCACATGCCTTAAAATTGTCAAGGTTGAGAAACACTGTCGTAAAGGGATGCCCAAGTATTTTTCAGATACAGGATTCCTTGCCTTTGAGAGGCATACCTGGAAACTATGTTTCAAAAAGTATTGGATAAAGTGAACCAAAATCAAAATTTGATTTCTTTTATGCCCAGTAACAAATACAATTAACATGCTTCTATTCCCGCTATGTTTAACCATTTTCTTCTGTCACATTCCAATTCGTTAATGACTTTTGGAGCTCTGCAATGGCTACATTCAGTTCTTCTGAGGGCTGCATGGAACTGTGGCATGTATTTCTATGTATTGGATTATTCCTTCCCCGACACACATTAAACAAAGTCAAACCAATTTGTCATCCAGTGAGACATTTGGAAATAAGCAATTTAGTGGCAAATGAAAAAGGCTCTGGACTGCTAAGAACTTGTGCTAAGGAGGCACAATGGACTTGCAGGCCCTGGACAGACAAACTATCCTGGGTAGACAAACCATCAGACCCATTACCAATAAACCTCCTATGCTCCTACTGGAGATGGATCCAAGAGCATTCTGAATAAAAGAAATTATACGCAATTTGCTTGGCATTGTTCTCTGGTGCCCTGGCTCTGAGAATTTATTCCAGCCCATGTTGATTAGGTAATTGGCACTGAAATTATTTCTATAGCTTGCCATTCCCTCCTTAATGTCAACTTGTACTTTAGCACTTTCTCTCAGGGGAGCTTTAATCAGAATTACATTTAGCAGACTTACATAGCTATTGTGACAGGATAATTAAACATTTGTCATAGTTTTAATTTTTATCTTAACAGCTGTTTGTAAAAACAAATGTACTATTATTGTTGTAATCACTCATCTCCTGAGCCAAAAGCAACTCTGAAAAAAAAGAGAGCAGATATACAGGCTCCCAGACATGCCTATGGATTGGATCCTGCAACAAGTATTGCCACATTTTGTACCTGTCTCTTGAAAAGAATTGAAGAGGGACCCTCTAAGGATCAAGGCATCCATATTTCTTACATGGAGTTGTTCACATAGGCCCTTAAACAATTACACAATCCCTGTTTTCACAACCTCCCACTGAAGAACACTGCTCCCACCTCAACTGCAGATAAATGTTCCGTGCCAGCGATATCAGCCATCCTTACAATTAACAGGTTCCTTCCTTGTAATGTTTCTGTCAACTGAACAATTAATTGTTTAGAAGGGAAGAGCTACATTTGAGCAGGGAAGGGAAAAATCTCAAAAACTGCTCTTCTGTTAAAACGGTTCTCATATGTTTAAAATTGTTTAGAAAATACAACTCTTTACTTGAGATAGATTATCAAAGAAATAAATATGCA
Source organism: Crotalus tigris (assembly GCF_016545835.1). NCBI lineage: Eukaryota > Metazoa > Chordata > Lepidosauria > Squamata > Viperidae > Crotalus > Crotalus tigris. The sequence continues at coordinate 945,223 of NW_024096483.1, forward strand.
CATACAAAATAAGTCTTACAGTCTCCACGCCACCCCATGTCCTGCTATTCTGCCTCACTGTGGTGGTGTGATGTTCCTAGGAGGGATGAGTGAAGGATGCTGGAAGTGTATGCCAAGAGTAGGCTCACCTAAGGCATGGAGGTCATCAGAGTGCCCTGCAAAGCCAAGCAGGCACCAGCAATGTAGGGAGATATTGGAGGCAGATTTCAGTGACAATGGAAAAAGCATAATTTCTTAGGATTTCTTGACTTATGGACTGTCAACTAGAAAAGGCTCAAGAATGATTAATTACAGGTAGTCCTCGGCTTACAACAGTGATCATTTGAAGCTACAATGGCACCAAAAAAAGTGATTTATGATCATTTTTCACACTTTATGACTATTGCAGCATCCATATCATCATGTGATTTACATTTGGATGCTTGACAACTAACTCATATTTACGACGCTTGCCGTGTCCCAGAGTCATGTAATCCCCCTTTGCCACCTTCTGACAAGCAAAGTCAATGGGGACCCCAGATTCACTTAACAACTATGTTACTAATTTAAGAACTGCAGTCATTTACTTAACAAATGTGGTGAGAAAAGTTGTAAAATGGGGCAAAACTCACTTAACAAATTTCTCACTTAGCAACATAGATTTGGAGGTCAGTTGTGGTCGTACGTTGAGGACTACCTGTATATAGGGCAACTGCAGTGAGGCTATTATAGATTCAAAGATGGAAGAATACAGAAATATCCATGTAATGGAAGAATAGAATTTGAAGATAGCTTGCAGAAATGTCTTGTTTAATTAAGGAGGAAACAACAATTCCTTTTATAACAGATGGGAAACACTTTGTGGACTTTTTTTTCTAAATATGGATAAAACAGAATTGGTGATTTTGGAATGTAAAAAGGTTTGTTTACGGGAAGAAGGGAACCGTGATATGTAATTTGGGAAGGTGGAAATGGTAATTACTATGTTTGCAACTGCTGCAAAGATAAAAAATTATTTCTTTATATATTTTTCTTCTTTTGTTATCATTCAATTTTTTATTCATGTTTGTTTTTTTACTTCTTTTATGTTTCTATAGTTTGTATAAGATTTTCATACTACATCATTTCATACTACATCATTTCATACTACATAGGAGGAGGCAATGATTAAAATGCCTTCATTTTGAAAAAATACATTCGCATGGATGGTGCAACCTTCCTTGAAATCTTGAAGCAGACCTATCGTTCCTCCAGAAGGCTTTTCATGGATGCATCAAAGGCTTTCCTAGCTGGTTTCTGCACATTTGTGCAGAGTTGTTTTGCTCTCCAATAGAAATACTGTCTACACACCCCACAATACAGACAACCAAACCACTCCTTCCTAGACTTGCAGGGTAAGGAACTTCAGTATTATTTTGAGGAGGGATGCCCCGCTTATGTCCCTTAGTTTAAAAGCTCTCTGCTGGCATAGAAACTCAACCATAGTGGAATATTTATATCTTATATAAAATACACTATCAGATGTCTGCTTTTATGTAGAAAGAAATTCTTTTTTCCATTTTATTAAGAGCTTTATTTAGAGTAATTTTGCACATTCTAATCTTAATTCCCTCTGCTCCCACCATTGCCAAATTCATAGATAGCAGTTTCTGTCCTCAAAAATGTAGAATGTTCAGACCTCAGTTATAATAAGAATAGATCTCTCTACAGAAGCTAGTAGGGACACATCTTAGGAGCCAAAATGTCATTCCTGCTGTAGAAGCCTCCATCCATTTTACACACGCTCTAATCATTAAATGGTCATCTGGTGGATGATTTGTGGTCTAAAAATGCCTTAAAAGATTATTCTAGGGTTTTTTTCTGCAACAAGAAGCAGGACTTGTGAGCCATGAGGTGAGTTTTTCATAGCAGTGAGCCATTATCCATGGAACTATGAAACTTTGCAGCCTGAATGAATACTTTACTAGGAAGACACTGAGAAGTAGGACATAATCTTCAAACATTTCCTCAGAGAAATCACAGAGGAAATTAATTTAAATTAATTCAAATGATCAACCTAGTCTTTCTTCAGGATTTTAAAAAGATAGTTTTTAATTAATTTCTATAAATGGAGAATATTTTGTTAACTTTCAGAAGGCAGTTTCAAAAGGAAGGCACTGACCATTTTTAAGCCGGCCATCCCATTAAAAATATCCAAATGACTATTCCATTCTTCAAAAATAAACGGAGCAGAAAGCCATTTTCTTTTTGATTAAGTATGGCAGTAGAGGATTAATGATAATTCTTTTAAAAACCAACGTCTATCTTCAGTTTAGTTTTTTTCATGTGCTCAACATGAAAGGCTGTGGAACATTTTCTTTTACCTTTGTTTATTGCAGAGAGCAATGGCAAAAGCTTAAAATAAAAATAAGAGGAAGAGAGTTTTTATTATTATTTATTCAAATTTATTAACCATCCAATTTCAATGGATTCTGGGCAGTTGTAGAAGTAATTTGGGAGACTGGGCCCAGAGATCTTGCCTAGTAATGGTCAGATAAGAGCCAACATAGTCCACAGCTGGTCAGTGAGTGGGGCAAGAGGCTTAGAAGGGACCATCTATGGAGATTCTCAGTCATCCAGGTCATGGTTGTCCCAAAGGTACTTTTTCAGAAGGCAATTGGACTTTCTTGCTTCTCATCCAAGAAGCTTCTTCAGCTCTGACAGGATGGTGGGGAATGGAAGGATTTATATTCCTTGCAGCTAGCTGGTCATTTGCATTCTTTTAGAGAGTTGTTGAGGCCACTTGGAGGTGTGTCTGTGTACTCAGGGTCACCTGAGTAGTGCAAATGGATGTGGAGCCTTCTTGGAACTGCTGAAAGGACTGTATTGTGGAGCTGTGCTTTCTGCAGGATGTTTCCGCCCTATGACCCTTCACTGTTGAACACAGACACAGGTTGTGGAGATGAGTTTGTGTTGTCTGCATCTCAGATTGACACGCAAATGGCCTGTGGTGTGCATTTTTTTCTGGAAATCCATTCATATTCCTGCACCATTTGAACAATGTTTATCCCAAAGTGCATAGATAAATGTCTATGGAAATTCTCAGTCATCCAGGTCATGGTTGTCCCAAAGGTGCTTTTTCAGGGGGCAACTGTATCTTCTTGTTTTTTCTTTGAAGACATTTTGCTTCTCATCCAAGAAGCTTGTTCAGCTCTGCTTAGAAAGAACTCTTCATTGTACTTTCAGACTTGCAAGATTCTGTTGATATAGCATTACAATAAAGTAGAATAATAATAATAATAATAATAATAATAATAATCCCCCAGTGAGACACTACCTTGACGTGGTTGTGGGGCTTGTGTACTCTGAGGAAGATGAGAGCTATGCCAGAGGTTCAACCATACTGGACAGGTCTCATCAGAGGAGTCAGACAAAGAGTGTCTCTCCCATAAAAAATATGGTGAGACGTAAATTGCAGAATGCCATACCGGCTCGGACGTCGCCCGGGTTAACAAGGTCCGCACTAGATATTGGAGTTCCTGGATATCTGGTGAAAAATGGGTTACAGGACTCAGGACTGTTGGCTGAGCAACCAGGGCCAGCAGCTGCAGAACTACTGGAAGAAAAGGTGTTTACCCGTCGCAGATACACAGTGATGGAAAACAAAGAAATAATGATCTGTTACTACAGATCAAGTCCAACAAGAAGAGGATATCTAAAACGAATGCACCAGTTCTGGAAAGAACAACATCCAGAATCAGAAATAACAGAACAGAGACTAGCAGATCAACGCCGATTTATAACACGAAATAAAGTATTCACAGAAACAGAATTGGACGAACTGCAAAGGTTTACCCAGGGCAAAGAAATCAAAGCCTTACCAGAAGTAATTCAGAATGTAGAGGCAAACCAGGGGGAGTTGGCAGTGAAGGAATCTAGCAGAGATATACAACTGTTCTCATTTGGAAACCAGGCACCTCTACCTCAGGAAGAACAAAACCCTCTAACTAAAGAAATAAAAGAATTGAAACAAAGAATAACTGAGCATCTAGAACAGCACAAAAACAACAGAATAAGGCTACCTGCATTGAAGCTTGTTCCAAAGAAACAGCTAGCACAAGCATTAAAAGATGCAAATATTGCAATATCAAGTATAAGCACCAATTCACTGCAAGAAACAAACCAACTAATGTACAGCACAGCTGCGGTTATAACAGAATACCTAGGATGCAAAATCAACAAAGAAGAAAAACAAACAAACAGTGCACCAGAAAAATGGAAGGTTAGACTAGAAAATAAGATCAGCAAGTTAAGATCACATGCAGGCAAGCTAGAACAGATGAAAGAAAAGAAGCTGAAGAACAAGAAGACCAAAGAATACCTAATCAAGAAATACCACTTAGAAACAAGGAAGATCAAGGAAGCACTGGAAATAATAAAGCAACAAATAACAGCTATAGCCAGGAAAATCAGTAGATATGAAGCTCGAATTGCAAACTATAGGCAGAACCTCCAATTTCAATCCAATCAGAAACGTTTCTACCAATCCATCAATGGAGAAACTGCAAGAATCAGTCAGTACCTGACAAGGAAGAAACAGTGCAGTTCTGGAAGCAGATATGGGATAACCCAAAGAAATACAACAAGGATGCGGCTTGGTTAAAAGAGGTGGATGCAAATAAAACAGAAGTTGAAATGAAAGAACTAGTAATAACAACAAAAATGGTAGAAAAAAGAGCAAAGAAAATCAAAAATTGGTCAGCACCAGGTGAAGATGAACTGCATGGGTTTTGGTTGAAACATCTAACTGTTATACACCCACTCATTGCCAAGCAGTTCAACAATATACTACAAGGAGGAGAAATTGAAAAGTGGCTAACAACTGGGAAAACCTACCTAATAATAAAAAATCCAGCAAAAGGGGCAACACCAGGCAACTACAGGCCAATTACCTGTTACCAACAACTTTCAAATTACTAACTGGTGTGGTAGCTGATGCAGTACAACAGCATCTAGTTGAAAACAATCTCTTTCCACCTGAGCAGAAAGGAAACCGCCCCAATAGCAGAGGAACAAAAGATCAACTCCTAATAGACAAAATGATCTTGGAAAACTGCAAGAGAAGGAAGACCAACCTGAATGTGGCATGGATTGACTACAAAAAGGCATTTGACTCTCTGCCACATGATTGGATAATAAAGTGCCTAGAAATAACAGGAGTCAGTAGAAACATCAGAAAATTTGTGCAAAGATCGATGGCACAATGGAAGACACAGTTGCAGATCAATGGTGAGAAGCTGGGAGAGGTTAATATCAAGAGAGGAATATTTCAAGGAGATTCATTATCACCATTACTATTTGTTATTGCACTGTTTCCTCTGTCAACAATACTGAATAACTCAGGACATGGCTATCAAACATCAAAAACATCTGCTAGACTATCCCACCTCCTTTACATGGATGATCTGAAGCTGTATGGAAAAACATCATCTGAAATAGAATCGCTGCTCAACACTGTCCGTATATATAGCCAAGATATTGTAATGGAGTTTGGCTTGGACAAATGTGCCACACTTACTATCAAACAAGGAAAAATAGTGAAAACTGAAGGAATCAAGATGCCCCACGAAAATAACATTAAGAGTCTGGATGAGGAAGAGTACTACAAATACTTGGGTATCCTTCAAGCTGACAACATCAAGCACACTGAAGTCAAGAAAAAGATTAGAGGTGAATACATCAAGAGAGTGAAGAAGATCTTAAAGTCCAAACTCAATGGAGGAAATACCATAAAGGCAATCAACACCTGGGCAATCCCAGTCATTAGGTACACAGCTGGAATAGTGGACTGGACTCAAGCAGAACTAAAAGCAATGGATAGGCAGACCAGAAAAATAATGACAATGAATCATGCCCTTCATCCACGCAGTGACATTGATAGACTTTATCTATCAAGGCAAATAGGTGGGCGTGGAATGCTACAAGTACATCAGATGGTTGAAGAAGAAAAAATGGCTTTGGAAGAATATCTGAAGAACAATGATGAAGATGCACTGAAATTAGTATATCAGGAAGGCTTACTAACTACTGGAGAGACCAAACTGGCCTACAAGAAAGACCAAATGAAGAACAGAATAGAGGCATGGGAAGACAAAGCACTACATGGCCAATACATGAAAAAAATAGCTGGGAAAGCAGATAATAATAAAACCTGGCAATGGCTAAGAGCAGGAAAATTGAAGAAAGAGACCGAGGGACTAATTCTGGCTGCACAAGACCAAGCCTTAAGGACAAATGCATACAAAGTCAAAATTGAGAAGACAGCAACAGACAGTAAGTGCCGCCTATGCAAAGAAGCTGAAGAAACAGTGGACCACTTGGTAAGCTGTTGCAAGAAGATTGCACAGACTGATACAAGCAGCGGCATGACAAAGTAGCAACAATGGTGCATTGGAAGATCTGCAAAAAATATCATTTGCCTGTAAGCAAAAACTGGTGGGATCATAAAATAGAGAAAGTCATAGAAAATGATAAAATTAAACTGCTCTGGGACTTCAGAATTCAAACAGACAAGCACCTGCAACATAACACCCCAGACTTAACAATTGTCGATAAGAAAGACAAAAAAGTCTGGATAGTGGACGTGGCAGTGCCTGGAGATAGCAGAATAGAAGAGAAAGAACTGGAGAAGATAACAAAATACAAAGACCTACAAATAGAAATAGAAAGACTGTGGCAAAAGCAAGCAAGGGTAGTACCAATAGTAATAGGCTCCTTGGGTGCAATCCCAAAACAACTGGAGCACCACTTGAACACCATTGGCATTGACAAATTCGCTATTAGTCAATTGCAAAAGGCGGCCTTACTAGGAACTGCTTCCATTCTGCGACGATATCTGTAATACCATCAAACATCCACATCTGCCTATCCCAGGTCCTGGGTAAGGACTCGATAGGTAGACAAAATGCCAAACCCAGTCTGAACATCTGGCTGACTGTGCGATGATCCATAATAATAATAATAATAATAATAATAATAATAATAATAATAATAATAATAATAATAATAATAATAATAATAATAATAATAAAGTTGGAAGGGATCTTGGAGGTCATCTAGTCCAACCCCCTGCTCAGGCAGGAAACCCTATACCATTTCGGACAAATGGCTGTCCAGTCTCTTCTTAAAAACTTCCAGCTTCTGGAGGCAGGTTGTCCACTGGTTAATTGTTCTAACTGTCAGGACATTTCTCCTTAGTTCTAAGTTCCTTCTCTCCTTGATTAGTTTCCATCCTTTGCTTCTTGTCCTGCCTTCAGGTGCCTTGGAGAATAGCTTGACTCCCTCTTCTCTGTGGCAGCCCTTGAGATATTGGAACATTGCTATCATGTCCCCCCTCCTCCTTCTCTTCATTAAAGTAGACATTCCCAATTTCAGCAGCTGTTCCTTATATGCTTTAGCCTCCAGGCCCCTAATCATCTTTGTTGCTCTTCTCTGTACTCTTTCTAGAGTCTCAACATCTTTTTTACATTGTGGTGACCAAAACTGGATGCAGTATTCCAAGTGAGGCCTTACCAAGGCATTGTAAAGTGGTATTAACACTTCACGTGATCTTGATTCTATCCCTCTGTTAATGCAGCCTAGTGCTGTGTTGGCTTTTTTGGCAGCTGCAGCACACTGCTGGCTCATATTTAAGTGATTGTCCACTAGGACTCTGAGATCCCTCTCACAGCTACTACTATTGAGCAAGGTACCACCTATACTATACCTGTGCATTTGGTTTTTCTTGCCTAAATGTAGAACCTTGTTTTTTTCACCATTGAATTTCATTTTGTTAGATAGCGCCCAGTGTTCAAGTCTGTCCAAATCCTCCTGTATCTTAAGCCTGTCTTCTGGAGTGTTGTTTATTCCTGCCAGCTTGGTGTCGTCTGCAAATTTGATGAGTTCCCCATCTATCCCCTTGTCCAAATCATTGATGAATATGTTGAAAAGCACTGGGCCCAGAACAGAGCCCTGGGGCACCCCACTACACCCCTCTGTATAGATGTGGTTCCATTGAGGACCACACGTTGAGTACAGTCAGTCAGCCAGCTACGAATCCATCTGGTGGTGATGCTGTCTAATCCACATTTTTCTATCTTATCAAGTAGTAGATTGTGATCTACTTATCTAGTCATCTAGTCCTGTTTGATGTCTGGTCCACCTAGAAAGGCTGACAGCAGCCTTTCAACAAGATGACAACATTCAATAGAGGGGACCTGGAGCCACCCCACTTTACCAGAATATACCAGGTAGGCAGAAATTCTTGGAGACAAATGGTCCCTCTCTTTTCCTGTGATCAAAACTGGAGAAAGTGTTAATCAAAGCAAGCTCATTTCCAAGTGTAGTCTGCTAGGATGGGAGTCAAAAGTACTGACTTTCTTCAAAGCAACATCTAATTTACTTTTTTTTCATTTTAAAAATATTTGACACAGAGATGTATGCTGCTACTTATCAATAGAATGTAACAGATTAAAACAGTTTTCTATTATTTTATATTCTTTCTTTTCCTTTTCTCCTAACCTTATTATGTATTATTTTATCTTATGTTATGCTGAAAATGTTCAATAAAAGTTACTTAAAAAACACATTTCAATAGAATTGAATGGATAAAAAAGAATTAAAACTTGTTTTAAATAAGCTATTACAACACAGTCAACACTGTAGCTAACCTAAAGGCTAGGATGCTTCATCTGATCTCTCTCTCTCTCTCTCTCTCTCTCTCTCTCTCTCTCTCTCTCTCTCTATATATATATATATATATATATATATATATATATATATATATATATATATATATCATAAAAATTGATATTACAAGGTTGAATAATTAAATGAAAACATCTTAAACAGTGTAGAAACTAAGATTCTCCCTCCCACCCTCTCTCTCTCTCTCTCTCTCTCTCTCTCTCTCTCTCTCTCTCTCTCTCTCTCTCTCACACACACACACACACACACACACAAACACAAAACCCATCGAGCAGCACACTAAGTAGCACATTTTTAAAAGTTCCAATTTAATTTAGAGGTTTTATTCCTATTTTTGTAAGTTAAATATTATGATCAAAGTTTCAGTATGATTTTTTTTAAAAAAAAGTCTTAAGATCTCTTATATAAACATACTTACTGGGTGTGTTTAAAAGAAAAAGTAAGTACAAAATTTACTGACCAAACTAAAGGGAATGCACATGAACAAAAAGCATTTGGGCACTAAGCTTTGATCCATTAAGCTGAATGAGAAAATGATTACTCTATGTTATTTCATATATAGGTTTCTGTTTGACCAGAGATATGCATTCCTTAGGCCATTAACTTTGGCAATATATACATTCAAAGGCTTAAAGCTTGTATATTATTAAAATACGTAACTCCATGTAACTGGAATCACTTAGGGCTGCAATCATACTTTGTAATGGGTCAGTGAAAAAAAAACCTGAAGACATTCTTACACCAGGATGGTGGAATCTTAAAACTGCAGGGTTCGTTGAGAATGACCTAGACTGCAAGCACGTTTACACACAGCTTACTTCCTTCTCAGCATCCTGTCAAGGCCATAGGGGACTGGTCTTATTTCATTTACACAGGCCATGAAATTCTTCCCAACAGAAGAATATTGTATTACCATATACAGATTTTCCAACCAGGGCACCAGATTTTCAACACACTAGAGAATCAAGCCCTTAAGAAAAACAGATTGTGTAGGCAAGCTTAAAGAAACAGGGGAACTACCTTGGTGCTGATTTCTTCTGCAGGATTCAAGCCATTTTGCTTGAAAACCACCACTCCAATATTTGTATGGGAAACTGGGGCACTGAAACTCAATTAAAACTAGCTTCTTTTTGTTTCATTCACTGAACAAGCACAATTGTGGCTAAAGTTTTCTTATGACTCATGGTCACATTATGCCCTGCTGGCCTTCGCAGCTGCATCAAGAGGTAAAAATTAATTCTGATACCCTAGCTAGCTGGTTTTGTGGCCCTTCTCAAAAGACACTGCCAATTATATCAAACCTGGCTAAATTATATGCAATGCTCTTTTGATAGGTCTCCATTCAGCTAAGACCAACAACTCTCTTTTCTTCTGATTTGTCAGGATTCAGTATATGTAAGAAACACTGAAAGAAAGCTACTAAATATCCTGTTATCCCCACTGGAATTAATTTAATGACAAGTAAATGATTGAACAGAACACTTTTAAGAAGCAAAATGTGTTTCCCATTCTGAATGTGTAATTCCAAAAGGAGATGTTTGGACAGCAGGTTAAGCCTCCCATATCCAGCTTTAGCCATCTCTTGGAACAGTGATTTATATAACAAGTGTCAGGAAGTTTACTATCTTAAAAAGATAAAGCAGAAGCAGCTTAAAAGTGCCTAAAGCAGTGTTTTAAAAGATAGAGTGGGAAAGACAAAAAGGTAAAATATAAATGAAAGGCACACAAAGAAAAAGAGGGGAAAGGCCAATAAAGATACAGAAGGCAGCAATGAAGACTGAGAATATTTTCTTTCTTAAATACATGAATCAAAGGTGTATTATTCTATTATTCTCACATTTGAAATCAAGTCCCAGTGTATATTTGCATGGGGGTAGAAGGGAAGATTTGCAAGAAAAATAAAAACGTATTGCTCAGCAGAGATTTCATTTAGAATCAATCAACATGTTGACTGTTGTCTCTCTCTAGTGACTATGGCGTCCCTCATTTCTGCAACTTTGCTTTCTCTTCTATTTCATTGTCACTTTCCCTCTCCTTAAACTCCTTTCTTTGTTTTTCTCCTCTGGATCATTCTCTTACCCACAGGAAATCTTATTGCTTTTTTTTTTTTTTTTGCAAGAGTGCATACTTCGAAAATGATTTGAAAGAAAGTGCTTTTAACCTTGTCATTCAGCTAATTATTATTTTTTTTTTCAAGCTTCCACTCAACTTGGAAAAAGGCACTTTTCAGGGTCACAAACTTTATCATTGAATTATAGTATCTGAATCTTATGGAAGGCATTAATTAGAATTAAATAACCAAAGTTATTTAATTGCTTCTCTCTGCCGCTGGTTTAAACAGAAGGGGCCTACGTAACAGAGATCAGAAATTCTCAAAACAGGTGGACAGATTATAGTGTTCAGACAAGGATTAACCTTACTGGCAATCTAGCAATAATTCTTTTAGGGGAACTTCCTTCTTATAAGAATCCATCATGCCATCTGAAAATTCTATCCATAATAAGGATCACCTTCGATGATCTCCTCTTTGTCTTTACCTCCCACTTTGAAGTAAGCTATATGTTAACCAGTGAGCTCTTTTTATTTTGGAATCAATCAATGTAGAGAACTGTTTTCATCAGAATGAATATCATTTTATTTATATCTTTCTTTTCTTGTATAATAGGGCCTCAAAGCTGCACAAATGCAAATATGTTATCAAAATAGAAAGTTTTTGGCTATGACCAAAAATAGTGACATGATCATACATGTCAGTAGAGACTTAAATTTAGGTCCTCCTAGTATTGTTCCATTGCCCTATACTATAATCATTCTCACCAATAAAAAAAGCTACCAAAAGTAGGGTTTTGCCCCTTGATCTCTTAGATACAAGTCACTTTCTCACTATCTATTGTTAGTCAATGTAATCAAGAAAATGATGGTTTCTTGGATTATCTAGAGAGAGGGTGAAGGTTCGTTCTCCAAGCTTGTGAGTTGGTTTCCAAATGTTTGGTTACCAGGCTAGGTAACATCTTCAGTGGAGTCCCCTAAACTCCACTGAAGATGTTACCTAGGCTGGTAACGAAACATTTGGAAACCAACCCACAAGCTTAGGAAATGAACCTTCACCATCATCCTACACCCAAGGTACAGATATCTGCCATAATTGCACTATCTAGAGTATTTAAACTGACTTTAGTGGAGGCTAAAGGGTTGAGACTATTTTGGACAGTCTAATCACTAGACTCTAATGGATTATTTTTCTTTGAAGACAGATATAAGGCTTGATCATTTTAAATTTTTCAGTTGATTGTGATTGACTGATGCCATTAACCAGAAATTGGGGAATTGGGAGCAGTGCAGTAAAGTAGTTCAACCCTTTCTCTAAAAAAGTTCCAGATGGTATCATTCATCATCAAGCCATTCAAGATAGGCAAAGTCAGGAAACAAGAATCACTTGGATTTCTGGAATGATCTTGATTGACATCAGAATCTTACATCAGAATCTTGAAAACGTGCCAAAGATACTATCTGTCATAACTGGAATTGGAAGCCAGTTGCATAGGTCCTTGGGGTTGCCTGAGGCCCAGTCTGGCCCAGATATCTGGGAAAGTTTCAGCTTTGTCAGCCTTAGTGAAGTGGACAGGGTCCTCAGTACTGTGAATTCAGCTACCTCTGTTTTAGATTGCTGTCCCTCCTGGCTGATTAAGGTCTCCCAGAAGGTGATAGTTGGTTGAGTGCAGGTGGTGGTAAACAAGAAGGGATGATTCCATCTGCCTTAAAGTTGACTGTCCCTTTCTTAAGAGACCCTCACTGGATACAATAGATTTTTATCCAATCTCTTAACTTTTCCTTGCTGCAAAAGATTTTTGAGAAGGTGGTTGGCTTCAGCTCCAGAGGGCCCTACAAAAGTGGATTATCTGGATCTTTTAAAATCAGGATTCAAATGTGCTGGACCAGTATGTAGCCATCTGGTCAGGGTGTATGGCTAGCTTAGGAACAAAGAACTGTGTGTAGAGCAAGTAGCATCTTAAGGGTTAAAAGTTGTCTCCTTAAGAGATGGACTTCTGGGAAATATAGTTTAGTTGTTACCTGGTTATATCTGTGTTTTAATTGGCCATTGGGAGGGTCTTGTGTCTTTATTATGGGACATCCTGTTATGTGCCAGGTTTTTATTATCTCTCTCTCCATGAATCCTAGCCATGAGGCTAGGAGCTCTGTAGCAGCATGTAAGATTTACGTAGAATGGGGAAATCCATTATTCTTTTACCTATGAGATGGGTCCAGATTACAATCTACATTCTGGAAGAACTTCTACAATAACTGTGAGTAATGTCTTGAGAAAGTAATTTTGTATGACTTATCCATTGAGTTTATTCTGCCTGTTTCAAGTAGAATCCAGCAATCTTCTCTGCATGAGACAGGAAATCAAACTTCGTTATGTGACTGAGATGGCATTGATCATGTTTGTGGATGACATCTGGTGGGCTTGGGATGAAGGCAGTGCAAACATCCTGGTCCTCTTTGATATCTCATCAGTCTTTGATACCATCAATATCCTTCTGGCCATGCTTAGGTGACTGGTAGTGCAGAGCACTGAGTTTCTACTTACAATATCCTCACCATTCAATTAAGATCACCTCAGGAGATTTGCCTGCTTACAAGCATAACTCATTATTACTTGGAGCTTAGTTTCCTCCATGGTTGTTCCACCTCTGTGGAACTCGCTTCCTTATCCAATATGGCAACTGTCATCCACATTGCCTTTAAAGCCACTCCTATTTCAATTGGTTTAAAATACTTAACCTTCCCATCAGAATAATAACTTAACTCATTTTTATTACAATATTTTATAATGTGCATATGTATAGAAGACAAATAAAATTCATGATTAAATTTTTGGTGGTTTTCCTGCACCACACAGGTGGTGCAGGATGGGGGGGATCTAAAAATCAATAAAATAAATATTAATGCATATGAAAAATATGCCATGTGCGCTTGACTTGCACTTTAGCTTGAATGGCAGTCTTATAAACAAATAACATATCTTGTGTTCCTTCATTGTCTTTTTTAAAATTCAACATACTGTTCTCAAAAAGTTGCTACTATAGTCTTTCCAATGAAAATCAATTTCAATTTCAGGAGAACCTATAAAACAACATGAGAATAACATTGGAAAATGCGTCTTTCTACTCCTGACAATTATATATCCCGGGGGGGGCAGGATTTCTACATTTTATTCTCCTATTGAGACAATTTCTGTCTCTTCCACTGTCTTTACACAGGACACTCTTGTTTCCTTTCCTGACACTTTACTGGACTGTCAGAAGCAGCCCTAAATGGGGATATCCTGGCGGCTGTTCATCATTTTGAGATACATCCTTTGCACTATTATCCCCACACAGCTGGTGTGCATCAATCAGCAAGGACTGAAAGAAAACTATGTTCTGGCTATTATTGCTAAAGTTGTCTTTGCACACAGAAAGGATGACAAATTTTTGCTCTGTGAACACTTAGATCCAGGAGAAAGAAACTAAAGTAATATGTTTGCCTTAACTACACAAGACTGTCCTACCTTTGTAGAACAGAAAGCATCAGTATCTCCAGTTGTACTGTAAATTTTTAAAATTCCTTTTTGGTTTTAAAAACATTTTTAAATCTAGGGTTTTTTCCTTCTTATTTCTTGTTTCAGGATAAGGATAACATATTCCCTGCAATTGAAGGTTTTTCCCATGTGTGAAGACCTTGGAAAATGGATATTTAAAGTACTTGTTCTTTATTATAATATAGACTTTGTCTATAATTTGTTTATATTATAGACAAAATCTACAATATAGACAATAATATAGATTTTGTTTATAATATAAACAAATTATTTTAAAAGAATTAATACATTCTCAAATGCTGTATGAAAACAGAACTTAGAAAACAATATTTCATATGGTATTCTAAAAGATATTATTTAATGGCTGATGTTCATGTCCTGCACTTTAGAGTGCAGACAAATAGATGCTTCTTTGTTCTCTCTGCCAGAACAATTTTGCACAATTATTCCAGCCCTGCTGAAAATCAAGGGCAAGAAAACTACTATGGAACAACAGGCACAGAGACAGGGCTTTCCCCCTCTTTCATCCGGTGGTTTAAGCCTAGTGGGGACATTAAATATTTGGAGAGCATATTATGAGTGCTCATAGAAAATAGCTATCATAAGGTTTTACAAAAAAAAAAAAAAACCTGCCATATTTTCTAGCTCCCTAAAATTCTCCTTACTTCTTTGAGGTACACAACACTGGAGTAGAACTGTCAACCAATTTTTGTTTTGTTTTTAAAAATCTATGGGACCTATATGGAATCCACAAATATCTACACCTTGGTGTTTTGCAGTATATCAGCTTGATTTTTGTTTTAGATAAAATAATATGTTAACATTTCAAAAGTAGAGGGGATAGGAAGACTAACGATGCCAAGGAGGCATCTGCAGGAACATTGGTGTTCAAAGACAGCATGTTAGGTAAGGACCTAAGACACAAATATTAAAAGAACTAGATAGCCAACCAATGGACACTTACACATTGCAGGGTTTTACCACATATGGTGAGGATATTGCAAAGAAGTATAAAATGGTATGGATTACAAAACAGTACATTTAAAGAATGTTTTCCCTTGGCTCAATAGCTGGTTCTTATAACTCTCTTCCTGCTCTACTAACACTCATCAATAACAACAGACTGGAAGAAACTACAGAACAACAGAAGATACATTTGTTTATGCAACATGTCAAAAATAAGACACCTGTATAGCTGAAATGGCTCTGTTATACAGGTAGTCCTTGACTCACAATCATAGTTGGGACCAGAATCTTCGTGGCTAAGCAAGGTAGTTGTTAAGTGACTCATGCCTGATTTTTGCCATTGTTAAGTGCAAGAACTGATTTACTCAATGCTTGTGTAACTTCAAACAGTTGGTTATGAGCTGAGGACAACCTGCCGTTTGTTTTGCCAAAGGTAATGTAGCACAATCTCTACAATTCAACATCATAATTAGATGTGATTTCTGTGATTTCTGTAGCGATTTAAAAAAGTTTACATTATCTTTCAACTCTCTCCTGACTTAAAAAAGAACACAAGCTATATTTTTGTGCCTTTCTAATTAATTATCTGTGCCAATCCAAATGCATGATTAGGGAATAGGATGGCAATGAAACTGGATAAGATTTCTACTCTGGTATATACCGTATTTGATATATTAACATCAGTTGTTCTTACTTTTTAAGGTATCACTTTGCCTTTAATTCACTGGTACAATCACATCTGGAACAGACTTCAACATGGAATTCAGAAACTTTCCTCCAATAGAATATAAGCTTGCTTTGTAACTAACAGAAATTCCAGTTGCTAACTGGAAGATTACTGAGGTCACCAAAAGCTGTTATCTTTCCAACCAACTAAATAGTGGGATAGTATTTATTTCTTCTCACATCCACCAATCTATTCTTGGGAAAAAATGAAAAAAACTTCTAGGCAAGATGCAATTACCATGTATTATAATATACACATCTTCAAAATAATAATGGTTCCTGAAATACAATGCAATGTTTTAAATAAATAATAAATAAGCAGAAAACAAATTCAAAATTAAATGTAAAATATATTTGATGCCATGCATGATTATATTTTTATTGTTGTTACATTACTGCATTTATTTAACCCTGCAATTTATTCATTAATGCCTAATCGTCTGTAGAGTCTCAATATTACTAGTTATTAAATTTATTTATAACTACCAATATTATAGGATAATGCATAGATGGACAGCCTGTTGGCTGTAGGCCAAGCCTGTAAAAACAAACTTAAGATAAAAAAATCAGTACAAATTCTTAAAGTAGTTAACAGATACAGTATCATGTGAAACAATCAGAACCACTTGTGAAGACTCTCAACAGTAGTTTTATTGCTGGTCAGCTGTTTTACAAGAATGTCACCAGACTGACCGCATTCCCTGACTTCATCGTTCATCCAACTCATCCAGCTTGCCCAGTGGCAAGGGACTAGGACAGGGGTGTCAAACTGGCAGCCCATGGGCTGGATGCGTCACATGCAGGCCATGCCCACCCCAGCTCCACAAAGGCGAAAAACATTATGATACGTCACGTGAAACGATAGAGTTTGACACCCATGGACTAGGAGAAGAAATTATATTACCTTCTCTTGGGTAAGTTCCTGTTCCATTCACGTTGGAGGTTTCAGTTAAAGTGCTTCCAGGTTGAAAGGATTAGCCAGGGACATCACCATAGCTAGAGGGATGACTGAAGTGTGTGTGTCTCCTTTCATGTTCCCGTCAAGGAGCTGAAGTGAATAATGGGAGCTTACCCCACCACGCAGTAGCACTCAGGTCTCTAACATGGGTTCATTAACTCCAACCCAGCGTCCTAACCACATAAGCCACCGCATTTCCCTGGGTAAATTGATACATCTGGATACCAGATTGCCTATTCCAAAATAGGCCTGTGCAAAATATTTAAAGAGGAGTTTTATGAAGTCACTGGCTTTAACTGCCCTTTCTTAAAGCATTGAGGCAGCCGCATCACATGGCAGGTCCAGCATAGCTGCTCTGAAGATTTTTCTGGTTTGAGTGTATAAACATTATCTCTTCGGTTCATCAACAATCTTTGCATAGGCACATGCAGACAACAGAATAAAACCCTTGTGAAGCAGCCATGCTAAGCCTTCTGGAGGATAGGCCTGCCTTAATGTTTCAAGGAAGGGTATTTTGCTCATGCCAGCAGTGCACTTGATGAATGGGTTGTACAGTCTATTCTGAAGGCCATCTTTTGAATATTAGCTTTATTTTCAGCAGGAGGTCATAGCCTAGGGTCTTTTGGTGCAACTGGCACCAAAGATTAGTTTCCTGTTGAGTAGGAAGTAAATTCATTGTGCTGAAGAGAAACTGAATGTTTAGTCTCCAGCCTGAATTATAAATAATCCCGATGCCTTAAAAGGACCACTGTCAATAGCTCATCTTTTTCCACCCTAGAAACTATAGCAATCCCCCCTCTGACTTGTCTTTCAAACTTGGAGATTTTATATTTTATTTTTCCTTATGGGTACAGTGAAACCTGGAGCTCCTAATACTACTGTAACAATTCTGTAATATCTTTTCTAAAAGCTAGGAACTGATTGCCACCAATAAATGCTTTATAAATTCCTTCACAGACTCTGACTAACTGGTCTGCATAACTTCAATAGTGCGAAACATAATATACACTAGAAGTGGAGCTGCCTTTCCAAAGCTTGAAAACAGACCCACATATATATTTCTTGCAAACTAGACCTACCCAATTCCAGCAACCGTTCCTTATATGTTTTAGCCTCATCTTTGTTGCTCTTCTCTGCATTCTTTCTAAAATCTCAACATCTTTTTTACACCATGGTAATCAAAACTGGATACAGTATTCTAAGTGTGGCTTTACCAAGGCATTATAAAGTGGTATTAATACTTTGCGTGATCTTGATTCTATCCCTCTGTTAATGCAGCTTAGCACTGTGTTGGCTTTTTTGGCAGCTGCAGCACACTGCTGGCTCATATTTAGGTGATTGTCCACTACGAGTCCAAGATCCCTTTCACAGTTACTACTATTGAGCAAGGTACCACCTATACTGTACTTGTGCCTTTGTTTTTTCTTGCCTAAATGTAGAACATTACTTTTTTCACCATTGAAATTCATTCCGTTAGATAGCGCTCAATGTTCAAGTCTGTCCAGATCCTTTTGTATCTTAAGCCTGTCTTAAGCCTATTCCTGCCAGCTGGGTGTTGCCTGCAAATTTGATGAGCTCCCCATCTACCCCCTCATCAAATCATTGATGAACATGTTGAAGAGTACTGGGCCTAAAATAGAGTTTTGGGGTACCCACTGCATACTTCCCTCCACGTAGATGCAATTCCATTGAGGACTACACGTTGAGTAGGGTTGGTCAGCCAGTTATGAATCCATCTGGTGGTAATGCTGTCTAACCCACGCCTTTCTATCTTATATCTTATTCTATCTGTTGAGAGAATTTCTTTCCCAAATACAATTCTCATAGAATTCTATGTAGCACAATTCATTGAGAAGATTGAAATGGATTACAGGAAGTCTAGTAACAACACTATTTTCTATTTATAACCAAAAACAACCCTATATACATTAGTGTAGCAAGTTCTTTAAAAAACCCCCTTCTAAGCCCTTCTATGACCCAATGGGGCAGGAGGTCCTTCATGAACATGGAGAAGCTTGCAATTGTCTGCACCAATAATGGTAGTTACCTCTTTATCATTCATATAATTGCTATAATTTCCATGGATAAGGTTGGATTTAAATCTGGATTTTCCCCTGTCCTAGTCCAACACTTTTGTGCTGGAGCTCAAGAGAGGAAACATGAAGTCAGTCTGTCCAACAAGAAAGTCAGTGCACATTTTATCAGGCATGATTCCAGAGAGTACAAAGTGAAAAGCATCACAACCTATTAAGATATATGCTGACAGAGGTAAGAGTCAATCTGGAACAACATCGTTGACAATAGCAAATTGGAAAACCAAGACTGGAGAATATACGGTAATGGAAAAAATGATTGTATATATTCATAACTGAAGTTTACCTAAATTCAGACAGACGTGTTTCTCTTATATACATCCTCTCAATAGCAAGGCAAGTTGAAACATTTAGAACATGGTTTTTGATGAAAATGAGAAACTGTTTAAAATAATTAAAATGATTTAAACAGAAATGAATATAATTGTAAATATTTAAAACATAATGTAAAGATACTTAAGCAGCAGTTAGAAGGAAAGGAAAGGAAAAGGGGAAAGGGGAAAGTAAAGTAAAAAGGAAAGTGAAGGGACTGCTTTAATGTTTCTTTGTATAGATTTTTTTCATTTTTTTCTGAATCATATTAAATCTCAACAGAAATGATTTTTAAAGACCAATTACAACATACATGAGTTAGTTATTATACTAGTATTTTTGTTGTTGTTTTTAACCTAATTAATAAAAATAAAATGTATGGAAAAAAGAAAGAAAGGCAATGCCCAGATAAGCATACTGACATGTGAGTTTCATCCATAGCTGAACCAGGAACTGCCTGGTTCTCAAAAGGTATCAAGAGAGATTTTGAAACTTTGGGCTGTTTGCTGAGCATGGGAAGCCCTTGGCAGCATAGACAAAGGAAAATAATTGGTAGGGCTCAATATCACCATAAGCTGCAAAGTGAGAGAAAGGTGTAACCACAACTTCGCACCTCCAATTTTAACATTCACAAAGCTAAAATCGAACTGTAGAAACTACCACACTGTTAAAGACTTCATTTCAAAAGTTCAAAAGATCTCTCTCCTTTTACAGGTCTGAGGTAGTTTTAAATCTCATTACTCAAATGCAAATGAATATGAATTCTCTCTTATGCTGCAAGTTTAGATGTCATCGTTTTCCTTGCTTAGAGCCATGTTAATTACAATTAATCTGTAGCAGTTGCTAGTTAAAGATTAGCAATAGGGTTTGTATGGTCATTATAAAGCATAATTTAAAACCATATCAATATTATATGTATTTCAGATATATTTCCTTCTTATTTCACAGCATTTGTTAAATTATATGTCAATAGTCTACTCTTAACCCATGGTATTTCTTTTCAGTTTCCCTTTAGTCTAGTTACTTTCTGAGCCCTGAATTTGGCTCTGTTAAATTGGTTTTAATGTCAATGTTCCTGCTCTCTACCAACAATCATAATATTGATTTTCACCGCAATCACACACACACAAAAATCAATATTCTCCCAGAACAAAGTTGATTGACAACAACAGAATAGAGATTAGCTTGTCAGCCTAGTCTGTAAAACTAGTCTGTAAAACTGGTATCCATTAAAAAAAGGTAAAAGGGAAGAAATTAGGGTATACAAGAAAAATGCACACTGCACTATTGTAAGGATTTTACTCTGGGAAAATAGTTGTAAATATAGTTGTAAAAGAGGAAAAAAATAAAATGGTTTAAAACAGGAATTAGGCAATTAATTTAAAATGTATGCAATTATCATTTAAAATGTTAATGCCAATTTTATTGTTTGTGTGTGTGTGTGTATTTGTTTGTTGATTTAATTACATTGTTAATTTTGTTTTATTTGGTGCTCTTCCCCACCTAATTTTAGCTTTAGGTTAAGCAAGAAATGCTGTTTAATAAGCCAGTGAAGAAATACTAGTTCTCTATATTTTGACAGAAGCCATTCAAATAAATGTGCATCTCTGCAGCAAAACAGATTTGCCTGAAATTATTGGGGCTGGCTGTAGGTTTTTGGAATGGTTTAAATAGTTTAAAGAACTACTTGGTGGCTCTACTTTCCAGGTCTTAATTTTAACTAAAATTCAGTAGAAACTTTGCCATAGCAGGGGTTCCCAAACTGGGGAATCTGTCTCCCTATGGAACATGAATAAATCTCAGTGGGACAATGTAGATAAGATTTTTTATAAATTAAAAAGAAAATGAAATATGGTTCAACCAATAAGGTTTTAGTCTTGCTTTCCATGCGCCTTGGTGTATAGTCTTGCTGACCACATGACCATGGAAATGTCTTTGGACAATGTTGGCTCCACCATCTTGGAAATGGAGATGAGCACCGCCCAATAGAGTCAGAAATGACTGGACAGGAGAAACCTTTACCTTTTTTTGACATACAAATGAACATATTTGAGAATACAATACATTAAATATAGTGAAAAAGTATGTTGAATATGTTTAGCTTGTTTACGAATATTCAAGATTGTCAAGATTCTTCTGATTTTGCCAGTGACAGATAAACAGCAGTACATGTAAATTGATTTGCGGCAGTCAAATTTATTCAAAAAAATATTTCTTTACTGACAAAGCTGTGTATGCTATCTATTAACTTGTTTATATTTGTATATAATTTTAAAAGTTAAAATATGGCTATGCTTAGGGAAAGAAAGTACAATGAAATGTTTATTAAATACAGTTTCACTGTCTGAAATCACCCACCTGCCCCAAGATTGACTATCCTCACTAAAGGTTAAATTGTTAACAATGATGCATAAGGCCCAATCATCTTGGGGGACACCTTATAACCAAGAACAGACAAGCCAGAGGAATTGGCTTCAAAAATGGAAATTATAGCTTTCCATCAGGCATTGTCCAAAATTATAGAACTATCTTATGAATAGTCACTGATCAGTGTCAAACCCAAGAAAACTCTCAAAATAACAGACATTTTTCTAAATTCTTGCTTGCTGCCTAATATTAATAGTCTGTAACTTTTGAAGTGAGGTGGTTTTTAAAACAAACAAACCAAGATGCCAAATAAAGGAGAATATTTGTAGCTCAGGGTTGACATGATGATGATGTTATCTAATCTGGGTAATGAACCATATGCAAGAAAACAAGCAAGTTTGGAAAGCACCAATGACCCCCCCCCATGCCAAACACAAGAAGAAAAATTACTGGGCAAATTCTATGAAATGTTACAAGGATCTAGTGGAAGATCTTTAATGTCAAATTATATAAGTAGTGAAAGCTTCTTCTTTTTCACAATTCAGTGTGTTGACAATAGTGATACAGCACCCATTTGCCATATGCACCCATTTGCCATATCCTTCATATAAGGATGACAGAACTCTGAAAGAACTTTTTTTTACAAATAAATTGATGATCATCTCAAAAGCTTCAGATGTATGAACAGAATTTCCAACATTCGGGAAAAAAAGTGATTTTTATGGAAAAAGTAAATGGTTTTTCATGAGAAAGTATGTTCTTACTGGTGGATGAACATCTGTGGTGACAACTTATTGCATCATGCACAGACAAGTCCAAAGTTGCTAGGAGTTGGGTAGAATATAAATAAATAAAAGTAATTTATGTATTATTCATTCTGTTTGTATAAATGCCTATCTCAAACCAGTAACTCTGGATGGTGAATTATTTTTTATTAATAATATAATTATTATATAACTGCTAAACTGCTAGCAGCATATCTGTGTCATTAGACTGCAAATTTTATGAGGAACAGCATTTTAAACAGAAGACTTTTCAAGCTCTTTGCGTGGGCTTGGGAGCAGATCATAAAACACATCTGTTTCATTCAAAGGATTATGGCTTTCCTAAGGGAACACAGTTTTATGATTATTTTAGCTGAAAGACAAAGTGGATTTTTTCCTCAGATGACAGAAGAAATAACTTCTTATGGTCCAAACATTTCGACTTTCACTGGCATTGCGGTGAATATTTTTGAATCCCTCAAATCAATTTAATTTAAAACTGTAGGGAAAATCTGCAAGACTGCTATATTAGGCACTGTAATGCCATAGAAATGTTTATAAGGGGAAAAAAGCTGGCTTCTCATCTTTTCTATTGTTACCATCAATGAAAAATGAAGGTTATCATGACATTTATAAAACCATGTAAAAGGAAAAAAATGTATGTAACCTGGACGGCTAAGAGTCTTCCTATTGATTTGGCAAAATACAAATGTAATAAACACAGAAAGAGTGGATCAAGATTTTATACTGGCTCCTTGTTTAGTAATCTTACATGCACACTATATCATCAGAAATGTTTATCTATAAAAAAGCAGAAATTGGAATTAAAATTGTTGAGAGAAACATCAACAATTGTAAACATGCTAATGATACTACTTTGTTGGCTGGGTATAAAAAGATTTTATTGTTTATTTGTAAAATTTATTATCTTGAGATATTTCATTTTGAAGGTAAAAAAGAAAATGCAAAATCTGAAATAAAATTATTTCAATAGGAAATCTCTACATAATGCAACAAGGAGAACTTGTAACAGATTATCTTTCTAGGGTCAAATGTTCTTAGAGATTCTAACTGTACCTATGGAAGAGAGAGATCTGCTACTTGGGAGGAAGACTTTTGCCAAAACTAGATAAAATACTCAACTGCAGAGGTATCACAAGTTGTAACACATAACTATGATAGCTGGACCATCTGAATGATAAAGAAAAAATTAGGCTGGCAAAAAAACAGTTGAGAATATCTCGAACTTGTTCACAAGCTTCTTCTCTAAACCAACCCACTTTTCCCACCAAAGATTAGTTCAATTTTTCAGCAGCAACAGGTGATGACTCTTATCTTCATTCCATCCCAAGAAAATGTCATCCAGTCCTTGGGAGGACAGATTAGGGAAATGGAAATTTTGTGAAACTCCCACTAGGGCAGTAACTGGAGCGTGAAAATTTCTGTCTTGCTTCTTGCTGATTAGGGAATATAATATTTTAACATGTGAGTCATTTGGAAAATGTCTCAAAGTGTACTTCTATAATAGGGTTACTACTAGGGTAGCCTTCAATGTCAATACTTCTATTTAAAAAATATAAAAAAGAGCTATGCTGGTCTATGACTGTAATAAAGATTTGATTGAAAGAACATACAGGAGTTCATGGGCTTCCTTTATTAAGCACTAGAAAACTGGCTACTTTCTCCCTTTTTAGCAGG
Organism: Crotalus tigris; assembly: GCF_016545835.1. Lineage (NCBI taxonomy): Eukaryota > Metazoa > Chordata > Lepidosauria > Squamata > Viperidae > Crotalus > Crotalus tigris. The sequence goes on from NW_024096483.1 coordinate 969,394, forward strand.
TATTTCTAATAAGCAGGTTCTCCAAAGAATATGTGTATAAAATGGTCCAGGATGTTATGGCATTTTGCATTTGGGAGAAGGGCAGCTATATAAATATGATAAATTATATAGTAGAAAATATTGAGAAATAGAAGGTTCTTACCACGAATTCCTACTTCTTGAAAATCTTATTGGAAAACATCAAACTCGACCTGTATTTCGGTTTGACCGCAAAGGGGTGGGTTAGGATGGAAGAGATTGAAGGATTCATTGAATAGGAAACTAATAAATAGAAATAGAAAATAAATAAATTAAAAAGCAATAACTGTGAGAGGGATCTAGGAGTCCTAGTGGACAATCACTTAAATATGAGCCAGTAGTACGCTGCAGTTGAAGAAAAACTACATTAATTGAGGAATGCAATCTAGTTCACTTACAGTCTTAGTACCACCTTATAATGCCTTGGTAAGATCACACTTGGAATACTGCATCCAATTTTGATGACCATGATATAAAAAAGATTCTAGAAAGAGTGCAGAGAAGAGCAACAAAGATGATTAGGGGGCTGGAGCCCAAAACATATGAAGAACGGTTGCTGGAATTGGATATGTTTAGTCTAATGAAAAGAAGAACGTGGGATGCCATGATAGCAGCTGCCACAAATGAGAGGGAGTCTATTCTCCAAAGTACTGAAGGCAGGACAAGAAGCAATAGATGGAAACTTATCAAAGATAGATCCAACCAAAACTAAGGAGAATTTTTCTGATAGTGAGTACAATGTGGAACAGCTTGCTTCCAGAAGCTGTAGGTGCTCCATCACTAGAGGTTTTAAGAAGAGACTGGACAGCCATTTGTCTGAAATGTTATAGCATCTCCTGCTTCAACAGGGGTTGGAGGTCCCTTCCAACTCTGTTATTCTGTTGAAGAGTTTGAGAGAAAGTTCACTGAATTCAATGTTTCAGCTTGACTCCTGTGCACACTTACATGAATATAAGAGCCTTGGGGCTTACCTTGCATAAGAACAGGCCACGGTTCACAGTAAAATCATAACAAATGTTCCAAGCTACCTACAGGACCACCTTCTTTAGCTGGAATTAACTTGCCTGTAACGTTCATTCTGGAAAGCAGACCCTTAGTGACCTCCCATTTTTGTGAAATGAAGGGATCAAAGCTAGGCTGGTATTATAGTATTATGGCATCATCTTCCACGTGAAACCAGACTTGCCCATTTTTACCACTTTATAGGTGATGACAAAGCTTTTTTAGAGACTAACTAGGATGATGATCTGGCATGTATATCTTTATTTTGGTTGCTTTTCTTGTTGTTGTAAATTTTCATTCAGTTTGATTATTTATTATTTATTATGTATCCATGGACTTTTAGACGTATGTGTGGTGATAGGAGATAGTGTGGAAACAGGAGATAAGAATGAATGAATGCATGAACAAATGAATGAATGAATGAATGAATGAATGAGAAAAAGTTAGACAAGAGAAAATCCTGAGAAAAAGTTAGACAAGCAGAATCCTCTTTCTCAGGGAGAAAAATGTTTTGAGAACTGACAAGCATTATTTCTACTGTTTTTCAGAGAAGTCTCAAAATTAAAGAACAAAGTGTGATCTTGATATAGAAAATGTCTGGTTTTGGACTCTTAATATCTCAAATGACTAGCAAAGGCTTTTCTATCTAGAATTGTTACCCATCAGAGTACCCTACATTGAGTAAATGGTCTTAGTCTATTTAGCACATCTTTAACTATGTTGGGTTTTATTTATTATATGCCTTGTATGTAATTTTTATTTTTAAATAGTCAATACATTAATAAACAATAAAATTAAGATGAACACTGACAGAAGTGCATAGAAAGAGGAGGCAAGTAACTTTCCAGATAAGTTAAAATGGAAAGAATTTCAGCCAATTCTGCCTGCTAAGTGCAGCTGTTGCCAATATATAAATTTTTACTGTTTTACTATAGCTGGTTTTAAAGTTAAGCTGCCTCTAGCTGAAATATAGTTCGACATTGCAGAATATATTATATTATTCATCACCCCAATCCTTATCTGCATCTTCCATGAAAGCATTTAGACAACATTTGTCTGATTGTCAGGACTCACAAAACAGAAGAGAATGCTTCTTAAGGAGGAGAAAAAAAGGCATAGAAATATCCCCACCAAAAATGTGGAAAACAGAGAAATGCCAGTAACAGAAAAAATAATTGAGAGGAAGCATTGATTGCAATTTTGGCGTTATTTTGAGGCATACATCTTACCCACAATTAGGCTGCTCAAATACTATGGGTATTTCTAGGATTATAGGTGACGTTATAATGATACAATTAAATTGTACTTTTGATATAAGATAAGATATAACTAATACTATAGAAAAGGAATTATTGCTATTCCACCAGATAAATACAGGATTTTAAAAGATTTGCAAAAAGAGAAGACTTTTAGATGATTGACTTGTCTTAAATAAAAGATTAATTTCTTTTCAGATTGTGCAGTAGTTGTGTGTTGGCTTATAAGGGCCAAGCCATTAGTATGACTTGAGGTAAGACTGCTGAAGTGGGATATGAACCAAAAATTCACCAGTTCACTCAGTTATATTTCTTTTCCCCCCAGTAATCCAATGATAAAAAATAAACCAAAATTTGTGTGACTGATCTAGAAGAAAAAAGCCATTGCCTCAATCCTGCCTTATTTTATATTCTGGAGAATATAAAATAATCTTTTTTTCCTACTGATAGGTGACAAAAGAGGGAAAAGGAGCCTACCTGTCACTATCCTGAAACTGAGCTGCAATCTTAAATTAACTAGGTTTTATTGATTTTCATCTTTGGAGAGAGTTGATTTAATATAACTGTTTTAAAATACATACAATTTTATTTCTATTGCTCCCTTTATAACTTTAACCTCTTTTAAACTACCTTGAGTCTTTTGAGTTGGGTGGACTATAAAAACTGCAATGAATCTCGAATTTTAATAAGTAAAATCTCCATTGTTAATACAAATAACAAGGGGGATAAGGGACAACCCTGTCTCGTACCTTTTTCTATTTAAATACATCTGTTAATCCCCCATTAATTATAATTTGTGCCAATTGTTGCTGATATATGGCCTTGAAAACACACAAAAATTTATCTCCAAAGTTTATTATATGGTTGGCATGCATATTTAATTTTTGATAAGAAAGTAGATCTGGTTTTTAAGTCACACATTTTAAGAAATGCTTTACTTCGAGTCTGGAAGAAGTATTATTATAAGTTAAATTATAAAATACCTATTTGGGGGATTCCTGGACAAGCAATTCCTGGACAAGCAATTCAGGAGGTTTCTAAGGGGGTGAATTTTGATAATATTTCGTATAAAGAATTATTTATTTGGTCGGGTACTGATTGGCAACTAAAGTCTTCAGATTTGTTAAGGCAAGAAAATGTTTTACAATCATGGTTTCAATATTTGCAAATAGTGGAGAGGTGGACCTTAGATAAGAAAGTGGGAATCACTTTAGCAGATGAAAATTTGGTAATTCAGATTAAAGATCAGAAATATGCTCATATTAAAAGAATTTACAATGAGTTAATAAAACTGAATTCGGAAACAGAGTTAGTAAAAGATTGTATGATTAAATGGGCTCAGAATATTCAGGAACCGATTTTATTGGATTTATGGGAGTTAATTTGGATTAGAAATGTTAAATTTACGCAGGCTCAAAATTTGAGGGAAAATTTTTATAAAATGTTTTATAGATGGCATCTGGATCCTAAAAAGTTGTCTTGTATGTACCCGAACCTGCGACCTAAACGCTGGAGATGTGGTAGCTTTGATGCAACTTATTTTCATGTTTGGTGGACCTGTAAAAATATTAAAGCCTTTTGGATTACGATTTGGTGGAACATTCAAAAGGTTTTTAAAAGGAAGATTAAGTTTACTCCCCAATTATTTCTTTTGGGTATTTTTGTGGATTTTGATGCTAAAGAAACTATTTTAATGTTGAATTTAAGAACAGCAGCAAGATTATTGGTGGGTCAATATTGGAAGAAAGACTCTCTGCCTTCTTTAGAAGAATGGGTATTTAAGGTTTCTAATTTTGCAGAAATGGCTAAAATTTCTGCTTATTTAAAGGATCATTCACAAGAGAGATATGTTATTGTATGGAGAAGATGGATAGAATACGTTCAGAAGAAATATGGAACTACAAAGTTTCATTTATTTTATGAGTAATGGATTTGTTTATAAAATTATGATGTTAAAGTTTGAAGAGAGTTAAGGGTTAGTATGATTTTGGTTATTGTATAATTAGTAAACTTAAGTAGATTATGTTTAATATGTTTGTATAACCCTGTACTTGGCTCTGGGAAGTCGGGGTGGGGAGGGGGTGGGGTGGGGATGGGTTGGAGGTTAAATAGGTCAGATAAGTAGAAATAGTTTTATCGTATATAATATTGATGTTTCAATTTGGAGAGAGGAATTGCTCGGGCATTTTCCCTGGACTGCATCTGGAGTGAGAAGATAGGAGGAAGGGGAGAAGTAAGTAGGAATGTTGAGGAGAAGGAGGAGAGGGGAGAGTGAGGAAGAAGAGGGAAAGAGGGAAGTGAGAGAAGAGGTTAGAGGGTGGATGCGGTTTGGGGGGAAATGGGCGAGCAATACCGAAAGTTGTGTGTATAAATTTATTCTATTCTTTATCTGAAGTACTTTTTATGAATGTAATGAAAAATCGAAAATAATTTTTTTTTACAAAACAACAACAACTGCAAAATATACAAACAGACAGAAAAAAGGATAAATCTATAAGAGCAGAAATATAGGCCAGCCTCAGTGCTTGGGTGCAGTAAAATTTACAGAGTTATAGGGGCAACTCAAATTATATCAACTTTTTTTCCCCCAAATTATATCAACCTTTTTTCCAGGGCAGAAGCATGCATTTTAATATTGCCATAAGGAGATATTCTGCTGTAAAATATTTTTGCTAAGCTATTTCGTTTTCTCCAAGTGTTTTCCTTATTGGCAATGTACTATGCAATAGCAGAATTTGAGAGTTGTGGTATCAGGTGTGGACTATACTTCTTAAACAGATGAGTCAACCCTTTTTACTAGTTTTATATAAACCAAGATACTTAAAAACCCAAGAAATAAAAATAATGTAAGACAAAGATTGTAATCTATAGAATTTAATTTAAATGTAAGGGTTTTATTTATTTGTTTTTATTCCTTTGCTCTGAAAATGATTTGGTGAAGATCAGGAGATACATGTTTTTAAGTAAAAGTAGCTCCAAAACTATGTTCAGCTGTCCTGTGTAGATGCTTCCATTACAAAGCAATTATGTCAATTTTCCTCTTTTCTTACATACTGAAATGATGTTTATTTAATTTCAAGTAGAACAAAGTTCAATAAAAGTCTTTGACTTCGAACAAAGACTTTTGTGTTCAAAGCATTATCCCTCCATCCACCTACCCACTTACCCACCCATCAAGCCACCCACTGTGGACAATATTTCTGCATTACCAAGAAAAATGAAATTTTTCCATTAAGTGTAGCATCCAGAGAAGGAAAAAAATGAAACTCAATGGTCACATCTGGATATTAAGAGATAGGATTAGGCTACATTAGATGGCTGAATGATTATATGGTGCAAGAACTGGATATGAACTAAAATTCATAACTGGTCATAGCCTTCAAATGTATGTACATTGCAGGCCTATACAATGAAACAGAATAAGAGAGTTGGAAGGGACCTTGGAGATCTTCTAGTCCAACCCCCTGCTCAAGCAGGAAACCCTATATCATTTCAGACAAATGGTTGTCCAGTCTCTTCTTAAAAACGTCCAGTGTTGGAACATTCACAACTTCGGGAGGCAAATTGTTCCAGACGTTGTGCGTGCTCCCACACTGGAAGTTTTTAACACTGGAAACCAGCATTAACTGGCAGTTTTATTACCTCTGGAAGAACTGAAAGTGCAACTGATGGAGCTTTTGGAGTTCTCTCATTCAAAGATGGAAAACTAATAACCTCTCTGTTCATTTTCTGTCTCTAACTAAGAAAAAGGAGTTACAGATGCATGTACTAAATTACTTCTTAAAAAATAGATGTTGAATAATTCAAAAGTAAAAATAAACTCTAGAAAATTAGAAGCAGATTTGTTAATGTAAAAAGCTAAATCATCCTACAATTTAGGTAGTATGTGTTATTATCCTAAGCCTATACCAATGAGGTGGAAGATGACTGCATGAATAAACTTACAATTAGAAAAATAGGATGAGGTTATGAAACGGGATCTGCACTCTAAAATCTGGGGGAAAACGACTTTAAGTATGGTTAGTTCCCTGTAAGACAATCCCCCAAGAGAAGAAGTTGAGATATGCTTACTTCAGCTATTTAAAAATTGAACTGGCATGCAAATATCAAGAAATTAATTACATTTCCTTGAAAGGTAAGACTCTATTTTCCCATGTTCTAATACACTGAGTGGTTGTTTTATAAGTAATCTGCATTTTTTTAAAAAATTGACAGTTTTTTTTAAAAGTAGCCTGAATATTGTCTGTCTCAGTTAATGTGTTTTACTTAAATTGCCTATTCCATGGGTAACCTGTTAAAAAAAGAAATTATTATTGCTAGGAAACACTTTCTTTTTTGAGGTTTTCAAAGATATCTTCCTTAACCTGGATTAACTAAAATTGGGCAGAGCAATCTGAGACAGGATTACTGGTTCTATTACTGTACACATTTCAAGGTGTTGGCTTCTATACAATAGATTCTAAAAGTCTTATTTACAGATAGACAGGTGACACTATATGAAACTCTAGTGTGCTGATATTAAAAACTAGCTTAAAAATGGCATACTCAGTCACAGATTAGCAAAGAGGAACAATTCTAGTTTATTCTGAAACTCACATATTTCTCGCTCATTTTTTTTTTTACTTTTCCAATATAGCAGAATAATGTAATGTAGCATTTTCTTCAATGTTGCCTTACCATGCATGGTTACCATGTCATTTCATGAAACAATTAGAATTAATTTCCAACAGCCCAACTACAAACTGTTATTTTAGAAACTGTTTTTTCTTTAACCTATTACAAATATTGATTACCATTGTTCCTGATCTGGACAATACTGAAAGCCTTAATTAATACAAGTAGTGATGAAAACTCCTCTCAGACATGCAGGAGGAAGAAAAGAAAAAGAAAATGTACAATCCTAAGAAAAGACTAGAATTAATGTGAATGCTTCAACACTGGAAGTTTTTAAGAAAATGGTATAGGGTTTCCTGCCTGAGCAGGGGGTTGGACTAGAAGACCTCCAAGGTCCCTTCCAACTGTTACTCTGTTCTGTTCTGTTCTGTTATTCACATATTAATCTATCCTGAAAAGTGATTGTAAACTGTGTACAATTGCTGCTGGTGGTTCATGATTCAACCTGCATGGCAATAGCTAAATATCTGATTTGTATCCATCGATTATTCCCTGCAAATAAAAATGTAATTATTAGAAAGCAACTGCCAGTTTGATATCACTGTCATCATGTAAAGTTCTATTATCAGATAATTGACTGGGATGACTTTTTTTTCCTCTTATCAAAAGAAGGGAATGATTTCTGATCTGGGACCTATGGAACCACTTACCAACCCTCCTCAATTTGCTCCTACGTGGCAAAGCTCGGTGCTACAAAAGAGGAAATTATTTAACACATGGACAGTACTCAAATTGCATATATTGAATTATTTAGTATAAATTAGTCATTTTACTTTTAATTTTACCCTTTTTATTGACTTTTGCCCTGGTTGCACTGTTCTTACCTGTCAAGTCAAGGAATCAGGACCATTCATAAGGTTGCAGCACAGATGATTTATTCAAGTCTATACACAAAAATCTAGTTAACTAACAGCACTAAATTGGTGCTAGATAAAGATCAAGGGAATTCAAGGGAGGCTGGACTTGGATCTCTTGTGGACTCTAATGACATGGTTAATTAGAGCCAGGGTGGTGCAGTAGTTAGAATGCAGTATTCTGCCAACTGCCAGCAGTTTGATTCTCACTGGCTCAAAGTTGACTCAGCTTTTCATCATTCTGAGGTTGGTAAAATGAGGACCCAGATTGTTGGAGGACCCAGATTGTTGCTGATCCTATAAACCACTTGGAGAGGGCTGTAAAGCGCTGTGAAGTGGTATATAAGTCTAAGTGTTAAGTGCTATTGCTATTAATTCTGTTGCCTTGGTCTATCTGTTCTTCTTCTACATCACCCATTTTGTATGGTGGCCCCTAACAAAATGCTGTTATTAATTTGAGAAGAGTTGTCCGTCTCTGCTTCAAATACATTAGCTTTCGTGTTTTGATATGCTAAAGATCTCTGTTATAGTTCAGGGATCTGATTGACAAGGATGAACAGAAACCAGGCCATTCTGTGGTAACTAACTTGGCTTTCCTGCTGATTCTGCAAAGTGTTGCAGGTGACAAGGATAATAAAACTCAGAAATTGCTAACCTTAAACCTCCAAATGAAAAGCCCTGTGTGATTTGAGGGGAGGGGGGGAGGAAGAAAGAAGGGAGAGAAATGTGCCACCTCAAGCATAGTAAATTAGGGTTGCAACATGTTTTACATCCTCCCCAAGGAGGAACTTGTATAAGGAATCTGTGAAAAAAAATATCAATTACATTGGGTTTAAAGGGGCACTTCCCAGTGGTCAGCAGGAAAAACGTTTGGGATGCGGCAGACCTGACTGCTTTCCCCATATTTCCTCCACCTTCAATTGCATGCACACATGAAAGCTGCCAGAACGATCTTTCCCTTACGGTTTCTGTTATGTCCCGAGCCTTTGCAAACGGCTCGGGCGTTTGCAGGCAGTCCCGGGCAGGTGCAAAGCTGCCCGGGACCAGACAGGCTGTCGCCAGCGCCGTGCGCATGCGCGGGTGCTGGCGCGGGAAAAGTAACCCATTTACCCGGGAGTTGCCTATATAAGAGGCTGCGAGGCGTTTGGGCGAGGCTGAAGCCATCTTCCTGTAAGCTGAACGCTGAATAAAAGAAACTGAGAACTCCAGCTGCTTCTCGTGTCTGTTTTCCCGCCACGGACTCAACACTGGCGACGAAGGTGGGATGCCTTGCACTACCTGGAAAGGAAGAAGTGTAAGCTTACCCAAGGAGTCCTGAGCGGCGGAAGAGGAACGGCGTCGACTCGGCAGCTGCCCGCCAATCCGGTGCGCATTCGGGGGTAGGCTGGCTGATAGACCCGTCTCCTGAAGATCCGAAGATGGCGAAAATCGGAAGGCTTTCGGAATTCGACGTCTCACATCCAGAGCGGTGGGAGTCCTACGTATCCAGAATGGAGAACTACTTCAAGGCAAATCAAGTGAGGGAAGATAGCTTGAAGGCGGCCACCCTGCTTTGCGTTTGCGGCCAAGACGCCTTCGAAATCGCAGAAAATCTTGTAGCACCTGTTCCAGTAGAGTCTGTAAGCTACGCAGACCTGAAGAAGCTGCTGAAAGAGCACTTCCACCCCAAGGTGTCCGTTATCTCATGGCGCCACACCTTCGAGCAGAGGGATCAACGGTCCGGTGAAACAGCCAAGGAATACATCGCCGCGCTACGGAAGGCCGCCAAGCCCTGCGAGTTCAAGGACCTCGAGGAACGACTGAGGGACCGATTCGTGTGCGGGCTAAGGCATCGAGAGCTACAACAGAGACTTTTTGCCAAGGAAGAATTATCCTTCCAAGACGCCTTAAGGGAAGTCACCGCAGAAGAAGCAGCAGGCGGCGCCATCAAAAACATGCGGCCGATCAGAAACAGTGCAGAGGGTGCGTCCGTGCACCAGGAAGACGTCCGACGAAACTCCGAGGAGGATCCGGACGAGGAAGTCGACCGTCTACACCCCGCGAAGGAAGAGAACCAGAAGGGAAGCTCTTCGGCTCTGCTCAAGTGCATCGGCTGTGGAGGTCGCCACAGGAGAACCGACTGCAAGTTCCGCTCCGCTACCTGCCGGGCATGCGGCAAACAAGGGCATATTGCAGCTGTGTGTCTGAGCCGACGAAAGGCACAACCCCAAGAAGAACGCCTGAAAGGTACCAGATTCCCCAGCCAGAATAGGGTAGGGTTTTGCGCTTCGCGAAGAAGCATCTGTAGAACAGGCACACACAAGCCCATGAAGAAAAAGCTGTCACTCAACGTGAAGCTACAAGGGGTTCCATTATCTATGGAACTAGACACAGGGTCTGCCCTGTCCATCATTTCATTGCATACATTTAGGAAGATTTGTTCCAGTAGTGGGTCTAAGGCCAAGTTAAGGCCTTCTGATATTGTATTAACAGATTTTCAGAACTCAAGAGTGTGTGTTAAGGGGGAGGCCACCCTTAACGTGCAATACAAGAGTTTTGAAGGTCCACTAGACTTATTAGTAGTAGGGGGTGAACGAACGAGTCTCATAGGACTCGATTGGTTTGAGGCCCTGGGGATACACGTCACAGGACTCAACAGCTTACAAACACTCGACCTACAGGAAGTCTGCAAAGAATTTGCAGATGTTTTCAGCCCCCAGCTGGGCACATTCAAAGGACCACCTGTGTCCTTAAAGCTAGACCCCACTGTCACTCCCATTAGGATTAAAGCAAGAAGGGTCCCTTTTGCTTTAAAAAGTAAGATTGACACTGAACTAGACAAACTAATCCAACAGGGAATCCTAGAACCTGTTGATTCCAGCCCGTGGGAGACCCCCATTGTCACGCCTCTAAAGGCAAATGGGGACATTCGCATTTGTGCTGATTACAAATGCACACTCAATAAGGCATTGCAGCAACATGCCTATCCTGTTCCTGTGGTCAGTCACATCCTGGCCTCTCTCAAGGGGGGGCGTGTTTTTGCAAAGCTTGACCTAGCTCAAGCATATCAACAGCTGCCTGTTGATGATGATGCTGCCATAGCTCAGACCATTGTGACCCACAGGGGAGCCTTTAAAGTAAAAAGGCTACAGTTTGGAGTAAATGTCGCTCCTGGGATTTTCCAAAGCGTAATGGAAAACACACTACGAGGTATACCAGGGGTCTGCCCCTACTTTGACGATGTCTTGATTGCAGGAGACTCCACACACATTCTAGCTGAAAGACTTAGGGCTGTCCTGTTAAGATTCAGGGAATCAGGCCTCAAGCTCAGAAAAGACAAATGCAAGATCGGGGTGCCTTCTACTGAATTTCTGGGATTCAAAATTGATGCTGCTGGGATTCATCCTGCTGAATCCAAACTAACTGCTATTTTACAAGCACCCAGGCCAAAGTCTAAGGCCGAACTTCAGGCCTTCCTAGGCCTCCTGAATTTCTACAATTCTTTTCTTCCACATAAAGCTAGTGTAGCTGAGCCTCTTCACAGGCTACTAGACAAACAAGCTGTGTGGCTGTGGTCACAAGCACATGAGGCTTGCTTTAAAGAAGTCAAGGCCTTGCTCACTTCTAACAGTGTTCTTGCACATTTCAACGAGTCTCTTCCTGTGTGCATCGCTTGTGATGCGTCCCCCTACGGGGTTGGAGCTGTCCTGAGTCACCTCAGGTCTGATGGAACTCAGGTTCCTATTGCATACTACTCCAGAACACTGTCTTCTGCCGAGCGCAACTACGCTCAGATAGACAGGGAGGCTCTGGCTGTTGTTGCTGGAATTAAAAAATTCCACGATTTTCTATATGGCAGGCATTTCACGGTCTTCACTGACCATAAGCCTCTGCTGGGACTGTTTACCACACGTAAGCAGACTCCCCACATCATTTCCCCTAGAATGCTTAGGTGGTCTATTTTCTTGTCTGCATACGATTTTTCATTACTCCACAAGCCTGGAAAAGAAATGGGCCATGCTGATGGCCTCAGTAGGTTGCCTCTGCCAGTAGTAGAAGCTGACCCCGCGCCAGCTGTCAACATTCTATCAATCCAAGCCTTGCCCGAGCTCCCTCTTAGTGCCAGGGATGTTACCGCTGAAACAGGTACAGATCACACACTTTCACGTGTCCGCTCCTGGGTCCTGTCCGGGTGGCCTGAGCACTGCCCTAGTCCTGAGTTTCAGAGTTTCTGGTCCAAAAGGAACGAACTGTCCCTTTCTCAGGGTTGTCTGCTTTGGGGAAACAGAGTTGTCATTCCCACCTCAATGAGGACTAGGGTCTTAGAATCCCTCCACGAGGGTCATCCTGGCATTGTTCGTATGAAGGCTCTTGCACGAAGCCACTTGTGGTGGCCTGGTTTAGATAAAGATATTGAAGCTAAGGTACACGCATGCCACCTGTGCCAACGATCTCGCCCAGAGATGCCCCAAGCTCCTGTGCATAGATGGGAGGAAACACAGTCCCCATGGTCTAGGGTGCACATTGACTACGCTGGGCCCTTTCAGGGCCAGTTCTTCTTGGTCCTTGTTGACAGCCATTCAAAATGGCTTGAGGTTGTGCCTGTCTCATCCACCACCACTGCAAAGACTATTCAGGTACTGAGGGGGATTTTTGCTGCACACGGGCTGCCAGATGTCATTGTGTCCGACAACGGCCCTCAATTCACCTCCTCCGAATTCCAAGCTTTCTTACAGGCAAACCTGATTCGTCATGCCACGTCTGCGCCTTTTCACCCGTCCACCAACGGTATGGCTGAACGCATGGTGCGCATCGCAAAGGACGCCTTGAAGAGACTCACCTACGGGGACTGGCATCACAGGTTGGCTGACTTTCTCCTTTCTTATCGCACCACACCGTCCACTTCTACAGGGAGAAGTCCAGCTGAACTTCGTTGGGGGCGCCAACTTACTACTAGACTTGACCGGTTGCATCCGGACAGACTGCCTTCATCTACCTCACATCCTAGGGCACCTAGACAACTACTTGTGGGTGCCCCGGTTTGGGCTCGCAATTACGGGCCTGGTCATACATGGGTCCCCGCTTCTGTGTCCAGAATCACAGGTCCTCTCTCCTACGAGGTTGCCCTGGACAACGGTCGTGTCCTGCGTCGGCACATCGACCAACTTCGCTCTAGGCGAGACTTTTCTGCTGAGACTCCTGGGTCTTTTCCAGGGGGGGAGGGGGACCCTTTGGAGCAAAGGGAAGGGCACGAGCTGCTGCCCATCTCCACTGAGGGAGCCACAAACGGCCCATCCCAGGGTTCCGCGAGAGCTCCGAACAGGAATTCCATGAGCTTACCTAACTACCAGGCATCCACGCCTACTCCAGCCAGGGAGTCACCCCGGGGGCATACTCACTTTCCACACACATCACACAGCACTCCAGCAACGGAGGATACCCGGGGGCATCCCAACAAATCATTCCCCGCAAGAGAACTGGCACACAATTCCCAAGGTTGGCCTGACCTTACCCCAAATCCTACAGGGGGTCAAACATACACAGAGTTAGTCGAGGAACCAGTCCCGACTACAACAACCCTAGCACAAATCAGGGAACACCTGAGTTTTGGGAAAGTACAGAAACCCACACGAGCCCGAACACAGAATGGGGTTCAGGGAATGGACAGCCTCCTGACAGGTCTTGGACTGACCTAGGAGGTTCTACAGAGACGCCCAGCAGCGGCTATCACTTCAAGGGGCCTGAGGGTCTACAGCTAGGTAGGTCAACCAGGTCACAAAGTAACAGAAGCCCTGGCCTGACGAGCCCGGTGGGCAAGCAAGCAGGCCAGGCATCGGGCACAGTCCTTGGAAGACACCAGGACACAATAGAGAGAACAGGCTCACGCCTCCCTCCAGTCAGGGGACTTATGCCAGTAACCCACAGCTAAGAAGGTCACAGAGAGCAAAGAAATCTCCCAAGTACCTAGAAGACTACATAACATTGCTGGCAAGGCAAAGGCCAGTAAACAGTGGGAGCACTGGGGAGCAAAATGTCATATAAAATAAATGTTGTATGTTGGTAGTAGTTTTAGCCCGGGGGAAAGGGGTGTTATGTCCCGAGCCTTTGCAAACGGCTCGGGCGTTTGCAGGCAGTCCCGGGCAGGTGCAAAGCTGCCCGGGACCAGACAGGCTGTCGCCAGCGCCGTGCGCATGCGCGGGTGCTGGCGCGGGAAAAGTAACCCATTTACCCGGGAGTTGCCTATATAAGAGGCTGCGAGGCGTTTGGGCGAGGCTGAAGTCATCTTCCTGTAAGCTGAACGCTGAATAAAAGAAACTGAGAACTCCAGCTGCTTCTCGTGTCTGTTTTCCCGCCAAGGACGCAACAGTTTCCAAAGTCAGGAGACGAGCATTGGGCTATCATGAATTGTCAGAGGTAGTACTAGATAATAAGCATTGATAATTCAATAGCTGATAGATGGGAGCAGGGAGGGAAAGTCAAAGGACTATATATGGGAAATTAGAACCCATACATAATTTTCTTTGGGACCAATTAATGTTATTCAAGTTTGCATATTCTTAATCAGAAATATGATTTAATTTAAGTTGCAGTAATTTAAGTCACAGGCCAGAAGGGGAGCATCTTTTATAATAAAAATCAACAAGTCACCATGTCGATGGTGGGGTTCTCAATATTTACTGATCTAATTTATAAATAAAAACACCATCTAAATGAAATTACAGTAACCAGGTGGGAGCTGACCACTGCAGGAACAAATTAGGCCTGAGCATAAATATTTTAGGATAAAATTGCAGACACTTTCATTTATTTTATGAGCTAGATTAGAGAGATTTCTTCTAGGTGGTGGCAGGAAGAAAGAGAGAAGAAAGAGTCCTTCCTCTCTCTTGTTTGCATTGTTACCGGTGATTTTTTTAAAAAAAAAAATATCACAGAACAAATTATAGTATAGTGTTCAGTTGCAATAAAGACATTCAGCCACAATATCCCACACAACCACTATTGAGACCACAAGCGGTCTCAAACAGCCTCCTGTTTTTTATGCAAGAGATCACAGATTCAACCTATGGAGTTCAGAGGCATCTGTCCTTTTTATCAAAATGACAAGAGCAGCACTGAACTCTCATACTACAAACTCTGACCTTTTCACAGATGTGATGCACATACAAAAAGGAGTAAAGCTTACAATGTCACACCACAAGACTGCTTTCCTCTTACTTCCATACAGTGGTCCCTACGTACAGAAGAACACCTCTGGCAAAATTACTTAAGTGCAGAATTAAGTTCATTTGAAAGCAGAACAAACAACAAGAAAAAAGATTGGCTAAGAAAGCAGAGATACAATTCCCATTTCCACTGGCATTGGCAGTTTATATAAAAGCCCTTTTCACATCATGTCTGAAAGGACACATAACTGGTAACATTCTCACAAATTCATGAAATCCTCTATCTCCTTGATTGGCATAATTTCCACAGTCGTGGGCATGCTGACTGTTCAAATGAGTATACACCAAAACATTAATGCCTTACAGTACTTTCTTCCATATCGAATATACATGTCACCGCAATTATTAGTTCAGTATATTTCTTGTAACATTGAAGAAGGGAAATCTTAAAGTTCTGAATGGTGGCTTCTTTCTTTACATATAGTCAGTCTTCGTAAGAGCAGTCTATATAGTCAAACTAATTCCCATCTCCAAAGTCTTAGTGTGAGCTATTTGACTGACAGCATGGCTGATTGATTATAATTGCCTTCTATTGCCAAGAATTTGCCAACATTAGTCATCCTCTTTCCATATGGTGGTGGCCAGTTTTAATTATCAGAGCGTCTTAAGATGAAAATTTAAAAGTAAAAACAAGCAAAAACCCTTCAAAGGAACCAAACACCCCACAGAACAATGTTTAAAAGTGCAATAAAATATTGATACTGTAAAATGATTCAAAAGAGAAATAAAAGACATGATGTAATTTCAGAGGTTGAAGAAGAGAAAATAAAAGAAAGTGGAGCGGACTGGAGTTTCTCCAGGGAGAATGAGGAATGCCTTTAACAGCCTGTATGGCTTTACAGGAATATTCCTTTCACTTGCCAGGTGCTCGTGGAGAAAAGAAAACATTTTTTATCCCACTCTGGGCTGCTTTAATCATACTCCTGCATGTCAAATAAGACATTGCACTTTAAAGCCACGGAGGAAGAAAGCTGAAGCAGAATTGCCACAGGGAAGAGGAAATTTCAAATTAAATAGTGGAGGTATTCAAATTAAATAGTGGGAAGAGAGGATAAAAGTAGGGTCCATCTTTATTTCTTAACCCAATGCTACAATATTTTTTCAAAGCTAGACAGACTATGGTTCGCAACTGTCAATATAAAATAGCATACATTCAAAGGATTTAATGGAGCATATATTAGGAGTTAGCTTTTCATTTCCACAGGGGAACAGTACTTCAGATGCATTTGCCATTCAACATAACTTTAAATATACTTAAGATATACGGTGTATTTATTTTTTTTGGCTTTAGGCATAAAGTACTGTTGATGCTAGTTCTCAAGAGAAATCTTTAAAAATGAAAAAGCAATAAATCTGGGCTTGGTTTGCAGGAAAATGGAGGTACATCACCAGATACGTTGACCTTCTTTCCATTATCTGTATCAATAAGGTTAGTTAAAAATAAACAAGTAGTTGGGGTTAACAACTACTCTCACCAAGAGCTCTCACCAAGAATGCTATTTTATATCAGCTTTAGGATCTAACCAATATTCATAACTTTTTCAAATATTTGCTAAACTCTCGGTGCAATCATAAAGCAGCCATATGCCGAGAATATTAGCTGAGCAAATAACTGAATGCAAATAAACAAGAGTATTACTTCAAAGGCCAATAGCATTCAGAAAATGATACACAAAACCAAACAAAAATCCAATATGTCCCATATGTGACAATCTACCTTGATACGTTGGCTTGAGTTCAAGTATTATAAAGCAAAAGCATGACTGTTATATTTTTTAAATCATCTAATATTGTCCTTAAGTTTGTAATATATCTAAATATACTTTTTACAGCACAGAAAGAAGACAACTGCCATATTTAAATTAAATATTGAATTTGGCCATACTAAAAGAATCTTACAGTACCATTTATGCTAACAACTGTCATCTATATACATACACAGTATATAAAGGGAAGGGAGTCCCTGTGAATTTTAGTCTGCTAATCATTGCCAGCCATAGGGGGTGGTGCTCATCTCTGTTTCAAGGCCATTGAGCCAGTGCTATCCGAAGATATTTCCACGGCCATGTGGCCAGCATGACATACATAACAGAGCACTGTTACCTTTCTACCAAAGTGGTACCTATTTATCTTGCATGTTTTAAACTGCTAGGTTGATAGGAGGTGGAGCAAGGATGGGAGCTCATCCCATCACGTGGCACTCAGGTCTCAAATCTTTCCAGCTGACAAACCCAGTGTCTTAACTGCTGAGCCTTTTATTTGAATATACAGTATATTCTTAAAGGTAAATCCATTAAGTGCAGTGGACTTAAGGTGTATTTCTTACCTGCAACAAATGACAGCCTTGCAGGACAATGCTAGGTCCAAGAAGGACTGCCTCACTTCAAAGGACAGGGCAAACTTCAAAGTCTGGCCATCTATAATCAAAGCAATATCATTTTCTTTGCCTAGTGAGTCTCCTAGATTTTCACAATGGTGTGTTAATGCAGCTCTTGTTGCCTAAATGAAAAAAGAGGGCAGGGGAGAAGAAAACAACCTTTTATTACCATTTTTGTTAAGTAGTACAGCCCAAACTGAGAAACTTGAAGAATTTATTCAAGGATGAATTCTGATAGAATCCACATTTGTTATTGCAAGTATATTACAAAAAGATGAAAATGCACGAGAAAGGAGGCAATATGACTTTCAGATTACAGACATGATCTATTCTGATGGAAATCTTTTGAATTTCTCCAGTTACTGGATCAGTCATTAGCTGTTGCTAGGTAGTATTGGTATAACTTGTGATATTTTCCTTCAGTCCAGAATGCAGTGGGTGAGTTTTGTACCAATATTCCACATAAAGAGCTAACAGAATAAATATACAGCTCTTTCCTGAAGCTGTAAAATGCAAAAGTTTATATGCTAAATTACATAAACTAAATTGGGGTGTGTATTCTATGTTAATTTCCATCATTGCAGGTTCTTAAACAGGACTTTAGTTTGAGCTGCTTCTCATTAAGATCTTAATTTTTTAAAGTTTTATTTTGCTACTGGCCTTAATCTGTTCAAATTAATATAACTGGCTTCTGAAATGTTTCAATTTCTGTTTTTAACATAGACTGTATTTTATTACCATTTCATTTGGGATGCCTTGCTTTTCCTTGGCCAGAGAACTATAAAATATAAAAATCTGCCAGTTTCGAACTCAACTGATATAGTATGAAATACGAAAATGCTAGCCCATTAGCCATATACTTCCAGATTATTTTGTTTTATTTCCAACCCCAGTATACTGGGCCCTTTCTGGGCCTTCCTCACAATGAGCATAAACAAATTTAGTGACTACTCCACCCCCTATAAAATTATAAACAATTATCTCTCCATCCCATATCCTATCTCTTATCTACAAACAAATCCATAAATCATTTTTTCAGTCCTGGTGTCCATAAAAAAATCCTTAAAGGGTTATTTTAATCTTGATCAAATAAAAGTAAAAGAAAGAAATCTAAAGTTGTTTTAACAATCTTAATCTTTAGTTCATTCAAATATTGTTGTAGGATTTGGTTTCTCTTCATTTTTTCTTTGTTCCATCATGTAGAATTCATCAAGGTCTTAACAAGCTTTCTTTAAATAAATCCAAAGGGGAAAAAAATTTCCAGGTTGTTCTTTTGAGTTATCATTTGTGTTTCCCTTTTGAATTTTAAAACATCAGCCAATTTCTTTTATAGATCCAGTGAAACATTATTTTTCAAGTCATTCTCTTGGCTTGTTAGTTGTAAATGCACTTTTGTTACTATCTTTATATTATTAATAAAATATGTTCTACATCTGTTATTTCTTCAATAACATATTATGGACATAGTCTGTCCATAGAAGCAGATATCTTTACTAACATTGTTGATATTCTGTGTTGGAATATTCATGAGCAGGAAGAGTCATGTGGTAACTCAGTCAGGCAATGTGAGAAAAGTGCTACTGAGTCTGTGCAAAAAAGGTATTGAGTTAGAAGCTAGATCTTTTATCCAGTCTCAGGTCTGTCTCTGTATCTCTCTGTAAGAAGTCTTCATTGTGCTATGTTGCTGTAAAGACGAATGTATGGTATTATAAATATTTTGATATGAATATAAAGAGGTTACTTGAATCAGCTAAATGCAGTCAACTCTGAGAGCTTCTGATTTATTTTTACCAACAGAGAAATTAAAATTCTCTAACATTCTGCTACTACTTTCTGATTCCATTCTTCAAAAGTCTATTTCAGTATTTTCATTGCTATAATGCTTTGCCTCATTTTGCAGGTTTGTGTTTTCTTCCTCTGCCTAAAATCTTTAGTTGCCCCTAGTATCCAGTTTTTAAAATAATTAAATTATTTATCTGTGTTATGTCAATGATTAATTTAAATGAAGGATGGAGAATTCTAATTAATTAAATTCTTCCAATCTGATACGCTTTAGAGGGGTGAACCATCATGTTACTTTCCTATTCCACATTTGCCATCAATTAGCAGAGGACCTCTTACTATTACCTTATTTTGTTTAGTGTTAGCAACTAGATAACAACATCAGACTATGATCTTACAGATTTGAGAGGTATAAGGTGAAGAAAGAAAAGCATACTTCCCATAGAAGAGAAACCCAGAACATTTGTATCACGATCCTAAATATGTTCTTTTCTAATTCTGATTATCAAATACGAAGTTCTGGGCTTCCCTTCTGTGGAAAGTATGCAAATGGAGCCAAGGCAGGTCTGACAGTTGGAGAATAGATAGCTCAGAACTGACCTAGATCCAATCCAATATCTGTAATTAGTATTTCTGAATCAATGCAACCTCAACTAAAGATCTTTAATTATATGCTTAATATGCATAAAGGAAATCAACCCTAACTATTGTTTAGAAGGACAGCTACTGAAACTGAAGCTCAAATACTTTAGCTACCAAATGAGAACAGAGGAATCATTGGAAAAGACCCTGATGTTGGGAAAGATTGAAAGCAAAAGGAGAAGGGGACAGCAGAGGGTGAATGGTTGTGTCATGGATGCAATGAACATGAATTTGAACCAACTCTGGGGGGCAGTGGAGGGCAGGTGGGTCTGACATTCTATGGTCCATGGGGTCACAAAGAGTCAGACATGAGTTAGCAACTGAACAACATATCAGAGTTTAGATTATTTCCCTTTATAATGCTCTAAATTGCAGACACAGCTGCAGAAAATAAAAGTGGGTATCACAAGTAAAAGTAATATATTATGCACCACTGTAATTTTTTGCATGTTTTTGATTTAGTTTCATCCTGTGGTGAATTTATACAGGTTAATTTAAATATTGAACATATTGCTTTCCAGACCAATCTATTCATGTGGATGCTGTTCTGGGGGAAAATGAAAGTTGAAAACATTCACCATTTTAAAATAATGGGGAAAACCCAGGATAGAAACTTAACAAATACATAAAGATTAATTTCCACCATTTTGAGAGGTAAATTTTAAGAATGAATACTTATAAAACTCACATAGTATTATTCTTAGCTGTAAAATTTAATTCTCCAGATTAATTCTATTTTAGAAAGCATTTTTCCAGAGCATTCTGGAAAATTTAAACCAGCAGTATTTGTTGAAATATGAATGACTTTTCTTTAAGTTGTGAAAATCACCCCATCTCAAAACTACAAAAGAAGAAAGGCAGCTTCACTCCCATCCAAATTCAACACAGAGTAAACATTCTGCTGAAAGTTCAATAAAGCTTGAATATGAAGCATTTAAAGAATGGACAGAATATTCCATCTATAGAATTAGAAATGATAATATCCGGCGTGAGATTGAATAATCCTATAAATACAAAACTTTTTGAGGGAAAAATGAGAATGATCTAATTAGAAAGATCTAATTTAGCTTCAACAGTGCAAGAAAAACAATGAATGAATCAACATTTCTTCTATTTTTACGAAATTAAATTAAAAAGGTATTTTCAATGTTAGCTGACAATATCCTGCATAATTATTAGTTGATTTCTGACAATATATTTTCTGCAATATATTTTCTAAAACACAAGCTATTTAATATGTTTCCAACATGTTTAACATTATTCTACAAAGCTTCTAGGATTCAGCTGTGTTAATCATAGCATTTTGTCCAATGGGTTACCCGATGCCTTTGAAAATGTTTCCTTAAACAAAGAAAAAAAAAGTTGACAATGCTTTTCATTTAATTTAGGCACAACAAAACCTACATATGTTTTTCTCAACCTAATTTTCTGAGTTAACATGACACACTAAGTTATATACTGAGCAGACCTACCAGGTGGGTAGGCAAGGACAGCTCAGCTTTCAGACCTGTTAATGGGTCATAAGTGGCTATCTGCTGAGGAGAGCAGAAAGGTTCTGGGTGAAAAACATCAGCTTATTTTGTTTTTCAGTTTGGGGAAAAGGAGTGAAAGAGTGGGAACTGCAGCATCTGTCTTCTATTATTTTTGAAGCAAAAAATGCACACCAAATTTTGACTACAGCTAACTCTCGATTTACGATCACAATTGGACCAGAATTTCTGCCGCTAATCAAGGCAGTTAAGTGAGTCACACCCATTTTATGACTGTGTTTGTCGTGATTGTTAAGCAAATCACCAGTCATTATGCAAATCCAGCTTACTCCATTGACTTTGCTTGGGAAGTTTACGAGTAGTGATCACATGACCCCCAGAGTCTGCAATCTTTTTGAATGTGTGGTCAAGTACCCAGATTGTGATCACGTGACTGAAGGATGCTGCAACAGTTGTAAATGCAAGAACCACCATAGGACACTTTTTTCAGTGCTGTTATAAATTCAGACGGTTGCTACACAAATGGTCATAAGTTAAGGACCAACCGTATTTTGTTGTCTGATCACACACATCTTACAGATTATCTATTCCTGGCTTAATGAGGTATGTGAAGAATCCATTTGTTAATCATGTAAATAATAATAATAATGTTATTATTATAAGATACACATCTAGCTATTTATAGCTTACTTAACAAATGCTGACAATGTGTGCCTTGATTGTGATACGTGAGCCCAGCTTAAACAACAAGCAAGAGGAAAAAGCCAATGTTCATATTAAGATACAGCAACTCCACCATACAGAATAAGCTGATGAACTATATACATTACTGATTGAAATTAAACCCACTGAAGACTAATTTAATCAACTGGAAACATCGCATGTTATCTTTTAACCCATGCTGGGAAAATATTTAAGCATATGCATTACTATCTTCCTCTCTGCTAATGCTCAGCAAAAAAGAAAAAAAGAAAATCCCTATTTAATAACAAGGAATTAGCCACACTTTAGGTACCATTTTCTGATTAATCACAAATCTCGGGGGAACGGGCATAGTTTGTACACTGATCGTAACCCCCAAAAATGAGAATATCCAGGGAAGGCTTAGTTGTTTTTCCTTTTCCTAAATTATAAACAGGCAATTGCAAAAGAATATATAGCAATTCCATAAGGTTTCTGGATGTAGCCAGAAAACTTCAGAATGGCCTCAAAGCATTCAGTGACTTCATGCCTGAAGCAGATCCAGAGGAACAGTTTTCTTCTTCAAATGACTTGCACAGGAATACAAATACACCAATGCCAATAAGGATTAGAATTAGTTAACTAAGTCAGAAATAGGAAGATTCATACATGGAATTATGTTAAAATCAGTAAAATCACATTGTGACTTAATGCCATGTGACAATCCAGCCAATGTAAATTATGGGTAAGTTCACACAACATGCCCATTATGTGGCTCAAAGTCCAGGAGATTAATGTGATATGCATATTTGGATGTGGGCATTGACTTATTTGTCATAGCAGGTGGCATCTCCTATTGACCTTGACTGATCATAAAAAGTAAAATTGAACTGGATGTGAGTCTACAGTACTAGGACAGTTGTCTAGGTAGGGATGTGAGCATATCTATAAATATCCTGGAAAAGGACAGTGGCAATCTACTTTTGCATTGTTGACAAAAGAGCTACATGGAATTATGTAATAACCAAAAAAAAAGAAAGAAAGAAAAAGCAACATCTTCTTTCTCTTTTTGGAAATCTAATCCAAACATTGAATTATCTTATGATTCTTCTAACTTGGAAGTCAGGTGCCAATGAACAAACATATTATATATGTAATTAGCATATATGTAATTAGCTTCTCATCCTGAACCTCTCCTATCATATGCACAATATATATTTGGCTATGGCAGAATCATACCTATTCAGGCACATATTTGGCAAGATTGTTCTATAACTAGACCATATTTATACAGCACATGATGAGATTGTTAGCTTATCCATAGTTGATTACATAAACTTGGGTTCACACAACACAAAAACCCTTGCAAATCCCTTAGTCTTAGGTGTAATGTGTGAACTCATTCCAAAACAAAACAGCCTGGCTTCAGATAAAACTGCAAGACTGACTTGGAGAGAAAATGAAGGAAAATGTTAATGTAAAATCCTATTTCTTGTACAAAGAGAAACTGAAGAGGGAATGCAGCATTTTAACAGAAGATAATTAATAGTGTACCTGGGTCATGTTGCTAACTTTAACTTCATCCTAAAAGCCTTGAAAAATTAAACACTTCAATATTTTTCATTTACATTTTAAAAAACTACCAAGCAAACTGCAAAGCGCCTGGCACTCATTATACCTTTGTTCATGTACAATTCACACACACTTGTGTTTACAAAAAAACAAACTTTGACTCTTCTGACCTGAATAAATTGAATTCCATTCTCCAGAGCATTTCACGTTGATGAACAGTAGGGCACTGTTGCAAATCTTGGCAAACAGAGCATAATTTGTTGACAGGCAGGGAATTACAATAACCTAAAGCAGAGCTCATGTGTGGTCCACACTTGGGACCACATCCTGTGGTTCGGAAAGAAACCTTGTGATGGTTTGTTTGAATTTCCTAACTTTCTAAATCCTTTTAAAAAATATTCCATCTAATCAGTACTACTCAGCAAGTGAACAAACAAACAAAAAATCCTGACAGGTTGACATTCCATGGGACCACATTCAAACCATTAACGAAACTATGTGGAATTTAGCATAAAAGAGAACAAACAGCCCAATTTTTAGGATTGTGAAATAGTAATGGTGACCCCTGGATCTACAGAATTGGCCACAGCAATAAATTAAGCATAGATCCTTCTCTGGACAATCCCTATAGCCACATCCACAAGAACTGCCCCAAAAGGCTATCAGCCATATTGATGAGTGAGCATTGTAATCAATTTAATCAGATAAGCTGAAAAAGTACAGGTCTTTTTTTCCTTGGAATTTTACTTCTCTAAACATGCAATGACAGATTTGTCTTCCCATTGTAGCTCCCAAAGCAACTCATCAATGTACATGAAGATTACTTTTCATAAGTGAATTATGAAAGCTAGGAACTTTATTCTGTAGATATAAAAGCATTTCCCCTTATATACATGGGCTTCCCTCAATCTTATTCTGGGGCTTTTAGGGTTGCATGGTTGAAAGAAAATCACATGGTATGATTTATATCATTGTTCCATCTGTGTTCAGAGACTAAGCACTCTTTTAGTGTCTTCCTGTCATACTTCTTAAAGACATTGGTTTTGATCTGAGTCACACAATGCAGAATTTCATAATATGGTTTATTTGGGTTTTGTATACTGTATTATGTTGTGCAAACTCAATACATTCAGAATTAGCTTGCCTGAGAGAAATTATAAACAAGAACTTACAGAAAATGCTTATCTGCCCCCTTCAATTTTTTCTCATAAAAAAGATAACCCTACAGTAATCTATGATTACCAGATTTTGAACTCACTAATATGGATAACTGCTTTCTTCTCATTTCTGAACTATTAGAATCATGCAGATGACTTTTTTTTTTTTGGCAAACTGCACCTCAGAGGGCCTGACAATGTGATAGACATGAAAGAGAAGCACAAATATTTAATTATCCAAGATTATCACTAAGAAAAGTTTAAATATGCTGTCATGGTTGTCTTAGGCCCAGTATTCTTTAGTATCTTCATTAATGACTTAGATGAGGGAATAGAAGGGGAACTCATCAAATCTGCAGATGACACTGGCAGGAATAGCCAACACCCTAGAAGACAAGTTCAGGATTCAAAAAGATCTTGACAAACTTGAACAATAGGCCCTATCCAACAAAATGAGTTTTAATATGGAGAAAAGCAAAGTTTTACATTTAGGCAGGAAAAATTAAAGGTACAAGTACAGACTAGATGGGACCTGGCTCAAAAACAGTAACTGTGAAAGGGACCTTGGAGTCTTACTGGACGATCATGAGCCTGCAGTGTGCAGCAGCAGCCAAAAAAGTTAATACAATCCTGGGTTGTATAAACAGAGGCATAGAATCAAAATCACACGAGGTATTAGTACTGCTTTATAAAACACTAGTAAGACCACACCTGAAATACTGCAACCAATTTTGGTCACCATATTACAAAAAAGATGTTGAGACCTTGGGAAAAGTTCAGAGAAGAGCAGCTAAGATGATCAAAGGCCTGGAGACTAAAACGTATGAAGAATGGCTGCAGGACTTGGGTTTGGCTAGTTTAAAGAAAAGAAGAAATAGGGGTGACATGATAGCAGTATTCCAGTATTTGAGAGGCTGCCACAAAGAAGAGGGGGTCAAATTATTCTCCAAGCACCCAGAGAGCAGGACATGAAACAACAGTTGGAAACTGACCAAAGAGAGAAGCAACCTGGAATTAAGGAGAAAGTTCCTAACAGTGAGGACAATTAACCGGTGGAACAGCTTGTCTTCAGAAATTGTGGGCACTCCATCACTGGAAGTTTTTAAGAAGAGACTGGACAGTCACTTGTCTGAGATGGTATAGGTTCTCCTGCTAGAGCAGGGGGCTGGACTAGAAGACCTCCAAGGTCCCTTCCAGCTCTATTCTATTCTATTCCCTTGGTCTTTCAAAGATTTATGAATCATATTTTCCAGAATTTTCTGGATAAATAGTGCTTTTGAATCATTTATTAATTTGTCCTGAGAATCCTGGCCTTGACAATGATCAAGTTCAAGCAATTTTTCATTGTGCTCATGACTAACCTAAGCTAGAGAAATATGCCTTTGAACCTGCTTATATTTTGTAATTTGGACAACTGCATTTTCTCAAAAGTAATTCAGATGAACCATGTAAGGTAAAATTCATTCTGTCTTGAAACCATCCCAAATTATGAAGTGTTTTCTTGTCAAATTTTCATGTGATTTTTTTTTAAAAAAATGCTGTAATTGATTCAACTTACAAAATCAAGAGCCCATTAAATAGGATTCTAAGGTTCAATAACCTACCTTCAACTTAAAGGGGCATTTCCTTTTTAACCCATTTTCAGACAGCTAAATTCCATTCATACCTTAATTGCATAGTTCCATGCTTCATTTATGTCCTGGAAGTTGACAATTCCTTCAAGAGCTTATAAGCAGCTTTCTTCCTGATATCTCCTAAATTATACCCAGTAGGCAATTAGCAACCATGAAAATATATAGGCTTAATGTGATTTTGATACTTTGAACTGGGTTTTAGTTAGTCATAAAAGCCACTGCTTTAAAGGCTAGAATATATGTTAGGGATGAGCCAACTGTGAAGCATCCAAAAAACTGAGCTGGAAGGCTTTAATTCCTAAATTAGAAGGATACATTTTATGGACTAAACTCATTTTGGAAGTATTGTCCCTAATATTTGCCATGTTTGAGAGGACAGATTAAATGGAGAGAAAACAGCAATGAAATGTGGAACACCTGCCATTCGTGAAAGATTTGTGGTTAATAATACAAAATTGTGTAACTCGCATGATTTGAAGAGAAAAATAACCTGATTTAATTAGGTTTAGGTATCCTAATTCTGCATAGAATGATAAGAAATGTAGCCATCCATTACTACTGCTGGCACAATTATCCTTCTGCCTTCTGCATAGTTTGAACATTTATCTACAATAAAACTGAAAATATTGGAAGGACTTATTTTGTTTCTCAGGTGGGATTTCCCTGACTCTGCAAGCCCAGAATTGGTGTATTGCATAAAATTATTTAAACAAGTCATTCAGCCACAAGCAAGTTTCTCAGAAGGCTTTAACCACAATGTGGGAGAAAAGAGTGCTGATAGGTTTCAGCATCAGTTTACTGAATACTATTTCAATCAAAGTTAATTCTTATACTCCAGGGCCCATTGAGGAAATCTGGCCTCAAGTAATTTGCAGTGAAGCTGGAAATAACAAAACTGTGTGTGTGTGTGTGTGTGTGTGAGGAAATATTTGTGTATGTATATCTGAGTATCTTTTTCTAAACTAGCAAGAGTATAATGTAAGCAGTGGTGGTTTATAGCAGCAACTCCAACAGGGACAATGAAAAGAAAAACTTAAAGGAGACTAATCCAATTCACAGTCCTATGATTATAGTTGAAGACCTTCAATCATCCATCATTATGGAAGGTTGATTTAATCAACAATAGACATATTTCAACAGATAATATTGCTCAGTAGATTTCTTTCAGTGGATAAGTTAGCTTTGTGAAAGAGCAATAAAAGAAACATAGGAAACTAGCTTTTACTTGACTTCTAGTGGGAAAAATTGTGGCTTGAGCAGCTCCTTTGGAATGGGAGTTTACACCACAGCTGATTTAGAGCTCAGGCAGGATCTCCATAGCCCTAAAAAATCTCTAGACACAAGACGAATCCCAGAAATTAATCTATTTGTCCCTTTGGATGTTTTCAGTACTTTGAAGACTATTATTTTTAAAAAAGGTGATGAGAATAACAGGACCTATTTAACTATCAAGATTTGGATTATTGTTAGTCTCTTAAGAAACAACAGATATTTTTTTCTTTTTGTACAATTAATGTTTACCTTCAGCAAGATGGTAAACATTATGACTTGTCACCCCAGGAAGCCTTTTTAAGAAGAGAAACTTGATTGACTTATGCTGATTTATTGACTTTTTTGTAGAAGAACTTAAATTGAAACCAAGAGAAGAATTGGAAATGAAAGATGTTTAGTTGATAGATAGGCTTAAATTGGATAAGAAGAAATGATTTTACAAATGAGAAAACAGATGTTGAAGTGGACTTGTGTTCCAATGATGAACATGTTATTACTAAGATGTACTGGTATAAACTTTTACTGAAAATGAATAGAGTATAGATCAAATGGGCATAAAACTTTGAATGTAATATGATGTTTGATTAATGGGAGAATATGTGGACCAAATGATTTAAATTTACACTGAATTATAATTTGAAATAGAATTTTCATAAGAAGATGAATCATTGGTATTTAATACCTGATAAATTATCAAAGATGTTTAACACATCATCAAATACGTATTGGAAATGCATGTTACCATCTTTAGTGGACATGTCACAAAGCTAAGAACTATTGGGATGAGATGTGTATCTTAATCCAGAGAATTTTTAAGATAAACACACAATTGAAACCAGAGGTTGATAAACAGATTAAAAGGAAATATGGGACTTTGTTTCTATACATGATAATAGCAGTGAGACTATTGTATGCACAGAAATGGAAGGACTTACAAATTCCTACAATGGAAGAATGGATGGTTAAGTTAATGTAATTGCCTCAAATGGCAAAACTGACGGCTTTGATTAAAGAAAAAACTTTGTCTAATCTTTTTTAAACTTGGAAACAACTTGAACTTCTTACTAGAAACTGAAAGAAATGAAAATTTAATTATTGGATTTGACAATTAGAATTATTTATGATTATAAAAATGCTGTGCATCATTGTTGATTTTAGAATACGTAGTCTTTTGAATCTATAAATAAGAAGAAATAAGAGGTATTTTGTATCTGTGCTGAAGAAATAAGAAGTGATTCCTTTTCCCTCTTTTTCTTGTTTTAACTGTGGGATGACACAGGAGCCTATCAAGAAGGACATATCTGAGATCAAGAACAATGCTAGAGGCCCCATCAGGTTATTTTAACTAATTAAATAGGCCACACTGCCTAAGAAAAAAGTGTTTAACCCTCTGAGTTTCTGAATTATTCCCTCCAACACTACTATCTACTCCCCCAAGTACACCAAGCTGCTATTAATTCTGCAGAAAGGAGTATACAATGATAAAAAAAACAGATACTCTAAACTAAAGCAATTCAGGTTTGAGAGAGAAACAATAGGAGAGTTATCAAAATGGAGATGCTTTTAAAAAAAATCCTTGTGATGATTTTCCCCACTTTATGGCATATATATAAATAAAATATTCTTGCCTATTCCTACAGTCCATATATGACTGCAACAAAATGTAGATATAGCTTGAACTAGTTTATTTTTTTTCTTCAAAAGTTTTTGTTAATGCCTTCAAAAGAGCATCTTCAACACTTTTTATAACTATAAAGGGTTGTTTCATAAATGTCTCTTACTCATCAACAGTATCTAAGAAAAGTAATTGCCCCAGGAAATCAATTAGGAATGGGATATTTGGTATGTTTATACTAGTATATTGCATTTGAATTTGAATCTGAATATTTTACTGTTTACTCTCTCCCAATGTACCTGAACTCTATTTAACTTATTTAAAAAACACAAAATATGACATGATGAATTACTTTGATGAAAGTAACAGAAATATAAACATTCTACATTATTATTCTTATTAAATGCTTGGTAATGCAAGGTTACATATGATCTGTCAGAAATAAATATTATTAAATTCATAGAGGAGATGCCCTCACATTACTGAATAAAAAAGACTGGGAATTAATTATTATTTCTTAATTGTATGTCAGAAAATTGCATTTGAGTATCTGTAAATAACATTTGTTTTTATAACCTCCATATAATTAGCTATGTTGAAATCTTGAGTTGTTGATGTATCATGCTAAGCCATAAAACCAAGGTCAAGAAGGCAACAGCTGGACTTGCAAGTTGAACAAGATTCCAGCTGCATTAAAATTTCAGCAATCCCTTCGGTTTATGGGCACCATCATGCAATTTCATGTTATATTGCTGGAGCCAAAATAATTAAAATGTAAAAAACGTACTAATTACAGAAATAAAATAGCCCAAATTGGATCTAAGTTCACATGAAAACACAACCTTGTGAGTTGATGAAGATTCTCTGTCATCCAAGTTGTCTGGAAGTTGAGTCATAGCAATTGGACTTCTTTTCTTGTTGGTTCAAAGCATTTCACTGTTTATCCAAGTAGCTTCTTTAGTCTGAGCAAGTTGGTTGGGGGACCTCATATATGTCCTCCGGGGTGATTTCAATTCTCATCTAATCTGGATAGGGTTGTTAGGTGAATAGGCAGAGAGTCATTGGGATGTAAATGTTCTTACTCCTAAATCCTTTGCCCTAGTGGATTGTTAAGTGTGAATCTGTAAAGTGTCCTTAATCTTCCTGGGGATTGAAAGAGCAGCATAAAAAATGGAGGACAGGTTGTGTCTGAGGTTGTGTGTCTCTCAAATCATGTATCTTCCCTGCCCAAAATGTGAACATTATTGTCCTCAAAAAAGTGTAATTTTTCTTCTAGATCAGTGTTTCTCAACCTTGACAATTTTAAGGCATGTGGACTTCAACTCCCAGAATTCCGCAGCCAGCAATGCTGGCTGCGGAATTCTAGGAGTTGAAGTCCACATGCCTTAAAATTGTCAAGGTTGAGAAACACTGTTCTAGATGAAGGTATACTGCTGATTCAGGTCCTACGGTGTTGCTTCTCCTATGCTGGGTTATTCTCTTATGTAAAGACTGCTTGGTTTCTCCAATGTAGAGCTCTGAGCAGTCCTCACTACACTGGACTGCATACACTACATTGCTCTTCTTATGTTTTGGTGTCTGATCTTTAGGGTGGACAAGCCTCTGTCTCAGTGTGTTGCTGGGTTTGAAGAACATAGGTATGTGGTGTTGTCCAAATATCCACGTCTTCCATGTGAGAAAGAAAGCACTTAGCTCCTTCCAGGGGATAGCACCAACCCTCTGGTTCATTTATGTGGATGATACATAACTGTATCAAAACAGCTAACTATATGGAGGTTACAAAAATCAAGTCCAAGAAGTCCAATCCTTCACAGGCAATATAAACATTATGGACTCAAACATCAAGTTCTCCAGGGAGCTCCTAGAATGTGACATTCTAATTGGGACCTGTGGCAACCTAGAAATAGAGATCTGCAGGATCTTTGGACAGGTAATATAGATGGCTTGAAAGAGAAGTGATTTCCAAACTGGAAAATCCTTTGTTTGGTAGAGATAGAGGTCCCAAACACAACCTATCCCCCATTTTTTATGCAGCTCTTTCAACAGTCCCCATGAAGATTAAGACCACTTCACAAGTTCACCCAGGAGGCAACATTTAACAACCCACCTAGGGCAAAGGATTAGCAGTTGAAACATTTACCTCCCAATGTCTCTTTGCCTACTCACCTAACAAGCACATCCAGAAAACTCTCTGGAGGACATATATGGGGTCCCCCTAGCCAACTTACTCAGACTGAAGAAGCTACTTGGATAAGCAGCAAAATGTTTCAGTCCAACAGGAAAAGAAGTCCAGTTGCCATGACTCAACTTTCAGACAATATTGCAAGGTTTTGTCTTTTTTTAATAATTGCAAAAAGTTTTCAGCTTTCTATACAGAACTGATTTTAGTTACATGGGAAATTGCTGGGCCTCCATGTCCATTCACAAGGAGCTGACTGAGGGCTAAAAACAGTACTTTGCTTCATCTCTTTCTAGCCTGTGCATTCTGCAGGAGGCTCACTGTATATAGGTCCCCTTTGTGAACTTGGCAGTGAATTGTTCACATTTCAATTATTCAGGCTCTGCCTGCTCCAACTTACAAGACAGAAATGCTCCCAGTTGGGAGTTAGAGGTTCAATTGTGCATTGTACATGCAAATTTATCTGTTGCAGAGAGATTTGAAAGATCAGTTTGTCTAGTATGGGTAAGGAACAGCTCTCTTGGTCTTACATTTAATTTAAGTTATACACTCAAGAAAATTGACCAGCAGACCTTATTTCTACAGTTCCTGCATCTGTATTTTTCTGCCCCAGGCTTTCTTCAGGCCCTAATTAACCTTTGCTCATAAAGCGAGTTTGTGTTCCAAAATGGCTCAATAGCAATCATGTACAAACTCACAAAGGAAAGAAGACAGAGTGAGGCCACCAATGAAAAACTTAGAAAATCTAATCTAGTGTATGGGCATATATCTGAAACTTCATTTATTATGGAATAAAACAAAAATGAAATCTATGCTTCTAAATTCAGCTACCTACATAGGAGTTGGTATCTCAGTAGGTACAGCTTCTCAAGTTATAGCAGGCACCCTTTAGCTCTATATAACATTTAAGATCATTGGAGAAATTGGCTGGACTCAGTGGGATACAAGCATGGACAAATCAATCCTGTTCTGCATGTATTCATAAATCTATTCCAGACTCTTCATTAATCTGCAATTTTTTCTTTAAAAAAAATCTCAACGTATTTAATATCTTTAATATTTATTTCTAAATATATGTTCTTTCAAAAGGCAAGATAAACACGCAATTAGAAATGTAAACTATATGTACGCTGTTGGTTCATTCTCCTATTGTCTTCTTTGTATCTGTGTTTTAACAGTTTTAATATATTAAAAAAATATTAATTGTATTACAATGTTTTATATTATTTGATTTTTAAAAATTGTACATTGCCTAGAGTCACATATGTAACATGGATGGCTATATAAATTGAATAAGTAAATAAATAAATGCAGGTATGAGTAATTTCCTCAAGGTGCTGAAACTTGCAATATACACAAAGGGAAATTATACTATCAGTAATGACGGTACTAAGGGGAGAGATCGCACTGATGATGGCATAACACTATCCATCTTCAATAATACTTTACCTATACCGGAGTAAGCAACCTTGGCTCTTTTATGACTCGTGGACTTCAACTGGCATGGCTGGCTCAGGAATTCTGGGAGTTGAAGTCCACGAATCATAAAAGAGCCAAAGTTGCCTACTCCTGGCCTATACAGACGTTTGCCTTGCCCAAGTAAGCCTGTATATTTACTTTATTTATAACATGGATATTACATTAACAAATACTAAATAACTATTTTTTAACATTTATTATACTATATTAGCATATTATTTATCTTATTTGTATCTCATCTTTATTATTTTTACAAATAACTCAAGGCAGTAAACATATCCTTTATCCTCCTCCTATTTTCCCCACAACAGCCACCCTGTGGGGTGGGTTGGCCTGAGGGAGAGTGGCCGGCCCAAAGTCATCCAGCTGGCTTTCATGGCTGAGGTGGGACTTGAACTCACAGTCTCCCACTTTCTGGTGGCTTAACTACTAGACCAAATTGGCTTTTTAAATAACTTATATAAATTATATTATTTACATAATTATAGATACTTATATATGGTTTTATATATTATGAAATGTTATATATTAATATTCTGTCAGAGGCATTAATAGCAGCTTCACCAAAGTGCTTTGGTGAAAATTATTTATTTTTTATTCAAACAGAATAAAAACACACAATATAATTATTTAATGAAGAATAGTGACAATAAGTTTTTATTTTTAGTTTATTAAATATGTATTCCTAAAATATTTTCATTAACTAAAAATAATCAATTATGGAAAAAATAATGCTAACATGGAAAAAATACAAACCAACCAAATCAAACAGAAGTCTTGAAACTTAAGAAATTCCCCTACAAGCCATAATAAATAAGATTAATATTTTCTTTTAATAGTAATATTTTTATTAATGTTAATATTGATCTATTAATATTATCAACTAATACTCCTCACTGAACCAATATATCGTATACTATAAATAGGAACAAATAGTATTATTAGCCATATTATTTCTTTATTACATTTATATTCTGCCTCAATCCAAATTATTATTAGTAAACAAATATCACATGGAGCCCTCAAATATTTAGTGTTAGTTGCAAATTAAGTAAATTGCTTTCAGCTGGTGTCCTTTCCAATGAGGTGACAAGTTTATATGTCTGTCAGCTATTCCCAAGTGGCACATAGGCTTCAACACTTTTTTCAAGTACACAGCTCTGAAAATGAAGTATTCCATCTGTCCTATATTTTCCGCTACTCCACTCCCAAGATTTTTCATACAATGTTAAATGTGTTACATCTCCATCTTTTATAGATATGCCCACAACACTAGCTTTCCAGGCATAATGAAATTAGCCCATGCAAAAGGTAGAATTAATCTAATTCAGGCTTTATGGCTATCAGGTCCACATGTAGTTCTGCTGAAAAAAAGATCAATGTTTGTTTTCTCACTATAAATAACCTTCTCTTATATATTAATTTATTCACAGTAGTTTGGACTTTTAGACGTCTACTAGAATTTACAGAATGCCAGCATTTTCATGAGCGATTTAGCCATTTAGCTCCCAATGAATGCTGGAGCAAGGATATCTCCTCATTTGGTTTTATTCCCAGATAAAAAATCTATGGCATTGGATACAGCTAGTGGGCAAGCATTCCCCTCCAACCATTTTTGGTCTGCTATATTGTTCACTAATTTCCCATCTAAAGTAAATGAACCATAGTATGTCACTGTCTCTTTCATTTATTTAGCTAAGGCGAAGATATAGGTTCAGAGGATATAATATCAGTAAAAAGCCATTATCTCATGCACGTTTTTTCTCCTTTGTTTTGCAATAAGTTGAATTTCTGTGGAACATCCAATTCTGTGGGGAGTTTTGAACTATAAGGAGCTGGCTCTCATCCTAGTTCTTATCCCTTTTATTGACATAAATTGAATCAACAATCTTCTGGTGTTGAAGGTTATACTATCATCTTTCAACGCAGGGATGAACTCGCAGAAAAAGTTTTCCAGCCTATCCACGGCTCAACTCAAACTTATTTTGCATGGTGAAATAAACTGAAACTCAACAATGCTCAAATTACCCAGTTCACTATGTACTTAAACCTGGAAGCTTAATTCAATCACCCTGCTTTCGCTTGTAATTGCAGACAATGACTTGGAAGTATGGAAAAGAGGGTTTTTTTCTTTAAAAATATGGATAGCTATGTATTTGATTTCACATTTGTATTGCTGACTCATTGCAAACATTATTGACAAACTAATTAACACTCTGTTGCTCTAAGTCAGGAAAAAGGCCTTCTCTCCATTTAACCACTTTTTTTATTTATTAGATACAGTTCCTTGTGCAATTCTTTATTAAAGCTGACATCTTTGAATCTCTGTATGATTAAGGGGGGGGGGGAATTAAAAGCTTCAAGCAAAAAAAAAAAAAATTGACAGCAAAGTTGACCCCCCCAATGAATTCTCTCTCCCAATTTTCCTAATTAGCTATTTCTGCTAAGTCCCACTGCTGCTGGCAGTCATGGATCTCTACATAGCCTGGCTGGTGATTAAGATAACTATGTTGTGCCACAGATGTTAGAAGAACCTCTAGTGTCTCCCTCAGGATAACAATCCCTTGGTTTTCAAAAATGGCAACCCTTAAACCTCATTTTTCCCCTTGGTATTTATTCTGCCATTTTTCAATCCACTGTCCTCGCATATTAAAATTATTGTCAGCTTACAGAGATGGGAGGAGGGAAAATCCCCTTATTTGCCTCTGCTGCTGAAAACATATGATATCTACATTAACTGTATGATTTGCAACATATGGAGCTATGAAGCTGGTAAGTAGCTCACAGCAAAAGAAAACTGGAAGAGGGGCTTGGTGAAAGAGAATCCTAGAAGGGGACTAATTTTGCAAATTTCAGAAATAAAAAAAAAAAAACTGGAACTACCTCTTTCTGAAAAAAATTCATTCTGCAAGAAAGAATGGCCTATACACAGGAAAATCAACATGATGGTTACAGGATGTCCAGTCTTGTAGTAGATTTTACAAACAAATAACCTAACTGAGAAATTAAATGAGATATGAGCAATGTGCAGCCCATCTGCCAAATGTATTCAATCAATTTAGTCTTTTGCCAAGAGCCCTTCCTCAACAGCTTGCTACCTGAGAAAGGAAAGAGAGAAAGATAGGATGTTAGAAAAGAAGGGGATGCAAGAAATTATTGCTACCTTTGGCCAGACACTGGCATGCGACGTAGCCCCAAAAGACTACTTCAGCTAGAATGCAGGCAGTAAAAGAATATTACCCTGGACTAACTATATGGACTAGTATGCTTCTTCCCTTACATGTCAGTAATGTAAAAAAAATAAACAGAGACATCCTTTGATTTTTCTCTGCATCATTCCCTTTCATGGGACATTCAAATGTCTGCACCTTTATTTTCTTTTTGCATCTTGAAATTCTTCAAGATTAGATGAGCACTATTAAGCAACCAGGCCTGCTTTGTAGTTATACTCTTTACCCTTAGAAAAGAAAAGAAAAACAAGATTAAGTCCCTTATCAGTGGTTGATGAGGATGGAGGGATATGCTCTTCATGGATTTGATGTGATTTTGTACAGTAATATCATTTCTGTACACACACAAAAAAAACAGGCCAAAACAGAAGGTCTGTATTTTGCAGCACATGAGTTTCAAGAAGAGAATGGAATCAAGTGGCCAGGGATGTGTTGGTGTTTCTATCACTTAAGGTCTTCAAATAATCATCTTTGCAAGACATTCCTCCTCTGGACTTATGTTAAATAGGATGTTGACCAAAATGGCCTATGAAACTGATTCCAGTTCTACAGGATTTTCTGCGCTACTGGATAAAACCCATCCACCTGATTACCTGTGAATGATCCTTGAGCAGGACACTTGATGTATTTGTGCAAATGCATTGAAAAAATGAAATAATTGTGGTATAGACTTAAGGGGATGGGATAGGATTAAGAAACCATGAAAATGGGACAGGGATTGTTACTGTATATACACTACTGGAGTTCCTTAGAGGGAAGAAGAATATCGATCTTCTCTCTCCTATTTTGTAACTGATTTTCTGGAAAAGATCCCCAAGAAGCAAAAAAATCCTCTGAAAGTGAGAAGGGAGGGGATCGCACCCCCACCCTCCCATAGATGGAGGCGATGAATTAATCTTGATGGGGGGACAGAAATATATTGAAATGAAGTTAATAATACTACAGTCTGGATAAATTTGAAAATTATGAAACCTGCTAAGATTTTACATCTGAAAGAGTATTGATGAAATTATAAGAAAATAATTCTTTGTTTTAAAAGTTGGAAAATGACTTCTAGCCAAATAGAGAACAGCTGAACAAAGGAAAGAAAATACACTGGGCTATCTACTACAGAGTGAGAACTACATTTGTTTTAAAAACTGTTGATCTTCTGGGATTATAAAGACTTACTGAGCTGTGATTTCTAAGCTCAAGAATTGTTTGCAGAGAAAGAAAAAACTTGACTTTTGGCTAATCTTCTAGGGGTGAATTTACTGGAAATCTCTTAGATGGTTAAACATTCTTGACTACAGTTTTGGCTGGCTGATAATTGTAAGACCCATGAACAAAAGAACTGCTACAACATACTGCTTTTAGTGGTGCTTTGACAATTGGAAACACAGTGGATTATAAAAATCATATATAAAGATAAAAACTATATAAGACTTGGTTGTTTGGATTTTAAGATTGGCTGGTTTGACAAGGCTAACCAGAGAGATTATGGTGCCGATGACAGACTGTCTGAATGGGAGAGACAAAATAGATGTTGCATACTTATCTATACCAAACCACACCAAATATTCCCCTGGAACATCAGAGATCTGTAGAAGTAACACTTCAAGACAAGGCAAATATATTCCAGGGGGAAATGTGTACAATGCTGCAATAGATTCAGATGACAATTGTTTCAAATCATGATGAGATTAAAAACAACTTTGATGACATAAATGAGCACATCTTTAATCTAAACTTACAGTTTAAAAACCCGCAGAAAATGACAATAAAGAATGAACAAACAAATCAGATAACAGAATACAAACCAGAGGAAAGTAACCCAAATAGGGAAGCTACAAACAAAGAGAACTACAACTTAATACAAATAAAAGAAAATCTGCAAGGTTTTTTTTGTTTTGTTTTGTTTTTGCAACAATGGAATTGGAAAAGATATTTTATCTCCCAGGACTTCAAAATAAATTTGACGATAAGAGAGAAGATCTAACAAAATGGATTATAGAATTGCCAGGAGAATCATTAGAGCTTGGGACACAAAAAACACACATCTTACCTAATCTGTTTTTATTATTACCAACAATATTTACAAAAATACAGGAAGAATCTCTTGGCAAATTGAACATACTGATTTGGAAAGTTATTTGGCTAAAGAAGAAGGCTAGAGTTAGATTCAAGAGATTTGATTCGACTTGCCAGATGAAATATTATGTGATTAAACACTTGTTTGAATATGGTTAAAAGAACAGATAAATTGTAGATATAAAGGGGCCCTACAGTAAGAGGGATAAGATATACAAATAGTATAGTACTTTTTATAATATATGAAATATAATAAACATTGGGATGAAAAGTTTGGATATTTAAAGATAATTAACTCTGAGAAAATTATGACTGATAAGAATGGTTTAAATATACAGGAGAAATTAAGCTTAAATAAGAATTTTGAAAACAGGACACATAGTGACTTAATAAGATGACTTTTAGAAAAGATGTTATATGTTGATACTGTTGTTATTTGTACAAATATTAGAAAAATGTTTATATTTAACGTATGTATTGAAAATATTAAGAATTATATTTGTTTAATGTCGACAAAAGGAGACCAGTGGAAGAAGAGAAGATCAAGGAAATATATTATTAACTAATATATTGATTATGGAATTATAGAAATTAATTATTACTGATTGTTTTTAAATATATGAACCCAGACAACATGCTGTTTACTCAGTATGAAAGCTTGTTATTGTAAAAAATCAATAATATATATATATATATTTTAAAAAGAACCATGTTGTGGTTCAGAGTAGATTTTTATTCCCTGAGAAGCAGTGAACAAAACATGGATCTGATCTGTGGTTATGAAGAACTAATAAAATGCAATCCTGCAAAAATTATACACTCTTCATGTAAACATATGGAAGGGTAGTGGTGGAGGTGGATGGAGAGATTTTAAAATTCCTAGCAATTTGACTCTATCTACAGAACCCTCACATCCTGGAGGTAAACTGTTTCAACTCCTCCCCTCAGGGTGCCGTTATAGGGATTGCATGCCAAACCAACTAAACAAAGAGACATCTTTTTCCCTCATGCCATCACTCTGCAGTACTGTCTTTTGTATAAATACACTGTATTTACCCATGAAGTATTACTATTACTATTATTATTACTATTGTCCTTCTCATCATTTCTATTACCTTCTCTTATGGGTATCATGTGATTATTATTACGCTGTTGTTTTGCATGTACACTGAGAGTTTCTGCACTGGAGACAAATTCCTTTATTTGTCTAATCACACTTGGACAAATAAAGTATCCTATCTCCACAAGGATTTTTTTTTTTAAAAAAAAATGATGCACTATAAATAAAGACAATAAAAAAGCACAGTCTCCTTCTGGTCAAGTTCAACTCCTGGACTACATGTCCAAATAGTTTTCTTGACAATCATATGGAAATTGTTTGCCATTACCAACTTCTGATTTGTTTTAGAGTAGAGACTTAGAATAGTCTGGTGGTTTCTCATCCCAGTATTTCAGGTATGACCAGGCTTAGTTTTTTGAGATCATGAAGGTTACCTAGGTACAGCTTCTGTCGTAATTCATGAGGCAACTTGGCCTGCAAGTCAAATATGTATCCAGAGGCATATTAGATTAATCTGCATGGAACCTTATTCACTTTTTATAGTCAAGGCTAATTTGGTACAGGCATCTCTTTAATTGGAGCCTATCGTATCTAACAAACAAACAAATCAAACAACTACAAATAAAGCTACTTATCGAAACCAACTTCTTGATTATTTACAAGCAGTCTAAAACTCTAAGAGATGTTATTGCATACTAGTTGAGAATTTCAGATTTTCTCACTCTATGTTATTCTACCACTTAAGTGGGGAAAAAGAAACCCTACAGACCAATTTTAAACCTGAAGTAATTTATTCTGGGTCACATAATCTGGCTTTTGCTATTTGGCAACCTCCCCAAAACCAAATTATTCTGATTAAAGTGCACGTTATTGCTTTGGATTGCATATGTGAATTATTATGTTCAATCATTATGGCTCAAATCCAAATGAGATGCTTAGGCACACATAAGCACTTGACAGTGTGTGCCCTTCTAATTCCCCTGGACTAAATCAACAGATTTATGCATGCTTAAACCATTGAAATCAATGGGTTTGTGTATTCTTAGCTCTGTTCTCTAGTAAAGCACCTGGTTTTAATTTGCAACTGCAACTGCTTTCTTCTGGGTTCCTTTGACTTTCAGGCATGGTTTTATTGGCTGGGTTGAATGCAACATCAGGAAGGGACAGATCAGAATTCCTGTTTAAGATAGCTGTCCTCTGTATGAAACTCTGACTTCAGCTGCAGGAAGAACAGATTTTGATTTAGTTTGATTTGGGGTTATGATTAACTATCCCACAGACAAGGCTGAGTTCCTCAACTGCAATAAAGTGGGAGAGAAAAGCAGAATTGTAACAGTTGGAAGAAATTATTTCAGCCACTGAAAATTCCAGCTTAGTGCAGGGTCCAAATTAAAGCATTTACAAAACTTGTCTATCCAATTTACTATCAATTGTCTGCTTGAAGATATCCAACAGATGAGAACTCACTACCTCATTCATTATTTCCATATAGGACTGGCTTGACACTTCCCAACTAGAATTTATCTTCCATAACTTAAGATACTGATTATTTCATATCCTACACCACAACACTTGAAGAATCATGGTTGCTTGCTGTGTGATACCATTTTGGGTTCTTGAAAAGTCCTATCATATTTCTCAAATATCCAGACATCTCAATCATCATTGTTGCCTTCTCTGCACTGTTTCAGTTTACTTTTCTTAAGATGTTTAATTAAACTCTACATCCTTCTAAAAATGTATTTGAGTGCCTGTTCCCTGTAATATGAGCAAATCTTCTTGAAGATTCCTTGGATATGGTCTATATCACCTTAAAACAGGAAACATTGGGGGGAGAGAATATTTTATTTTAATTTTAGAAGATCATTTTTCTATGTGCTCAAACATGACCTTTTCACAGACTCCCCCCCCCCCAGTTGTCAAACTCAGGGTGATTCTTTATTTCCATTTGTAGCTGCATGTAAAATTGTGTTTTTAAAAACTGCTGAAATTGTCAAGAAACCTATTTTTTCCCCTCAGGGCTCAGGTCAAAAAGTTATTTTTAAGCTTCCAGCCAAGTACTATTACTCAGAAAGTAAAGTTTTGAATGTAAACCATCTTCAACCTGGTATTTTTCAGATGGGTTGGATTTCCATACCCATAATCTAGATCCAGTAAGATCAAAGACTATGTTTATATGAGTTAAAGGCCAATACATCTGATAGGAACAATGTTTGGAAAAACTGTCAAAGAACAGAAAGAGAATCAAAATGGAATCATGTTTAGTATTTTAGATTAAGCCTAAAATGAACTACTTTATAATTAAATAAGCTTAAAGGGTGACTTTGGCTCAGGCAAAGTCTTAATCTCTTAATCAGGTTGGCATTTTTATTTGCTTCCTTAGGTCCTGCTCTGTAAGTGTTGGGAGTGCAACTGCCTATTTCTGAAATTATAATGAAAAGAGGACCCTAGTTATGTGATGCCTGCTCAGGGTGCCTGCTTGAATTCCTCAACCTTGTTGCTAACAATTTCCCCAACTACTGAGATGGGAGGGGTTGTTTTCTCCTCAACATTTGGCAGATGGTATAAGGACAACCATGGACTTGTCCCAAATAATTTCTGGCCTAATTTTCATCTCTAAGCAGTTGGCTTGTGATCTGAAAATGAAAGAGATTGCTTTAATGATTCTTTGCCGTAGTCAAATCACTACCTGATCTAGTTGAGGCACACCACACCTTATGACCCTAGGAAGGGATTGGGTGGGTTTTGAAAGTCTGTCTCAGACACCTTATGGATCTGAAAGAAATCCAGAGGGTCCTTGGGATTTTCCAGTAATTGGGTAGGATTTATTGCCTCAAAATAGCCTTTCATTTATCAAAAATGAGCCATTTCTATATTTGCATTGTTGATGTAATCTAAAATCTGAGAGTGGGATAAATGGTACCTAAATTTGACAAATAAATAAAATCAGGATAAATCAAAATGAATTTTGCCAACAAATTTATCATTAATAATGGTGTGTGATGATTGATTAAGCCCCTCCCCCTTTTATGTGGCATAATAGTAGATATTGGATTCTCAGATCGAGGTCTATCGTTTTCAGTATATTAAACAACAGAATGCCAAATTTCCCTATTTTTTTTACCCAACCACATTTATTACAATATTTGTTTATTACTCTGTTCTAAAGGTTTAAATGGAGAGAAGGTAGAAGCTTTCTACACTCAAATTATCCAGAAAAAAAATGTAAGTACAATAATGTTATTTTCTCTCCACTGGACCTTTGAGATCCTTTAACTATTACTCAAATTTACTTCCCATCCCAACTATCTTCATGGTTCACAGTTGCTATTAAATGAGGTAACTCATAGTAGACTCAGGGTGAAAGAGAGGGTTCTCCCCAAACCTAGTAAAGGACTAGAAGCACCATTTCAAAGCAATTTCAGCCCCATACCCCAACCCAATTTAGTGTAATCCTTTCATTTTAAGAAGTCATTTGGAGGAATGAGTATGCTCCAATAAGAGTGGGATGTGGTTTGAAGCCCCATGTGTTTCAGTTTCCTTTTGTACACATTTGTCTGGATTGATTTCTGGTTGTGTATTGGTAAGTTTAGATCAAATAATGACAATATTTAAATCAAACAGAATGGTAGAATTCCACTTACATCCAAAGAATCTTCATTCACGAAGATGAGACTCATACTCTGGGAAAGAAGCCTGCAGGAGTACCCTAGAGAAATAATCAACATACAATGGGTGGTATCAGAAAATATAATCAAGGGACTCATAAAAAACTATCCTGCATCTTCTTCAGTCATTCTATCATCATGAGCGAAAGAACAGAGTTGGGCTAGAAAGCCCAAATTCGCAATCAATCTCCTTTCCTTTATTGGCACATTTTCCTGAGTTGGGAGGCCAGCCCCGAAACTTTCCTTTGTGCAAGTTTAATATATAACTATGAATCCTAATGAACTTTTCTAAATTGTGTAAGAATTTGCAGAGAATCTGAGAATAACAGAATGTACAAGGACTTCCCAGCATGACCCTTATGACACTTTTAATTGTGTGCAAGGAAAAAACATGCCCAGTGTGGTATGAGATCAAAATCTATTTAAAAAGAGCTGTGCTGAATCACATTATAGCCTTCCCTATATTAGCATCCACCAGCTAACATAAAAGTCTGGAAATTGCTCAGTCCCAAAGCACCTGAAGAGTACTGGGTTGAGGAAGCCTGGACTATGTAATACATCACTTGATTTCCACAATGGCTAGTTAGATGCTTCTATAATGGTGCCTCTGCAATAAAGTTTAAGGATGGCAAAATAAAAACATGTGGTGACATCATCATGCAAAGCATTTTTCATCATTTCTCCGATCACTACTGAACCTAAGAAAAATAACAAGGCCTGCTTTGCCCATCAAGCTGACACAGGTTGCAAGTTATTTGCTTACTGTATTTGTGTTTGGCTTAAAGTGTTATGTAAACTAAGGCACTTTGATTTGTAAGCTATAGTTTATGGCTTAGCCTGTTAAGCAAGCTCAGCCAGCTACGTTTTATTAAATAAATCATGGTTTTATTTACTTATGTAATTTAGAGGCTGTCCATCTCCTATTGTGTACTGTATTGCACTGCACTGCACTGTATTGCATTGTATTTACTGTATATAAAATTTAGTGACTGTCCATCTCCTTCACAGAGTGACTCCAGGCCTCCAGATTACAATTTAAAAAGTAAGAAAAAGTAAGGAAAGGGAAAGAAATAAAACAAGAGCGATTTGAAGATAAATATTGGAACAAACAAACCAACAACAACAACAAAATCCAACAGGGGCTCAAAACACCATCCTGTCCCAAAGCTCAATAACCAGGTCTTTAATAGTTTCCAGCATGTCATCAGGGTAAGAGCCATCTGGATAACTTGGAGATCTAATTTCAGAGGGTAGGTGCAATGACAGAGAAGATATACTTCTCTGGTCCCGTTAAATGACATTGCTTAACCATCCACTTTGTCCAATTCCAGTAGTTGAATAGAGACAGATGGAAAAAGACTCTAATTCTCAAGGCGTAGTATGAGCCTGGCATAAAGAGAATATAGCAATGAAGTCAAGATACCAAAAAGCAATTAATTCAACTCTTTGTGGGAGAACTAGACAACTGTGACCCATTGTCTCATTGTCTCAACAGATATTTCTTTACCTAAACAGAGAAACAGAATGGCCAAGGCAAAAATTCAGTGGAAGTGTCTTCTGACTTCCTGCTGGCTTGTCTGTGGCTGACCACCCTTGTGGGATTGGTCTACTTGGCCTCCAGAGCGCTAGGGCAGGACCAGTCTAATGAACCTCTAGGCAGTGTGGCAGCACTGAACAACTATAAATTTGACAAATTTCAATCCCATGAAATGCAGGGTCCATGAGAGTTTTAGTTGTTCATAGATAGTCTATTGCAACAGAGGAGCTCTTTGTTCTATGTGCATACTGATGTCTAAGAAAGTCCAAATCACGTTAGTCTAATTTGGCTTGCTGGCTTTGGCTTAAGGTAATTTGTAAAACCAGCCACTATAGTTTTTAAAACATGCATAACTGCTTATGTTGTTGGTGAATCAGGTCCCCGGGATTTGTTGTTTGTTGATTTCCTCAGCAAGAAAAAGTACAAAAAAGTATACGATATTCACAATGAAGAATAATAACATAAACAAATATAAATTATTAGATTAAATCTGAATAAAACTGAATAAAATTTGGGG
Source organism: Crotalus tigris (assembly GCF_016545835.1). Taxonomy (NCBI): domain Eukaryota; kingdom Metazoa; phylum Chordata; class Lepidosauria; order Squamata; family Viperidae; genus Crotalus; species Crotalus tigris. The sequence continues at coordinate 1,014,362 of NW_024096483.1, forward strand.
GAGGATTAAAGTTTATCATCAAGAATGAAAACCAACTATAGAAAAATGCAGTGAGTTTCTATAAGGTCTCTCTAAAGACCTGTACACTGAACAATTTCATAATGCTGGAATGAGGTCTGGCATGCCAAATTATGTTTTTAAAAATTCTTTGAGAAATAACAGCTTTAAGGATTATTCATCAAGTGAGACCTGGTTTTTCCCCTGGGAATGACTGTGGACCTAAACTGTTACAAATTTGGTATAACTAATTGAAAGGGATTTTCTGGTAGTTTTTGATTGGAACAACAGCTGCAGCAGCGAGCAGTAATTTCTAAGCTTCTTCTTGCTGTTTTATTTTACATCTTTCATATCATGCAAGACGCCATTTGACAAGTGGAACTGGAGAATAGCAATGCACATTCTACTGAATTCCTCAGTAATCAGCAAGAGCTCATATTAAATTATGCAAGGAGATTTGCATCGAGATTGATTTCTTACTCAAACACATACATGCGCTTCCCTTGGAAATGTAAAGGGAAAACAACCTGTGATAATATTAAACTATTTACAGGAAAAGGCAGAAATGTCTGTCTCCTATCTATCTATCTATCTATCTATCTATCTATCTATCTATCTATCTATCTATCTATCTATCTATACATACATACATACATACATACATACATACATACATACATGCATGCATACACCTACCTACCTACCTACGTCCTATCGGAATTAGGCAACAGTTTATATGAGAGGAACGTACATTCACAGTCAAACAAAAATCTATCTCAAGCAGACAAAATGTGATATTTCTCCCTCCCATTGCATAACTGGGCCTCAAGCCTAGGAGTAAATCCTCAGGCTTTGCCATCTTAAGAACAGTACTGAACATCCTTCTTGATTTGTTTTAGCTTCTGAATGTATTTTTACATTTTTCACTACTGTGGAAAGCAAGAAAACCCATATGATTTACTGACATTTCATTTAAAATGTTATTTCTAAGGAGGCTATTCTAGTTTTAAGTGTAAATAATAGGACCTACTGGCTATTTAAACTCAACTTAACGCAAGTGAAGTCATAGAATACCAGGGCTTTGTCGTTAAAAGCCTTCATTAAATTATACTTGAGATCCTGACCTTAGCATGTATTGTCTTTGGGATCACAAAAGTTAAAAGCACTTGGTGCAAAAGCACCTGGAATTGAACAGAACAGTGAAAACTAAACTCCAGAAAGAGTACACAATTGGAGCTATGCAATTGCAGCTTAAATTAACTTTGCAATAAGCTCCCCCTGAAACTTTTGAAAGAAGTTAAAACTACCGGTACCCTTTAATAATAAAACCCATTAGGAATAAATATCAGAGGGATTCTATGAAAGAATGAACTTAAATAAACAGGTCTGGAGATGTCCCAACTTTTTAACAAAACTTTCTTTGAATACTTTGGATACAGCACTGATGAATGTGTTAAGGACTCTGTTTCCTGCCTGTATTACTAACTGGCCAAGTAACCTGGCTGCTATATATACTATATATTTATTTTTAGATTTTTTATTGTTTTAAAATGTTCCTAGTGTTTTAATTGTGATATATTTTTTGAACTGTAAGCCGCCCAGAGTCACTGACTAAGATGGGCAGCTGTAGAAATCAATCAACTAATCATTCAAATAAAGAAATAAATAAAGCCTGAGCAGAAGAGCTGGAACTGAAAAGCAAGAGGGCAATTGCAAAATCATAGATTGTTGATATAACACTGGAATAAAATATATTAATTAATATGAAAATAGTAAGAAGGGGGTATTAAGCACAATTTAAACATTTAGAAATTAGCTAATATTCTGTTTGAATTTCATGTACAACTGTCATTGGGGATTGATTTTTAAAATTAAATTCAGGATGCTATATAATTGTTGGGTTTTAGTTACTATTTAGTCTATATGTCGGAATGAAAGTGGCTACATTTTATTGAGGAAAAGTGATTTAACCACAGAAACTTTAAGGTTTTAATGATTTTGTGATATTATCCTTTTGGGTTTATACACTATTTACAGGCATTGAATCATAGCCCATTTATTATTTTTATATATATGAAATTGCTCACAATTGCTCCTTCCATCCTATTTTGACTGATTCTCTCTGCCCCATTTACTATAGCTCCATTAAAAGAAAAACTTTTGATTCATACCATACATTTGGCAATTTGCATTGATGCTATTGCAATAATTATTTCGTTAGATTTTTTTTAAAAAAGCATGTTATGTAGAGTATTGTTATGTATACCCTTATTATCCATTAAAGTAATATAATGTAACATAATTAATATATATATATATATATATATATATATATATATATATATATATATACACAAGAAATTAGAATCAATCAAATTGATTGCATTAATAACATTCCTTGGAATTATGGATACAATTATTTGTCTTAAGTAATTCCAGGAATTTTCCAATTATTCCACTGATTGACTGTCTCCTACAGAGTTCCAACAGGTCAGATTACTTGCCAAAGCGGTAATATTTTATTTATACCAAGATCTACAATTTTTATCTGGTGGCATTTGCAAAGGACAACTTCACTGGGAAAATTGATGGGTTGTTACCTATATTGAGAGCAGTTTCTTGTTTGTCCCCCGTTAGTACCCAAATCTTGATCTCTGCTTTTATTAGAGTAGATATCGTTTCCGGGACCCCAGCTTGAAGGCGATCCTCAATTGCTGTTGCACCCAGAAGCAGCAATTCCTGAAGAAGAAAGAAATGGGTGATGCTCAAAAGTAAAAATAATGACAGCAAGTTGTGTCTTGCTTTTTTTGTTGCTGACAAACCAATGTAGTTGGTGTACATATAGCATAAAACTAGTCATTTCAGAAATCATCAAAATAGCACACACTTTGGCTAAAAGAAATAATAGTAATCGCAACTTTAAAAAAATCAGCAGTGGAGGAAAGCCTGCAGAATTACCATGTCAAGTGAGAATTAAATGAAATGGTTACTTGACATTTCCCCCCAGTCTTGCCCTTAATCACTTTAATACACACATACATATAAATACCTATTCCATACACACAGAGACAAACATGTATACATATAAATATTAATCACTGCCATTTTGAATACACAGTGGAAAGAGGAAACTTGAGATTTTATATAGGGGCTATATTAGGCATCATAACATCCTTAGGAGGATCAAGGAGGGCAAATGATAAAATGAGCGTCACAATGTCAATAGATTTAAATCCTAGATTTAAGTCCTATACAATGCTGTACAGTTGCAATATTCTGTAATAGTTGGTCATCGTTAGGGTTTCTTATATCTGCAACAAAAGCAAGTTATCTATCCAATCATGGCCTAGTTCTTGCACTGTTAGCTCCTTTACTATTGAGTTCTAGGTAGAAATTCATTCCCATGTCCCAGCTAAAACTCTGACACTGAAAGGTGTCCCAAAATCAGGAATTCATAGCCTCTAAAGCAGGGCTTTTCAACCAGTAGCACAGGTATCACCTGTGGTACATTAGCACCTGGCAGGTGGTACGTGACCATCCTAGAAAAGTGGTAGCGGGGGAGGGGAATGACCTGAACTGGTGGCAGCACTGCACAAGCCTGAGCGAGAGATGGCTGGAGCTGCAGGGTTGTCAGGGCTCAGCGGAAGCACCAGGATCAGCACTTCTTTGGGACTGTCAGGGTTCAGTGGAAGCACCAGGATCAGCACCAGGCTCCAGCTATAGCTCAGTGATGATCCTGGTGCTTCTGCTGAGCCCTGAAGAAGCATCAATCACCTGGAAAGCAGCACAGATCCTGGCGCTTCTGCTGAGCCCAGAAGAAGCACCGATCATCTGGAATGTTGCAGCATCTCCAGGGTCTTGTGATTTACATTCTGATGCTTGGCAACTGATTCATATTTATGGTCACAGTGTCCCGGGGTCATGTGAAGTGACCAAAACCTGCTGAAACTGCCCAGCAGATGGGGGGAATAAAAAACAAACACTCTCCCCACCCCACCCCCACTGCCAATCCTCAACAGAAATGCTCACAACAATGAAAACCTTGGACAGGAGGAAGAGCGCTGCCAGGCGGGCAGGCAGGTGTCTTGCTCGGTTGTGGCTTGGGGTTCACTTTTTTCAGTGCCATTGTAACTTTGAACAGTCACTAAGCAAACTGTTGTAAGTCGAGGACTATCTGTACTTTATCACTTTTTTCCTTTTTTTTTTTTTTTGGTCATCAAGTTTTTGACACCTTGCTAGGCGCCTGGTGGTACTCGGATGTTGCCATATCCTAAAAGTGGTACAATGGGTGAAAAGGTTGAAAAGTCCTGCTCTAAAGGAGTCTCTTGGAGGCTAGCAAAGAAAGGCGGGGGCTGAACTAAGCTTCAGACTCCCTCCTTGGCAGATATCATCTTCCTATTTCAGAAAGGAAAATCTGACTGCATATATTTCCTGGCTCTGTTTCAAGAGCTGTAGGATTGGGGCCTAAAATGACTAGTTTCCATCCGTTTTCCAGAAGCTTGATTTCTAAAAGAGGTTTAGAAGCACTCTTTTTATAGCAAGTTCTGGTGGCGTTCTAAATCAGCACAGTAGAACTATACTATTGATACAACCATGTAGACAGCTGCGTAGGAGTTAACGGGTTGTGATTCTTCACTGAGTTTGCCCTTATTAAGTTAAATGTGCTCTCATGCACATATAGTAATTTGTGTATTGTTAGCTTTCAGCCAATGAATGATATTATTTATGTATCTATTGCAATACATGTGCATTCATGAGTTACAAATGAGCTCCAACTTGAACCTTGCTCCATGTTTAGGGTGGAGGCCATAGCTGTCTATAAATATCATTTGCCAAAAGCTGTTAAAATAGCTGAAAATTTGAAAAACAAAGAACAGAACATAATGTTTTCATAAAGAGAAATTTTATACATTCAGTCACTACATGGTGTTTTCTAGAAGAGGAATGGTTAAGTTACAAACCAAGCATATAAGCCAAATATTCATTTAAGAGTTGTTTAGTGTACTTTGAACGTTATGCTGTAAAAATTAAAAAAAAAAAAACACTTTTAAACATATGTTCCAGGACAACTATCTTTTGATTTAATATTTTTAAGGCCTAAATTAAACCAAATGTTAAGCCATAGAAATGGAAAACTTTTGAGCAGTTGATCTAAGTGTGAAAAACTAGTTAACTTTAGAAAACATGGTATTAGGAAAAATCATAAGGGAATCCAATTTTTTTTATCCATTTGTTTATCTTATAAAAAAATACACTCATCCATGTTGGTCACATTCTTTACTAGACAAATTCTAATACAATAGGAAAGGACAGAGATGGGTTACTGTCATATTTTAGTTCATTTTTCAGGACACTATCGTGGATCAGATTGTCATTTTCATCCCAGGCTACAAAGTCTGAGATGAAAAGGTCCTGAATTATGAAACTCCAAAGAACATGAAATTGATCTTGTTGCTTCCCTTCAAGCTGTGATCCTTTTTTCCAAAACATGGCAAGTTCGTTCCAGGATTTCTAAAAGTGCAATTTTATATGGAAGCTGAAAATCATCAAAATTTCCCATTAGCCAAATTGTCTTATTCAAACTGACTTATTTATTGAACAAATTTATAATGTATGACTCTTGACAGTGTGCATCAATAAAAACCCTGAATAAGCCAAGCCAAAGAAAAATGATAGAAAAGACAATTTAAAAACCACATTTGTATACAAGCGCATAATCAAGGCTGAGTAACATTCACACTCCCAGCAGGAAGGTGCAGTTACCATCCTGGACCAATTCATAGGAGAAAAAAAACAGATCTTCATAGCTCTATAAAAGAGGATCTGCAAAAAAAAAAAAAAAAAAAACCCTAATAAAATCAGGCCTGCCTGGGAATGGGGAGGAAGGGGTTCATCCCAAAGGGTGATAACCAACTATATGCTTTTCTCCTAGATCCAATTAGATGATATGGGGACAAAGATGGGACCAGGAGCATGCTTATTCTTCACAAAATAGTAGGGTAGACAGAAATAATTATAATAAAGTTTCGCAATATAAAGCTATGAATTGCACAAGGTGGTTAGCAGGAGCCCCAGTACAGCTTATGTTATATATGGGGGTACCAAAGTGCACCCTTCAATTACTCATATTGTTGCATTCTGGATGATTGCATATGCTGATGCAATAAGAGTGCAACAATACTCATACACTCTTTAAAAAAGTCTTTTAATCTTGCTTGGTCAGATTTTGTTCATCTTCTGTCATGTTTGCCATTTCATCTCCCACAATACCTCCAAAATGCAAGTGATTCTCCAGGATTCAAAGCAGCAAGATTTAATACCTGTATGATTTAATCCAAAGTAGCCACCACCAACTAATTTCAAGGAACAACTAAGATCTCAATCAAACCATACATGAGAGTCCCTGGACAACCCAAGCTCCTTCTGGGTCCATTACTTGTCTGTGGCGAACCAACTTAATATGTCCTGTGATGAAGGGCAGTCCTAAAGAACTCCAACCAGGAATGGCTGTCCATGATAGGGAAACAATAATAACAACCCCTCCCCAATTCCAGATAGCACCACCAATGCCTGAGATTAAAAAAAACAGCTGCAGTATGTGCTCTTATCCCTTGTGAGTTGGACATTCAATAGCCAGCATCAGGTCCATGGTTGCCATGATAGCCTTGAACTCCTGGGTAATTTATGACTCTGCTCACACCCAGGGAGGGCGGACTAAAGCCACCCAAGACCACCATCAACCCAGCCACAGCATCTGGCAATTCATGTAGAGAGACAGTTGCTCAGCAGAAATAGCAATAGTTGATCCAAAGTCTAACTTCAGAAACACTTGCATATTTTACATATGCAGAGGAGCTTCCAGATGACCAAAGCTACTACCTCTCCCTTTCCCAAAACCTGAAGGACTCATTTCCAAGATGGGCCTCTCCTGGCCCCAGTAATATATGATTAAATCATAAATGAGGCAGATCTGAGACTAATCCAGCAATGAATAGCAGCTGGAGATTGGGACCACCTAAAGCATGGCTCCTATGACACAAGCAAAGTCCAAGTTCCATTCAGCTGTATGCAGTGACTAGCAACTGATTGAATAACTTGGATAATACTCAAGGAGCTCCTAGATTTAAGTAACAAACAGCATTTTGGAGATACTCTTTTCCCAAGCAAATATAATAACCTTAGCTGTGTAAAACTTGGATTGGAATAGTACCCCATTTTAAACACTTTCTCTCCCAGACATTATTGTGCAACATCTGAGTAAAGGAGGGAGTACAAATTAAAATAAGCAAAATTATGTTTATTAACCTTCTCAATGATCTCATAACACTCTTCCAACTTTTGAGTTCTGTCTTTCAAATTCGTGCTGGCTTCGTTATATACATCCAGCCATTCCTGGTAAGAGTTTTCTGATAGATCTGCATAGGCAATGCACAAAGTCCTCAAACCTAGAAAAGGAAATACAGAAGTTCAACCCAAATATCTAGAGAGGTTAGGAATTTGGCTTAAACTTGAGAGAGAAAAACAATTATTAAGTAAATGAGCGAACTCAATGTACTCCAAAAACCCAAACTTCCTTCCCACACAGAAGCTGGTTTTCAAAATTATTAAAGTAATACATTTGAGATTATAAATTATACTCTCAGATGTATGTGATGCAAAAAACAAACAAACAAGGAATACAGGTAGTCCTTGTTTAGCAACTTAACTCAGTTGTTAAGTTGTTAAGTGAAACCACAACTGTGCTTATGATCTTACTTTGACTTTCCTTTGCTTTACAGACTTGCTAAGATTATAAAAGCAAGGGCAGGTCATAAAATTGTTTTTTTCATCCCCTGTGTAACTGAATAGTCAATAACGAGGCAGTTGCTAAATAAGGACTATCTGTATGGCTTTCCTAAGGAAAGAACATACAAAGCAGATTTAGGCCCATTATAATATTTGGTACTGCACCATGCAATTTTACTTTTTGAAATGTGAATGCCACAGTTGTTAAGCAAACCCATTGTAGGGGCTGGTTTTGGGAAATAAATGCTGGAAACTGGAAATAAATGCCACTTTCTGGTAAAACCATTATAAATTGTGGTCATGTCACTGTGGGCCACTGCAAAAAGCCATAAATGCAGGTCGGTTGCCAAGCACTCAAAATTTGGCCACATGACCGTGGGAAGGTAGCCACTGTAACTTCAAAACTGGGTTCTAAGTAGCTGTTGGGGAATCCATTGTAACTTAAAACAGTTACTAAATGAATGGTTGTATGTCAAGGACTACCTATATTATAAAATGAAACTGTAAGACAGAATATCCTGGTGTGAGATAAAAATATAGTTTCCCAGTTTCACTAGCTAGTTAGCGTTAGCCCTCAATTTTTTTTTTTTAATCATCACTTGCTATTTGCCTTGATCTCAAAGTAAATGACTAGCCACAATAATCTGGAGAACAGCCTCTTCCTTTTGGAATATGGACAACATGATTTTTATATGGTCAATGTCTGTATTCACTAAGGTGACCAACTTTTTTACAATGAGAAGGAGGACACAAATAAATTGAAGAAAAAAAAAGTGAGTCTAATGCGTGCGTGTGTGCCGTGTCATGTTTCGGTAAGAAGTAAACAAAGCACGGCGCACTCTCTCAAAACAATTCTCCTTTGCGGAGCGCGTACGTCTCATAATCGTGTCTCGCCGCACTGTACTGAGCCTTGACGAATCGTCATGTCAAATACAAATATGTCACATCACACGCAACGGATCGGATCGACGTTGATCGGATACGGAGATTTACAGATTTTAGTCTTCAAATATCAAAAAGGAGGACATGTAGGAGGACACTTTTCGAGAGAGGACAGAACTTACAAAAGGAGGACTGTCCTCCCTAAAGGAGGACGGTTGGTCACCTTAGTATTCACAAACATTGGTGTAATTATTTGTTTTCTATTGCCCATCAAGTATTAAAAATTGGGCAAGTTGCCATGTTAAACAGAAAGGATATATTATGAGCATGTAAGTGTTCCTAAAACAAAGAAAAAATAATTTTTTCAGGCACAAGGAGAGACAAGGCTCTTCCTGCAGTGCAGCACCATTAAACATTTACTACATAAGAGAGCACTCAGATCAATAACAGATTGATATAAAAGATTGATACCAGATAACAAAACTCACTGCTATAGCCACGGAGGTTGACTCTTAAAATAATCTAGGAAAAATATGGGCTGCACTGATATAGTTTGTTCTAAAAAAAAGTGTTTAAACATTTATAAAATGAGTATTACATGGACCATTTCTTCATCCATCAGCCTCATTATCAATTTCAGCCTTTCTGGCCCCCAAAGTTTAAGAGCATTAGCATCTGCTGAGACCTAATGGCTTGAGACATATCATGTCTATTGCATTGCTTTCCTCCAATAATCCATTCTTTTTCACACTTTAAATGAAGTCTCAATCCAGACAAAGTCTATTTTCAACAAGGTTTATTTCACCGCTGGCTTGAATAATATATGTAGGAATGAGCTAAGCTGCATTTCAAGATATCTTTTGCTTAGAGGCAAACACTAGTTTTAAAGGGCTGCAAATGTAATGAGTAACTATAACTTTCTTCAGCATTTTGTTTCCTTTGTCTTCCTATTATATTTTTGTCACACTAATTTTGCAACTTTATGAAATCTGGAATAGCAAAGACAATAGATGAGTTCAAGGCTATGATCTTAAGGATGGAAAGAGAGCTTGGTCACTTAGCTTGTCTCTATCCATTCCTTGCTTTTGTACTTTCTGAATCAATGTGCCAACTGATAGGCAATCATATTTTGATATTTGCAATTGGGAGAATTTTAAAATGTAGTTCTCTAGTTAAATATGGACATATCAGGGAAACAGTTCACATCAATATATGTATTTTGTGAATATAAAATGAACATCACATTTATATAAACCAGATTAAAATATATAAATGTGCATAATATTAGGAAAAGTGCACACAAAAGTATGCATATTGAGAAAACCTGCATATAAATGTGTATAAATTTAGGGTATGTGTTTAATATGTCAAATTGATTCAAAAGTTGAATGAATGAATGAATGGAAGATGGAGAAAGCTAAGCTTGACAAATGTGTGTTTCTAACAAGGATGTCTCAGTTATATCATATTCAGTTTTAGAAAAGCATGACTGGACAAAATATGTTTATTCTTAACTCTGAAATTTCCCAAGCTTTCCCATTTCATATATATTGAAACAGAATTTGTTTAGCTACAGAACAACACATTTTGATACTTAAGAAGAGCAATAATAAATCAATAAACAAATATTTAAAGTGCTACCAAATAAATAATTAAATAAACAAGTATTTACCTTCTGTGGCAAAATATTCAAGATGACATAGAGTTTGATCCATGTATTGTGAGTCTTTGGATAATCTCTCAAAAATGACATTATCCTGTCAACAAAAAAAGTATATAAATAATTTCCATAATGATGTCTGCATTCCTTTTTTAGACATATGTTCTGTCCATCTATAAGGGATAAAACCAGTGGTGGAATTCAGCCAGTTCGCACCAGTTTGGCAGAACCGGTAGCTAATTTTTTGTTGCCCAAGACAGAACAGGTTTCCAGAAGCGGTATCCACACAGAGAACCAGTTGTTCACATATTTGAATCCCACCACTGGATAAAACTAATCAGGCACAGATCAGTATATTCAGGGCTTTTTTTCTCATAGAAAGCTCAGAACGGAGTTCCGGCACCATTTTTGGATAGAACCTTATAGAGTAGGCAAAGCGGGTTGTATGACGTGTATGAGTTCCAGCACCTTTTTTTTTTTTTTAGAAAAAAAGCACTGAGTATATTTTACCTAATACAATTTTTGCCTAAATATGGATTTAAATTCTCTAATTCTTAAGATCAGGAAAAGAACAACCAAGAACCTATTAATTCAAAGGGCAGGAAGAAAAAGGCCTAAGATTTAAAACATGAGCTGACATATTAATGTAAGATTTGAGACCTCTGCTGTGAAGTAGGCTATGAGGTTTTTTTTTTCTTATATGCAACAAAACAATTTATCTAGCCATGATGAAGCTGTGAAGCTTCTTCTGCTGGTTATTATCTGGCTGCAAAGTTGAGGTTTCTGGAGAGTCACAATTTACCACCAGGTCCAATGAAAGTCTGACATTATCCATGACAGCAAAGGTGGTTCAGATTTTTAAAATGTCAAAAAATATGAAAATTATTCTTCATTGTAAAGAAGTAGCTCTTATGGATAGTAATAAATTATGAATACATTGTCCAGTCTACAGGAGTGGAGATATAATACAGGTAGTCCTGGACTTATGACAATTGAGCCCAAAAATTCTGTTGTTAAGTGAGACATTTGTTAAATGAGTTTTGCCCCATTTTATGACCTTTCTTGTCACAGTTCTTCAGAGAATCATTGCAGGTGTTAACTTAGTAACATGGTTGTTATGTGAATCTGGCTTCCCCATTGACTTTGCTTGTCAGAAGATCACAAAAGATGATCACATGATCCCAGGATACTGCAACTGTCATAAATATGAGTCAATTGCCAAGCGTCTGAATTTTGATCTCGTGACCATGAGGATTCAGCAATGGTTGTAAGTGTGAAAAACAGTCATAAGTCACTTTTTTCAGTGCCGTTGTAACTTCAAACAGTCATTAGACTGGGCAACCATTTGTCTGAAATGATATAGGCCAGGGTTTCCTGCCTGAGCAGGGGGTTAGACTAGAAGACCTCCAAGGTCCCTTCCAACTCTATTATTATTACTTTTACTACTACTATTACTACTACTATTACTACTACTACTACTACAATTGTAAGTTATGGATTACTTGTACAGTGTTTTTCCAAATCATTAACTGACACTACTTAAGCCAGGGGTTCTCAACATGTGGTCCACAGACCTCTGGGGGCTGCGATGTTATCAAAGGGAGTCCGCGAAGCCTCCAAGAAAGGATTTGTGATTTAAATCCGAATTAAGTCTTGATGGTCCATGGCCAAAAAAGGTATTTAAAGAGGGTCCGTGGTGAAGAAAAGGTTGAGAACCATTGACTTAAGCCATTTTTCCCAGTTACTTCTTTCCAGATATTTTGGTTCCAACATCCCAAACTTCCACACTATATGGCTACTGAAATTTTTGAGACATAAGGAATGCACAATTTTCAGTATCGGTACAAGTACTGTTGTCATTAATATTTACACATGCCAAAGTGTATGGGTTACCATCACACTATTGTTTTGTGAATAGGCAGGAGATACTTACAGCTCCTTTACAATACAAACGTAGATGACCTTCTGGAGTCCGAACGATTACAGACATTCTCTTTCGATTACTGAGAATAGGACAAACATTCATTGTGATTTTTAGAAGTCGTTGCTGTTGCTGCTAATATTTATTAAAGTAGCAACTAAGCTACTTAGTGGAAGATATTTATGGAATAATTTTGCTTGTATTTCATAAACACAAATTGACAGTAATTTAGTTAAATAGGTCTGAGATTTGAATAAGGATTAATTAATAATGTCACCAAGAAGCAGTAAAATAGGTTAGGAAATTCCAAAGTTGTAATAGTCCCAATGTATCTATAAAATATGTTGAGGAAGGTTGGCCTAATGACTAGCTTCACATAGTGTACCAAATTATGATTTACTTTGTTTAATAATGGCTTAGTCTGTTGTGTAAAGCCAGTTTTTGTGTTGGCCCTCCCAATCCAGACAGAGAATGAGGCAGATAAGCTAATACAAGTATTATTGTATGGCTAGATTAACAGAATCTTGAAAGTCTGAAGGTAGAAACTTTCCACTGCCATTTTTAACTGTCAGATTCTCTCTCTCTCTGTCTCTCTCTCTCTTTCTGAAAATTAAGCCACTGGAGGCTCCTTCTTCTCTTGTCTGATCATATCCTAGACAACATCTCCTTCCCTCATCCCCCAAAGTCATCCACACATTCCATAACATGTTATAATTTATACACCATAGTTTATGACTTAGTATGTATGTACCTAGCCAACTCTGATTTATTTAAAAAAAAAACCAAGACCATATATTATCTGTGATGTCAGCCTGAATGTACAGATTGATTGACTGATTGATTGATTGACTGATTGGGACCTTTGATTTAATCTTGGACACGTCTTGGCAGGTTTCTTAGCAGGGTTTTTCAGAAGTGGTTTGCCATTGCCTTCTTTCTAGGGTTTAGAGTGAATGACTGATCCAAGGTCACCCAGCTGGCTTTGTGCTTAAGGCGGAATTAGAACTCATGGTCTGCCAGTTTCTAACCTGATGCACCTTAACAACTACACCAAACTTGCTCTTAGATATATAGAATAGCAGAATATACCACAGCACAGTATAGCATAACATTGTGTATGTGTGTATATGTTGTGTGTGTCTGTTTGTGTGTGTGTTTAAAGCTTAATTGCAATTAGCTTAAATGCAATGTAAACAGTTCCTGTATCTAGTTTTAGGAATGTATTTTTTAAATTAAACCACAGCATACATACTGCAACTTTTGGAAGTGAGATTTGAAGAAAGGAAATAACAACTGAAAACTAAATAAAAAAAATCTCTATTTTTATACAGGCAAAAACTGTATCCAGAATCAGAAAGAAAGAAAACCCATATTTTTGAATGGTATAACAATGGGATGTTATACAATTATTGTACAACAGTGGGATGTGTGAACTACGTTTAGCATGTCATGTACAACTAACCAATTACGATTGAGTAAATAACCACTTAGCATACGATTAACATTTTAGTACATAAAAAGGGAATTTCATTGTTCCTATAATCTTCAAAAGATATTGTCATTTCAGCTCAGTTGTATGCCATATTTTCAGCAGCTGTCCTGACACAGTGTTTTTACAATGTTATTCCTTTTGTGGACATTACTATTTAATTCAAAACCATGTAACTCAAGTTGCAGTGCAGCTAGTCAGGTTTGACAGCAATGAACTATAAGGCTAAATGGCCAGTGATGCTGAAGTTTATGATTTACAGTATTGGATATTTCTGCCCTGCTTCCCAAGACTAATACAGTGAAAAGTGAAAGAGAAATGTTTTCAAAGGTTTGTGATACTGCCTCAATCACATTATCAACCTTTTTCCATTTGTCCATCTCCTTTTTCTTTTCCCTCTTTTGAGAAAGAAAGAAGGGAAAAGATTAGTCACAGAATTTCCAACGTGAAATGTAGGTCAATATTTAGTTTTACCCAATTGGCAGGGGGAACAGAACAAGATTTTTGCCTTGTATGGAACATCTGTCTCTAATTGCTGTAAAAATCAGAATTACTAAAAAAAAAAATCAGGAATAGCCTAGAACTATATTTCTAGCCACTGTATTTATCATCTATAACTATTCTTTAAAAAGTGAGTAATATTGGAAGAAGGGAGAGAGAAAATTGTTTCTGTGCTATTAATTTGTTCTGAAATTGTCCAAGTGAGGTTCAGTGAGACTGACAGACCGGTTATTTGCAGTAAGAAAATACCACATATACTGGCATATAAGCCAACCCTCAAATTTTTAACCAAAATACCATGAAAAACAAGCCACCTGTGGGTAAGCCAACCTGCATTTTTCATGATATTTTGGTTAAAAATTGACAGCTGGCTTATCCACGGAAGGGCTTATGTGCAAGTATTATTTGTTTATACATAAAATATGGATATTATATTTTTTAAAAGTATTGCTAAATATGCTCACAGATAAGTCAATCTGCAGATAAGAAAAAGATCATCTATTAGTTCTCAGTTCTGCCTATGAAAGGTAAATAGCCCATTTATGGAGGTCAAGTAGGATCCAATCCCCTGAAACCTCTCCCAGTCAGATCAGCTTATATTGCAGCCCTTAAAAGATTTCAGACCAACGACAATTCCAGTGAAATATAAAGTCAATAAATGAAAGAAATGAAACAAAGAAAATTTATTTTAATTACAGGACATTCCTAACTGTTTCCCTCCTTGTATTTCTTGTAATTGCTATTAAAAACCAATTACCTTGAAAATTCCAACACATTAAGGATCTCAAATGTCTCTTCTTTTCCTAGCTGGGATCATAACAGAATAAGATACACTTTAGTAAAAGAAAAACTAAAAATACACGAAGAACTGCAACGAAAGCATTGTTTTCAAACATCCATATCAAAAAAATGTGGAAATAGGTCCCTCTGCTGGGCATAACCATGTACTTATATTCTTAAGAACATGCCAAAAGGAATATTTTCTGTAACTCAACATGTTGCCATGCCAGAATTAAAAATGCTGTATTGAAAATTCCTTAAAATTCCTTAAAAGTTTTGTTCCCACATAAAGAAGGTAATGATTGTCTAACTTTTTCTCAGTGCATCTAAAAGTTTCTTTCACTTTTCTCTTGGTTGTGTTTTTGAGCTGTCTTTATTGTCAATGGTGGCTCAGGATGGCCCTGGTTGGCACTGTTTTATGTTTAATCCTCTCTGGCTGCCCAAAAGCCGAAGAGAAAACAGAATTCCCTCAAGATACTTTTCTTTTGGATTTTATGAGAACCTGAGAGGCTACTATTGGAGAGATTACAATACAATCCAAGGCAGGATATTCATGTATACACTTGGCCTTCTCAAAATTAATCAATATGACATTTGAAAGAAATGCTCAAGAAACATGGACGTAAATTCTTCACTCTTTTAGCCAAGCATGCCAGAAGCACCATTTGGTAAGATTTTATTATTTCATCTTCTCACCCTACAACTGGCAGGGTTAAAAAGAGTTTTCCATTCTGACTAAGAGTAGGATTACTTTGCTAATTAATCACTTAGATCAGTGTTTCTCAACTCTGGCAACTTTAAGATGTGTGGACTCTAGTTCCCAGAATTTCTCCAGAATTCCCCAGCCAGCTGAGGAATTCTGGGAGTTGAAGTCCAAGTCCACACATTTTTAAAGTTGCCACTGTTGAAAAATACCGAAATAGATGGATCTTGTCAGGTATATTTTGCCCTGATTGCCCTATTTCTGTGCCATATTTCCAGGATAGTCTTATAGAAGAATTTGGAAATAATCTCACAATGCTTCCTTCGCACACACTCTTACCGCATCAATGATAACAGAACGTGGTGTCCTCCCAGTGAAAACATAGCCAAGTTTTTTTGCTCCTTTGACTAAAGCTCCTTCATCTGAGGAGAAAAAAAGTTTCCCATTACAATTTTTTTTAAAAATAAACAATAAAAAGACAATGCAGATGTGCCTTTATGAAAACATCCCTCAATTCCCCAAATGGCTGCAGAAGATCTCCAAATTTCTCAGGAGCCCACTCGGATCAGAAGTTCTTCAACAGAAATCGGTCAGTAATGTTAGGAACCTTCTTTAAAAGGCAGCATGAGTTCCTTGCTGTCATCGTGTCTGCTATAGGTAGTCCTTTCATTTTTCATCAAGTGACAGGAGACTTGGGAATCCTTCAGGAAGTCCCACAGTCAGGATGTTTGCAGACAGAGGAGACAGCACTGACACAACCTAAGGTTCAGACAATGAGCCCCAGAAGACCCTCTACCTTCACAGTTTGGCAGAAATCTGAGATTTCAAAATCAAACTAGGTAATACCGTTAAGTCCTTTGTTTCAGAAATGGTGGAAATACTCCAATGTACAGTCTACTTGATTTATTTATTTTTAAAAACATTTCTGTACTGCCCCAATCATCACTCTTAGCAACTCTGAGCAAAATAGACAATACATTAAAATAGCCCAAAACTATCAAATAAAAAATGAATTCTTTCAACATCAGTTAAATACAATCCTAATATCATATTGCTTTAGAATATTTTAGAGGTAATATTGGGACAAGGAGGTAAAGCTAAGAAGAAGAAAAAAACTCAGGTGACCTTTCTCAGCCAATTCCAAACAGAAAGATAAAAATCACCACCACCACCACCACCACCACCATCACCATCATCATCATCATCTACCTCTTTCCAGCAAATGTGAAATCTCTCCAGACAAAAATTAGTGTAGTTTCTTTTGGGGGGTGGAGGACCAAGTTCAATAGAAGGAGTCACTTGGAACTATCTATTTCTCAGGCCTATTTTTCAGTGTACTTGTCTTGCCTCCTGTGTAATTCTCATGTTGCCACAGAACTGAACAATGTCCAGGAAAGCAAACATAGGCCTGCAGCTTTAGCTATAAAGAATATCATGTTAATCTCTACCTGCATTGACCACAATGTTCTTATTCCTAATATTAGACTGCAGGAAGTTCCTGGTCTCCATTCTAATAACTCTAAATCATAACTCTTGGCAACTTTAAGACTTGTGGATGGCAACTCTCAGAATTGCCTGCCCATGCTGGCTGAGGAATTTTGAGAATTGAAGTCCACAAATCTTAAAATTGCCAAGGTTGGATACTCCTGCTCTAGAAAATATATGCATGAATGTGGGTACAGTAAATATAAATTCAACACAATCTGTCTTGTGCCCTAGATTTCCTCAGTCCCTTTTCAATGGCTCTTTGTTTCAACAAAAGAGTCAGCAACTAACCTGGAGAGGAGGCCTGGTAAATGATTGTGTTTTCGTGTCTTTCTGGAACGACAGTGTGACACACAGCCAGCAAAGTGAGGAATTCTTTGATGTGCATAGATGTGGGCTGAAATGCAAGGGCCATGTTAGTCGAATGAATGTGACCTGTGACACTGTGAAAAAACTTCAATTTGCTGTTAGAGACAGAGAGCAAATAAAGTGGCTGGATGCTACTTCACCTCTGTTATTTTTCAAAATGATAATTATGTTATATAGCTTATTGGATTTCAGCCAAGTAAAAACCAATAAACTGTATAATGTAATTATCTAAGGTAAGAAGATAAGAAGAGCTTTGCCAGGTGAGATCAATCGTCCTCTTTGTTTCTTGTCTTGCCTTGCCTTCATTGTTCGTAAGACAAGAATATCACCTATCCTCCTGATACATGTCCTCAGCACAAGCTTGGTCTGCTAACACAAAGCAATCTACTTTTCCCAGCAAAGCCGGGCCTGGAGAGACATCCCATAATTTTCCTGCATTACAGTTAAATCAATTATTTAGTTTGTTTTTGTCTATGTTCACAATTTACAATAGATTCCATCATCCAATTTTCTGAGAACAATGAGGACAATTTTATCACATCAGCTCTTCTACAAAGCTGCTATTCACTCTTTGATGGACAATCAGCAGTGATGCTATATTTATTTTACTGCTGAATATAAAACCAAATGGTTTAAGCCATTATCTCAGAGTTATCTGTAAATACCAGCCATGGAAAGAGGGATGGATGGAAGATTCACTCATATGGAAATAATCCCCAAAAAGGGATGGGTCACATGGTTTCTCTCTAAGCTACCCAATAAGCACATTTAGTACAAGACACTAAGCCTGGCTTAAGGCAAATCATAGCTAGAGTACTTACACCCAGAGAGGGCATCAGATTATATAGCAAATCACTTTCTGGTCACCATCTCTATCAGCCAGAATCCCCGTCATATTTCCATCTGAACCTTTCCCCACTCTCTTGATTTTTTTAATTTCATTTCCCTGCACACTTAGGAAAGTGAAAACAAAGGAGCATTGAAAAACACCATTACTGCAGCCAGAGAAGCACCATTTGTAGCCATTCTGATTCTTGTTTCTAGGTCTGGAGACCAGAAGGAGAAGCTAATAGCATTACTTCAACGTAGAAGACACAAAGGCCACCGCCAAGGTAAACTGAGCTATTGTTGACTAAAACTGTAGTTGTGATAAAAGTACTTTTGATTAACCATAAGTTAATCCATGATTCTAGTTAGTATATATCACACTAGGGGGAACCATGGGATATGATGTGTGATGTGATCTAGATCATAGAGGAAGAATATTGAGGCCACAAATGAATAATTCATATCCAAATGTTTTATGAATGGGTCAATGACTGCAATAAAGATTTTAGCAATAATTCATGCAAAAATTCTGAAGAAAGGCCTTACATGATCAGTCTCTATGTTCTGCAGTAGCCTTGGATCATCAAATTCACAAGATTCACTAGTAGGAGGTGGAAGCTGGCTAAGAATATAATTAAAAAAGTGATAAGATTGCTGAATAGGTGCATTTCTATTAAATACATATATTATGGCATTGTAAATGATCAGTCTAATAATCAAATACTAGATACATTTATCTGCTTTTTATCAGAAGAGTATTTCCAATGACAATCAAGCTTTCCTAGTGACAGAGTCTTTTGTTTTCAGAGTTATATCCTATTTCACTCCACGGCATGTTTCATTGCGTATATTTCTTTATTTATCTACTGCTTTCCAGTTAGGATGAACTCAAACCTCTATTTTATTTTATTCATTTTATTAAGAAAATTTATACGGCCACCCAACTTACTCTCTTAGCCAGGATGGGGGATTCTGAGAATTGAATTTAACACGTCAGAAGTCCTTCAGCCAGGAGAGGATGTCATAAAAGAATACAAGTCCTCTTTTTTTCTCCAAGGCTCCTCCTGTATGTGCGGTATGTTTTCCTATTGTTCAACCTCCCAAAGCCCCCAAGAGCAGTACGTCTCCCCAAAGTGCCTAATCCTGAGCCATCCTACAGGCCTACAGTTAAACAATTACACTTTACTAGTACCAAATATTTATTTACCTGAAATCTTCTGATGAACATTCTCTTGCCAGTTCTGGGAAGTGACTAAACAGGAAAAAAAATGAAATACAATTGATGGTATGTCTATCCTGATTATAAGACAATTATAATCACTCTCCAAAGATGCCTCTTCCATGCAAATGCAAGTGAATCAATTGTGGGGACTGCATTCAACATTCTATATAGAATTAAATCTTTCCTGCTGCCTAGAAATTGGACTAATGTTACAATTCTGTGCTTACTGGCTACATTTAATAGGACTTCTTTCCCAAAATGTCTGCTCAGAATTGCAGCCACAACATAGTTAGTTGTGACTATGACCACAATAAAGATTGGGAAATTCATCATTAAGCAATGTGATCATTAAATTAGGCATCCCACCTGATGGGTCATTAAGTGAATCATGGTGGTCATTAAGCAAGATATCATGTAACCATGACTTGTGACTTCCATTAATTTTGCTTGTTGGAAGCTGGCTAGGGCATTGCAAATGGTGAACATGTGACCATGGGATACTGCAACCATCATGCATGAGTGATGTTAAATTACCAAGTGCCCAAACCGTCATTAAAGGTTCCCGGGGAATACTGTGATGGTCAAAAGTGCAAGGACCAGTTGGAGGTCACTTTTTTCAAGCACCCTTGTGATTTTGAATGTTCACTAAACATTCGCTGTAGCTTAAGGACTACTTAAAATACATCCAGGAGAATTGAGGGGAGTTAAGATTCTGAAAATGCAGGAGTAACATCAACTCTCTACCTGGTGCACAATACATTAGCTAAAAACATGACCCTATGACTATGCAGTGTCACAGTATGCATACAAACCTAGTGGTACATTTTAGTTTTGCATATCATGTGGACTCAAACTGATTAATTTAGAAAACCATGAAGGCAGGTGTTAACCTATTGTATTAACATGATCAAAATAGTCTCTGTTGCCTATCTTTGCACATCTAACAAAAGAAAAACAATCCTATGCCATCAAAATTTATTTACATTATATTGCTTCAAACTGTATTCTATGTTTGTATCTCCATCTAATAATACATCCAGGTTGACAATTTTGGAACCTCTGAGGCAATTAGACATCCTAATTTTAACAAATGGTGAGCTACTTCAGTTTGCGTCCATCTTATTGTTCTTTGCTGGGGGTGGGTAGATTTTGCTACTTTAAACTATGAAATTGTTGGTCTTTTATTTCCAAAATTAACAATGTTGTAAGTAAAATTAAAACCATTAGAAAATTATAGAGTTACACAAGCAATGTAAGATAATATCAATATAATAAAAATGACTCCTTAAGCTTACAAATGGTACATACCCATATGTTACTCCAGCAATACTACATTTCTTAAAATTCATAATATTGCATGTTAAGGTGCCTGTTTTATCAGAGAACAGATATTTAACCTAGGAGAGAAATGATATATACTATTATGAATAAAACAAAATAGAGAATCTTTGAAAATACTGGAAATTAAAGCAGTTCTAAAGTGTATTCTCAAAGTGTTCACTGGAGCCCTGAGATAAATGGACAAACATACAATGAGGCCTGATTCATTTAAGTACTGTTTAACACACTCTTTCCCAAACAGGTGTTTCCGATCTGTCAAGTATCCAAATTCCATAATTCCCTGCCAGATTGGCTGATCCTGGGAAATGTCTATCAATACATATCAATACATTCCAAATACACATTGGGAAAGCCTTAGTGACTAGTTCTTCAACTAAATGTGCACTTAAGCAATCTATTGCAAAATGTACAGCAATTTATCTTAGCCAAGAGCTCAGTATACAACTGTACAGCACCAGATTTTGAACTAAATATACGGTCTAACGGATAAGAACAAAGACTCTCTTGTTAGGTTACTGAATGAGAATCAAGAAAGGCCCAGGTTTTAAATTGAACCTCCAGAAGTTTTTGTCTCACAGGAATTCTGTGAGAATTAAAGCTGAATCAATTATTCAGTCTGTTTTTGTCTTTCTATGTTCACAAACTTGAATTTTGAAGATAAAAATAAAACGTAAATATATTATTTTTGTGAAATGAATTAAAATAACAGGTATAAGAAATCATATAAAATAGATTCCCTGAAAATGCCACATGAATGAGTAGGTCTTATTCAAATTAGTAGTAAGTTTCCTGTATAAAGAATCTTAAGTAGACTTAAATCCAATTAACATTCTTATAGTCAGTAATTTCACTAATTTACTAAGCTACCTGAAAACAAATCCAGTTCTCATTAGCTGAGCGTCTACCAAAATATGTGATGAGGGGTACTACGTATAGCTTAACCACATAACTGGCATGGCCCAATAAAATGAATTAATGAAAAATTTAGTCCAATGGGAATTGGAGAACCACAGATTTTCCCACTCTTGATTATAGGTTGTGGCTGGATCATCTTACAGATTGCCATTAAAAATCAGATGCCTGCAAATTCATCTCAAACTGATTCACAGATTTAATATATGGAATGACAGTCTCTTTTTGTTATGATGCCATCCCATATCCTTACCTGGCCAAGTTCCTCATTAAGATTTGAAGTTCTGGCCATTGCAGGTGTATCATTTTCAGTATAATACATATCTATGTCCTGAAAACAAGCAAAAAAAAACCCTTATTCATTGTATGCTAGTTTTATATTGTTCTGTTTATATGTACTAGTTTTTATTATTTTTAAACTTAGTCATTTTAGAAGAAAAAAGAGTGAACAAAAAAGCAAAAGAGAATAATTGGTACAAAAATACAGTAAGTGAACAAAGGGAATACCAAGAAGGTACAGCTGGTACTCAGCGTATTTTTGATTAGAAAGTAGAAAACACTGAAATCTCTTTCAATCAAGATTCCTGAAACCAAGACATTACTTCCCGACACCAAACTGAACTACAAAGTGTGATGGGTCAAATGACACATTTGATTTTTACACAACATGTAAATAACTATTATTGCTTGGTTATTTCAACCAATATTGGAATCACCTATGTGTAATTTCGGCGTATTTTAACCAGTTGCAACCTGGTCCAGTAAATTATAATTATCAGGAGAGACAGAAAGTTACCTGCCCCAGAAATCTGTAATTTATTTTGCATATGAGGAGCTTCATTATTAACCCTGAAAACTGTACTTATTTTTACACATAAAAAATCCTACTTCAGGCTCTCCTTGCAATTGAAGAATTACAATGGATAGGGAGATATAAGTGCCATATTTTTACAGATTTTACTACTATTAAAAGCCTAATAACCTAAAATTCGTCTCTCATTGTTATGCTGTTAAATTAAATTGCATCTAATTGTACATACCCAATTTATAAAAAGAGCCTGAGTAAACTTCACAACTTCCAGAGTCACCAGTAGACTGATGGGAATGAGGTTGTTGTACAAGATTATAAAGGTGAGCAGATTATATCCAAAATTGGTGGATAGGACTTCTGTGGGCCAAAACAGCACAGGCAGAGGAAAGAGTTAGAGAAAGAGAAGATACATTGACTACACACCTGATCAAGTTCAACATATGATTGTGTAATTCCCAAAGAAGTGGAACACACAGATTGGGAAATTGCTATCAATTCATGTAAAAAAAAATAATAACATTAAGAAACAAGATTTCTGAAATGACAAAGCTTTCACTATTGACCTTGCATTATGAATATGGTTTAACAATTTCATGTTAAGCTTTTTAATACATGGCTGCTAAGATCCAAAATCAGTAAAATACTTGTGTCTAATATTTGCATATTGCAATCAGGGCTGAACTGAACATCCTATCAATTACTTGAAATACCAAATAAACCAAGATGACAACTAAAATGGGACAATTTGGAGTGTATATCTCATTTCTGATTCAATTTATCCTGAGATTCAATTGTGTTCATGTTGACACAATATAAGGCAGTGGACTTCTAAAATACTTTGAAAACAGGTCCAAAGGTATTTGGGGGAGGGGAACAGAGAAAACCAAAATTAAGCTCAGAGAGAACAGTGGCACTGTAAAAATTAGAGTTTGTACCAACATTAGGAAGTTATATTAACCAACAAACACTACTATGTGTAGAGATTTGAAAGGGGAAGAATGATGAGAGTATTTTGAAATGCTAATCCATTCTTTTAAGGTGGCCAATTACACACTCAAAGGGACATAATATGCTTGGGTGCTTTTATATGTAAGTTGATGCTTTGGGTGCTTTTAAGTAGAAAAGTGAAATAAAATATTATCAATGCATACTGTATTTGGAAAGAATTATTGTAATCTGAATAGTAAGGAAAGCCTCTACTACTCAGTCAGTTGCCCAGGTACTGATGGAGAATTATAAAGCTTGTGTTGTTTTCCCATTTTGAACCAAACACAGGGCAAATGGTTCTTCACATAAAGGATGCCTTGAAACAATTTTCTTTGTTTAAAAAAAAAGGTACCCACCCTTATAACTATTTTTCACTCAAAAGATAAACCAATATCACTCCAATCAAAATTATTCAGTGAACATATAGAAGATCCTTCACCACTACCAATGGCACTCAAACAATACCAGTCTCTCCAGATATTTTCAGCATTCAGCACAAATGCTTGCAGCTTCAAAAGCTTCAAAAAAACATTTGTCTGAAATGATATCCGGTCTCCTGCTTGAGCAGGGGGTTGGACTAGAAGACCCCCAAGGTCCCTTCCAACTGTTATTCTGCTCCATGCAAAAGGTTGAAAAATTACATGCAGGCCACTAGACTGTTTTATGAAGCTTGGCCATCTGTGGTTATCTGCAGATGATGACACAATCTGAGGAATTTTGTGGGTTGTTCAGTCTTTTCCAACTCACAAAATGCCTTTTTAAGGTGGTTTAATTTTACTATCCAGAGTGAGAAAATGTAGGACATGGAACAAGGAGAGAAGCTGGGGAGGATAATTTGTCTAATTCCAAATAAAAAAGAAGTATATAGGTTTATGGAAAGATGCAGAGACTTTAGCTGTAGCCCAAGAACTGTGAAGTATGCTTGTAGCTCAATGTTCTTAGCACAAAAAATGATGATATCTATAGGTTTATAACTGGCACAAAACTAATAGGCAAAGCTTTGCCCCCCCATATACCCAGAAGGTGTGACAGATTTAAGGCAAATGAAATAACTTTTTCACACAACACAGTTACATTGCAGAATTCACAATGGGATGCCAATTTAAAAGGAGTTTAAACCAATGTACTGAGGCTCAGATTACTATTAGCCACCGTGGCCTAAGTTTCCTTCACAATCAGAAGTAACCAATATCAGATGCTGAGAAGCTGTGTTGGGGGAGTGAATTTCAGTTAAAGGATATAATATACAGTAAGGTTCTTTCATTAAGCACAACATTAAGACTAGCTGGATTTTGGTTAGATGAACTGCAGGTGGGAAATGCAGATGTTACCAGATTTATCACTTTGGTCCTGCATGTATCGTTGCAAAGCAAATATGGCAGTTTGATTTTCTTTGATCTCTTTTCATGAAGTTGCTTGTCTGCCTCCTTTAAATCCATCTATCTTCTATATTTAAGAAATGTATTGCCCTTAACTCCCCTCTCCTCTTTTTTTTTTTTTTTTTTTTTGTTCCCCCTTTGGTCTAATTTTGGTAGATGTTTTCTTACCCAGAAAAAAAAGAGCACCTAGTCCCTGTTATGATGTTATGTTATGAATATTACACCTATTGAAGCTAGCCCAGCTAGCAGCAGCTCTATAGCTGATGAGACCCACTGTCTTTTTTTCCTAAAGTGATTGCATCCAGACAAAGAGTGACTGACCTGAAACAAGAGATGACAAGCAGAGCATACAATGAACAGAACCTATCACAACCAGTAAGACATTTTGTCTCATTACAGAAAAGGTATTCATTTATTGCTATTGTCTGCATCACAAAAGCTTACCATACGCTATTCAGTCTCACCATGAAATATAATCGGGAAGAGCTGCAAATCATTTTGTGTGGATTTTTTGTCCACATATTGGCATTTAAGACCCTGCTAACTCCTTTGTGTTAAATCTGAGGGAAGCTGGCCAAAGACCAGGATAGAAAGCCAAGAAATCACTGAGGGAAAGGAGAGAAGATATATTGCCCCTTTGTCAATAGCAAGAGATAGACAAGGGTGGAGGTACTGTGAAAGTCCATAGACTACTCTGAATAACTTATT
This sequence comes from Crotalus tigris, assembly GCF_016545835.1. Classification (NCBI taxonomy): domain Eukaryota; kingdom Metazoa; phylum Chordata; class Lepidosauria; order Squamata; family Viperidae; genus Crotalus; species Crotalus tigris. The sequence continues at coordinate 1,040,122 of NW_024096483.1, forward strand.
TAAACTGGGTTTGTATCCACTTCTTTCCCTTGAAAAGGCAGTCAATGGCTCCAACGTTTCAACAAAACATTGAAACAGAGAATAAAATCATGAAAAAGAATGTAAACAATAAAAAAGGAAAATGAGTGTTAAAACAATTCAGAAAGCCAACTAAAACAGAGCTGCTTGTTATCATCCAGACTAAAGACAGACAAATGCTTTTCCTGTGCTTCACATATGCTTTTCCTGTGCTTCACACAGAAAAAAAAAATCCTTCCCTCCCCTCCCCCATATCCAACAAGCAGGAGCATCTTGAAAGGGGCCTCTCTTCCCATTCTTCATGACCATGGAATGGAAATGGTGGATGCTCAAATGGCAGGCCAAAGCCGCTGTGGCTTTAACGCTTAAGATTAATACCTTAAATTAAGCCTGAAAAACAAGGGACAGTCATTTTTTTCCAGCTGTATTGATATAATCATTAGACAGCAAATCATTAGACATTTTGCATTGATCAGAATTCATAGACAGTTTTCATGGGCAGCCACCTCAGCAATGCTGCTGAGTGGCTAATAGTAACTGATGAGGCTAGATCCCTTTCTCACAGAAGTAAATTTCAATAATGCCAAAAGGAAAGGTATTCCTCTCAGTCTGCTGCTGCTAATTCTGGCTTCCTGTGTGATCTAAAGTAAATAATCACAATACTTTTTTTGAACAAAAGCTAAACTTGAAAGGCTGACTTGCATAACCATCAACTATGGTTTTTTTGTGGATGGAATCTCGCTTATTTTTATTATGTGTTATTATCTGCATATTGTTTTGTTTTTCATGCTGCAAGCCACTCAGAGTTGACTATACCTAAGTCAAATAAATGAAATAAATTCTATACTGTTTGAATGCATAGCTTATAGCACGGGTGTCAAACTTGATCACGTCATGTGACATATCATGATGTATCGTGACATTTTTTGCCTTTGCAGAGCCGAGGTGGGCATGGCCCACCTCCAGCCCGGAGGTCACAGTTTGCTATCCCTGGCTTATAGGCTTCATTGTTTGTGCATTTTAGCCCACTTTGCAGCATTTGTGAAATTCAGGCACCTTCTTCTTTATCATTGTCCATTTAATTGCCTTTGGGAGGTGATTTCTGTCTATACAAAAACAATGTGGAATTTATTTATCAAACGTATATGTCACCCATCTCATTACTGAAGCAACTTTGGGCAGCTTATAAAATGATAATACATATAAATAAATATAAAAATAATTAAAATTCGAAAGAACTAAACAAAGACTAAATGCTCTAAAAATGGATTTTACCATGTGATCCTCTTCACATATTGAAATTCTCCACACATTTCTAATAGACATCAAGAAAACATTTGCTAAGGAAATATAGTGGAAGATACACTAATCTTTTAAGTGAAACTGACCTCTATAGTTGTATAGTTTATTGTTTTATTATTTATTTGTTGATTTCATGGGTTTTGTAAGGACCCACGGTAACTTAAGATAGACAGCCATACAAATGTTTTAAATAAATAATCTTAGCTACCTACTTACTGAACTCACAGAGTAGTTATTTGCATTCCCTGAATAAGGATCAGCTCAAAATACCACTCACCCATCCATCCTGACTTTTTAAATGTCTTTATGGCATATTATTTGTTTAGTATCTTAATGTACAGTACATCCCAGCTTCTCACCCATAAGAAAGCTGGCATGCTGCAAAATAAAGCATAAGCTTTCAGAATTTTTATTTCCAAAACTGCCCTTGAAGCCCACATAGGTCCAATCAACATTCTCATAAAAAAGATGAATGACTGCAGTCATATACTTGGGGAGCATGTAAGTAAGTTCCTCCTATCAAGGAAAAGGAAGCAAGTTTTCTAGGGGTTGGTAATCAGTGAGGAGGAGAAAACACGAATATGTGGCAGGGTACAACTTCATTATAGTCTGTCTGTTTTGGAAACTGTTTTATGACAAGTTCATATCCACTGAGAGCCAGCTTGGTGTGATGATTAAGGCAACAGGCTAGAAACTGGGAGACTGTGATTTCTAGTCCTATCTTAACACAAAGGCAACTGGGTATTTTGGACCAGTAGTTCTCGCTCAGCCCCAAAAAGGAAGCAATAGTAAGCTACTTCTGAAATCTTTCCAAGAAAACTATAGGGACTTGTCCAGACAATTGTCAGGAGTCAACATTGACTTATACACACACATATAGACTGCCCTGGTTGAGACAGTCTATTAGTACTGTGCACACCTTCATGAAAGCCACACCTTTCTGACAGCCATTTTGAAAACAGGACAGTTGCTTCTCACATGGTAGACATTTTCTGAAAGCATTAAAAATACCAACCGGGGCCTCTGTTTTATTTTGTTAATGAGATTCTCTCTCCTTCTTTCCAACTAATTGAAACTGGAAAACTGCTTCTATGCTGGCTGAAGCTATGTACCCTCTCATTCTTTTCTATTTTTTCTTAAATCAAGTAAGGGCTATCATGTTTCAGGCTTCTTCTATGCAATATCCCTACTACATTTCATATGAGAAGATAAAGCAGTATTATGCCAAAAGGAAATCAAACTCAACTCTGCTCTGACTGCACATGTAACTTTACACTCTGATCAAATTAGACAACCAACACAATGAGTGCAAGTGTTTTTCTTTGGCACAAATCCATAGCTAGTTCTTTCAGGCTAAAACACAGAACAATAAGAGAGATGCAATACACCAAATTGTAAATGAATAGGGTTTTGGAGATTCAGATCATGTTTACCATTTACATGTTTGGGAAAGTAAGGCAGCTGGTTTGCACTAAACTTCAGGTGCTTTTTGTAGGTGCATCAATCTGAAGAATCGTCACTTTCTTAAGCTGAAAATGATGTTTTTGGTTTCAAGATAAGAGCATATTTATGTACACCCAGTCTTTGCTCACCATTGGAATCAAAGTACCAAATGACTTCTCCATGTGTTCTGTTCCACAGTAAGGCACCCACAGAACTCACTAAAGCCATGATGAGAAGGATGCAAAACAAAATGAGAATCTGCATATTGGTAACTTTTTCTACATTTGTTCTCTTCAGTGGAGCTTTGGTTGAATTCTGGAAAGGATCAGCCACAGAATTGCAATGATTAATTGTGCTCACAAAAGGAATAATAAAAACAAGATGAAATTACAGCCAGACATTATGAAAGTTTTACATCCATCATTAAAAACCAAAGCGATGTTTCTCTTTATTCTTTCCTTCTATAATAGCTATCAATTTAAAACACAGAATGCCACCTGCTTTGCACTAGTAGCCCAGCCTTCTCCAATCCAGTGAGACTTCCAAATGTGTTGTACCAGATAGTTCAACACTTCTGGATAGCATCAAACTGGAGAAAGTTGAAACAGACATACCAAGAGAGAGAAGATTAGCTGTGTTTACACAACACACTTAACTAGACCTTCTGGTTGCATTTCCACAACTGCCAATCTAGGTTTGTTTTTTATTGCTTAGCTTGGACTGCAGAGTCAACCTGTTTGTGGTTCACTATGTATTGTGCCAATGTGGACAGCAGATTTACCAATTAAGCTTCTGGAATATAGTTCATGAGATGAGGGTGATTATACATCCCTGATGAATAGCAATCTGTAAGGAGTAGCTGAATGGGCAGAATCTCCCTTAAAGAAGCATAAGGACCTTGCTGTAATTGGAGACCAGTCCCTAATTATTTTAACATTTTAACTATAGCTTGCCATTTACTAGCCAATTTATTAAGACTACCTTTCTATAGCTCCGTGTGCACATACATACATGCACTCTGTACAAATATAGTTGCATTTTCTCCAAAAAGTTAAACACTGCAATCTTCTAATTTCTACAAACTTCACAATTACTACAGCTCAGTTTAAAAGACAAACAAACATGCAAGATTTACAATAGATCTGCCAACTGATGCAGGATTCCAGAAATTATTATGCCTAATATTACCATTTTTCAAGGCATAATTTCAAATGTTGCTTTTAACTTGGAAAATCCTACATGACCAAGAACTTCATTCTCTCGTTGTCTTGGTATAAATTTATGCATACATTAACATACGTAGGCAATGTCCTGTTAGAAATGATGTCACATTCTGACATCAATGTTCCTTCAAAACTCTGGAGTGCATTCCCTCAAGGCTTATTCACATGTTTTCTGATTTAGAAAAAGAAGTCAAGCTATTTCTCTTAAGCCAGATCTGATCAGTTTGAGTTGGTTTTAACACTGATATTTATTGTTTATTTATTGACATTTTTATTTTTTATGGTATGTTTTATTTTATTTTTTATTTTCATTAGCCTTAGATGCTATATAGGCAAAAAAGTACGATCTAAGTCTTAAAATACCCAAATAATTAAACTACAGAAATATACTTGAAATCATTGCTGGACTTGTTAAGACTTATAAACATGTTAAGACTTATAAACAGATCAAGAGATACTTACCTGCATAAGTTTTGTGTCATGTCCTGTATAGACAACTATTCCTAAAACCCACTGAGTGTTCCTTAGTTGTGCACCTCTTAGTAAAATCTGATCAGGTCCAATTGGAACTGGACTGATGATAAAGCAGAGAAAAAGTAAGCTAGAAGTTTACAGTATAATAAAAAACAAAATATAGGTTTTGTAGAGCAAGCAGTAAATGAAGTTGTAGCTATTTATTTTATTTATTATACAAATTTATATAGCCACCCAGGTGGCTATACAAATATAGGTTACTCTATATAAGTGGCGCCGGACAGCTTACAAACTTTTAAAAATCTACCATATAATAAAAATCCATTTAAAAAACCCATCTGACCCACCCCCAATGGCAGCAACACACAATCAAATCTATTCCTATCATTACTGCTAAAATATTGTTATTTCAAAAAGTTCTTTATGGCCTATTAAAAAAACCCTCTCATGATGACATGCAATTAAAATGCCAATAAAATCAACAAAAAACCCTAATACACAATAAATCAAATCAAATCAAAATCAAAAATTAAAAGCAGTATACTAAAAATGCCACAGAAATAAAATGCCATCAATTCAGCAGAAAGCAGTTAAAGTACAAAGCAAAAGGCCTAACAGGATCTATCATATTTTACCCATCATATTTCGTACTACTTGAAGTTTCCGGACTGTCTTAAAGTGTTATCATCAATATTTCATATTGACTCAATCAATTCATTCGGCATCATTCTGTCAAACACTAGGGATATACGTAGCAATTAGGATTCGAAGACGTAACTTTCTCTGGGTTTTATCTTATGTTTTTTTAATAGAAAATAACTTTCATTTGATAAAGAATTAAATTAACAATCTTCTTGTTCACACTGTTTGCCATACCCCATCACCAGATTTTATGCACAGGGGAATACAGCTACTTTTGAAAGAGGTCTGGTCATGCAAGTGTTTGGGGGTGGGTGGGGAAATATCAGTTGCTTTCATATCAACTGAATACCTTTGATTTTCAAGGCAAAGATTTCCAGTGAAATCATAGAGGTGACGATTAGGTCCTTCACACTCTATCTTCCCAGATATTTTCATCAAGTCTTCTTTTGATTGGAGGTTAGCAGTCTGAATCAATCCCTGTATAGAACCAAGCCATAGATATATCTGACAACATATCTATTCTCTTTCACAAATTAGGAACATATCTTCCTAGTGGAACCTATAGCCTACAGCTAGCTTCCAGTTTCTCTCAGCATGGACCACCTAGGATGATAAAAGGAAGCATTCCAACTCCCACAGAACTTCAGAATCCTCACCAGTATACAGAGCTCATACTCTGGCTTCTCTAAAGTCATTCCATCCTGATTCTATTCTGGCTAATAGAATGATATTTTTGCTCATGCTTGGCAAGAAACATATGAAACCAGATGAAAAAACCACTGTAAAAATATAAGAATGTTTCTGCTTTTCAATAAGAGCTAGAGATAAACTCTCTGAAAGCTCCTAAAAATGCCTCTACATACTGTGTCCCAAGCCACAAATGGTCCTAGGAAAAGAGGGAGAATATGTAGACTAATTCTGATTTCCCTCACTGCCAAGAAAGATTCTCAGTCTAAGCCAGGGGTGGGGGACCTTGGCTCTTTTATGACTTGTGGACTTCAACTCCCAGAATTCCTGAGCCAGCCATGCTGGCTCAGGAATTCTGGGAGTTGAAGTCCACAAGTCATAAAAGAGCCAAGGTTCCCCATCCCTGGTCTAAGCTATAGTTTAATAAAAGCCAATGCTCAACGAACAAAATTTTCATAAAATGCAAAGGTCCCAGACAAGATACATAATTCTGAATAATGTGGATCTAGAACAAAAGCATCTCTATAATTGCAATCTTGCAAAGATCTTCTAGAATGACTCCTCAATATGCCCCATACTCTGTTGTCTTAAAATGAACAAGTACCTCTAGATCAGCGTTTCTCAATCTTAGCAACTTGAAGCCGTGTGGAATGCAACTCCCAGAATTCCCCAGGCTGGCTGGAGAATTCTGTGAGTTGAAATCCAAACAACTTGAAGTCACCAAGAGTAAGAAATACTGGTCTAGATGCCTCTTTAAGGAAAAAAGAAGAAGCAATGTTCAGATCTCGATCTACAATCACATCATGCAGCTAATATTGCAAGAGAGCCCTAGCTATTTTCCAAGTTATCACTTCATCACATTCAAACACCAAAACAAAATTTAATATTACCTGTCGTATTTTAAGGTTCGTCTCTCCATCAAGATTAGATGTTTCAATATAACACATTGCCTGAGGTTCACTTTAAAAAAAAGTAACAAAACAATCATCTTTAAAGACAATCTTGAAAAAGAAAGGTGACCAGCTTTCCAGAATCATAATTTTATACCTGCTTTCCAGAACCCTTATTTTATTCAACTACTGATTTTATCCCCCAAATTATTATTATTTTTACCAAAAGTATTTAAATAATGAGACATTTTCTTTTTTTTAGTAGGCACATATTTTTAAAAATGTAGTTTATCAGAAAAAGCACTACCTCAACCGCATGCAAACTCTGGTGAACTGAGGCCTTTTATAAAGGAACATACTAAATAAAATACACCTGACGCTTTTAACACAAGGCTGTGTGGAGGGGGCTAAAGGAGGGGTTTACCCTAGCCCTTTATTTTAAAAAATAGTTGTATCAAATTTAACAGATTACTTTTTGGTTGTTTGGTCATTTCAACAACTCAGCCCTAACCGGCTTTTATAAAGTTCCGGTAAAATTACAGAATAATTGCATTTTCTTAAAAGAAGGGGACACTTGGTTATCAGTTCACAATGCAAAAATATGGATTTCCAGTTTTAATTTATTAGGTAGATCACTATGAACATTTTGTCATCTTTCAAACTTCTATAGCTCACATCCGGTACTAACCATGACCAGAAGTTTGTGGTATAAATATTACTTTCCTGAGGAAATTTCTACATCTTCTCATATTATATTACCATCAGAAAATACACTTGGTAAGTAAGAAAGGGTGTAGCTTTCTCTTACAAAGAAAGGTCTTTGTGTACAAAGAAAGGTCAAAATTTGATTAGGGAGGAACACTGAACTATAATGAAATCTATATTCCCGAATGAATAATAGATGATGAGAATTGTTGGAGATCCAGTCTGGTGTAGCAGTTAAGGCACCAGGTAGAAACCAGGAGACTGCGAGCTCTAGTTTGGCATTAGGTACAAAGTCAGCTAGGTGAACTTGGGCCAATCAGCCTCTCTCAACCCTAGGAAAGAGGCAATGGTACCTTATTCTTTTTATGCATATCTCATAATTCAATTATTGTTATTTATTTGTTATCATGAAATGTTTATGTAAATGTATATGGGCAGTCAAAGCTTTTTGTCTTGATATTAAGTGTACAGGTATTGTGTGTGTGTGTGTGTTTGTGCGTGTGTGTGTCTAGTTCAGAAACTTTTGAATCTTAAAAAGAGCAAGCATTTAAAATTTAAAGTAGAACAGTTTATTCCTATGAAGAAATCTGTGGGCACAATCCCTTGCATACCTCATGGCTGGACTATTTGGAGGAGGCAAACAGTTGTATTTTCTGATTAAGGAAAGACCTAAAAAGGTCATGGAACAATAATGTTCCCCACTAAAAGGCACCCACCAAGAGAAAGGAAATTCAGAGAAAATGGTAGAGAAGCAAATGTTTTCCTTAGAGCAGGGGTCCCCAACCCCCAGTCCATGGACCAGTTCCAGGCCGTGGCATGCCAGCAACCGGGCTGTACAAACAAGCAAAACTCCATCCACGAGATGCAGGCAGTATACAAAACCACACATCCTCCGGTCCACGGAAAAAATCTCTCTTCACGGAACCGGTCCCTGGTGTCCAAAAGGTTGGGGACTTCTGCCTTAGAGGAAGAAAAGTTTTAAAGTGACACAAGGCAAACAGGAAGACAGTTTTAAAGGAAGCTAGTTATTCTTTCAATCAGGGAGAGTTTTCAATTTCGATACTATTTAGACGTGTGGCATTAGCTAGTAAGGTCAGGAAATATTTGTTTTCTTTGCATGCTGCCCATTTCTGAAAGAACCTATCCATCTGGGCAAAAAATAAGGTAGAAATTATCTTTTGTTGGAAATGTTAGCTTTGTAAACATTCATATGCACTGTATCTCATTTAACAGAAGAAAATAATGTGGAAATTTTGCAATTCTATGATTTCACTATTGTAATATGTGTTGGAATATGTCAATGTTTTAAATTGGTACTATTAATTTTATGTATGTTTATATTCAATAGGCTGGTTACAAGAGGTTAAAATCAAATTAATAAACATTATCATTATTATTGAATGGTCCAAGAGAAGAGGTCATAGAACTAGGCTTTGTCAATGCCCGAATGGAAAATTGTTCAGAAATCTGCAGAATTTCACCCTAAAAATGGGGGGGGACAATTAAAATGCAAATGCTAATCTTCCTTCTCATTTGGCTAATACTTATTGAAATTAGCGTAGTGTACATCAACCTTTTGGGCCTTGTGTTGTAAATAATATAAAATGAAGTGAGGGAAGAGGAAGTAGAGTTTCATCCTGTACTTTACTGGATTTTTTAAAATTACAATGTGCTTTAAAACCTCAGTTCAACAGAAGCCCAAGTTGACATACGTTCCGGAGAGCTGACCTGGTCGATAAAATGATCATGTCTGCTGGGAGATGCTGCCCGTTGGTGACCTTCGCAAAGTCTGCCACTGCCACCTGGTGAGCAGCGGCAAGAGTGCAGCAGAAATAGGAAAAAGAGAAAAACAGAGAAAGCCCATCCTATGATTAGTTAGCTAATTACCAACAAAGGAAGAAAAGATCAGGTTGCTTACCTGAAACCGACGTTCTCTGAGTAGAATTCAAAGTGTGAATTCAAACTGATGAAGATCTGAGCCTGCACAGAACTGGTGTGTGACAAATCCTATTGTTTTTTTTTTTTATATGGCACAATACTACTGCCCTTAAGGCAGGGGTGTCAAACTCAATTTCATTGAGGGCTGCATCAGCATGGCAGTTGCCCTCAGAGGGCCAGGTGGATGTGGCCAGGATGGGTGCAGCCTACTGGGTGGGCGTGGATGGAGTGGGTGTGGCCTACTGGGTGGGCATGGCTAGCTCTACATCGTTCGCGTCAAGGGTGCCTGTGGGGGCTTAGGCAGGAGTGGGATAGATCTGAGGGTCTCTGACAGAAGGGGGTGGGACCAGGGCAAGTGCCAAGGCATGGTCCACTGGAGGAGCCTCACTGTTCCTCTCAGGGTGGGGGGGGCTGGATGGTGGTGCGGGCTGCCCAGCCTGGCCCTTGAGCACCCATGCACCAAGCCCAGCCCCACTTCCTCAAGGCTGCTGCTCAAGGTTCTCCTGGTTCCTTGCTGTTTCCAGACAGCCTTGTGGAGCTAAGACTGAATGAGTTTCAGCATAGATGGCCACCATAAAATTATACATTGGCTTCCAGCTGGCCTGGGCCTGGGCCAAGGCAGAGGGGGCCGTTCCCTCACTGTTTCCAGGATTGCTTCGCGGGCCACATGAAACCACTTTGCAGGCCGCATCCGGCCCCCGGGACTTGTGTTTGACATGTCTGCCTTAAGGCATCTGTTAATTTGCACCCCCGTTGAGACAAAAATCACCTTTGCACCCAAAACTTTCCCGTATTATTCATCTGATAAAATGCCACAACTGCATTATAGAGTTTTAATTCGGAGGCTGATCTGGTGAAATTTCAGCCTGTAGCTGGGCTGTGTCACTGGAACAAAAATGAGGCAGATTCCATGCAGGTAGCTTCTGACCTAGACACCAGGGATTCAGGGGTTGACCTGGGAGAGTGCCCTAAAATACAGCCACAGATAAAGAGGACCGAACAGCAGAGAACTGCGTGACTCCTTGAAAGTCGAGACAAATTCAGGAACACCCCTACTTTTTGACCTCCATTCCTCATTTTACAGTCCTCGTTTCACTGTTTCTTGCCTATTATGATAGAATGATGGTTTGGTTCAGAGCAGGGGCGTATTAGCCATTATAGAAAAAAATAAGCTGGGAAAATAGTGAGTGTGATTAACAACTCTGCCTTGTTTGGGTTAAATATAAGTTGAAGTAGAGGAAAGGTTTCACAAGTTTTTAGGAATGATATCAGTCCTTCAAGATAGGTAAAGTCAAAAAACAGGAACTGCCATTATTTTTAGAATGTACTTTTATGCAGTTAAAATATTGTTATTACAGAATATTGAAAGCACATCAAAGCCTTTGAAGAGAGTTGCTATTATAAGCCACAGACAAGAACACAGCCTTTTGTTGAATACAGATTTCTATCTAATTTATGTTTCTCAGTTTAAGTGTTATCTTGTACTCTGCTTCTATAAAGGACTGATTTATGACAACCATTAAAGCTTTGAAACTTGCAAATATCCTTTATCTGTATGTTTGCAGCCTAAAGAATAGGATAAACTGGCAAAAACTAATGCCATGTTTGTTTGGAAAACAGATTGGCCAGCAGGTAATTTTCTTGTTTGCTGATTGTAATCAGTACATCATGAATGGAGCTTGACTATTTATTTATTTATTAATAAAATTTATATGCCGCCCAATCCCTAGGGACTCAGGGCGGCGTACAAAATTAAAACAATAAATATAACAATAAAAATGAGTGCATTCATACAACATGTCCCAATCGTGTGTCCCCCCCCCCCCCCGGGGACATCAACCCCAGGCTGCCAGAACAGGAAAGTTTTAATGGTTTTCTTGAAGGCCGGCAATCCACTATGTGGATAACAGTCGATTTTTCAAATACTACAGAGTGCTCAATAAGAGAGGGGGGGAAAGCTTGAATAACACAACCCAAACACAATGTCCAAATGATGTCCTTCAAGCTAGCACCTTTATCACAAGTTTAAAAACACAAGGGTTTATTCAAGCAAGTAATATATGTCTAGAGTTTTCAAGTTTTCCACTACGCTCATTCTCATAGCTGCGGTTTCAGTTTCATAAGTTCCAAAACGGGATTTCTCATTAAAAACCTTTCCTATTTGTAAGACCACATCCTTCTACAGTTACTATGATGTTTTCAGGATGTTTGTAAGATTTTATTAAAGATGCGCATTTTTGTGCTTTGGATATAAAGTTTCAAGGCTTTTTTTCTGTTTTCCCTGGCCTGAATGGGAGAATCCTTACTGGAAAGTCATATTAGAAACTTAGCTTGACTAGTTACAGCAAACTGCAATTATCTTTTATTGAACAGAATTTCAAAGACATCCATCAGAGACATTTAAATTATATCCTCTCCCACTTTTTAACACTCTGCCAGAAATGTCTAGAGATGAACATTATGTGGAAGCCCGATTGCCAAACCTTGTCTCAGCAGGGCTATTGGCTGCTGCTCCTCTTTCTGAAACCAACCCAATAATAGGAGACAAAAGGCAATGAACAACAATAAAGGAAGGGTCGCATTCACAAAAGACTTTTCAAACAAATCTCAGCTACATGTAAATAATCAAATTCATCTTTGTTAGGATTTCTGGGATTAACTCTGATGGGAGAATTAGAAGATATACCTGGAGATGGACTGGTGACAAGAGATGGGTGTTGTTCCTAAGGTTCAACAGGCTGGTAATTATTCTGAATGAAGTTGAATATAAAGACTAGGGTTTTTTTAGAAAAAACAATGAATGGCATGGAGCGGAAGTTATGTTATCATCACCATTTGTGCGTGTGTGTTTATACATACACACACACACACACACACATCATGGTCACTATTATTTTTGTGTTTTGCTCTTGTTTATATTTTTGTTATTAATAAAAAGCAATAAAGCATACAGCTTGCTAGAACTCTGGGGAGAACTAAAGAGGCAGTTTCCCATGGTATTGCATAAAAGCTCATGTTTCCAGGGACTGAAGAGGTCTACTTATTAACACAGACAAAACAAAAGAAAAACTCCAGGCAGAGACTGGTGTCATTTTCAGGATTTGTGAGTTATGCATGCCTTTGAGAAAACATTTAATCTTCATGTGCATAGAGAAAGAGAGAGAGAAAATACCTGGATAAGATCTTGTGACATGGAGATAACTGACAAATCCATAACAAGTCCACAGAAGTGCAATACAAACAGATTTTAATTCAGTTAAATAAGATAACACATGAGTAAGGGAAGATCGAATTTCCAATGTTCAGCAAATTTTAAAATGTTTAGATTTTGATGCAGATCATTTGCACACTTAAGCCTTTTGGGATGCATCTAAAGTGCCTTTTCTGTCCTTTGGCTTTTGGAATTCATACCCTCCAAGGAGGAGGTTAAGATGCAACCATGGGTAAACCTTCCTCATTAGATAGAAAAGAGGGGTAAACCCAGTGCTTTTTTGAAGAAAAAAAAAAAAGGTGCCGGAACTCACACACATCATACAACCCGCCTTGCCTACCCTATAAGGTTCCATCCAAAAAAGGTGCCAGAACTCTGTTCTGGGCGTTCTATGATAAAAAAAGCCCTGGATAAACCATACTTAGTTTAACCACTATCACTATGGAATAGTGAGGATGGGAAGTGAGTTTAATGTCAAAAAGAAAAGAATGAATGGGAATAAATTAAGTGATGATCCCTTTCATGATAACTGAAAGTTACCTTGCAAGGATTCATGGCTAAAATCAGTTCTAATGAAAAACAGTGCACATTCAGCATTGGGTATGGACATTAACTGATAGAACATTTTCCTGCTCTTGGAACAAACAGAATCACTCCCCAAAACTCTATGAAAAAGAAAAGGTATGACTCTGGTCTTCCCTTCTGTTGATATGCCATATCCACTGAAGGCTTAAGGAACATCTTGACTACTTGGGAGTACTTTTAGAAACATACAAAGTTCTAGAACATTTATCTGTGGATTTTCTGTAGTCAGGATTCCCAATTACAGGCATTCTAGAAATAATCTCAGCAACTTTTTTAAAGGAATTATTTATGTAACCTAAGAACTCAGTTCCAGCATAGCAAAAGGCACATCCACAAAAAATATTTAATCACCCTTGGAGAGTGACAAAGCATTTTGGAAAGGACTACAAAGAAGTTGAACAGATACCCTTGTTAGTGAATATAACGAAGATATCACAAGTAAAGTCAACACATGCCCAAATGAGTATAAGAATGGTTTTGTTAGTTGCTGATATGGGCAATTTGAAGAGTTTGACACTTTGACAATCAAGGCTAGAGAGTTAACGTGTCCCAGTTCAAACAAGAAAGTCTATGCTTCTGTCAGAATCTACTTGATAAATTGGATCACTAGCTTAGTTCTTCTGACTGGGTTGTAATGTTATATCAGAAAGCAAAAAAGAAATAACCAAATGAATTCAGAGTGAGTTCAAGGTGCAACAAGGTACTAAGTTTGAATAAAGGCCCATAATGATCCCTTGAAGATACAACTGCCTGACCACTGTAGCTGTCAAAGTCATGGAGTACTGTAGCTAAATAGAAATGCCTCAAAGCTGGAAACATGGTTCCTGAGGAACCAATTAAATGACTAAAAGAAATCAATTAAAGGAAACCAACAATTTTCTTGAACAACTGAAATATGAGTAATAGACATTAGTGATGTCCATCAACTGCCAACAAAACTTTCTTCCATCAGAATAAAAGGGTAATATTTTGGTTATGAATATGGGCTGCAGCTCTTCAGGGATGAAAAACATTCTGGGAAGAAACCTGCTGTGCCTCCACCACACTGGACTGGTATTTTTCTTCATAAAATAATGATCTATCGATGAATACGCATGGTAGCCTTGTTCTTCCAAAACAGCTGAAGAAGTTTGATACAAAATCCTATGTACTATATACACTGTGAAGTATTCAATTCAATATGGAGAGCTATATTGCAAATTGTTGGTGCTCTGTCAATCTGCAAACTGAAAGACTGTCCTTTTTAAAGAACAATAACCCCAACCCTAGCTCTAAATTCTGAGAAAGAGCCCAGGAACTTAATCATATATGACATGCAAAGCAGAGACAGTCATCACTTTAGATCAGACATGTCAAACTCGCGATGTCACATGGTGTCACGCAATGTATTGGGACAGTTTTGCCATTGCCGGCCATAGGATGGGGACGGTTTCCAGATGACACATCCAGCCCATGGGCTGGTGGTCTGACACCCCTGCTTTAGATTATAAGCCATCAATATGTGTTGATATATTCATCTACTAAGCCAAGTTCTAAATTGCTTTAATATATTTTAATTTGGTAGTAAGTATTTAAAAAGAAAGCAGTCTTACTCTTGAGTCTATATGTTTAGATGTATGTGGTGTAGAGAACTTACATCATAAATCCTCATAGGTCATTAGTAAGGCCGGCAAATTGCATTTCTATAGAAAGTATTAAAAAATGAAAGTGGTAAGGCAGGAAACAGTACTGCTCAATCACACAGAACTGCTGTGTAAATATAGAGCGGGTGCACTCCAGTCTCAAGCCTGGAAAAAAACAATAGCCAGGAGTCCATTGACCAGAAAGAGCAAGAGAAAAGATTTAAAGCCTGAGGTTGATAAGACAGAGGTTTATTTATGCAATCTACATGAAGCAGATCTGCTGTGCATTTATACCTTGTTTTGTCTGCAATAAACTACTTATCTTTGAGAATCAAAACTGTTAAGCATCAGACATTACTCAGTTCTTGAATGGAACGAGAGTCATTGTCCACATGGAAGCCCTTGAAAATCACCAGAAAGCTTCAATTTGTTCAGAGTGTAGCAGCTCTTTTATTGGCTGCATGGGCAATCATAAAAATACTACACCAATGCCTGTCCTCACTTTTGAGTGTAAGGCCCTTATCATTATCTCTAAAGCCCTATATGACTTGGTGCCAAAATATCACCAAAATGTTCTCCAACCTGTCTGACTTATTTGTCCTGGAAAAAACATACCAGTAGATAGTTTTCCATTTCCCTTAAGTAGATAGTATAGTACCTACAGTTTTGAACAGCTTCCTGCTTAAAGAAATCTATGCTCGGTATGGTCTTCTGGAAACTATTAAAACAGGAGTTGATCTGGAGATCCAAGAGTGGTGTATCTCACCCAAGGGGACTGTAATTATGGATTTATGATTTAACTGGTTTTCATTTTCACCATGGACATTTTATTTCTATGTCTTCATTTCTGCAAACTGCCAAGTGTTTCAAGACTAGAGCAGGTAAGAAATCCAATAAATAATAAATAAGTATTCAAGGAAACTATTGTGAGGAACTGGCAGGATAGCAGAACACAGGAAAAGATACAGGCAATGGGTTCCTGCCAGAGGTTTAGCTCAAGAATGATCCAACAGAGGTACAGTGTGCAAGTGCAGATTCCTATTAATGTGAATCAGGTAGAACCCACTAAAAAAGAATGATGGCTTGTGTACCTGTCACCCAATGTAATGTAATGGACACCTGCAGAAGAAGTGGGGAAGAGCTTTGGCAACACAGAGCTTTCCAAGAGAGAGGCCCAGCTTAAGAGACTGCACAGTCCCGAGTTGGAGGGAAGGAGGAAGAGGTTTAGAGTTGCCATACCCTAGAACAGGGGTGGGGAATCATGCTGACTCAGGAATTCTGGGAGTTGAAGTCCACAAGTCATAAAAGAGCCAAAGTTCCCCACTCCTGCCCTAGAATCTCTTCATATATCTAGCAGCTTAGAAAGTTATGACTTTAATTTGGCAATATTCTGTCCATTAGTTGTAAGACTAGGTAACATCATCAATGCAATGGAGAATGGGATTTGTTGGCTACTTATTATATAGTGACTTGCCCTGCCAGTCCTGATGGTGTTGTGGCACTCTCTATGGTGACTCTCTGAGTATTGTTTCTTCCATAATTGTTTGTATCAGGGACCGGTTCCATGGAGGGCAGTTTTCTGCAGACCGGGGAGCACATGGTTTGGCACACTGCCTGGATACCATATGTACATGGATGGATCTTCACTTGCTTGCAGCCTGCAGACCAGAGGTTGTGGATACCTGGTTTATATGGTATATTGTTTCTCCCCCTCTCCTTTTATTAGAAGATATACGAAGAAGCACTTTTTATTGTTCTTGGAATATTTTGCTAAAGATGTTTTGAGCTTTAGTTTTTCTGACAGCATCTCTCCATTCTGGGTTACCTCTATCTATCTTTCTTGGTTATCTGACTCCTTCCACCTTCATGGTTGCATGTTTAGAAGAGCATAATTATGTTTCACACTTCCCAATTACAACAAACCTCAGTCCATCAAGCTGCAATCCTAAATAGGTTTAGTTAGCATAAATCCAGGAGATATTATACTAATTTGAACAGCACAGCCATATATAGATTTCACTTGGAAACAATCATCTCATTGAATTTATATATTTTTATTATAAAACTATAGAAAATAATTTTACACCTTCAAAATTCAATTTCTCAGAGGTTTTGATATTTTTTCCTTAGTTATCTAAGGTACATCAAGTATTGTTTCTTGCTGAATTTTATTTATAGTGGTTTTTACAAATCTTTTTCTATAATGGCAGCCACAACTGCATGATTTTTCCAATTGAAATAAAATATGCCTTTTCTATGTGGCCTATTTTAAACTGAACTCTTTCTGGATTCAAAAATTAGAATGGTCCAAGAGCTGAAAGGAAAGATCGTCTCATATCACCCTTCCCGGATTTCAGGAAGCATACTTTCTTGGTATTACCTTATACAGTTAATTTCACGAATTGGTTTACTGGCTCTCTTCCTCAAAAGATTTAAGACATGCATTATTAATTGCTTACCAGAATGAAGATTTAAAGCCTATAAATCTGATCTGCATCAAAATGTACTTTGATGCACTCATATGCACAGTTATAGCCAGACAATCAAGGCCTATTCCAGGATCTGTAATTCCATTTCTCATTTTGTTTTCTTCCTCCCTGTGCAAACATGTTTTAGATATCTTCCTTTCCCTTCCCTTCCCTTCCCTTCCCTTCCCTTCCCTTCCCTTCCCTTCCCTTCCTTTCCTTTCCTTTCCTTAATCCCACTTCTATTAATTTAATTCCAACTAAGTGAATACAGATTTTGGGCAAGGGGACACAATGTTGTTCTAAAATTGTATGAGTTTCAAAAATCTCCTTTTGTTTATGGATAGTATTATCTTCCCTACTCAGACAATAAAATCAATAATGGTACATGAGATTCTGAGGTAGTCAGAAAGAAATAATAATGTCATTTAGAAGTTTGATGTCATCTTCTCCATACTTCCACAGACAAGGAGCTATATGCTGTACATCTACATTATTCAAAGGGATATATATTTATACACATAAGTTTTTTCTTGAGACTGACAATGGTAATGAATACACAATGGGAAAAACATTCAAATAAGATTCACAGTGCCCAACTGTAAATACCAAAGAAGGTCAAAATCCCTCATCATCCCATCAAATATTTGCAAATTCCCAGAACATCTTAAAAAATAATTCTTACCTCTTTCCACATAATATCCTCCCACGTTCCATTTCTTAAAACTGAGGAAGGGAAAGACAAATGTAATTTTGTTCCTTTAAAAACAAAAGGTAACATATGACAACAACTCAGAAGGACCAAGAGAGAGAGAGAAGGTTAATTGAGCCCTAACTTGATTCTCTTCAAAATGCTCAATGGACCTGAAAACTATCTGGTCCATTGAGCTAAGTGTTTTCTACATTATGGGCAATTCAGATGCCTTCCTAATGTTTGAGATGGTTTAAATAAGTTTATGTGGATTGCTTATAATCAGAACTCCAGCTTACCCAATGTGAACCCAGGAACTTCACCATATGCTACCAGCAGACCCATTTCCAGGGCTATCTTTTCTTCATTGAATTGGCAGTGAAGGACAAGGTAGCATTCGTAAGAGTACTTCTGAATAAATGTTTCATTGGCAATCAAAGCTCCTTCATAAAATTTTATGAAGGATTTTCCTCTTGTGTTTTATCGTAACTGTTTTCCTTTTATTTTCTTTCTTTCCTGAAAACATGCATTAATGCAAGAAAATGGCATTGCTGCATATTGATTTCTGATTGGCAGAATCAAGAGCTACCCATGAGTCAGAAAACAGTCAGGCCCCATCCTTCATTAGTTCATTATTGGTGAAGTAGCTAATATACTGTGTCCTTTTCTCAGATTAATTTGAACTTTAAAAAAATGCTACTCAGTTTCTCCCTACAAATTAAGACTGTAGTCCATGAGTGGACCATTTTTTGTATTTTTAAACCTTCACTGGTAATGTTGTGCATCTTAATTAAAAAATAGCAACCTGCGCTAATATTGTAATTATTACTGCTCTCTTAGACATGGATTGCCATGTTAAAAATCACTTAAGAGAATTGATCTGAATACTGAAATCACTTACAATATGGCATTCTATATCATTAAATTCAATATACAAATTTCCATAAATGAAGAGCGGATAGTGAAATTAATGGAACTAGCACAGATGGAAAAATTGACTACTTTGAAAAAAGGTAGAAGTGTTACCTACTAGCTTTCTTACTATATGGAGACTGCTTTTGGACTTCTTGCTTGAGAAAGATAAAAATGAAGTTTTGGGTTTAGGATTTGATAATTAGATTTGTTGTGATTGTAGAAATATTGTGTATTACAAGATACATATATTGTATATTGTTAAGGTTTGTGTTTAGGTTAGGTGGTTATTTTGCTATATAGTTTTAGGATTATTTTTATTAAGTTTGTATATTGTTTATATGTTTTTGTTTTAATTTAAATATTATTTGTACCTGTACTGAAGAAAGTCAGACGTCAATCCTCCTTTGTATTCTCTTTTTTATTTTTATTACTTTTTAACTTCTTCCTCCTTTGATCTCCTCCCCTCTTTATTTAATCTTTTCTGTTTTCATTACTTTGTATTTTATCTTTCTTTGAAACTTAATAAAGCTAGTCAATGTCATTAAATTCAGTGATAATTTCCAGATAAGCACTGTGCCCTGTTGTCATTAAATCCTTTAACCCAATTGATGTTATTTCTACCTACATGAATTACACAGAAGAGTACAATATTAAATTATGCAACTAGTGATATTACTCACTGACTAGCAATAAATTGTTTCTCATATTCATTTATTTAGAACTGAATTAGCTATTACCCTAAAAGATACATACAGCAAATAATTCAGAACAACATAGCTACAGGACAAAGGCAAAGCATTATTAAAACAAATCAAAGCATGACATAATTTATATAATTTATAATAAAAACTTAATGAAAATTAGCAGCTCTTATCATAGCTTAATGCTCACAGTAAGAAGGCAAGGGATGCTGCTCTCAGTGCAAGCTATTCTCATTTACAGAATTGGGAGCTTTCTCCCGATTCTTAATCTTGGGAATCACATTATTTCGCAGTTAGCTGTAAACCAAACATTAATAAAACCAAACTAATAAGGCTATTCCTCTAGGGAGGCTATAACTCCTCCTACAGTATAATTTGTATGAGAGAAACTTAAAAGGCCTTACCTATTGTTTTCTTTTTGTTCATTGTGTTGTCAGCCTTGTGTCTTTTCTGTTGAGAAATAAAAAAACAAACATTTAGGTCAGGGGTGTCAAACTCAATTTCATTGAGGGCCGCATCAGCATTGCGGTTGCTCTCGGGGGGGAGGGCTGGGTGGGTGTGGCCAGGGTGGGTGTGGCCTACTGGGTGGGCCTGAATGAAGTGGGTGTGGCCCACTGAGTTGGCATGGTCAGCTCTACATCGTTCACTTCAAGGGTGCCTGTGGGGGCCTGGGCAGGAGTGGGACAGATCTGAGGGTCTCTGGCAGAAGGGGGTGGGACCAGGGCAAGTGCCAAGGCATAGTGCATTTCTTCATTCCTCACAAAGGCTGACACCTCCCCAGCATGCACTCAGGGGGCAGGGCCAATAGGGCAGGGGCTGGTTCCTCACTGTTTCAGGACGGCCTTGTGGAAGTAAGACTGAATGCATTTTAGCATAGATGGCCACCACAAAATTGTACATTGGCTCCCGGCCGGCCTGGGCCAGGGCCAAGGCAGAAGGGGCTGTTCCCTCACTGTTTCCAGGATGGCTTCACAGGCCACATGAAACCACTTCGCGGGCCGCATCTGGCCCCCGGGCCTTGTGTTTGACATGTCTGATTTAGGTGAATGAAAGATGAAAACTTCCAGAAAAATTAAAACAAAACATAAAAGCTTCATTATTGTTTCTAATGTGTGTTAATGGCTTAGGGAAGCCAGTTTGATTAATACTTAAGACACAGGCTAAAAGCCAGGAGACGCCCCACCTTAGGCATGAAAAGCCAGCTAGATTCATTCAGTCCATCTCGCCTCATAGGGTTGTTATTGTGAGGAAAATAAGAGGAAGAAGGAGTATTGTGTGTGTAAGCAGGCTTGAGTTATTTATAAAAATAATAAAGGCAGATATAAACAAATAAATAAGCTTTTCTTTCCAATGCATTAGTATGAATCCTTCTACAGGCAGTCCTCGACTTACAACAGTTTATTTAGTGACCGTTCAAAATTACAACGGCACTGGAAAAAGTGGCTTATGACTGATTTTCATACTTACGACCGTTGCACCATCCCCATGGTCCTGTGAAATTCAGAAGCTTAGCAACTGACTCATATTTATGACGGTCGCAGTGTCCCGAGGTCACGTGATCCCCTTTTGCAACCTTCTGACAAGCAAAGTCAATGGGGAAGCCAGATTCACTTAACAACTGTGTTATTAACTTAACAACTGCAGTGATTCACTTAACATCTGTGCCAAGAAAGGTCGTAAAATAGGGCAACATTCACTTAACAACTCTCTCACTTAGAAACAGAAATGTTGGGCTCAGTTGTAGTCATAAGTCGAGGACTACTTGTAGTTCAAGATGGAGCATTTTTTAATTCCTGTATGTAATGATTAGCAAGCACATGCATTATAGAAGGGGGAGCAAAGGGAAGTAAGCAAAAGACTTACTTCCTTTTCCCTTCCCTTCTGCTACTTTCCTTTACTCTCCTTCCTACTTCAAATCATTTTCTGGGTCACACAATAGGGCAGGAGATGGAAATCTATAACCTTCCAGATGGTTTATCTAGAACAGTGATGGTGAATCTTTTAGAGACCAAGTGCCCAAAACCCACTCTGCCCCTGGCCTGCCCCCGCTCTGCCCCCCCAGCCCACCCCATGCCCCATTCTGCCCTGCCCCGCCTGCCCGCAGGGCAACCCACCACCTCCATGGCCCACCGCAGATCCCCCAGGGGCCTAGCAGTGCCATGGCAGCCACACCTTCCGCCCATGCCCCGCAGCATCAACTGCAAGTGATATGACATGAAGGCGGAGTCTTGTCCTTGCTGCCCAGCTGCCATGTGCTTCACTGCGCTGCTCTACGCGGGCCGCATCTGGGAGCGACTCTCCTCTGGGGTGGCTGCTGGTGAGGAGGGGGCCACAGGGGGAGGCAGAGCTGGGGCAATGGCACACATGCCCCAGAGAGGGCGCCGAGTGCCGCCTTTGACACGCATGCCATAGGTTCACCACCACTGAGCTAGAATCTCAAATCCCATCAATCCCAGCCAATGTGGATGGGAATTTTATTTCAGTAATATTTGACATCCTGATATACAGAATATCTTCAGTAATATCTTCACAGCTTTTTGGCCAACCTAGCATTAAAGCAGTTGGTATAAGTGATAGAAGAACTTTCTTTTCTTTCCATAATGGGTCCATTTCTGCATAGCTGCACATGCAATTTCACACATAAAGTTCTAGAAAAATTTTCCTTATAGAATGCAAACCTTTCCATATGTTGCAATATTATCCCCAGGGAGGTTCATCGTAATTTTGAACAGTGGCTAAGTGACCAGCCTTAAGACCAGGATTACCTCCAATTATTTTCTAGTTGTCAAGCTAGTACACTCCTAGTTTATCTTGTTGTACTGTTATTTTTTAAATTAA
Source organism: Crotalus tigris (assembly GCF_016545835.1). Lineage (NCBI taxonomy): Eukaryota > Metazoa > Chordata > Lepidosauria > Squamata > Viperidae > Crotalus > Crotalus tigris. The sequence continues at coordinate 1,062,472 of NW_024096483.1, forward strand.
AATATTTTTAATTTTAATCTTCAGTATCCCATTGTCTCAAACAGAAGCTATTAATAAAGTGACTTGAATAATCATGCAAGTTAAGTAGTTTTATTACAACAAATATAATGTTTCTTGCTGTAATGCAAAGGAACAGACATTTCTTCCAAAATCTAGATTTATACTCACATAATCTTCTATGATTTCTTTGATGCCAGCAACTGTTAGAATAAATAGTAATGGCACCAAGGTAGTATATCTTCCAGTTGGAGAAACCTCTGGAATTTGCTGAAAAAGAAATGTACGTATTCAGAAAAATATTCAAAGAAAGGGGATAGCAAGGCTGAAGTAAAGTATATATCACAAAAGAAAAATAGTGTTGTCTCTTAATTTCAGATGGGGGAATTAAGAGTGGCACAGATGAGTGAGGAATTTATTTTTATCTTATTTTCTTATGGTGCTTCAGCACTCAAAATAATCCCCCTTCTCTGCTGATTTATCTTGTCAAGGATCCAAAGCTGGAAAAATATGACTTGACAGAATCACTTGGGCAGAAATTTATAAAATATTTAAAATATAAACCTCCTCTGCCAGCAGCTGTTCTAAATGACCCTGTCCATACTAAGAAGTGTCATTAGCCTATAATATTGGGGCCTAACTAAAGTAACTACACTGGATTATGCGTAATCAAGGTTCAAAGCTATACTCAGACCAGATTTTTTTCTACAGTTAGATTTCCTGATGTTGTTAAACTGAAGCACACATCATCCCAGCCAAGTCAGCAATCAGAAGTGATAAGTAATAACCAGTGCTTTTTTTCTTTAAAAAAAAAAAAAGGTGCCGGAACTCACACATGTCATACAACCCGCCTTGCCTATCCTACAAGGTTCCATCCAAAAAAGGTGCCGGAACTCCATTCTGGGCATTCTATGAGAAAAAAAGCCCTGGTAATAACTGAGGCCCCCCAAATCAGGAAATACAGGCACAAAAAAGTATTGATTGACTCCTATTATTTGTTAATTAATGAGTGCTTCCTGATTGACTGGGATTACTGTCAAATGACTGCTGTCTTCTTCTTTTCTCTGACCCATACAGTTCTGAGCTTCAGCTTAAATTGTTGAACCTATATTGGAAAATCCAAATTCCGAGTCTGCTTTTGGATAAGATTGCTATTTCCAATATTTCTAGTTTTAGTTAAGCTTGCTATTTCCTGCTTTGATACTGCTAGGTTGTCAAGAGCTGGGGGGAACAACAGGAGCTTACCCCATTCCATGGCGCTCAAGTCTCGAACCTGGGCTTTCCAGCTAACAAACCATTAATCGCTGAGTCATTGAGCTGCCCCGTTGAGTATAACAATAGGCTAAAAGCATTATCATTACATTTTGTAGACTAGCATTCAATTTACCAATACCATTATGATTTAGCATAAAATGGACAAATGATCCACATTCATTTGTTGGACTACACTGAGCTCATCATGCAATGGTAAAGTCTAGACCAGGGTCTTCAAACTTGGCCCTTTTATGACTTGTGGACTTCAACTCCCAGAATTCCTCAGCCAGTGGGCCTGACTGAGGAATTCTGGGAGTTGAAGTCCACAAGTCATAAAAGGGCCAAGTTTGAAGACCCCTGGTCTAGACTTATGCAACTTCATCACTGCTACAAGAGTTGATAGACACAGATAGTTCACCTGTCGTATTAAATTAAGCTATGCATATAGTTGTTTTACTTCAATATAGACATACCTGCAGTAAGGCAATGAAGAGGAAGAAAGCATTTGCAGCTTTTCTAATCTGTTCATACAGGAATCGAGGTAGAAATGTCACCACGCTGTATTTAGCTGTGCTGTTTTGAGAAGCAAAATAAGACTTTCAAAGGTGGGAGAAGGTGAGAACATTGAGCTAACCGATTTAGCTGTGAATTGAATCATGGCCAGATAATTAGATGATTGCTTCAAATTAATACAATCACTTTTATTTAATGGTTGCTGTTTCTAGCATCTATATCTTCGGCTTTTACACATTCCCTCCTCAGTTTTTCTGTAATAAGCTTTTCAGGGCTTGCCAAGTCCAAGATCAGGGATTTACAAAATCTCTCTCTCTCTAAACCTACTAAATAAACAAACTAGGCCCAGGAAGAAAAGAGAGCACATTAGATCTAAACTGAGAATCATCACAACTAAACCAAAGAAACTAAGTAACTTCCTTACTAGATAACCTCAACAATTCTGTGACACACAAAGAGGAGGTCTCATTTCTATCACTTTCAAATCCTACAGATATTTACTATCAGAAAATCTCAGTGTTCTACTACATTAACATAGACATAGTTCTGCATCCTCGGTAGAAAGATAGGATAGGATAGGATAGGATAGGATAGGATAGGATAGGATAGCATAGCATAGCATAGCATAGCATAGCATAGCATAGCATAGCATAGCATAGCATAGCATAGCATAGCATAAAAACTTTATTGTCACTTTAAATGTATACTAATCAGCATACATTAAAATGAAATTTTGTTGCATTCAGCTCTCAGAAAAATACCATTTTGCATACACCCACATGCACAAACATATATGACACAGTGTATTCAAACAGAGACTTTCTAATTTAGCTTTTCTAAATGAACATTGTTGTTTCAGGTTTTGTTTTGTTAGTATTTGTAGTTTAATAAACAATGGATATTTCAAAAATAAATAAATAAATATAGTTCCCATTCTCAAGGCAAATATATTAGAATTCTGCTTTGCTTCCATTATGGATGGATTATTAGAGCCAGCAGGCTTTTATCTGATCGTGAACCACAACAATTTAAAAAAATCCTTTGTAAATGTAGCAAGCAAACTTCAGCACAACGGACAGTTCTTTAAGAGATTATATTTTTTTACACATTCTGCATAAGAAACAGCAGCTCACGTCAAATTATCCTTTGCCTGTACTGCCTGTAGGCCTGAACACTATATGATATGAAATGTTACCTAGTGAGAATTTTTTTTGTCTGTTGAAAATAGAAAATCAGCTGTGATTGTTCCTGCAGGTTACCAAATCATATAAAGAACTGCTTGCACGGCATCCATAATGTTTATTGCTGCTTTGGGATCTTTTTCAGCTTGAAAAAGAACAATCCTCCAATGACATTTTCAGCAAGCATTTTTAATAGAAAGGACAAATTTCCTGCAATAAATCCCAGGTACCTATAAATTGGGTCCTGGTCCAAGAGCTGGCATATTTCATCTTTCTACACTGTAACTATTGTCTTAACTATAATTTATATTTTGGCCATCTTAAAAATTGCCATTCCTACACCTGTTTTTCATTTTCAGATGTCTGGCCCAAGGTTGTACTGACTCCAATAATATGCTCAAAACAAGAATAAAAAAAAATAAGAGCAAAATCTAAAAGAAATCTATACTGGTCATTTCTAAGAATATACTGTAGAATGAAAAACACAGCACAAGAATCAGAGATCGTTTCTATATTGTCAATACATATGGCACACCTATATTGTTCAGGAGAAATAATAATAATAATAACAATAACAACAACAACAACATTGGAAGGGACCTTGGAGGTCATCTAGTCCAACCCCCTGCTCAGGTAGGAAACCCTATACCATTTCAGACAAATGGCTGTCCAGTCTCTTCTTAAAAACTTCCAGTGTTGGAGCATTCACTGCTTCTAGAGGCAGGTTGTTCCACTGGCTAATTGTTCTGTCAGGAAGTTTCTCCTTAGTTCTAGGTTGCTTTTCTCCTTGATTAGTTTCCATCCATTGCTTCTTGTCCTGCCTTCAGGTGCTTTGGAGAACAGCTTGGCTCCCTCTTCTTTGTGGCAACCCTGAGATATTGGAACACTGCTATCATGTCCCCCTTGTCCTTCTCTTCACTAAACTAGAGATATATTAATCTATATTTTGCAACACACACACACACACACACACACACGTCAGTTTTTGACTTATGGTGTCTACCTGGATAAGCCCCTGCAGTTTCTTGGCAAGATTTTTAGAAGTGTTTTGTCACTGCTTTCTTCTTTGGGCCGAGAGATTAAATGGCCGAAAGTTACCCAGCTGACTTTGTGCCCATGGCAGAATTAAAACTCATGATCTCATGATTTCTAGCCCTCAGTCACCACACCAAACTATCTCTATTATGTGTCTTTAATCTGAGTCACCAAAGACTGTCAGTTTTAAATAGCAATTACAACAAGACACTGAAAAAACTACATCCACGAATACTATATGGCACTGAAACAATTCACACGTTTTATATTAATATTTTTAAAACCTCAAAATTAAGACATCGCCAGGATTCACAAAACCAATACAAAATGAGATAGCTTGTTAGTACCAACAGGAATCAACTCTTTGCAAAAAACAAAAAAAGCAACACAGAATTTTTGTTTTTCATTTTCCATTCTTTCTTTCATCATTCATCTTTCATCAGAGCCGAGGTGGCGCAGCAGTTAGAGTGCAGTACTGCAGGCCACTTTAACTGACTGTGTTCAGCAGGTCAGCAGTTCAAATCTCACCGGCTCAAGGTTGACTCAGCCTTCCATCCTTCCGGGGTAGGTAAAATGAGGACCCAGATTGTTGGGGGCAATGTAAACATATATATATACATTGCTTACTGGTGTACACCGCTTAGAGAGTGCTTGCACTTAAAGCAGTATATAAGTCTCATAAATAAATAAATAAATAAATTTCAAATGTCTAATGCACATAAATCTAACTTCTCTGAAGCCATTGACCCTACTTTCAGGCTGCATCCTGCATTATGCTGAAAAGAAAGAATGGCTAACTTCCTTTTTTCCCCTGAAGATTTAGGGCACAGTATCTTCAAGCATTTTGAAGCACAGGTGCAGACAAGCTATAACCAGAACATTTAAAATAAGAAGCACATAGAAGAATAGTTTGTACCTGCAGATTTTAAGAAATAAGTGAAATTCATCTTGTGCTCTAAAAGAGAAAATACACTTCCGATATAGGGGAAGAATTCTGTTTTTATAACTCAGAATGGAGTGTGAATATATAAACTAGAATAGCTAACTGATCAAATGCAGACAATAACATATGAGCACATTAGCAGAAATATAATACATTTTGTTCATACTGTGAGCTTTCCAGAATCAATTGGAATTGGGCAACATCTAAAATAAATTTAGAAAGTTAAAATCACTACTGTCAAGGTCAGGCTGAGACTGTAGTCAGAACTTGTTTGTTTGCTGGACTTAAATTCTGGTCTCCAGCAAATGACCAGAACTTCTGCTAGAAGTTCTAACAGCAAAAGCCCAAAATGCAATAGACTGAACATGTTACTCAATTTAGAGATGGGAAAAAATTTGCCATGGGCTTTAATGGGAGTAACTTGATATCATCCACCAAATCAACCTCAATATGGAACATATGGACTTCTTTGTAACAGATGCATCCAAAATCATGAAATTAGGAAAAGTTGTACATAAAAAATAATTAGAACTTATAATACGCTATAAATATTAGAGGGAAGAAGATTTCAAAAAGTGAAAATCAGGAGAAATGAGTAGAATAAAATATTTATATGAAAGCAAGCATGTTATAAAGGCTATGCAGGTAGGAAAAATGCAAAAAATAAATGAAGATTTTTCTGCTGGCTATTCATTTGAAAATATGTGATGTTAACATGGGTCAAATTAATTCTTAATCATACATCTCTGATTCAGGTGGGTCAAAAAGCTACTTCCCAGGTTTTAACCAGAGACATCTATATATTTCTCACAGCCTTCTGGGTAGCTCTATCTGCCTCTAAACCTTTTTGTCTTCTATGAAGGAACCCTGAGGACACAATTGCAATGAAATTATAACAAATTATAGACAAACAAGACTTATAATTAAGTCAGATAAGGGCAAAAAGCTCCTATTCTGACACCAAGCCAACAACTCAAGAAATTTCTTACTGTTTGTCAATTATGGGGACATATGACCTCATTATTTCAACTGTCAGGCTACCAAACTATTTCCAGGTCAAAGTGAAATTGCTGGTTAGCACTCTGCAAACCCAACTTCTGACTTTCAAGATGTACATACTCATTATTCCCAACTGTCAAAACTCAATAGCACAAGACAATAGGAGATGTAATTCAATAACAACCAGAGACACAATAAAGCATAAAACTAATCTAATTTGAGGGTATCTGAAAATGCAGTTTGCTTATGGTTATTGTTTTTCACAGGAGACTTTCTCCTTACTCTGCTTGCAGCTGGATTGTTAAGGCTTACATGTAAAAATAATTTTTTTCTTTTTCTTTCTTTCTTTCTTTCTTTCTTTCTTTCTTTCTTTCTTTCTTTCTTTCTTTCTTTCTTTCTTTCTTTCCTTCCTTCCTTCTCAGTTGGACAACTCTAGTAGAAAAAGCAACCAGTTTAACTGATAAAAATAGGAAGTTTGGATATGCTGTATTACCAGCAATGAGAATCATTTTGTTCATTGACTCATTTAATTCAAATTTCATTCTTTTGTTTTTAGGTATCTGTAGTTGCTGTCAAAGAAACCATGCCAAGAAGAGAATTGTTTATGTCTAATTGTTTTTGAACACACCTTGCACAACCCTTCAGCAGGAAGAATTATCTTGTATCTTGTTCATTAAGCTTTCTGACCTCTGGCATTCTTATAATTTTGCAGTTAACTCTGAGTAAGAAAATTGATTGCTGGCAAGCAATAAAACATGACAATATTCTTCTCATTTATTTGCTTGCATTAATTAAACACCCTCACATTAGCCTATTTTTGTTGTCAGTGCACCATTAGGACTCCAAAACAATGTTCCATCTGAAAAAGCATCAATACTCAGTAAGGATGAGTTTCTATATACACGAATGATTCTTACAATATACATAACATTCTTCATCACACTGTGCTGGAGGCAATGCTATATAATTAGATCATCTTTGTCATATTCTATTAATAAAATAGAAAAGCCTCTGAAAGGAAAAGTGAAACATAGGGTTTGCTGGTATGAGTGGTCCTAACAGTGATAATGTGTGTAGACACACTTGAGTTGAAACTGACTACTAAGATGCATCTATGTAGCTTTCTTGACATCAGTGTGGAATTGGATTGCCTTTGCCTTATTCTGGGATGTTTCTCTAACTTAGTCTAGCTAACAGTCCTGATATTCCCTTGTGGCCTCCCATCAAGTTACTAACCAGGTCTGATGATACTTAATTTCTAAGTCCAAACAAAATTAACCAGATGAAACATGAGAAAAATCAACAAATGTCTGTGGTCCATGGACTTATTGCTTCTGAAAGAATCAGTCACCCATACGTGTTCTCTGTTTCAAGTATCTCAGTATTCTAAAATATTATAGTTTATTATTTATTATTAAATTTATATTCTGCCCATCTCATGGTCTGCAGTGACAATATTAACACATATAATAATCTCCTTTTTCATTTTTTTTCTTTGGGAAACAAAGATGGTATACATAATATTCCTACCCAATATAACAATCCTGTTCACCCACACTAACCCATAATTAGTTGTTATATATTGGCTAAACATATTGTATTGATCCAGCCATGTTGGTTTCTAAATCATGGCTTGTGGCTTGGCATGTTATAATCCAACCAATTGAGGTTTACTTAATATGGGATTAAGACTGGCCTAATGTCAGTCACATAGCTGAGTGAAGTTTCCCACTTTTTAAACACCCTAATCTGGGTCTCAAATTCCAGATGTTAATAGCAAACTAAGAATAAAAGCTCAACAGATAGTTATAACTTATAGATATTGATTAAATGTACAATAAAGAGAGTGAAGTATGAAGAAGTGGAATGAATAATGCAATTTAAGGCCTACAAGTGAATAAAATACCTTTATATTCAATCTTTAAAAATATATAAATTCCAATCTTTACCAAACAGGTAAGAAATATTTAAAACTGACATCTTAATCCAGAATTGTGATTGGATGTAATTATTTGTTCCAACAGATGTATGTTTTTTAATCCAGTAAATTAATATTGCTCAACCTTAGCAAGTTTAAGAGGTGTGGACTTTTAACTCCCAGAATTTCCCAGCCAGCTTAAATTTGCCAAGAATGAGAAACACTGCAGTAGGTCATTTAAAATTAATGACATTAAAACATTTTATCACAAATAGCCTACAATGTGGCTTCTCAAGGATATAACACCACATTTGCCACACGTATCAAAGACATAGAACATTGATATGCAGTTGGTCAAATCTTATCCCATTTGTAGTCAAGGCCTAAATTTAACTTCCATCTGCATGTTGCACCTGGCCTTTTCTCCCCCACCCCAGTCTTTCAATTGTTGTCAAAAGTAGGGCGCTAGCAGGGTGAAATGACATTTTCTATAAAAGGGAGTAGGGTTTTGAAAAGTTAAGATGATTCACAGTTTATTTCTAAACATAAATCATCTTATCTAAGGCTTTCATATTCTTAACTTGGGACAAAGGTAAAAGTTCCTTGACTCCCTCAGCATTCAGCCTTGTCTTGGAACTACTTTACACAAATCTTACCTCCTCTGTTTCCAGCAATAAATACAGGAACAGTATTTGGATTAGTTATGGCACTGGCTCTTGGTTTTAATCAGCTTTTTTTTTTCTTTGCAATCTCTAGAATTCACTTGGATTTTTGTTTTTTTTGTTTTTTGCTGGTTCACTTTCTACCTTGTAGCCCTTGTTGAATTAATTTCTGACTGCTTTTCTCACCACACCACAAGCTGCTTGTGAATTCAACAGCCTTGACACCTCTGAAGCAGAAACTCCCATCAGAAAATAAGAGCATGGCCTAGAAAAGGAATAGAACATTTTTGTAGCAGGGGGATGCACTGAGCAGGAAAATGCTAGGGTCTGTAGCTAAAAAGGAAATGATATGGTTGCATCACACATAAGGATGGAAGGCATCTACGTTTGATGGGAGATTTGATGCTTTTATTAGGCTTATTTTATAGTTTTCTCTACAGTTTTTTGTAGGATAAAATCATACCATAGTTATAATCAGACAGGGCTTTAGAGGCTTCAAAAATGAGAATAACAGAATAACAGAGTTGGAAGGGACTTTGGAGGTCTTCTCGTCCAACCCCCTGTTCAAGCAGGAGACCTTATACTGTTTCAGACAAATGATTGTCCAATCTCTTCTTAAAAACCTCCAGTGATGGAGCACCCACAACTTCTGCAGGCAAGTTGTTCCACTGTGGAGTGGAACTGCAAGACATTCCCTGTGGGGCTCAAGGCCACTGTAATTCCGGGACTCAGGTTCCCCACCTCTGCATTATATATCTATAGAGGCAACTTCATAGAAAGAATTAAATAAGCCCAGACAGGGAAGTTGGTACATGCCACAGGAAGATTACCTGGCATCTTAATTTGAACTAAAGATCTCAATGGCATTTGCAAAAATCACCATGAATCCCTTACTCCTTCAGGTGCAAGTTAGAACCACAGCAAATTCTTTCCATTCTTGCTGTTCAATAGAAGATTGTGGAAAGGGAGACAATCAAAATATTTTGCCATATTTTCAGCAATGATTCATTTACAACACAGCGTAAGTCATACCCAGCACCAGTTTGGCTAAGGTATCAGGCTAGAAACTGGGAGACCCTGAGTTCTAGGAGACTATGAGTATCAGTTGGGTGACCTTGGGCCAGTCACTCTCTCTCAGCCCTGGGAAGCACGCAATGACATATCACTTCCAAAAAATGTTTGCCAAGAAAACCTTTGGGACTTTCCAGTCAAAACTGTCTTGAAGGCATGCACAAATGCATGGACACATGCACATGCACAATTACACACAAACATATGAGAGATAATACATTACTGTAATGAACAGGTGTCAAACTCGATTTCATTGGGGGCTGCATCAGCATTGTGGTTGCCCTTGGGGCGGCTGGGGGTCCTGGCCGGGATGGGCGTGGCTGGGTAGTTGCGGCCCACCAAGTGGGTGTGGCCAGCTCGACATCACTTGCATCAGGGGTGTGCCTGTGGGGGCCCAGGCAAGGCTGGGAGGGATCCAGGGGGGTTGGTAGTGACAGCCACCAATTGGGCTGCCTCGCCGTGGCCCCACCGTCTGTCCCTGCCACAGCTGGGACAGGGCAGGCAGCCACAGGGCCGCCTGGTGCATCCAGCAGACCGGATGATTGCTTCCCTCCTGTGCCTCTGCTTCCACCTGTTGCTTGGGGGATGGCCTGGTGGTCACAGTGCTCAGACCCCCTTGTACTGCGCAGGCTGTGGAACCCCAGAGTGCACTAGCTGAGGGGCTGGCGGGCTGTAGCTGCTGCTGGACACTGTCAGCCTACGTGTGCTTGTTGCCTCCTATGCACATGCCAGGAGGGGTGTCTGGCCAGGCTGGGGTGGGCCGGGCAGCGGGGGCCAGTCCTTGCCATTTCTGTGCCAGCCCCACAGTCCAGATCTGGGCCCATCATGGGCCGGATCTGGTCTGCTGGGCTTCTGTTTGATATGTCTGCTGTAAAGACTCATTGTATGATATATTCTCCGACCTGCTGAGACATCTATCTGGCTAGTCTACACCTTATAGTCAATACACTAGAGCTAATATAAATTGCTTTCATGCAGTAGCTGTTAAAGTAAAGGAAAATTAAAATACATATATCTAGAAGAACTAGAGTTCCTGTATATTTAGTTGTCATTCAGTGGTCATGTATGCTTGGGAAATATCTAGCTATCTAATCTTAGGGTGACTTTCCTTGCACCACTGCAACCTGTCACAAACAAACAATGTGATGTGAGCACCATGAACCTTATTCAAACCACAGAGCTCACTAGTTATACCAGTCACGATGATTAAAGATAGGCAAATTATATTTAGTCTGCAATGCTTTCATGGGGCAGCTCACCCATAATTGCATTTCTGTAAATATTTTTTAGAAATGGATACCCAGTGTGCTGTCAACTTACAACATATGAGTGAATATGCCACAGTGCAGGGATTGGGGAAGAGAGAACAGGTGCTGTTCTCTCGGTAGCTAGGAAACAGGTTTCTATTGTCTTTCTCCTGTCAACTGCAACTTCTACTAGGAGCAGTTGGTCTTTTGGTATTCTGCTGTACATCTGGCAATATAGTTTTTTTTTTAATTTTTATTTTTAACCACCGAGACAAAACAAAACAAAGCAAAACATAATACACATACACACACAATATATACTCCTCCTTTTTTTTACAGCAATTGCGTAACGGTAATCTATTATTTACATTTCCCCCTTATTCTTCTTTAGAATATTTGTCCTTATAGCCCCGTTATTTTTTTTTTTACATTTTTCTTCCTTCATGTTCTACTTCTTACTAGGAATAATTCATATTATTATTATACATTATTATACACATATTTTCACTTTTGACCTTTCCATATTTATTCTCCTCTATTATTTCTAGTCTCCAACCAGACATACAACTTGTTCCATATTATATAATACTCTGTGTCTTCCTTTTCTTTTATCTTTTTTGTTGATTTGTCCATCTCAGCACAGTCCAGGATTTTTCTTAGGCAATATAGTTGTTTGGATTTAATTTGTCACATTTTGTGGATCAACTTTGTCAAGAAAACTTTATTTGTCAATGGCTGGTACTGTTTATGTCTCTTTAGTCCTACAAAAGTGCTGTGCAACACAATGACACTTTGGTACTTTTTAATGTGTCTCCAGGCAGAAGCACACATTCCTTGCGTTTATTAAAATACTATATCACAGAAAACAAAGCCACCCTCTCCTCAATTTTGTGAGTTAAACAATATATGGTAATGTAAGAATGGCCCCGAGGGAAACTTTTGAGGTTTCAACCAAAGGGTTATTATGAGACAAATAGCCAGAGGAACCTAGCAAGTTTGTTTCCCCCACTCTAGAAAACTCATTTTTAAAAACTTTTTTTCTGGGCAGATGATCACACTTCAAAACAAAGCACTGAATTACAGCTTCCACTATTACTATTTTTTCCAACCAAAGGAATGTTGAAAAAAAAAGCAAGTGAAATGACTTAAGACTTTATCTGTTCATCAGTAGAATAGCTCTCCCAAACTGGAATATCATCGCACCAAATTTGGTGCAGAAAACAACAAAAGCCACTAATCTCTGTCTTCTTGATCACGTGAGCAGAGTAGCAGGATCTTCTCCTCTCCATTCGAAATCCTCTCTCTCCCATGTGACCTAGAAGGAAATTATTATGAAGGGCCTGGAAAGAATTCCAGAACTAGGATCTGTAATATAATGGTTCTGTTCACTGCTTATCCGAAGCAGGCACTATAGGACCATTTTCATTCTTATTGGACCTCATCAAGTGTGTTAGTTCTTTATGTGTTCTAGATTCAATTTCTTACCAGGATTTGATTTCACAGATCTTGCACTTTCATGACTAAATTGCAGTACACTTAGCTGTTGGAGCTATCTTCTGTCTTGTAGGAAGGGAAGTCTATACATGCTGTGAATGGTAGACCTCCTTTTCTTGTTCACTCGCACTCTCAGACTAAAGAACATTTGGTGTTCATTTGTCTGGCCTCATTCAGAAGCCTCAAGACCTTCTAGTACAGTGGTTCTCAACCTGTGGGTCGGGACCCCATTTGGGGTCGAATGACCATTTCACGGGGGTCGCCAAACCACGCTGTCCGCCACTTTTTTTCCTTTTCCCTAGCTGTCCTACTCCCTCTTATTGGTGGCCACACCCACTTGGGGGTCACCACAACATGGGGAACTGTATTCTGGGGTCACGGCATTAGAAAGGTTGAGAACCACTGTTCTAGTATAAGGCCCAGATTAACACCTAGAGGTCTCGAGCCTCAGAATGCAAGTGAACAACAAAGGAAGGCCTATCATTCATAGAATCCATAACTTTTAACCCCCTTTTTAGTAACAAAACAATGGCTATGGAGAGTTTGTATTCTTGGAAATAAGGGTTAGCTGGAGATTGGTGAATTGTTTTTCAGCTTGCTAGCTTCCCATTTATTTTTGTTTAAATTTAATTCCCTTTGCCCAGATCCAGCCTAGAATTCTTCCATCTTAGTCCATTTTTTCATTTTGACAATATGTAAGAATTTCTGTTCAGTGAACAAGAGAAAAAAACATTTGGATTTGAACCACTGTTTAATAAACAAACTGCAACTAATCAGGTTCACACAAAATGCTAAACTAAAACCCAATATTATCCCAGCTAATTTATTTGAGCTTGCCCTGCTGGCTGGAAAAAATTCCCATGACATTTCTTTGGGCATGTAAACTGAAGAAAGCAAATAATATCAATTCTAAGAAAAATGACTGTGAAATGAAGGGGAGGGGTAGCAAATTTTGCAAGAGGTGGAGATAAAGAAGAATACCACATTCTCATATATTGCATGGAGGGGGGGGGGGAATGGAAGATTTAAAAAAAAAAACAGCCAGCTCTACATTACACAAAGCAATTTTGTGAAAAATCAATCTCTGAATTTCAATTTAAGAATGTTAATCTAAGACAATAAATAGCATGGTTCTGTAATGGAATAAAAACCTAAGCAATAAAAATGTCATTTTAAAACTATTTTCCTATGCTGAACTTAATTACTTCTATCCAAGGGCAATGCTTGGCAAAGCTTTTTTTAAAAAAAAATTGGCATGCAGTGATAGCAATTTAAAAATACTTCACAGGAAATTATATGAAAATTGACATGGCATCTATTTTCCCACTGAAAAAAAGCTGCAAGCAACAAAATAAGATTTCAGGATTTAGCAATATTATTGGATAAAGACTGGAGATGAACTAAAACAGATATTTAAGGCAATTAATTTTCTTTCAAATACAATAGAGCAAATCTAAGACAATTACTGGGTTCACACACAGAATTACACAACAATTATAGTTTGGCTTAGAATGTGTGAATCATCACTGTGCTTTTTCAAACCTTTGGCTTACAGGTGCATCAGATTGTGGTTTGTTGTTAAACCATAGTCAAAGCAAACTAAAATGTTCAGTCTAACTAATGCCAGTTTGCAAGTAATTTAGTAGAGTTAAGATTATTACCCTTAGTTTGAGAAACAAAGTGACATATAAATTACATTATCACTATGGAGTGAACTATGGAGTCTCCCCTTCAGCTAGACTTAGGCCAAGTAAATGGCCGAAGCTCAAGGTCTTGTTCCTCTCTGCTGAATGATCAGAACTGGTGTTCTGGCTTGGTCTCTCTAAATTAGCATAGTGTTTTCAGATGAGGAAGTGAATATTATTCAATCACCTATATGAAAATAAGATTCTACCAACTCTCAAGTTAAATGTCTATGGAGATTCTCAATCATCCAGGTCACGATTGTCCCAAAGGTGCTTTTCAAAAGGAAACTGGACTTTCTTGGTTTTTTTTCCCTTGAAAATGTTTCACTTCTCATCCAAGAAGTTTCTTCAGTTCTCACTTAAGGTGCTTCTTGGATGAGAAGTAAAAAAACCCAGAAAGTCCATTTGCCTTTTGAAAAGCATCTTTGGGACTGTCAAGTTAGTTTCTCTACATGGACTTAGGAAGAAAGACTCTTATTACAGGGCAGTATTAAAATATCTTAAATACAATTTTGATCACGGCCTCGGGAAGCAAAAATCCTTGGACCAACATTTGGGTCCACCTCTTGTTTGTGGGCTTCTTGTAAGCATCTTATTGATCTTGTCCAGCTGTGGAACAACTGGACAAAATCCAGTTATTTCTTACATTTCTATTCCACCTTTTATTAAAATGAACTCAAAAGCAGAACGTAACAAACCCTCATTAGGTCTAGGTCAAAATCATCTACTAGCTCTACAGACAACTGAGGACTTCAATATGAGTCTCCCTGACATAAATTCAACATTTAAACTATTTACTACTACTACTACTACTACTACTACTACTAATAATAATAATAATAATAATAATAATAATAATAATATTTTGGAGGGGACCTTGGAGGTCATTTAGTCCAACCCCCTGCTCAGGTAGGAAACCCTATACCATTTCAGACAAATGGCTGTCCAGTCTCTTCTTAAAAACTTCCAGTGTTGGAGCATTCACTGCTTGTAGAGGCAGGTTGTTCCACTGGTTAATTGTTGTGTCAGGAAGTTTCTCCTTAGTTCTAGGTTGCTTCTCTCCTTGCTTAGTTTCCATCCATTGCTTCTTGTCCTGCTTTCAGGCACCTTGGAAAATAGCTTCACTCCCTCTTCTTTGTGGCAGCTGCTGAGATACTGGAACACTGCTATCATGTCCCCTCTCGTCCTTCTTTTCATTAAACTAGACATACCCAATTCCAGCAGCCGTTCCTTATATGCTTTAGCCTCCAGTCCCCTAATCATCTTTGTTGCTCTTCTCTGTATTCTTTTGAGAGTCTCAACATCTTTTTCACATCGCGGTGACCAAAACTGGATGCAGTATTCCAAGTGTGGCCTTACCAAGGCATTGTAAAGTGGTATTAACACTTCACGTGATCTTGATTCTATCCCTCTGTTAATGCAGCCCAGTACTGTGTTGGCTTTTCTGGCAGCTGCAGCACACTGCTGGCTCTTATTTAAGTGATTGTCCACTAGGACTATGAAATCCCTCTCACAGTTGCTACTATTGAGCAAGGTACCTCCTATACTATACCTGTGCATTTAGTTTTTCCTCAACCTATCACCATTCATTCAGTGATCACTCAGAGTTACAATACTGCTGAACAAATATAGGTTATAATTGGTCCTTGATGTTTCAGCAGTCCCAGAACCCCTGTGGTCATGTGATTACAATCTGAATGCTTAGCAACCGATTTGCACTTGCAATGATCACCATTTGCAACCATCCCTAAGTGTTCACTTCCCTAAATTTCACAGCACTAAGGAGGAAGCAAGCCTATTTAATCTATTTTTAATCATTTGCTAGATCACCTTTCCTTTATTTTCAGGACTCCTTAACAATGCTTCATATACACAGCACATTTTTTTAGAAGAACAGTATGTTGACACTCCAGTGAGATTTTGAGGGATACAAAAGGAACCTGATATATCTACACTTTGATGTCATACTGACTTCTGAGGATTGAAGGCTATTGGGTGTAAGCATAGCAAGGAGACAAAACTGACAAAACAAGCACAGATTTCCCCACTTATTGTATGATGTCATATGAATGTACAAAAAGAGCTGAGCTTACATCACAATATTTGTTTCCTCATTTGAATAAAACCATCAGATTCTGCAGATGCCTTTGCCATGGGCAAATGATTAACAGTGCTAACACACCAGGACACCAGATCAGTTCTCAGGCCAAAACTACGAGAGCACAAAAAGCTTTGGCCAAGAACTTACAATGAATTTGAAGTATTTTATAAGCCAAAAGGACTTACATTCAAAAAAAATTAGCAAGGCACCTAAGTCTGGAGCCAAAAATCACAAATAGAAAAAAAACTAAGGTTAGGTATTACAATGCAAACACTTGCGCAAAATTTCACAGAAAGATGCAACAGCGATTGTTAACCTTCTGTTTCTACAAATGGTTACACAGACGAGCGGACAAATGTACTGGATTTAGTTTCACATTTCTCATGCAACATTCATGTTTAAGATTCCATCAATAAGCCAATGACTTGATTCATTACTTCACTAAACTATGGCATAAATCTTGCAGTTTAACTTGCAAATAATGAGTTGTCATAGATTTATTCCTTAGCACAACATGTAATCATTTTGCTTGTTTCAAATCAAAGTTAAAAATAATAAATTTGCAAATGGGTAAAGACAGCCAGATTCTTTTACATACAAAAAAGCATTAGATCAAATAACTGAAATCAGCTCAGATGCTGTTACAATTATTAAAAACAATGCTTAAAATTCAAATTCAATTTTTTGACTGTTAAATAATATTTGCCCAACCCAAAAAAGTCAGATGCATTGAAGTTACAGCTCCCAGAAATCCTAGCCACTTTTTCCCCCAAAAGAAAAAGTACACTCCTTGGTTTTCTTTTGTTTCTTTCTGCATAATAAGATTAGTCACTTTGTTCCACTAATCCCTGTTTCACATGCCACATAGAAAACTAGTTTTGTAACATCACGGGGTGCCCTGCATTCCAACAAAAAACTTTTGGACTTGTAAGATATATATGATTTTGTTCAGCTTGCAATGGCACTGAACTAGCACAGTTACATGTAAATACTAGCAAGTGGTTTCAGTTCAGAAGACTCTCACCTGCCCTTGTATATTCTTTTCTACTAGCACAGAAACAGTGAGCTATTTAGAGAGAGAATTGATGGGGCAAAGGTGTTTTCTTCCCTCAACAAAGCTGACATTTACAAGTAAATGATGGTCTCCACTAGGCAACATCCTGGCCACAAAGCTCCAGCCTACCAAAGGAAAACCACTTGGGTGGGGATAACTAATCATGGCTGCCATTGACCTGTCCCATCCATGGTCAGAAACTACGATCTTCAACATACACAGCGAAAGCATTCTGCATGGAAATCCAGAAAGCCCAAGATAACAAGTAAGGATAAGAACATATCCAAACAGAAGGATAAACAAAGTGTTTGGCATCTTGTTTACAACCTGCTTATAAGGAGAATTTCTCCAGGTGGTAGGAAGCACACGTGAAACATACCCCTAAAAGGCAATGAAAACATACTTAAATAATTAAACATATGTAGTAAAGGGGGGATGGTAATGTAGCAGGATTTATTGCAACAGTTCAAATAGAATTTCTAAATCAAAGGTTCCATATATCATTTTGCTAGATCAGTGGTTCTCAACCTGTGGTCGGGACCCCATTTGGGGTCGAATGACCATTTCACGGGGGTCGCCGAACAACGCAGTCCACCATTTTTTCTCCCTTTTCCTTAGCTGTGCTACTCCCTTTTATTCTATTGGCTTTTGAAAGCCAATAGAATAGACTCTCTTGAATAGAGTCTAATTCTATTGGCTTTCAAAAGCCAATAGGAATTGTCCAGGGTGTCTCTGCCCTGCTGAGCCCGCCAAAAGTCCCATTCTGCAAATGGTGCTGCACCAGTTAAGTAGTCCTCGACTTACGACCGGTTGAGTAGTCCTTGACTTACGACCGGCTGGGGGTCGCAGCATTAAAAAGGTTGAGAACCACTGTGCTAGATAATGAAATATACGCTTCTTACTGAATTTATTTATCTACTTATTATTAGTATGATGAATAAGACTAACTAAATATGTGTGTCTTCTCCAACTTTTTGTTTCTATTATGGCCAATCAGACGCCTATGAAAATAGGGTGAAAAAGAGTGAATTTGTTTGACTTCCCCATTTGCCTATCCAGACTGCTACTAGGGTTGAGGCCAAATTGCCACATCAGTTGAAATTTACTCATCACTACTTAGCAGAGCAGCTTATGAATACTTCAAAATGATTCAAAACGATCACACACAAATGAGCACAGTAA
The DNA here is from genome assembly GCF_016545835.1 of Crotalus tigris. Classification (NCBI taxonomy): domain Eukaryota; kingdom Metazoa; phylum Chordata; class Lepidosauria; order Squamata; family Viperidae; genus Crotalus; species Crotalus tigris. The sequence continues at coordinate 1,080,808 of NW_024096483.1, forward strand.
TTCTCCCTTAGAACTTACATCTTTGTTTCTCAGACTTTGATGAGATTGTGTTAAGAGTTACAATAGATATGGTATTTTAAAGACTGAGATCATTAAAGCAACAACATCTTTTTGAGACATAAAGTACATAATGCTGCCAACATAATTGTGTATGAAAGACTTACTGTAACTTAGAGCTACAGTAGCAAATGCTCTAAAATGACCAACTAAATAACTCTAAGGAACAGAATGTTTGGGTCTTTTTAGCACAGAAAAGTAAGGAAGAGAAATGCAATAAAAAAATAAAACTATGTATTTTTGTGTATGGGAGATATTCATTATAATAAATTCTAGACAATTAGCAGCTATTTTGTTTACTCGGGCTTTGATTTCAAACTATTTTTCTTTATTTCATAGAATTACCAAAACTATTTATTATATTCTAATAAACTCAGGGTGGTCTTAAGGCAATGACATTCTCAAGAAGACCTTGTAAAGCTGGCTCCCCAAGAGATGATAACTGGGTTCAAGTTGCCCAGAATTAAGTTAACAGACTGCACTAAACAATAATGTAGTTTGCTTGATTTTGGCTCCACACATTGTGCATACCCAGAAAAAACATGCTTTATTCAGTATCTCATATTAAAACAAAGTCTTGTTTAGAATAAAGTATAAACCCATCTAAGTGCTGCAAAACCACTTTTAAAAGCCATTAGTGTTCAAATACTTATATTTTTTAATTATTGTGCCATTGGGTTATTTAGTCTCATTCTTCTAATGCTTTTCTATTTACTGCATGAAAGTAATGGTCCAAGTCAAACTTACAACTTAGCATACACCAATTATCCATCTCTCTGTCTCACACACAGAGAGTATACCACTTTTTCATTTTCAGATACAACATAATTAGCATTCCTTTAGCCATTCCAATATTCCCAGGCTACATCTGAATACAAGTTCTCAGAGACCTCAAGGCTAGTAAACCTCTTAAATACATAATGTAAATAGCTTTTATTGTTACCTTGTAAAATCTGAAAGATACTTTTCAAAATTAGTGCCATTTCTTATATCAAACTATTCAGTTTATTTTCATGAAAATACTTTATGTTTTAAGACAAACTTCAGAGAAATGGGGGGGGGAGACTTCGTGGGGCCAGGTCTTAGGATGCTGTCACATAACCTCTTATCTTTTCAGTCCTTTTGCTGGTTTTCACCCCAGGAATGTATGACTTGAAGGCCCCACTGGATGAGTTCCAGGGCATCTCAAACATTGTCACCAAACTGGCATCTTTTGGTGTGTTTTAATTAAGAAATGAATAAATTCATGGAAACGAACCTTTATTTTTGTTTCATTATTTTTAAGCACATATCTGGTTTAAAACATAAAGGTGGCCATACATTAGATCTACTTTTAACCCCAGAGTAAATGGCTTGACATCTCAAGATGGAGGACATAGTGGCCAATCACTTGTCATGATCAGATTGTTTGTTGGTTAGTTTGAAATTCACCGGCATCATTGACCTCTGGAAGAGGTCAGATTAAAATGGCCCACCCCAGATGTCACATGCTGATTTCTCAGCAGCTAATTGGAGATTTTTTCCCAGCAATACATCAGGCTGTTCCACTGCATGCCCTGACCATTTATGAAATGTCAGCAGAAGTAGCCTGCAGTACTGCATTCTAACCACTACGTCACCACACCTCTAGGAAACTAAGAGGTTTGGCAATGACTCCTAAACTGGCTCATAAAAAAAGAAAATTCCCCTGGATTTGTTATTTTCACTTATTTGGCAGATTACAAAGGGCACAGGCAATGCACTTGAAGGACAAGAGGAAGAGCCACTACCAAGGCAATGATCAGATAAAAGAGGCCTGAGTCCAGGCCAAAAACAGTAATATGAATAATGGCATCAGACAAGACCCTCCCAAGTTGACACAAAGGAAAATGGGTGGGGACACACCCTGAGACTCTGCAAGATTCTGCTACTCTAGTTTTACAATAAAATAGCACTCACCTATGTGTCACTAGTTTCCTAGTTTGGTCTACCTCGAAGGGAAGACATAGGTGAAGAATGTGGTTAAGAAAGACTTTGCTCAGTTTTGATATTTTTTGACAAAGAGAGGCCCTAGGGCAGGGGTAGGCAACCTTGGTTCTTTTATGGCTTGTAGACTTCAACTCCCAGAATTCCTGAGCCAGCATTGTTAAGAAACCCCTGCCCTAGGATCAGTTCATTATACTTTTTTTACTCTGAAATTAAATTAGCAATGTAGTCTACTTGGGGGTACCTCAAATATTGTTTGTGGTTCCCTAGTTGCCAATATGTTTCCAAATGCAATTCAAAGTGCTGAGTTTGCTTTTTAAACTTCTGGATAGTTTGGGTCCCTAGGGGCGGTCTTCTTCAAACAGAGCCTGCTGCCCATATGCAATCAAGCTGAGAAGCACTGTTTCAGCTCTCTCCCTTAAAGATGCTAGAGAGCTTTATCCTCTGAATGGATGCCTCCCAAATACCTAGATCACTATTTCTTAATCTTGGCAACTTTAAATTGTGTGTCCTTTAACTTCCAGTACTTCAGTGGAAGTTGGTCCACATATCTTAAAGATGAAAAACACTGGCCTAAATAATGCCAGTGGATCCAGTCCAGCCTTGGTCAGATAAACCACACGTTTTCCTAGCACACGTCTTCCTCCCTCCCTCCCGTCAGTTTTGACTCCTGGTGACTGCCTGCATTTTTCTTGGCAAGATTTCAAAAGTAGTTTGCCGCTGCCGCCTTCTTCCTAAGGTTGAATGAGTATGACTGGGCTCGCTTTGGGCCTAAGCTGGAACTAGAATTCGTGATCTCCTGGTTTCAAACCTGCTGTTTTAACGATTACACCATTTGGTATAAACCCCTTCAGGTACATGAACGATGTATTTTGAAAGAAAGAAAGAAAGAAAGAAAGAAAGAAAGAAAGAAAGAAAGAAAGAAAGAAAGAAAGAAAGAAAGAAAGAAAAGAGAGGGGGAGAGAGAGAGAGAGAGAGAACAACTAGCCCCAAAGCACAGTGGACTTCCATAGTGCAGAGTGGATTCAGCCCTGCATTTTCCTGGTCTTAGCAGACTACTGTGCTATTGAAGCTCTCAATTTACATTTGTATTGATTGCAACAAAGAACAATTAAGCAACCGATGAACTTTTTCCAACCTCTGAAGCGTAGCCTAGCCTATATTTTTTCAGAAGAAATGAATACAATGACAGTGCAATCTTGTATATGTTTCCTCAGAGGTCAGTTTTAATTCAACTGACGCACCGGACTGAAGTTTTGGTGGAGTCATATGTCATAGGATAAAAGTTTAAAAAGTGAATTTGAGTTTGTTGAATTTATCTATTTTCCCCACAGTTCAACTATCTGAGGCAGACTGAAAGGTATATCAAACATTGTATGAAAGCAGCAGACTTTTGCAGAACTTGCAACTGGATGGAAAGGAACAGCCAACACAGCAATTCTATTCATATCTCTATTTGAAAGCAGGTCCCTTTTAATCTAGTAATGCTGACATCCAGATAACGCTATAGTAGCCTTCCCAACCTGATGCTCTCAAAGTGCTTGAGAAAAATTCTGAACGATCCAGCTCCACTTCTCTTTTGAGTGCCAGCTACTGCCAGTCTTTTCTCTTCTTCAGAGTTACATTTGTTAGGCAAAGAGCCTCTCCTTTTTATTATTCTAGCAATCACTTTGGGATCCTCTCTGCTGAAGAACAAAGCAATATGTCTCAAGGAAGTACATGACAAGGGCAGAGAGCAAATGTTCCACACATATTTTTAGACAGAAGGAAATGGGCATGTGAAAATTAAGCATTTTGGTGAATCTTGAGGAAAGAAAGCCTGTCTAACCTTGGCAGGGAGCTGGAATAGGGAGTCCCGTTCAACAAAACCTAATCCACTGATCAAAAGATCTTCTGGGTCCACAGCATGTTTAAATGGGGAGGGGGGAAATGGGACATTCAGGGAAAGGTACAAGGTAGTGAATAGCCAAAATTCCTGTTGCAACATTTTCTAGTATGTTTTTCTCATCCTTTTCTAGCCAATACTTCTTGAGACATATTATTAGACCGTATTATTTCAATGTGCTATCTGTTACTTAAGGTTCTTCCAGGCGGTGCCAAAGAGCAATCATCCTGCATTAAAGATGCCTTGCAGAACTGGATAAATTATTTCAGCCACTTTATCACTGTTTGTCTGTTTAAACGGATGCTACAATCCTGACAAAACACAATAACCTTCTTGACCAAAGTCTTCTCAAAAGTTTAATAATGTGAATCCTTTCAATTGACACTGCTTTGGTGGGATTTTTAACACTTGTTCTCCAAAGTACAATTTATAATTTTGTCACACAGAGAATTATTAATTAAATAAGGATCACTAAAAACAGTAATCAAAACAGAGAGAGTAATGGTTCCAATTCTAACCCTTTCAAAATTCCAATCACACAACTGGCTTCACTAGAGCAACTTAGGCACTGACAACAGTCTGGGTTTCTCTCCTTTAATGGCAAAGTATAGGTAGAAAGAGGCAAGTTTGGACATGAAGTTGGATATGTTGGCTTAAAACTCTGAAAAACTGCTGCTAATTAGTACCACAATTCATGCATCATTACCAAATCATGATTTTAATAAAGATCTATTATATAAGGCATCATTGTTGGGTTCATACATTATAGGAAAATTTAAAAGTTATATATATGAACTAGTCTCCTATAAAGCAATATTTCATCAATATTTGTCTAAATACACGAATTCAATCCTTGGCCATGTCAAAATAAAAAGGTCAGGTTTCAGGAAATGGAAAGAACTGCGAGAGTCACTGGCTGAGTTCACAAAATGCACTGTTAATGTGTTTTTCTTTGGTTTTCGCTTGCTATAAACCATACTGAACATGGTTTATTCAACAAACAAGCCATGATTAAGCATAACATATAACCTAGCAAACACCTGTCAAACACACAATACTGTAGACAAGAATTGACAAAAACTCTTTCACACTTCACAGAAACATGATGCATATTGAATTAACATGCATGATTTTGTCTTTTTCCCATTTAGAGACCAAATAAAGGATGGTGAATTTGCAGCTTCTTTTACACACATCCATATTTAGCCTGCTGTCTAACAATGCTGTTATTATCTTATCTCCTCATCCTGAATAAACAGTCACTGTACTAACAGTCACTCTCACAATTGTGTCTCAATGATGTTGTTACCTAGTTTGGTAATGAAACATCTGCAAGAAAACTAATAAATTTAGAGAGCCCCAAGGATGCCACAGTTCAACCTTAAGCTAAAAATATTGTCTTCTATTGCCTATTGCCTTCACTCTCTTTCTTAATCTGATTAGGAGATTCTAGTTTCCTACTGCTTCATATCTACTTCCTTATATGACTATTTCACTGCTTAGAAGACTGGACCATTTTGAAAGAAACTTGGTTTCTTGCTAAGGTACATAAATCACTCCCCGTTTCTTGAAGATAACTGAATATACTCTCTAGATCTTATAGATGTTCTTTCTCTCCTTAGAAATCTAGAAGAGTAGGACTCACTAAATCTGGTGCCTTAAGTTTGTGTTTCCAAGATTTGTTTAACCATAATTTACCCCGAGTCCAACTTTCCAGAATTAAAAGGACACACCAACTTAAATCAACAGGGTTTGAACAATGCATGAGGGTACATTATGTTCATGTCTGTTGTAGTTTTATACCTGATATAAAACTAGTAAAAGCATGTGACAATTTCCAGCCAGAGATAAAACAAGGCTGTCCAGTCACTCATGAACAATCCAATTTTGACAATGGGGAGCTGGTCCTTTCACCGCTACCCTGTAGCTAAGCAAGAGTTAGCCTTGCAGCCTAACTTTTTCTATTTGGAAGTCTGATCAAGTTCACTCAATGGCTGGTGGTACTTTGGGCTCAGTCTGGACTTTCATCTAGCTTCCTCTCCTTCCCTCCCTCGACTGTGGATACTGGCTCTTCTTACCTGACCCAGTTGTCGTGGAACTTGCTCTGCTGAGGTCCATTCAAGTAAATAGTGCGAGCTGCTGCCTCTCCCTGGTCTGCAGAGGACGTGGCCCCGGACATCTCATCATCCGCCTTCTTGTAGCCCGAATTAGAGCAAATGGGACCTGCCAGTAACAGCCAAGCAAGACAGAAAGCAACAGAAAGGAGGAAAGAGGCAATTAGTTACAAGGAGAAACAGCCAGCAGAAAGTAAAGCGAGGAGCAGAGAGAGGGACAAGGGCCCAGAAGCCTGCAAAACGCGCAAATCTCGCCATGCATCCATCCAATTGCCGCCCGAAGAGCCTCAGTTGGTCCGTTTGGAACAACCTCCTTCGCAAACTAGCCCCAAGGAAAGGTGGATCCCAGAGTCGCCGCCTCCGCCGCCTCCCCGTTGTTCCCAGCGCTGCCTTCGCTCCCCAAAGCCCTCCAGGTGCAAGCGCGCACCATCCGACCCCGGCGTGCAATTGCTTTTACTCCAACTGCTCTCGCGCGGCAGGAGAGCAACGCACGGACCTTGGCTGCGCACTCCCGCCGAAGCAAAACAACAACAATCAAAGTCGTGGCAAATAAAAAGGCGGGGCTTCTTCCAGTCCTGCCGCCGTCGCTGCTGCCAGCTGGAGAGACCGCCCTCCCATCGATCGCCGGCGGCGCGGCGACAGCCCCAATGAGCGGAAAGACGCGACGGCAGGTTTGTTTTAATGGATGAAAGAAAAGCGCGGACGGGATTACGCGTGTTAGGTTCAGGTTTGGTGGCGGCAAGACGGTAAAAAGGACCAAAGAAAACTAGGACGAAAAGCCCAGGGAAATGAAAGAACGTTATATAAATAGATGGATTGGTATATTTGCCCGGCAGCATCCTTCCTAATGTTCCTATTAAAGATTGACTGCTGAATAATGCAGGATGAATAATCCTGCATTTATCATTTGGAAAAGCAGTATATAATAACTTCAAGAGCGGCCTGGCAGGCAGGCCACCTCAAGCCTTTTGATGCTGGAGGTAAGTAGCAAACCTGTTCTGCCACTGAATGGCGTCTCTTATCCTAGTAGTTGATTTAAGGCCACTGAGGCTGAAACTTCTGTTAAGTGGCTTTTCAATATCCTGAAGATAAAAATAGGGTGGTGGAGAATTGGTCATTTCTTTAGCTTTCAGGATACTACAACTCTGGCGCAGTGGCTTCTTCGTTCAGGAGTTGGTCCATCTTTGCTAACATTTTGTTTTATTATGCACTTCAAGCAGTCAAGAGAGAATAGGGAATTTCTCTTCTCCTTTATACTTCAGTTAACACTTCTGTTAGAAGGTAATTTGGAGTAAGTTTAGACAATTCAAGGAGAATTAGTTCAACAATTACAAATTGTGGGCTTTTCCTATTGCATTTGAGGGCCCTCTTCCACAGTTCGTTGAGTGTAAGTTGGATATCTGCCATAAGGTCCTCTCTGTCTGGACCCAGTGAAGCAGACATACAATAGTGAAACAGCTGTTACAGAGTCTAAGGGAAAGAATGAATGGCACACCATCTGTTGTCTTTCCTAGCTGATTTTGTTGAAATCTCCATCTAGGTTTGTGTTCTGTTTAAGGAGGACTCCTGTAGTCACATCTTGCAATAAAACTCACTGAATTAATACGATTTGTCGATTTGTCATTAGTGATTCGGTATATATCCCACCTTTCTATCTATATTATTTTCAAGGGCAGATGTAAGAAAATACATCAAAAGTATATCCAGGCAGGCCAAATCAGAGGACTCCTTCACACTGGCTGAATTCTAGTGGCTCTAAACAAGCTATTAAAGCAGTTATCTTTTCTTGGGCTCATGCAGCTGCCCTCTGCAGCTGGAAAAAGAGGGGTCTGATTTAAGATATTCCCAACAGGTGCTAGGTCAGTAATTCTCAACCTGTGGGTCGGGACCCCATTTGGGGTCGAACAACCATTTCACGGGGATCGCCAAACAATGCAGTCCGCCATTTTTCCCCCCTTTTCCTTAGCTGTGCTACTTCCTTTTATTCTATTGGCTTTTGAAAGCCAATAGAATAGACTCTCTTAAATAGAGTCTAATTCTATTGGCTTTCAAAAGCCAATAGGAATTGTCCAGGCTGTCTCTGCCCTGCTGAGCCCGCCAAAAGTCCCATTCTGCAAACGGTGCTGCACCAGTTGAGTTGTCCTCGACTTACGACCGGTTGAGTAGTCCTCGACTTACAACCGGTTGGGGTCACGGCATTAAAAAGGTTGAGAACCACTGTGCTAGGTGCACAGGCATTATGGCAAGATACAAATGGTCTGAATAATTAAATATAAATTGTGCTCCACATTTTGCCTTAACATCTATATCTCTGCACAGTTCTATTTTTAAAATACATTTTGGTAATAATAAAAATCTTCTATCATCACCAGCAACTTAATATTACCCCAGAAAAAATGAACAAAAGCTGTTATTTAGCCACTAACTCTAAATATAGAAAGCCAGTTTGGTATGGTTATGGCATCAAGGCTAGAAACTTGGAGAATGTGAATTCTAGTCCAGCCTTAGGCACAAAGCCAGCTGGGTGACTTTGAACTAGTCACTCATTCTCTGCCCTAGGAAACAAGGCAATGGCAAGCCACATTGGGGCTCAGTTGTGGTCCTAAGTCAAGAACTACCTGTAATCTTTAATATTGGCTAATGCTCTTTGCATTAACATATGGTATACGTCATTAGCTACTTACTTTGTAACTATATTTACATGTGGCTCCAAATATCCTGCCAGTCCATGTGCAAATCTATTCCATGTGGCTATTCTAAGGTTCAGGTATGTAGTTTGAATCAAGAAAAATGAATTGAATCAAGCATGGTTAAATTGATCATGATAAACATGTAATGCAAATGCCGCGTCCTGGATTTTTTTGGTTTTTTCTGTGCCGGAAGTGGTATCTCATAAATATATGCTACTCCATAGTACTCAGCATAGGGGAGATGAACAAGGTTGGGCAAATCCTCCTAACCTCACTCTCTACTCTTTCTTCAAACTTATCATGGTTTTGAACATATACATATGCATGTACATATATATACACACATACATACATGCATACTAAATTTTATATGATTTTTGCTATTTCATAAAGATTTATATCTGTTTCTATTTCATAAAGATTGGTATCTACTAAGGCATAATGTGATTGATTTGGTTTTCAAGCCATTTGTTGTGGGAACCACCCCTTTGTGTTTGTAGGCAATAGTCCAAGGATGGTGAACCTTTTAGAGACCAAGTGCCCAAAACCCACTCTGCCCCTGCTCCATCCCCCCGCCCTGTCCCACTACGCCCCTGTCCCACCCGCCCGCAGGACCACCCACCGCCTCCACAGCCTGCTGTAGCAGATCGCTCAGACGGCCCAGCAGCATCATGGCAGCCATCCCCTCTTCCTGCACCCCGAAGCATCATCTATATGAGACAGGGTGCGAGGGTGGAGTCTTCTCCTTGCTGCCATGTGCTTGGGTGCGCTGCTCCATGCGGGCCGTGCCCAAGGGCAACTCTCAGCCAGGGGGGCTGCTGGTGAGGAGGGGGCCATGGGGGGAGGCAGGGCTGGGGCAATGGCAAGCGTGCCCACAGAAAGCATGCGTGCCATAGGTTCGCCACCACTGCAATAGTCTTTTGCATGAATGGTGGATTCAAGCAACTTTCAGTGCTTCTTCCCCCAAATCACCCGATATCTGACAAGCTTGCTGAATCTCCCAAGAAACTGGACATATTTTTAAACCAGTTCAACATAATTGGGGGAAGATATCCATAGGCAACATTTTAGGAATTAGAGAAATCCTGGAGTCTGCAGACAGCATATTATTAGGCGGCACATAATCCCACAAATTGCTGCTGAAACATAATTATTCAGGTGACAAAAGGGAAAAACATATCTGGATTGCATTTCTTGCATTTCCCTGAATTCGATTCCAATTCATTTAAATTGTATTTAGCTTTTCTGTGACTTTGTCTATTTCTTTGTCTTTCTGCTTCCCATTTTCAGAATGTGAAGTGCATCCAGCTCAAGTAAGGCACCGCAGCCTTCAAAGATCTGTCAGGAAATTCATGTACCGTATGTTTTATTTATTAAATGACTGCTTCTGATCACACTCCTTTAGAGCATCTAATCTGCCAGATCTCTTAGAGGTTGTGTTTTTGACTGAAGCAGATTCATGCCTCTCAGAGAAGAAGAATATTTGAACAGCTGAAGGGAATGACAGGCAACAAGCTAGAATAAACAAAGTGTCTGTTGTATTATCACATTCTTTTTTATTTTATTTTATAAAAAAAAAACCATCCACTTTAGCTAAAGCATTCTTTGGCACAGAATTGCAAAGTAATTAATTTCTTGAGTCTTCTGCTAGGTCAATAGGAGCCGTATTGGCTGTAGTGATGAAAAAAATAAAAGAATCAAGCCCACAGCAAAAAGATGTGTATAGTGGAGTACATTGGCTGTAAAGATATGGTACTTTTTACCTTTAAGTAAATCATCTTTACTTTAAAGATCAACTTCCAATGGTAGATAATCAGTCAAAAGGTCATTCTTGACTGTAAATGTTTGGAAAGTGTTTTCCTATGCCTAGGACAGTGATGGCGAACCTTTTAGAGACTGAGTGCCCAAAATCTGGCCCCGCCCCCGCTCCACCCCCTGCCCTGCCCCCATTCCACCCCCCCATCTCCTGCCCCGCCTGCCCGCAGGGCCACTCACCACCTCCATGGCCCGCTGCAGATCGCCCAGGCAGCCCAGCAGCACTATGGCAGTCACGCCCTCTGCCTACGCCCTGCAGCATCAACTGTGCGGGATGGGGTGTGAGGACAGAATCTTGTCTACACTGCCTGGCTGCCATCCTGCCATGATGTCAGGGAGCACTGCTACCTTTCCATAGAAGTGATACCTATTTATCTACTTGCATTTGCATGCTTTCAAACTGCTAGGTGGGTAGGAGCTGGGGCAAGGGTGAGAGCTCACCCTGTTGCGGGGCACATGAGTCTTGAACCTGGACAGCTGGCTTTCCAGCCAACAAGCCCAGTGTCTTAACCGCTGAGCCACCGTGCCCCTTTCCTATGCATACCGAAGAACAACAGCAGGGTCTGGCCATGTAGAAAACTAAGGCATTACAGAAACTATGATGAAAATAAAGTTTTTTTTTCTTAATCTTTAATATATTTGGCCATAAAAAATTAAGAGTTTAGCTATCCATTTTAAATAAATCTCATAAAAGCTATAGTCTTTCAGTAGTCAGCAAAAGTTCAAAAGACTTTGCCCTTTTTTAAAACTTCCATTCTTTCTCTGGTCCTAAAGTACACGTGATTGGCTTAGATCATTTATGCACAGATGTTTCTTGCACCAGGTTGAATTATGACTCGTGGACTTCAACTCCCAGAATTCCTGAACCAGCATGGCTGGCTCAGGAATTCTGGGAGTTGAAGTCCACGAGTCATAAAACAGCCAAGATTGCCTACCCCTGAATTAGTTTATAAGAGCTGTGGTGGGGCAGTGATAAGACTGCAATATTGCAGGCTAACTCACTGTTCACTGACAGGAGTTTGATCCTGCCTGGCTCAAGATTAACTCAGCCTTCCATCCTTCCAAAGTCAGTAAAATGAGGACTCAGATTGTTGGGGACTCTGTAAACCACTATGCTGACTCTGTAAACCACTATGAAGCAGTATGTAAATCTAAGTGCTATTGCTATTTATGTACCATCAGAAAACTTATACAAGTAGTCCTCGACTTACGACCACAATTAAACCCAAAATTTCGGGTGCTAAGTGACACAGTTAAGTAAACTTTGCCCATTTTACAACTTTCTTGCCACAGTTGTTAAGTGAATCAGTTGTTAAGTTAGTAACATGGTTTTTAAGTGAATCTGGGTTCTCCATTGACTTTGCTCATCAAAAGATTGCAAAGGGGGATCACATGATCCTGGGACACTGAAACTATCATAAATATGAACCAATTGCCAAGCATCTGAATTTTGATCATGTGATCATAGGAATGCTATAATGGTTGTAAATGTGAAAAACGATCATAAGTCACTTTTTCAGTGACATTGTAATTTCAAATGGCCACTAAATAAATGATTGTAAGTTAAGGACTATCTGTATTTAAAATGCAGAGAGTTGTTATTGCAATCATAAATGAGGGATTATTGCATATAAAATATAAGGTAGCATTCACTGATATGACCTGCCTGTAAATTCCACTTTGGTTGCTGAAATGCTTCAAAACCTTCTATGCCTAAAGTTGCTGCATGGATGAAAAAAATGATTACATAACATAATGGCCCATTATTATTCTATTGCATCATTTTAAATTCAAGATTTTCTTTGCATAACACGCTAATCCATAAATCCAGCTAACCACTATGTGCTGCTATCTTACCTACATTGGCAATCTGGCAGCGGATTTTTAGTCTCAGACAGCATCCAAGCCCCAAATGTTGGTTAATAAACTCATGCAGGTAAAATAGTGACACTTGAGTATTCATTAACTAGGCATTATGGCTTAAGAATGCTGGAGAGACTGGATTCTCACGTTATACTGATATGTTAATGTAACCATAATTGACTAGGTTACACTGAAGCATAAAACACAATTTACCCTACAGTGTTGACTTCACCCATGTTAGGTTTGCTTGCTTTTAGCTTAATGTGAGGTATAAACTCAGCAGACTTCTCCAGTTTGGGCCATTCAGATGTTCTGGAAATTTTTATTTTGAGGGTCTCTAGTCAATACAGACTAGACAATTGCAACCAACATCTTGTTTCAGCCTTTAAAAGCATGGAAAGTTTCATGAATTGAAAACTAACAACAATGTGAAATAAACTTTTTACGCAGAGTAAGATCTATGAAGGGGTTTTCCAGTGTCTGAGATTGAACCTAAGACTTAAAGGATGAAAAGGATCTGCCCTGCCCTCTGGAAAGAATCAATGGTTTGTACCTTAGGAGAAGATATGCAAATCATACCTGTGCATCTATATCCCTTTAGGCCAAAAAATCCTTTAATCAATGTGGTTTACATGGGAATCCAATAAGATGCACGGGCCAGAATGCAGCATTTTACAGATATACCAGGATTGGCAAATGTTTTGTCCTATGGTTAGAGTTTCTTTGAATATTACTCCTAAGAACTCCAGGTTTTAGAACAGGAGTCTTCAAACTTGGTCCTTTTATGACTTGTGAACTTCAACTCCCAGAATTCCTCAGCCAGTGTGCCTGTCTGAGGAATTCTGGGAGTTGAAGTCCACACGTCATAAAAGGGCCAAGTTTGAAGACCCTTGTTTTAGAAGGTTTAAGGGCCACTCTTAGAACAATAGCCAGAAAAAAATCAATTGATACAGAGTTCCTGTATAACCTAAAACTATCAGAGTTATCATTAACAATTATTAAGAAATATGATCAACATTTTATATGGAAATAAAAGTAGTAAGGCTGAAAGTTCCATGTCTATGTCTCAAACTACACAAAGATGCAGCTCTGCCGTATAAATTCAATAAGATTTCACACTTCGTATGTACTTCGGAAAGGAAAAGTAAGGCCATTATATAGATAAAACTATATAATACGGCAAAAATGTTTTATTGCATCTTGGCATCTCTCAGCAATCTATTAATCTATTAATCAGGTCTTGGAGGTTTCATAAATCATAGCTTATGTTTCATTTGCTTCAGCGTGGTAAAAATAATTGGGAACATTCTGTTCCTTAAACGAATTAAAATGTCCTGAAAGATAAGCGGTCCAGTGATTCCATTCATGTTGCTAGGAATAAATAATACAAAGTTACATGATTAAACTATAATATTCTTATTCATAGTTAAATAATTGATATAAGTAGAAAAGACAAATCTATCATGGACAATCTTCCCAATTCATTCAGCAACATGGCTGAAAGTCTTTCCCCCTTTTTTAATTCATTTTTTTATGTTCTTTGTTTTCCAGATTCTTCTACTGCATCCCATAGTAAAGTGCCAGAAAAATCAGAGGATCCAGGCAGTTGAGATGAGTATAAAGATTTATTGCAAGCTTAAGCTCTACACAAGAATCTGAACTACTAATGGTCCAAGCAAATTGGCAGTAGATAAGAGTCAAAGGAATTAAAGGTGGGCTGGACTTTAATGGATGTGAAGGGACTCATGACTGATGACGCTCTTGACCCCTCTCATGGGCTAAGCCTGGTCATCTCCTACAGCCAGCTTTAAACTTTTGTCATGTGTTCTCCTGATCCCTCAAGAAAGATTTTGTATTCTTTCTAATGTAACAACACAACATTGGATGAATAATAATAGGACGTTGTGGGAGGACAGATCTCTACCCTTGGAAATGGGAAACCACATTATTCTATAGCAGTGGTTCTCAACCTTTTTAATGCCGCAACCCCCAACCGGTCGTAAGTCGAGGACTACTCAACCGGTCGTAAGTCGAGGACTACTCAACTGGCGCAGCACCGTTTGCAGAATGGGACTTTTGGCAGGCTCAGCAGGGCAGAGACAGCCTGGACAATTCCTATTGGCTTTTGAAAGCCAATAGAATTAGACTCTATTCAAGAGATTCTATTCTATTGGCTTTCAAAAGCCAATAGAATAAAAGGGAGTAGCACAGCTAAGGAAAAGGGGAAAAAAATGGCGGACTGCGTTGTTTGGCAATCCCCGTGAAATGGTCGTTTGACCCCAAATGGGGTCCCGACCCACAGGTTGAGAACCACTGTTCTATAGCCTCTTGAACATACAGTGCAATTGCACCATGTGCTCTCAAGGGACAGTGTGTCTACAGCTAAAATTTCAGGAGGTTTTAGCAGTGTGATTTGAGGCTGTAAGACATTTTATTTCAACCTTAAAATCTTACTAGTTTCGGCAATTGTGTGAGATTTTAACCATATTAAAGAGCAAGGGAGTTATTAGGTCCATATCTCTTAAGAGGAAGAATGCAGGTAGCCTAACTTAGAGAATCAAAACGAGAAGGCATGAGGAATTTCATGTATACATTCCAAATTATCTAAATCTGCTTCCTTTAACTTACTTTAGAGATGACAAGACTTTGTATTTCAATATACCCAGAATTTTTTAATTTACCAGCTTCACCATATAAACTGTTTCATTGGATAGATTTCATTTAAGTTTCTCAAAATATCATTTGTTTTGTTTTTGTTTTTTACTTTTTTCTCATTTCCTCTCTTTTTGCTTCTCAGGCTAGCCTAGAACTGTACATGCTATCAACTGGAACAGGGAGGCAATATGTTGGAAGACACTTTATCAAACTTCTGCTTTTTCTCTGTTTACTCCCTTGGAAATTTACTGTCTTATATTTGGTATCTGTTTTCTCTGCTTACTCAGCAGGAAGTCACCAACAATGGGCTTTCAGCTAAGAACAACTTTTGCAGCAATAGCGACTGAAGGGATGATTTTTATTCCTTTCTGCTGATCATTCAGTCTCTCAAAGGATTCAGCATTTCTTGTCATCCTTTTCCTTCTACCGGCAAACTCCTGTTAGTTTTCTGTGTTTACTTTGTCAGCATAGCAATGGCTTTACTCTCTAGCAAGTATGTTTGAAGTTATAATTGAAGTTTGAATTCATTTGGCAAATATCTGACACAGCCCACATTCAATAGGAGAAATTGGTTTTTTGTTAGCAACCAGCTCAAACAAAATATGTTAAGGAAATGGGGTTGCTAATGCTTCAGATGTGTGCCATTTTAGCACATAAAGCCACCTGAAATGCATATACATATTAGCTGATTCATGCTCATTTCTCAAGTCTAAATGAAGTTTGAATGCCAGCAAAGACAATAGTTTCATTAAGTGTTGGATTGAAAAAGATAGTGGAGTGCTACATAAAGGTGTCTGCGTCATTTGCACTATTCTCCAGTCTTCACGTGCATTGGAAGATGTTCTATATGAAAAAGAAATACATTAGAAGTACAAAGCGGACTTGATCAGGATAAAGAAAAGAACTTCGAGAAAAGAGAAGAGAGTATGAGAAGACACATCCTAGAACTTTCTTTGAGGATTTTAAAGGCTGCAAAAAGAAGACTATGAAATTGATTTATTTGACCAAGTTTAAAATAATGAGTTGGTTTGATCGATCTTTAATGTTTTTTTATTAGGACTGGATGCCAATTCATGGTTATTTCTGGTAACGTTTAATTGTTGTTTGAGTGGGATTGAATTTTGATTATTTGAAGAGAGGATATGGGGAAGTTTGTTTAAAGGGAAAGGAAGGATTCAGGCTGAATTTAATAAATAATTTGTAATATTTATGTTGTTTCCGATAACTTTCACTGGATGTTGTTTAATAGGGAGAGAAATATATGGGTTTATAAAAACGGGTCAGATATGGAATGAATGGAAGTTTGATTTTAATTTAAGAGTTAGTGATAACTTCTTAATCTTGATTACACTTGCTTGGGATGAAGAATTTTTCTGTATTTTTTTCTTTTTTAATATATTACTTTATTCTGTAGATGTATAAATTTTACTTGTATGATATAATCTTTAAATAATTATTGGAAAAAATAAGATGTTGTTCTATTACCAGTATTGGAGAAAAGATTACATTAAAATGGTAGGTACCTTTCTTATCGTTTGGCTCAAGCTGAGCTTGCACCTTATGAAAACTACACATATGCCCTACAAAACATTCACCTCTGAAGAGAAAAAAAATGAAAGTCAGTGAGATGGCTGGCACCCCTATTTGAGAGATAGCCTCCAAATTACATTTTGTGGTAAGGCACAGCAGCTTTTCCTAGCCTGCAGATGCTACAATCATCACTTGGTACAAGCCATAATGCGGGTATTTTAGCAAGAAGCTAAAAGGAATCTATTTATAAAGAAGGCATCATGCCATAAATAGCAAAAGGCCATATTAGCAATAATAAAATAAGTAATGGGCGATTACCATTTTCAAAAAAGACCATATGTAGCTCAAGACTGAACTCTGGGATCCTTGGTCCTCTCCTACTTTGGATATTTGTATGCAGACATTTCATTACCCAACTAGATAACATCATCAATGCTAGTCAGTGTGGAGTTTGCTCTCTATTTATATGTAACAGCTTATCCTGACAATGTTGGTGGGGAGGTATGGTTTTCTCATTGGCAATTCCTTGATTAGAGTATTGTCTTCTGCTTGATTGTTTGTCTGGTGTTAATCCCTGCTTATCTGGGTGTTGGCTGCTACAGAAGACATGTTCTAGTCTTTTGGTTTCCTTCTTAGCTTTTTTATTTGTCTCTTTTGAATAGTGTACACATATGGTTTCTTTCTAGGTGTTCATTGATAATTGATTTGTCTGAATGCCAAACTTCCAGGAATTCCATAGTATTTTTTATTTAACTCAGAGTTTCCCTGTGAAAACTATGGGTGAGTCTGTCCATGTATTGTGAGCTTGAGGAATTTTCCTCCTATCTCCTGATTGCTAGTTGGTGTTCTATTGGTCTTTTGCCGGTCTACCTTATATATTGGCTGATATAGTCCATACACTGTATGGTGTAGATGATGTTGTTTGTCCATTGTTAATCCCAAATAAGCAGGAATGAAAAAGTTTGATATAATGTCCTTCTGCAAATGTGAATGCATACTCACTATTTACTTTTTTATTCACAGATTCAATTTTATCGAATAGTGTAATGCACTCTCATACAAGACAGCAGAAGCATTTTTATGCATTCCCAATTCATACATGCTGAACATAGCCTATGTATGTGCTATATTTGCCAGCGGATCCAGTTAATTAGATTGCATTTTCCTAGAACACCATTATGAGGACATACTGAGAAAATTTTGCTATTAAGAGATAGCATTCATGGTTCAGATGTATGGCCACAATCTTTTGCTGAACCAACCAGAGTATATTTTACTTCTACCTATGAAC
This sequence comes from Crotalus tigris, assembly GCF_016545835.1. Classification (NCBI taxonomy): domain Eukaryota; kingdom Metazoa; phylum Chordata; class Lepidosauria; order Squamata; family Viperidae; genus Crotalus; species Crotalus tigris. Next base: position 1,098,673 of record NW_024096483.1, read on the forward strand.
AAAATAATGTAGGGTTATACTGTAAGTTATGAGCAGCCAGCCCCAACACTTTCTTTCAAAGGCCACTAACAGCAAAGAAAGCATATTTAAAAGATATAGCAAAAAAGGAGGTCAGGAAAAATACAATGATACAGGAAGTAGTACATAAATGAATTTTAAAAAGAACCAAAGAAATTATTAAGTGTGCGCTGTTTTAAAAATGAAAATACGATTTGTTTTAGTGAATGTAGGTGTATTCCCAAGAGTGGTTGGAATTTCAACTCTCAGCATTACCCAATATATGATCTACAATACAGAAAAATGATATCCAGAGTTGCCCAATATCTTTGTATTGCTGAATTTCTTTTATATTAATCCAGTAAAAGAAGCAGGATATGTCATAGTAGATTCAGGGCTACATAAACCCCAAACAATGTAAGGCTACAAGCTGAGTAAAGGCAAAATAAAAACATTTCTCTGGAAATGCAGATCTTTCCAAGTGATAATCTAGAAATCCTCTGTACTATTTAAGATGAAGCAATTTGCTTGACTTGAAGCCAGAAAGTGTTTTCAATGTCAAAGCTGAGATCATGAACATTAAAAAAAAACTTTCTGCAAATAAACAAGGTACATTTTTTTGTATTCATAAACAGCCTTCTAAAGTTTCAGATAAGTTTCACGTGAAAGCAATATCTTGGCTATTTTCTCACGAATTCTACCGCAAATGTAAACAACCTATTAAATTTCACTTGCAACTTTTTCCTGAGCATCAAGGCAAGGCATAACTAGGTAGAGATGAGGGAGTCTTTTAAAATTCATTTCACACTTTTCCCCAACTGATAAAACAACCTGAAATTAACTGGAAAGAATCTCAGCATGTGAAAAAAATAGAAAATGCTTTTTTCCCCATAACAGTAAAAGGTATGTTGTATTTTAGAAAGAAGTCATCTCTGCAACCAAGGATTTTAAAATCTATATACTGCTGGTCTGGAGACTGGAAAGAAACCTCTACTTCATTCCTCCCCCCCCCCTCTGACTTTCTGGGGTCATTATAAATCAGGGAGTTGAATGGGCAGGGGAGAATGTGGGAGTGGATTATTGGTCTGCTCTAGGACCAGTCCATGCACACGATAAAAGCTTACTTGGTAACTGACTGCCTCTCCACCTAACTCTACCTATGAAATTTGCTTGGAAAAAGAAATGTTATGTATAGAAGTCCTGGAGAAAAAGCAAAATAACAAATAAATAACCCTTTTTCCTTTTAGCACCAATATTTCAGCTGATACACAACTACTCAAACCTTCTGACATAGAAGACATGAAGATTAATAGACATACACAATCTGCCTGGTTTCTCTCCCTCCATCTCCAGGCTTGAAGATGGGCGTTTAATGACCAGTGCTGGTGTTGAAAGTATGCCAATTTACTCATAAAAGAAAAAGAAAAAAAGATGTTGAAGTAGCATTCTGTATGCTAGAGAGGGTGGCATGAATGGTTCTCATGAATGGCTATGTTGTTGCAGCAGCCTATAACACCCTCCCAGGATTCAAAATGTCCTTTACCAGTTCAAAAAAGCTGAGGATCTCTGCTCTAAGCAGAGATCTATATCTCAGACTTGATGGTATTGTTTCAGTTAAGCAGCATTCCATTTAAACCAAGTCAACCCTTGTTTTGCACATAATATATTTTTAAAGAAACAAAATTCAGTGGTATCTCAGTACTTATCATTAATTGGTTCTGGGAGGCACAGTGAATATCAAAAACGATAGATGCCAAACAAATTTTCCCATAAGGAATAATGTGATAGGTCACAAGGCAGCTGACAGTGACATGTTCTAGCTTGTGCGCTGAGTACCAAACAAACAATGAGTACCGGGATAAAATGTTTGCATCAGAATGCATTGAGTACCAAACTTGATGAGTTTCAAATCAGTTGAATACCAAGGTACCACTGTACATTGAGCACATTAAATTGTGTCTATAGCTAGCCAGCCACAGATGATAAATGCTTAACATTTTTTTCAAAAATGTGTTGTACTTGGGGAATTAGCTTAGGTATTGAAAGCAGTGCTTGTACCTATTTATCATCACCTACTGTCTCTGGTCAGAGAGCTAATTGGTGTAGCAGTTAAGACATCAAGATAGATGGTGATGTCATGTAAGAAGCCAGCTGGATGACTCTGGTCCAGTTCCTGTCCCTCAGTCCCTGGAAGAAGGCAGTACAAAAACTCTTCCCAAAAAATATTGCCAAGAAAACTGCATGTCCAGGCAGTTACCAGAAATCAAGAATGATTCAAAGTCCCTGTTTCCTCCCCCCCCCCACCTCTGGCTTCATAAGAAACCTCTCCATCTGGTCACTTGACCTTCTCCTGCATAGCCCCAGTCAATACTGTCAGTGCAACTGCCATCAAAAACCTATCAGCTCACTTGTCAGACAGTTTTACTACATTTCTAATGGCCTTCCATTTTATTTATTTTTAGAGTGGTTCAAATCCACCCCAACTCCAGGGCACAAAGTAAAATAACAAAAGTGATTAATGAGTGTCAGAACCAGAGGGTGACTACAAGGAAAAGCAAGAATAAAACCTCAATTAGGCCCCCACAATCGGATAGCTGGAAGCAAAAGTATTTTGGGATAAAACAACTCCTTTACTGAGCTGCTGATTATACTTCTGGGTGGTGGATATAAGGTGGGGGCTATTATAGAGAAAGTCTGTTATCTCACCCAAGCCTACAAACTTCACAAGAGGACTTGCTTCACTTAAAGGGGACTTGCTTTGCAAAATTTTGTGCCTCTTTCTACCTGGGCATCCCAGTAATATAAGACATCTCTATTTTATTTTTAATGAGCATGAATTGCCTACTAAGGTGATACATTAGGATTCCGAGATCAGAGCCAAAAAAATCGAGTGACTCTTTGGCATTTAGTAATTACCTAGATTTTTATGACCTACCCCTCTGAGAGCACTAACAAAAAATTTTTATGACAGCAGTGATATTATTCAGGTTCTAACCTGCCAACAGCTGCCTTGCTTTTTTATTACCTTCTTTTATTTAAAGCTTTATAGAAGGCATGTCAAACTGCCGGCCTGTGGGCCGGATGCATCATACTGAAACCGTGCCCACCCCATTGCTGGCAATAGGGGAAAAGTCGCAATACGTTGCACAACATTACAAGACGTTGCAAGTTTGACATGCCTGCTTTACAGGGAGAACCAAGCAGAAAATTCTGTTAAGTTGTAAGTCAGTCAGGAAACACACCATGGGTCAAATCCAAAGGCAGGTCCAGCTATGAATGTAAGCCAAGGTCCCAGGTAAATTGCAGAGACACAATCAAAAAAGGAAGCACAAAAGCAGCCAGAGATGAACACAGTTCCAATAGCTAATGCTAGAAATGGAAGAGTGTAAAACTAAATAGCCTGGAGCCATGCCCAAGCCCAGCTATAGCAATCCAGGCCATTTGGGAAACAATTCTTCGTGGAGAAGGCGACTCTTTTTCTGTAATCATTTACTTCTGAAGAAGACTTTTCTTCCCAGCAACCATATTGAAACAACCTGAATCCCTCAACTGCCTTGTGGCAGTTGTGGTTGTCCTTGTCTCTCTGCTTGAGGAATGAAACTCACTTCCTTGAACAACATCTTTGAGGTCTCAGACTTCCCCACATCCCTGAAATAAATGAGTTTAAGGTTAGCTTCTAATGAAGACTTCTCTAATTGACATATGATAAAGATGAGTAAAAGAGTCATGAAAAGCATCTTTTAGGTCTCAGACCTCTCCACATCCCTGAAATAAATGAGTTTAAGGGTTCAGGTTAGCTTCTAATGAAGACTTCTCCAGCTGACATATGATAAAGATGAGTAAAAGAGTCATGAAAAGCGCATTCTAAGGCTTTATTCTTTGCTGTTCTTCAGAATAAATCCCATGACAGCAATATTACAATAATTTATATAGGAATTAGAGACCCTCATGCAGGGAACCTAAAGAAGAATGAGGGATAGCCACAAGAAGAAAACTGGAAGGAAATAATGGCTAGCAACTAATCTGAAATAACTCAGGCAACTGAATATATATAGTTTTGATAAAGTACATTGTGGCCAATAAACTCAGATGAGTTTTACACTGCTGGAAATGTATTAATTTGCAAGCAGTTGTTGCTGAAGAGTTGCTGGGCATATAGGTAGGCCTCAACTTACGATCATAATTGAGCCCAAAACTTCCGTTGTTAAGCAAGACAGTTGTTAAGTGAGGTTTGCCCCATTTTATGATCTTACATAATTGTTAAGTAAATCACTACAGTTGTTAAGTTAGTAGCATTATTGTTACTTCCCCATTGACTTTGCTTGTCAGAAGGTCGCAAAAGATTATCACATGACCTTGGGACACCACTGTAAGTACATGCCAGTTGCCAAGTGTTTGGATTGTGATTCAGGCCTCCTGTACGTTATTCAGCATTATGCTTAGCTTAATGGGACATCTACTCAAAGACATGTATAAAGCATTAGTTTGGGGAAAGTCACAAATAAAATTGTCTCTTTTTTGTATATTTATAATAATCAGTGGCTTCTGTTACACATATAACAACTTTCAGCTTTCCAGGTTGCATGGAAACAACATATTTCATATCTATCAGGAGTCATCATGGGTACAGGTTATCTGCCAACATCAGATAAAATAAATTTTAAAATAGTGAAACCTTTTAATATATAAGATCTCATGAAATTGCTAGAAGTTAATAAAACCATGCACAAAAATGCTCTAATCTTCTGAGTTTATGCCATTCTCTTGCAAGATCTCATAAGATCTCTCCAGTTTGGATGATCAACATGCAGTCAGTATATTTCTAATTAAGGTATAATGACTTCCAACTTTCTAGTAAAATATAATTTATGACATGTTTTGCCTTCTTCTCTAATTTTCTTTTTTTTTAAAAAAAAATATGCTACTATTTGATTTGCTACTCTAATCCTGCCCTTGAAGACTACTCAGAAGTTACAACTTCTCAGTTGTAGAAGGATGGACAAAGTTTTTGGTAGGATCCTGAATGCCTTAGTTATTCCTGTTCCATTGTATTCCCCCATATCACCATTATTGTTACAATTACATTTTCCCATATGATTTCCTATGCCAGTGATGGCGAACCTTTTAGAGACTGAGTGCCCAAAAACTGCCTCGCCCCTGTCCCGACCCCGCCTCTCCTGGCTGCAGGGCCACCCACCACCTCCACGGCCCGCCATAGCAGATCACCCAGGTGGCCCAGCAGCATCATGGTGGCCACGCTCTTTGTCGGTGCCCTGCAGCATTATCTGTACATGATGGGGTATGAGAGTGGAGTCTTGACCCGCTACCCTGCTGCCATGTCCTTGGCTATGCTGCTTTGCGCAGGCTGCGCCCAGGGCGAGTCTCCTCCAGGGGGGCTACTGGTGTGGAGGGGGGCTACTGGTGTGGAGGGCTCTGAGTGCTGCCTCTGGCACCCATGCCATAGGTTCACCACCACTGTCCTATGCCATTTCTTGTTGACTACCCTCATAAATATGACAACCCCCTTAAAAGGACAAGTACAAATGACAGAAAAGGGATTAATGGAATTCCTGAAGCAAGAATCTCCCTTTCACTTAAGTAAATTAAATAGTAAAGTTACAAATGCTAGTATCTTTCAAACTCTTGATAGCCTGGCCATGCATTATGTCCCAAATCACTGGAATTTTTAAATCTTTCCTCTATGACTGAGAATATGCTCAGAAGATGTTAACATAATGCAGTGCATTTGTTCTCTTACAGTTACTATTGCATAATGTATGAGAAATTCCAACACAAATAAATGCATCCTCAAAGAACATTGCTTTGTTTTTGTTTTGAGGTGGGTGTTGCCATATAAAATCAATCAAGTGACTTCCATAATGCTGCTATTAGGGCATTTTTCTTTTTGTCATTAAAACTAGGCTGTGGCATAACATTCTGGCATCAGTGTGATACCTAACCTTGAATAGAAGTTTATTAATAAGACATTAGAATGGTGTTTGGAGATTTCAAATCCCAGCAAATTGAAACCATTCCCTTTTCAGAACAGTAATCTAAATTTCTGTTCATATTCAATAACTGATAGTCTATATCCAGGTTCCATAGCTTGGATGCCCTGCAAATGTTTTGGGGCTACAACTTTCAGAACTGCAAATTGGAAAAGTTGTTTGCATGATATTGACTTGAAATTTTGGAAGCTGCAGCCTCATCATAGGTGCTTGAGATGTTGTTGGTTATGGAAGGTTGCTTAGAAAGAAGTAATGAAACATGATCTTTATTTATTTAACTTCCACAGAAGTCACGCAATCACTGATATACAAATTTAGTTTACCTAAAGCATCAGATAAGATATATGGACAACACTATATAGGAGATAATATATTAAATTAAGATGGAACCATAATAAAATCACCATAATACAGAGCCGTAGAATTGCAATGGGATAAATGTTATAATCAATATCTAAGGAAGCTAACCATCTAATTCTAACTGGTTGTGGTGAGGTCAACCCAGGTGCTTAAAAATTTCTTGAGGAGACATTCTTGAACTAATGATCCTTGATGAAGATAATGCCATTATAATTAAGGCAGAAGTTTCAATATCACCCTTTGTTCAAATAATATTTTATAATAAAATCACAACACATCAAATGAATTAAAATGGGAGACAATCCCATAATTTTTCATCAACCAACAGGTAGGTTCTACAGCCCCTACCTAGATGCCTTCCATATAATTTACATTGAATTTCAGTTCTTATCTTTAGCTTATAAAATACAGGAAACTGACTAGCAATTGTAGAAACTGAAGAAGACACAGATTACTACCAAACTTGGGACTTATTTTATTGTTGGTAGAGGAAAAATGAAGGATTAGGAATTGAATATGTATTAGCATAGCTGAGCTCAGACAGCTCGTTGGTTGAAAAATTAACATATGTATGTAAAAGAAAATCAATAAAATCTTTATAAAAAGAAAAGAAACTGAAGTCCAACATATCTGGGTATGGGTATTTTTGGCATATGATTAAGTCTACATTAAAGTTTGCTATCTTTTATAAAGTTTTCAAACCTCACAGTAATTCTGTTTTAATAGTGGGAAACAATCCAACACCTGTATTTAAGAAAACACAGTTCCATCTTCAATAATCTATTCATACATCTTGTTTTAAAATTAGTATGTACTATTATAGTTAGTAAGTGAGTGACTTGTGGATATTAAGTAAAACATAGTTTGCTATTTTACTGCAGGTTTCTTCATTGATATTGCTTGTTGGAAGCTGGATTTGAAATTAATAAATGTAATACTCATTTTTCTCTATATTGTTATTAATATTTTTGCTTTCAAACTGAAATTTCTGCAGAAGTCCACAGTATGTTCTGCTTGGGGAGAATGACACAAATCAAGCTTTAGATCAGGGGTCTTCAAACTTGGCTCTTTTATGACTTGTGGACTTCAATTCCCAACTCCCTTACTGGCTGAGGAATTCTGGGAGTTGAAGTCCACAAGTCATAAAAGGGCCAAGTTTGAAGACCCCTGCTTTAGACTCTCTGAAGAGTTGATGGAGGCTCCTTTTTTATTTAGAAACAAATGAAGCATACCATTGAATTGTCCAGGAGAAACAGAATGGAATTAAACAGACTATTTTCTATGTGACTGTCAAGCACAAAGGATCAGGTTGAGGCTCAAAGGATTTATTGCTCAAGTCTATACACAAGAATTTAGTCAACTAAAGTTCAATACTAAATTGGCACCATATAGGGGTCAACGAAATTCAAGAAGTGTTGAACTTGGACCATTTGTGGCAATGTAATGACTCTAAGCTCGTGATATGTTTATCTCCTCCCCAGCTCTGCCTGCTCTTCTACAGTGATATGTATATGAGTACATTCTTGCATGTTGAGTTGCACTAGCATCTGCAGAAAAAGATAATTTAATTAAATTGTTCTACTGAAACTCTTTAAAAGGATTTTCCCCTAAAAACCAAATGTAATGTAAAATCCAAATCAAATATGATCTTCCATATTAATTTAATATACCTTAATAAACTTTACACAGTTTAAGCATTGCATTAAGCTGCCATACCCCTTTATGGATTACTGCCTTGTCGTGGCGAAGGGGCTTGCGTAACTCAATGAAGCTATAAGCTATGCCGTGCAGGGCCACCCAAGACGGACAGGTTATAGCAGAGAGTTCTGACAAAATGTGATCCACTGGAAAAGGAAATGGCAAACCACTCCAGTATCTTTGCCATGAAAACCCCATGGACAGTACTAAAAGGCAAAAAGATATGACGCTGGAAGATGAGCCCCTCAGGTCGGAAGGTGTCCAATATGCTACTGGGGAAGAGCAGAGGGCTAGTACTAGTAGCGCCAGAAAGAATGAAGCGACTGGGCCAAAGCCGAAAGGACGCTCAGCTGTGGATATATCTGGTGGTGAAAGGAAAGTCCGATGCTGTAAAGATTTTTTCTCCATAGGAACCTGGAATGTAAGATCCATGAATCAAGGCAAGCTAGACGTAGTCAAAAAAGAGATGACAAGACTGAACATCGACATCTTAGGAATCAGCGAACTAAAATGGACAGGAATGGGTGAATTTAACTCAGATGACCATCAGGTATACTACTGTGGGCAAGAATCCCTCAGAAGAAATGGAGTAGCCTTCATAGTCAATAAAAGAATAGGAAAAGCAATACTGGGATACAATCCTCAAAATGACAGAATGATCTCTATTCGAATCCAAGGCAAACCATTCAATATCACAGTAGTCCAAATCTATGCCCCAACCACTGGTGCTGAAGAGGATGAAATTGACCGGTTCTATGAAGCCCTACAGCACCTTATAGAATTAACACCAAAAAATGATGTCCTTATCATCATGGGGGATTGGAATGCTAAGGTAGGAAGCCAAAAGATAACCGAATAACAGGCAAGTTTGGCCTTGGAGTACAAAATGAAGCAGGGCACAGGCTAATAGAATTTTGTCAAGAGAATACGATGGTCATAACAAACACTCTTTTCCAACAACCCAAGAGACGGCTCTACACATGGACATCACCAGACGGTCAACATAGAAATCAGATTGACTATGTGCTCTGCAGCCAAAGATGGAGAAGCTCTATACAGTCAGTAAAAACAAGACCAGGAGCTGACTGTGGCTCAGATCATGAGCTTCTCGTTGCAAAATTTAGGCTTAAATTGAAAAAAGTAGGGAAAAGCACTAGGCCACTCAGGTATGAACTAAATCATATTCCTGATGAATATACAGTAGAGGTGACAAATAGATTTAAGGAATTAGATCTGATAGACAGAGTGCCTGAAGAACTATGGATGGAAGTTCGCAACATTGTACAAGAGGTAGCAACTAAAACCATCCCAAAGAAAAAGAAATGCAAGAAAGCAAAATGGCTGTCTGAGGAAGCTTTGCAAATAGCTGAGGAAAGAAGGGAAGTGAAAGGCAAAGGAGAAAGAGAAAGATACACCCAATTGAATGCAGAATTCCAGAGAGTAGCTAGAAGAGATAAGAATGCCTTCTTAAATGAACAGTGCAAAGAAATAGAAGAAAACAACAGAATAGGGAGGACCAGAGATCTCTTCAAGAAAATTGGAGATATGAAGGGAACGTTTCATGCAAAGATGGGCATGATAAAGGACCAAAATGGCAGAGACCTAACAGAGGCAGAAGAGATTAAGAAGAGATGGCAAAACTACACAGAAGAACTATACAAGAATGAGCTTAACATCCCAGATAACCACAATGAGATGGTCACTGACCTCGAACCAGACATCCTAGAATGTGAAGTGAAATGGGCCTTAGAAAATCTGAGCAACAACAAAGCTAGTGGAGGTGACAGTATTCCAGCTGAGCTATTCAAAATCTTAAAAGACGATGCAGTAAAAGTGCTACACTCAATTTGCCAGCAAATTTGGAAAACTCAACAGTGGCCACAGGATTGGAAAAGGTCAGTTTACATTCCAATTCCAAAGAAAGGCAATGCCAAAGAATGTTCAAACTATCGCACCATTGCACTCATTTCACATGCTAGTAAAGTTATGCTTAAAATCCTACAAGCTAGACTCCAGCAGTATGTGGATCGAGAACTACCAGAAGTACAGGCAGGATTTCGAAGAGGCAGAGGAACTAGAGATCAAATTGCCAACATACGCTGGATCATGGAGAAAGCTAGGGAGTTCCAGAAAAACATCTACTTCTGCTTCATTGACTATGCAAAAGCCTTTGATTGTGTGGATCACAACAAATTGTGGCAAGTCCTTAAAGAGATGGGAGTACCAGACCATCTCATTTGTCTCTTGAGAAACCTATATGTGGGTCAAGAAGCAACAGTGAGAACCGAACACGGAACCACTGATTGGTTCAAAATTGGAAAAGGAGTCCGGCAAGGCTGTATACTGTCGCCCTACCTATTTAACTTATATGCAGAGCACATCATGAGAAAGGCAGGGCTAGATGAATCAAAAGTTGGAATTAAGATTGCCGGGAGAAATATCAACAACCTAAGATATGCAGATGATACCACTCTGATGGCAGAAAGTGAAGAGGAACTAAAGAGCCTCTTGATGCGGGTGAAGAAGGAGAGTGCAAAAGTTGGCTTGAAACTCAACATTAAGAAAACCAAAATCATGGCATCCGGCCCTCTCAATTCCTGGCAAATAGATGGGGAAGAAATGGAGGTAGTGACAGATTTTATTTTTCTGGGCTCCAAGATCACCTCAGATGGGGACTGCAGCCAAGAAATTAAAAGACGCTTGCTCCTGGGGAGGAAAGCTATGGCAAATCTAGGCAGCATACTAAAAAGCAGAGACATCACCCTGCCAACAAAAGTGCGTATAGTCCAGGCCATGGTTTTCCCAGTTGCAATGTATGGCTGTGAAAGTTGGACCATAAGAAAGGCTGAGCGCCAAAGAATTGAGGCCTTTGAACTATGGTGCTGGAGAAGACTCCTGCGAGTCCCTTGGACTGCAAGGCGTTCAAACCGGTCAGTCCTAGAAGAGATCAACCCCGACTGCTCCTTAGAAGGCTGGGAAAGATTGAGGGCAATAGAAGAAGGGGACGACAGAGAATGAGATGGCTGGATGGAATCACTGAAGCAGTAGGTGTGAATTTAAATGGACTCCAGAAGATGGTAGAGGACAGGAAGACCTGGAGGAACGTTGTCCATGGGGTCGCGATGGGTCGGACACGACTTCGCAATTAACAACAACAACAAGCTGCCATAGGAAATATTGTCTTCCTAAATATTATATCTTATGTTGAAAAATAGTTGAATCAGTGAGACTAAGAACAGCTAGGTTGCTAGGTTCAGAAAGTGAACCATGATGCATGCTTAGTCTGTTGCCTCATTGTAATTTGTAAAAAATAATTTATGTCTTAGTTGTTATGGAAATCAAGCCCACTGTAATTTATTTAATAACCCATTTTTAAATCAACTATATTATATTATTGAAATAGGCCAACATCATTAAAAGTATAGGAATTCTTGATAGCTTAGTCTTCTCCATTTTATTATTTTTTTTTGAGGCTTACGCATTCCAAATATTATCTTTATCTAAAGCAGCATTTTAACTCACAAAAGAATTAGAAGTAGCAAGGCTTATAATCCAACTTGATCTAAGAAACACTTTTGTAAAATATTGCATTGGAACAATTTGCATAATTTTTCTATGTTGCTATTTGATTCCACAAAGAATCAGCCAATCCCCCCCAAAAAAAGAAAAGAAAAGAAAGAAGGAGCATGCTTCTGGAGAAGATGCATGATTATGCTTTGACAGAAGAGGATTCCAGTGGGACCTCTGAGCAGAAATGCTTAAATGTACATCCATTATGGGTTTAGCACTAACATTCAGTTGCACAGCTCTGGCGATGCTCAATGCTAGCAAAAAGTTCAAAGCAAGGAACCCAGAGAAAGAGGACAGAAAGCTGCATAGGGTCCTAGGCACGAAAGAGGAAGAAGACAAGGCTTATAAAAAAAGATTACTAAAAGCAACAGACCAAGAGCAATGTTGGAAGGAAGGGGAGTTGGACTAGCATGGCCACAGAAAAAGAAACAGAAATAAGAAGTAGACAATGAAGCCAAAAGGAATCTTGTTCCTAGTGTAGCATTCTTCCACAACACAGGTGAAAGCAGTTTAACTCCAAGACACCCTTTCTCAGCTTTCAAATGTATTTGTCTACAGTCCTCAGGATTCCTAGCCATCATGGCCAGTTGTAGCTAGCAATTCTAAACAAACACATATGAATGTGGCAAATTGGGAGAAGTGCTCTAAATATTATATCTTGGGAACAAGACTCATTGGGTTCACCATGCATGCAAAAGATTGCCACCCACAGTGCAATCCTATGGACAATTATTTGAAAGTCTGTTCTTGTCTGCCTTTGATAGAGCAGATAAATACGCTGAAAGTTCTTGGTTTCAGTACTTTGTACTCAAGTCAGACACACCAAGACACTTCCAGGTTGAAAGGACTAGCTGGTGACATCACTGTTGCCCTGTTGGGGAGCTGGAGTGAATGACAAGAGGTCAACCCTGCTCCATGACAGCTCTCAGGTATCGAACATGGACTTGCTAACCTTCTGCCCAGGGTTCCAACCACTCAAGCCACCGTGCTCCTTCCATTTCAGTACTACTATTATTGGTTATTTATCCCATCTTTTCTTCAGGTAACTCAAAACAGCTATTTGGTCCTTCCCCATTTTGTATTCTCTACCTTGTATCCCACATGACCCGAGTGAGAGATCAAATTTGGTCTCTTCAGTCCAATTCCAGTTTTTAGCTAGACAATGTCTAGCATGCCAAGGGCAAACAACATGCCAATAACTGATAGGATATGCTGGCCCTAAATAACCCTGAATGAGGTTTTCCAAGTTTCTTTTCATCATACATTTCAGCCATAATTCTCAATCCACTTACATTAAGAAAGTTCACGAGGCAAGTGGACTTTCTTCTTTTTTAGTTTCAAAAAAACAAAAAACAAAAAAAACCCAAGAAAGTCCAGTTGCCTCGTGAAAAAGCACCTTTGGGATAACTATGACTTGAATGACTTAGAATCTCCCTAGACCAGTGTTTCTCAACCTTGACAATTTTAAGGCATGTGGACTTCAACTCCTAGAATTCCACAGCCAGCAATGCTGGCTGTGGAATTCTGGGAGTTGAAGTCCACATGCCTTAAAATTGTCAAGGTTGAGAAACACTGGTCTAGACATACATTAAGAAAGCCTTAATCTGAGCATCTAATACCACTCAAGTATATATTTAACTATAGGTTTGCCTTCTGATCTATCCTGAATCCTATGCCTTTCCTCTGATGTTATTTTGAGGTATATTTACCTTGGTCTAACTTTCACAAAAATCTTAGGCATTTTATATATGCAATTTTGGCTATATTCCAACACAGCTATCTCAGAATATGAACATACCTAATAGAATAGAATAGAACAGAACAGAACAGAACAGAACAGAACAGAACAGAACAGAATAGAATAGAATAACAGAATTGGAAGGGACCTTGGAGGTCTTCTAGTCCAACCTCCTCCTCAGGCAGGAAACCCTATACCATTTCAGACAAATGGCTGTCCAATATCTTCTTAAAAACTTCCAGTGTTGGAGCAGGAAGTTCTGGAGACAGGTTGTTCCACTAATTAATTGTTTTAACTGTCAGGAAAATTCTCCTTAGTTCTAGGTTGCTTTTCTCCTTGATTAGTTTCCAGGAAGCCTTATCACAATGTTTATTCTGAGTTAGCTCATATTTTACATTTATTTCCTTTTTTTCCTACCTCATCTTTAACTCTTTTTGTCCTTCTGAAGTTGCCTTTTGCCTCACTATTTTTACAGCAATTTAGTTTACAATTGCTTTGACCGTAAGGACATTCTATTCTTGCTCTTTTGTTCTATTTTAATCCTGTCTTTGCTACCTATAATTATTTCTTATATTTAGAACCTGGTCTTTGATCCATTAATTGGCTTTTAAAAAAATGATTGATCTATTTCTGTCTTCCTCTATGGCAAGTCATTTTTCCTCTGAAAAAGACAAATAAGCAAAATATTTGTTTGTGTGTGTATATAAATTTCAATTAGGGGTTAGGTTTAAAAATTTTTTTATTATTTTCTTCCAGATAATTTCTTCCAGTAATAAATTTTATTACTTAGTAATGGACTGGGAACCTGCAAAGTATAAGTCTTATAGATATGTGAAAACCTGAAGCTGTCATTTTGGGACAGCCATGAATGGACAGCACTAAAAATGGTACATGCTGATTGGTTATTTGATGGCTCCTAGAAACTAAAAAAAAAAAAAATGGCCCCAGCTCTACTTGAATTTAAAAAGGCTTTGAAGACATGGCTTTGTCATTGTCTTTGGTGATCTGGTTGTGAAACCAGCTAAGCTAGAAGGTTGTATTGATTGACACATTTACTTGTAATTTCCTAGTACATATTTTATGATTTTTATTTGGGTTTAATGGTATTATTTGCTATTTTTGTATTTGTTAGTTGTTTTTTAATTATAGGAACAACCAATATGGAACTTAAATTGAACCTGGAGTCACAAGTGTAAACTGAATGGCTACACAAACTGAATGTATAAACAAACAAGCAAATAATCTGGAGCAGTTTTTAGCACATGTCTGCTATATAAATCATTAATATTTCAATTCTGCTATTTTATATATTTATTAAATTAGTATGCTGCTCATCTCACAGTCACATGAATCTGGGCAATGGGTCTAGGATAGGGGTAGGCAACCTTGGCTCTTTTATGACTTGTGGACTTCAGCTCCCAGAATTCCTCAGCCAGCATGACTGGCTCAGGAATTCTGGGAGCTGAAGTCCATGAATCATAAAAGAGCCAAGGTTGCCTACCCCTGGTCTAGGACAACTCGCCATAAGACACTCATCACAGGACAATTCAACATTGTATTAATCATTTCATTTAGATACTTTTATTATTGGTGACCACGTTTTTGTCAAAATTATTGTAACTCTTGTATTTTTGAATTAAGTTTCTTTATTTTATTGTCATTGTTAAATTTTCAAAATTAATTTAAATTTTGTATTTGTCAAATTATCCCAGGTCAAGTTGTCCTGCAGCAACTTGACTGTGGCGAGTTGGCCATGGGGAGTTGGCTGCAGTGAGTTGGCCATTCTGCTTGGAGATTTATAATTAGGTTTATCCTATGCAAGTTGGCTTATTTTATGGTTCCAGGTACAAAGTTCAGGATCAGATCCCAAGGAAGGAATGCATGTGGATAGGAGACATCCAAGCAAATGTTTCTTGAAATTCACAAGCAACAGCCATTCTTGTGATAACAAAAGCCCACATCCATTGCACAGAAATATCTATATAATACATTCATTGATTCAAAATGAGAGAGGGGGGAGAGGGGGGAGAGACAGAAGAGAAAGAGACAGAGACAAAGAGAGAGAGAGAGAGAGAGAGAGAGAGAGAGAGAGAGAGAGAGAAAGAGAGAGACACAAAGAGAGTATTACACCCATCTTGCGGAGGCAACTCTAAGTAGAGATTTAAGGTACTCCTCATTTCTACAGGGCCCACATAGTTTTTAACTATGGGAATCTTTTCCTAATACAAAGTGCTGAAACAGAGTAACATAACATAACATTGGGAAAATTCTTGGAAATGAACAAGTAGATATATAACTTGTCTATATCTATTGTGAAATGGGGTCTCATAAAAGATAACAAAAGGAAGTCCTACCAGAGTCCAAAGTGGTGTGTATTTATGCCAGACATTGACTGACAACCAAGATTCCTTGAATTGTGAGTCTTTCTTCTTTGGAGAATCCTGAAATGTTCTCCCAAACTCCAAGGACAAAGCCATGTAGTGGTTAGAGTATATCAGTTTAAATATAAAATCAAAACCTGATGAACTAATTTCAAATGTTGGTATGAAAGCCTTGGTTGGATAACTCTGCATCATCAGCTATGATTTGTTGAACATGATTAGATCAAATATAAAAAAGATGTTGTGCATACAAATACTTATTATGAAATATGAACATCTTTCACTAACCACAAAAGCAATGTATAATCAACCAAGAATACTTACATATTTAAGAAAATGTTTATAAAGTGTTCTTACAAATTGACATTCTAACACACTTCTTTATCATTGATCGAAAGAAAAGTAGCACTAGAGTCTATTAAAAGAAATGAAAAATATCTAGTAATGACCAACCTGCCTCATTGATTAATTGGCATTGCTGATTTAAACAGGAGTTAAATATGCCTAACATTTTCTGAATCAGCTTTTTAGGCAGCTCTTTTACTGCAAAGATGGTTGTCAGGGGACCAAAAAGTCTTAATATTGATCCTCTATTGATACATTTGTAAAGAACAAAAACCACATTTCCCTAGTGCAGTGGTTCTCAACCTGTGGGTCAGGACCCCATTTGGGGTCGAACGACCATTTCACGGGGATCACCACACAACGCAGTCCGCCATTTTTTCCCCCCTTTTCCTTAACTGTGCTACTCCCTTTTATTCTATTGGCTTTTGAAAGCCAATAGAATAGACTCTCTTGAATAGAGTCTAATTCTATTGGCTTTCAAAAGCCAATAGGAATTGTCCAGGCTGTCTCTGCCCTGCTGAGCCCGCCAAAAGTCCCATTCTGCAAACGGTGCTGCACCAGTTGAGTAGTCCTCGACTTACGACCGGTTGAGTAGTCCTCGACTTACGACCGGTTGGGGGGTCGCGGCATTAAAAAGGTTGAGAACCACTGCCCTAGTGGGAATAATAAAGTCAGTTTGTGGCTAGGCTATGTTTTTTTTTTCAATCAACCCACTAATTATTGTATAATGTAAGAAATTTTGCAAAAAGGAAAATCTCAAATCTATTCATCTGTCACAAAAGATCAGAATGGAAAAGGGAATTCTGGAAGCTCAAAGAAGCTCCTAGATCCAACTTTGAGTCTGGAATGCTAAAGTTTATTAGCCGACACAGAACACCATAAAGTTTGAACAGTATTCATACAAATAAAGACAGATGGCAAAAGATAAGCATAAAAATTACAGTTTTGCACCACTAAATCTAATATTTATATTTCCATTTTGCAACCTGGAAAACAGATACTTTAATTACTGCTTTGGTGCAAGGATATTTTGACTTTTATTGGAGATCACAGAGATTTCAGCAGCACTCTTTTTTGATCAATATTAATAGTGCAGATGCTTGACCTCTAGATTTTTGCAAACCATGAGTGATTTTTTTGAAAAATGCACTTTGTAACATTAAGTGTGATATTGATGGTGGATTATTTTTAGTAAACTTAAAAGACTCAGGAAGAAACAGGGAAGCTTCTTAGAGAATAATTTAAATATAAATCAATTAAAAGCTTCTTACTTATCATTTGGATTAAAACATTTGAGGATGCAAACTTTGGTATTGCCATTCCGAAAACAAGTCACATGGTATTTTGCTCACTGAAGTATAAGCAAATTTAAGATTATATTTAAATCATTTCAAATAAATGATTGTAAGAAATCAGAAAGAAATCACAATCACTTTTCAAAGAGCTGTATATAGTTGTCTAACTAAGAAACAATTAAGGAGGGAGACATGACTTAATCTCTCCTTAGTCCTCAAATATTGAAACTGCTGTCATGCAGCAGTCAAAACAAGTATATTCTCTATTGCTTTATTGCAGGAGTAAAACTAATAGTGGAAACTGGAGAAACAAATTTCAAGCAACTTTTGTAGAAATTTGCTAGAGCTATGTACCAGTAGAGCACTGGAAAATAGAACTCTCATTTCACTGAATTTATTATTTTTAATTATTTCAATTGTTGAAAAAAATATTTTTTAATTTTTTAAGCAAGAACACACAGCATTCCATTTAGAATGCTATAGCTGGACTGGTAGATCATTCATCAAACATGATTGAACAATAAAACCTCCAAGATCCTTTCCAGCTATATAATTCTAAGCAATACATTTAAGTATTTGCTTTAATCACAATGTATGTAGTATATAAATCCAAACATTTTAGTTGTACATCGTGGCTTATGACATAACTGTGCATGTTTTTCTGGGCTACCAGTCACAACACACCTTTCACAATTGTAGTAGTTGGAGCCAAAATAAAAACTAAATTAGATTTTGTTTACATTTAGACTTAAGTAAAATTAATTATCCTCCAGTAATGTATCTAATACTTTTAACCTTTTGCAATAATAAAATTGTAGTGATAAAAACTCTGGAGAATTCAAGGAGAAGAAGACATCCCAGGGTTTGCAGAGATTTGTATTATCCAGATTGATACAAATCTCTGCAAACCCGGGGTGTTTCCTTGAATTCTCCAAATTGTGCAAAATAGTCAGTTCAACCAACAATAGTTAATATAACATGTGAAACTATAGCCAAGATTTCCTAAAAATCTCTAAAACTTTGGCTTCTCTTGTTTAATTAATCTATCTTTGAAATTGGTGGTATAAAGTGGACTTGATACTAATTGTTGTTGTTGTTGTTAATTGCGAAGTCATGTCCGACCCATCGCGACCCCATGGACAATGTTCCTCCAGGTCATCCTGTCCTCTATCATCTTCTGGAGTCCATTTAAGTTCACACCTACTGCTTCAGTGACTCCATCCAGCCATCTCATTCTCTGTCGTCCTCTTCTTCTATTGCCCTCAATCTTTCCCAGCATTAGGCCATTCTCCAGTGAGTCCTTCCTTCTCATTAGGTAGCCAAAGTATTTGAGTTTCAACTTCAGGATCTGGCCTTCTAAAGAGCAGTCGGGGTTGATCTTGTCTAGGACTGACCGCTTTGAACGCCTTGCAGTCCAAGGGACTCGCAGGAGTCTTCTCCAGCACTATAGTTCAAAGGCCTCAATTCTTTGGCGCTCAGCCTTTCTTATGGTCCAACTTTCACAGCCATACATTGCAACTGGGAAAACCGAGGAAGGAGAAGTAGCAGAAATATTATATAATGCTGGAATTCTTCATTTTAAGGGAAATACTTTTTACTTCAATTCCAAGCAATACCAGTATGATTTCAAGATTGAAAAAACTTATTGGGAAAAAGTGTTTGAACTGGGTGGGAATTCCTAAAAAAAAAGGGGGGGTATTAATTCAAAGAATTGCAATAGAGAGAAAGAAATAAGAGCAGCAAAGAAGTCCAATGAGATGTTCACACCCCTGGAAACCACACTATTTATATCCCTGAAACAATTTCATATTGTTCTATCTCCCTCAACATGTTCATTTACAAATGTGCAAATCCAATACTAAATATGCAAAAAGATAGGCGCCTCTTTTGGTGCTTATCATTAGGTCAAAGAAGTTGGAACTCCTTTACTTCACTCTTTAAAATAGAGGAAGGGCATGATACTTCCACGAGTTGCTTCACTGGGAAGCAATTCTGACCAGGCTCTGGAGAAGTATCCTCAGAAAAAGAAAAAGAAAAATTAACTGGAGCTGTCCAGGGTCCTGACTCTAATAGTCCTTTGGACTCTGCACTTGACGGTTTATCTTTCTGATCTGTCATCCTGACTGGATTATATTTATTCTCCCATTAGTGTTTGCAGTTTTTCGTGCCCAGATCCAGCTTTCTCAAGTGCCATTGACCTCCCTCAAGTGCCATTGACCTCCCTCATGTGTACAGAATGGAATAGTTTTCTATTTCTGTTCACTCACTACGTAAAGAATGTTGATTTCAAATTAATAGATATAAACGTTCACTACAGATATATTGGTTCATATTTTTATTTTTTTCCTCATATGATCGTACAGAAGTGATTTTAGGGAGTAGATGCCTTTACCAGATAGCATTATTCCAAGAGGAAATTCCCCCAAATAAAGTAAAAAGATGTCATATTTATTCATTGTCCTTTTCTGACTAATCTAGATTCTAGAGTGTGTAATAATACTGTTTTATAAACAGCTTCTTTTTTAATAGTAGTGTTATTAAAAGGCACAGTTATAATAATAAAAACTAATACAACTTAAAAGTAGAAGGTAAAAGAAAAAAGAACTATAGCAATGAAAAAGAAGAGAAATATATAAAGAAATGTCTCCCCCTTAAATAACTTATCACCTTGTCTTAAAATACAACAAATTTATATTTTCTTCCCATATCCCATTTCTTATCTAGAAACAAATCCTTAAAGCCTCATCATTTCAACTAAAGTCCATTAAGGATTACCAAAGATAATAGCATATCTACAAATAAGTCAACTTTATATTCCTCCCTTTTACTTTTAACAATCTTGATCTTTAGTCTTTTCACATAATGTCTTTCTGATTTTTTTTATTTGTCCTACCTCAGAAAATTCTTTAAACCTGTAAGAAGCCTCTTTTGTAGGAAACAGCTTTTTTATTAAATCTTGCCTTACACCCAGATATTATATACATAACACATGACTAGACCTACTAAAATGTATACAACTCAGATCTTAGCAGCCCAAGACATATTTTATATTCAGATGACTAGAAGTTTAATTTCCATCAAATTGGTTAGTAATTCAATACAATGTAATCCAGAAGGCAGCTATTTATACAAACTGTCTTTTTTCTATGTTTAATTTCTAAACAGGAGAAATTGGGGCTGGGGACAGCTGTGGAAAGAATTAATCCTCTTAGAATTGAGCTCTGTCCAGGAACTAAGCTTTTAAAAAGTATTCCCACAGAAAGCTTGATTCAGCTATCTCTGGTCTAGTGTGTGCAGCTTTCTTCTTTATGTGCTAATTGTATTTAAGAGCAACTCTCATTTGGCCAAATTGATCTTCACTTCAAATTAATGTGCACAGGTTTGCAGCCTTAGTATTGCAATATGAAATTAACCCAATCTAGTGTTATCACAAGTGCTTCCAGCATACCCAGCCAGGCTGGGGAAGAAGACAATGGTAGCTCATCACCTCTGGAAAGGATAAATGGGACATCTAGTCAAAAGCAAGGCAGAAATATAGTACTAATTTATTGTGTGAATATGCATACATCTTTGTTTTTTGATAGATTGTTGAAGGATGTGTGGGCCAAACTAGATTGGACATTACATCATCCTTGCCCTTAACATAAAAGGCTGGTTCTGCTTTCATTTAATCTACATGCAAAAAAAGAGAAAGGAGGGAAGATTATTGGGCTCTTTCCATCATTCCCGTTTGGAGCCATCCTTCGCAACAAGGAAAAATCCAGTCTATCCAGGCTCTAAGGCACTACCAACATTTCAAATCTGTGTGCACTGAGAGGACAGCTATTTTTAAGACACCAATCCTGCACATCTATATCTAGGAATAAATCTCATTAAACTCACGAGGCTCTGAAACACAGAAGGTAAACACACACACACACACACACACACAAAACGCAGAGCTTTCAATCTTCTGAGCAATTCCAATAGCTAAACTAGCCTCAGAGAAATTCAATTCTTCTCTTGCTCCCTCGAGAGCGTTAAAAGGAGAAACTGGAAATAGCCCTTAGTTATTCGTTCCCGCTCCTTTCCGCGGACCGCAGAAAATGGGAGGCGAAACACGGGCGCGCGCACGCATACACACACACACACATACCTTGACGTGAATTCACTGAATGAGCGACGCGGGGAAAAGGTAACATTGCCATTAAATCGCAGCATGACCCCCCGCCGTGGAAGATGCCCAATGGAGGGGGGTGGCGGCAGGGAGTAGGATCAGAGAGTTAGGGAGGGATCCAGCCTCCTAAACTCCTTCGTGCTAAGCGCGCGCACACCCACCAGCTGCCGAATGAATCTTGGTCTTCCTCCGCAGAGACATCTTCAGCGCCTTGTCGAGGCCGCGGGGGTGCGTCATGCTGGAAGTCTGCTCTCTGCTCGGAGCCTGCTAAGGGCTGGCCGATGGCAGAGGGAGCGGTAGCCTCGCCATCTGCTCCTCGCCGGCCAGCTCCAGCGCAAACCCTCCAGCCGACAGCGCCGAAGCGGCAGTCGCCGTCGCCTCTGCGGCTGGCGTCTTTGGCTTCCCCGCTCGTTGCGGCAGGAGACAAGGAGCCCCGCGCTGCGTGGACTTCGACTGTCAGCTGGAGATTTTATCTGCAGAACGCAGCGCAAACCGGAGTCGGTAGGCCCTGCTGAGAGGGGAGATTGTCTGGCTACCTGGCTCATCTTGTCCTGTAGGTTGGGCTAAGCAATCGCTTGGCAATCCTAGACCGATCCTGCTGGTTCCCTCAATCCATTAACTATCTCTTATCTTTTATTCCGTTGTAGTCACTATTTAAATTCATCAATATCTTCCCTTATTTAATCTGCAAAACTCTTTATCATGAAGCTGTTTTTCTCTACTGTTATAATATGATCCATAAACTGATTCCAGTCTTTAATAAAAGCATCCGTAGATTTCTCTTTCATTAGACTTGTCAATTTTCCCATCTCTGCCAAGAGACCATTTTTTTATGCATACATACATACATACCATCACACTATTTCTTTTTAAGGCAAGTAAAGCTATGTAAAACACAGAAAAAGTATGATCAGTTAAATAAATTTAAAGTGGGAGATAAAAGAAACAGCATCCAGCTAGAAAATACAGGCAGTATATTGATATTGGAAGTAGAACATTGTCAGGTGTCTCCAGAGTAGGCTGAATCAGTGCAATAGCCACACAGGAATCCAAAAAACAGCTGATAAGTAAAATCTACCTCTGGCAGAAAAGCTGAGAAGTATCACAAAAGATTTCCAGCAGCCATGCAAGCTCTTTTTATACAATCAGGGTTCAGATTTCTTATGTCTCTTTTTCCAACCTGCTCTATATAAAGAAATATAAGTGATTCTCTTTTGGTTTTAGTCTTAATAACAACCTGGTGGAGTATCAGATTATTTACTTTTGAAAACATGAGAACCTATTTTCACAAGAACATATACAAGGATTCATTTGTTAATATTTTTATGAAGATAGCCATAGGTATCTATGGTGCATAAATTACTTGTGGCATTTGCACGATATTGTCATGCAACACGCAACATAATTTGATCCCTTGGTTACCCGCCAACACTGATGATGGCTTTTTGGGCGGTATGCTTACTACCATTAGGAGCATACCAAGAGCAAGATAGGGAGCAGGCAATAAGACAAGTGCTGCTGAAGTTAACAAAGAGGCCATTGGTGGGTGAGAAGTCAGCTTACTCTGTGGGTGCACTGATTAACTGTTTGGTGGTTGGTGCCATAGTACAATAACTACAGAGGAGGGGGGGGGATTGTTAAAAAAAATGATCCCCTCCATGTAACAAATATGTTAACCTTGCCATTGATTAATATTTATTGAATTTTATAAAAGAACCCAAATTTTAAATGTTGTGGAGCTGGATCCAGTATGTGCTACTTATTTTTGTTCCAAAGTGGTTATCGCATGCTTTTTATATCTCCAAAATACTTTCTATAGGCAATCAAGTTCATAACTTTTATGGGGGCTAAACACAACAAATCTTATAGGCATGTCTGGCAGAAAACTCAAATTTTTCTGGAGAAGGTCAAGGGTTTGATTTTCAGTAATCTTTGCTATACTGCTTTCCATTTGTAAACTGTGAGAGTACTTAAAAGAAAAATATTTTAAGCAATGTTGTGGTAGGCAGAACAATCCAATGGTCTTGTTAAGAGTCCTTGTTGTTGTTAATTGCGAAGTCGTGTCCGACCCATCGCGACCCCATGGACAACGTTCCTCCAGGTCTTCCTGTCCTCTACCATCTTCTGGAGTCCATTTAAATTCACACCTACTGCTTCAGTGACTCCATCCAGCCATCTCATTCTCTGTCGTCCCCTTCTTCTACTGCCCTCAATCTTTCCCAGCATTAGGCTCTTCTCCAGTGAGTCCTTCCTTCTCATTAGGTGGCCAAAGTACTTGAGTTTCAGCTTCAGGATCTGGCCTTCTAAAGAGCAGTCGGGGTTGATATCTCCTAGGACTGACTGCAGTCCAAGTCCTAAAGTTTTGCTGGCTGCAGACCAAAGGGAGAGAAGTTGGAAGATCCCTATTTTCAATTCCTTAAGCTTTTTTGTCAGAAAAAAGCAAGGTTCCTCCAGTAGTAATGAATGTCATAGAATAAATGAAGAACAAGTCTAAAGAAGGTTTAAATATTAAAGGTGTTGGAAACATGGTGGGCTGGATCTAAAATCAATGAGTCTTCAATCCCCAGTCTGTTCTTTCTAAGACTGACTATTCCCACTGGCAAAAAGAATTGGCTTTGGAAAATGGCAAGCAAGGAAGAGACAATTGTCTAAGAAAAACAGAAAATTAAATAAGCTGTTTTAGTACTTGATTAAGAAGTTTTGACGTAAAATCTTGGGCAAAGTGCTTCAACATGCAAGATTTGCTCTTTAACTAAAATTTTTAAAAGTATTGGGAGAAGGCTCTATGATACTCCTAGAAGTCACAGAAAGATGCCATAAATGTGAAATTCTTTCACATTTAAGAACATCTTTCAACTGATCTAGTAATACAGTATATTGGGTGCAGCAAATTGGTAATTCTATGAGCTTTGTCATCCACTTTTTTATATTCTTTTAACAGTTTTATGGCTATTGATGTGGTAATGTCATATGTTAATATAGCTTTCCTCATCACTCTTCAGATGCTGGGATTTAAATCCCCAAATTTTCTACAAGTATGATCAAAACAATTGTACTCCTGGTATGCAGAAGTATATTGCATTTGTAAAACCACAAAAAAACAGCAGAATTAATCCTTCAGGATGAACTATGCAGTGAAGAAGGTCTCTGATTCAGAAGTCAAACAAAGGAAACACGATTTAGTAGCTCATTATATTAAATACGAGTTATAGTTTCTTAAAGTTGTTTATTCTTCTACAGAGCCTACCGTTCTTCCTCTGATGTAATGATGTGTTTGAAGTAATGATCTGTTCAAAGTCCACGTCATAGATTATTACTGTAACTCTATTATGAAATGAATATCTCCCTATCTCAATAGTATGTATTATTTATAATGTGTCTAGCATACCCTTCCTTCAAATAAAGAGGAGTTGACAAACAGCCCTGGGAACAACAATAGCTAATCCATAGCCTGCAATAAAGAGAAGGAAGGGAAGCAGAACTGTTCCATCAAACTGGCTCAGCTTTGTTCTTGTTACTGGGTAACCACTTTTGTCACCAGCCATTCCATCAAGAATCTAAGCTCTTTCTATCACATCTAGTCTTTAGAAGAATTGGAACTTTAAACATTTGCATCTGAATTTTCTTTCCTCTTTCTTCCAATCTGCCCTATATAACTTATTACTGTTTACAAAGGATTACAATAAAGAACAGAAAGAGTTTGTGTACTATATATATAGTGTATATTATCTTGTTCCTATTCTGAGTACGGTGTGTACATGTGAATATTGAAACTTAAGAAAAAAATAATATCCAGCATGCATTGATCACACCTCTGTCTAAACATTCCTTAGTTTTTTACTTGTCAAATGCACAGAGTTTTCACCTCCTACCTTCTCCCCCAATTGCTTAATTGCAGGCTTTGCAATTTCTATTATTGTTATTCCTTCTTTAACTAGCTTGTACTTCCAAGGAAGAAAAGCCTTGTATTGGCCGAAAGTGGGAAAGAAAGAGACTCTGCTCTCTGTTCAAACTTCTGTGAAAAAACCAGCTAGCCCCCAAACCACTTTTTTTTTTAAGCAGGATTACTTTGTTAGGCATTTTTCTGTTCTGGCACTGATTTGGTTCTTTTCTCAAAAAAATCTGTCTTCCCAATCCACTGAAGATGACTGCTGATCTTCCTCCATTCTTTGTCCTTGGATTCTTTTAATCCTTTGCTTAGCTCAGTGGTGGCGAACCTATGGCACAGGTGCCAGAGGCGGCACTCAGAGGCCTCTCTGTCTCCCCAGTCCTAGGCCTTCAGCTGGGTTTTATACAACCTTTTCGCTTTAGGTCTCCACTGCCGTGTGCAAAAAAAAAAAAAGGTTCAATCAATCAGTCAATTTTAACTTCTCTTGGGAAAAAAAAGATCTTGCTAAGGTGGAATTGATTGATTAAACTTTTTAGTCCCACCCAGTCTGCCTTTACCACTGCAGCCATGCCCACCCAATGGGCCACACCCAGCCAATGGGCCCACCCAGCCAATGTGGGCCACACCCACCCGGCACCAAATGATGCATAAGTGGATTTTGGGTTGCAGTTTGGGCACTCGGTCTCTAAAAGATTTGCCATCACTGGCTTAGCTGATCACATCTTTCACCATCAGCATCATATGTAGACTGTGAAAGAACCCTTCTTCCCCAGTTCCCTCCTACTCTAACTCTTATATACGTCTCTAAAAAACATGTGTGCCCATTTGCAGATGCTCTAAGAAGTTAAGTTTTTTTTAATTGTCTAGATGCTTTAAACCTTACACATGGGTATCAGATTCTTCTTCCTCCAAAAGAAGCTTTTTAACATTGACATACACGATGCCGAGAGAACAAGTGGAATTATATTCTGGTTTTGTTTTGTTTTTTTAAAAAAAATATTGGCAGATTAGCAGCTATGAAGGTCTTGGAAATGATGCTCATATGTTGTGATATGTCTGTACCTACAAAGTTCAGAACTGGGCAAACCATGATATTTCCTTCGACAGCTAATGTCAGACTTTAAAAAAGCAGGATACCCGTGGACAGCCAAGAAAACAACATGAGGGATCATTGAACAAATCAGACCAGAATTCTCATTTGAGCCTCAAAGTAACCTACTTCAGGCACATTTTGTAAAATGGTCTAATGCTAGAAAGGTGGAAGGAAAGAGAAGAAGAGGACAACCAGCAGCAAGGTCACTGGACTCTTGTTACAGTGGTAATGAGTGCACCATTGGGGGAGGGGGGAGAACCTGAAAGAACAGGTTGGGAATCTATGTGGCTGCTAGAAGTCAAAAGTGACTTGATGGCATCCCATCAATCATGGAATCTCATCTTGATTGTCGGGGGGGGGGGGAAAGGAAGCTTATCTGCTAATGCTGGCATACCTCCCACGTTGTTTCAGATGAATTCTTGCCTCTTAACAATAGCAAAAACTGTCTTTCACATCCTCTCCCAAAAGGAATTTTCCTAATTCCTTTTCCTCAAAGGAATTCTATTTGTTTGATTCCTTTTTGCTGGAGAGAATGTGATCACACAGATACATATACAACACACATATAGGTATTCCTTGCTTAATAACCAGTAGCTAAAAGGACTAGAAGACTCCCAAGGTCCCTTCCAGTTCTATTCTATTCTATTCTATTCTATTCTATTCTATTCTATTCTATTCTATTCTATTCTATTCTATTCTACTCTACTCTACTCTACTCTACTCTACTCTACTCTACTCTACTCTACTCTGTTGTTGTTGTTAATTGCGAAGTCATGTCCGACCCATCACGACCCCATGGACAACGTTCCTCCAGGTCTTCCTGCCCTCTACCATCTTCTGGAGTCCATTTAAGTTCACATCTACTGCTTCAGTGACTCCATCCAGCCATCTCATTCTCTGTCGTCCCCTTCCTCTATTGCCCTCAATCTTTCCCAGCATTAGGCTCTTCTCCAGTGAGTCCTTCCTTCTCATTAGGTGGCCAAAGTATTTGAGTTTCAACTTCAGGATCTGGCCTTCTAAAGAGCAGTCGGGGTTGATCTCTTCTAGGACTGACCGGTTTGAACGCCTTGCAGTCCAAGGGACTCGCAGGAGTCTTCTCCAGCACCATAGTTCAAAGGCCTCAATTCTTTGGCGCTCAGCCTTTCTTATGGTCGAACTTTCACAGCCATACATTGCAACTGGGAAAACCATGGCCTGGACTATACGCACTTTTGTTGGCAGGGTGATGTCTCTGCTTTTTAGTATGCTGTCTAGATTTGCCATAGCTTTCCTCCCCAGGAGCAAGCGTCTTTTAATTTCTTGGCTGCAGTCCCTATCTGAGGTGATCTTGGAGCCCAGAAAAATAAAATCTGTCACTACCTCCATTTCTTCCCCATCTATTTGCCAGGAATTGAGAGGGCCAGATGCCATGATTTTGGTTTTCTTAATGTTGAGTTTCAAGCCAACTTTTGCACTCTCCTTCTATACCCGCATCAAGAGGCTCTTTAGTTCCTCTTCACTTTCTGCCATTAGAGTGGTATCATCTGCATATCTTAGGTTGTTGATATTTCTCCCAGCAATCTTAATTCCAACTTTTGATTACCAATCATGATCACGTGGCTGCAATTTGCAAGGTTTTTTTTGCTGTTTTGTATCAGATAACACAAAAAAATGCCCATTGGATATGTTGGATTCAGTTAACAGCAACAACTAACAACCATGTGATTTGCTTAATAACCACAGTGACTCACTTAACAACATTGTAAAAAGGGATTGTAAAATTGTGTCAGGTTTCATGCTTAACAACCGCAATGACTTACAACCAAAATTCAAGGCTCAGTTGTGATTCTAATTCAAGGATTTCTGTGTTCTACTTTGTATTCAGATTTAATGTTCAATTGTTAATTGAAGACACTAGAGGTCAGTATAGATAAAGAACAGGAAACATTTGTTTATGCTTTTTTTTTAATTGAAGAAACAATTAAAGAGGATCCACTGAGCATTATTTTTATTGGAGATATAAGAAAGGAGAGAAAAAGGAATGATCCACCAAATAGTCTTCCTATTCTGGTGGGATTTTGATGGAGCAAAGGACCTTTCTTGATTTGATCTCTGGTATTGAAAGTGTGCTGTTTGCAGACATTTTTTAACAGAATGTTAAAGAAAAATTCAAAGTTTGAAAACTTCTTTTGGACAAGCACAAAAGAAGTATTAATGTTGATAACTTACAGCATGTACTGCATACATTACTTAAATCATCCTGATTACAAGTCTGGGTCAGATGCTGGCTTGATCCCTTATAATGTAAGGGAAGTCAAGGCTGTGAAATAATTATTTGCTGAAAGGCATCTATGGAGCCTTTGATAGCAGTGAGAACATGTATTCAGTGCATAATCCATAAAACCCAAAAGTTTTGATTTAAGTGACCAGAACAAATAAATATAGGAATCATTCTGACTTACAATCTGTAAAGCATTGTCTAGAAATGTGGATATAAATATTTGTCTGAAAAGCTATAGTATTTTATTTCTGGCAAAGCATACTTATAAATGTGGACTTGACAGAAATTAGAATTAATGTCAGAATAATATTGATTCAATTAAATCTTCACATTTTCGCTGTTTTTAAATCACTTTGTTAAAAACTGGAGTCCTCACTTTGGACAACCTTATGCAGAAGCTATCAAAATAATCATTCCTTGAGCATTCAGACTAAAAATAAACATGATGAACCATGAATAGTTCAGAGATAGATGGGGGGGGGAGTTCCAAGGATGGACTTTTTATGGGTGTACCTTTCTGAGCAGGGACCATAGAAAAAGATGACCAACAGCTAAGTTTGATGTTATAGTGGGAGACCTCATTATGGAGAAGATCTATCTATATAATTGCTAAGAGTTCATACCAATTTGATGGCACGTAAGTCAATCATGGCATGGATTTGTGAATGTGGTGGTTTTGCAGATTATGTCCAGAAAAACATCAGGACTAAAACATCAGTTGTATGTTCATGAGGGCAAATAGGTCAGTCATGAATGTAAATGAAGCTTTAGTTATTTAGGTTTTACATCATTATTTTTTAAAAAACATCCAAATATATCATCTTGACTGAATGTCCATGCCTGGCCATAAAAGCCAAGTATTTCCATAGTGTTTTTTAAATCATGTATTTATTCTTCATGAAACAGCAGAAACAAATCTTATAGAGTATATACAAAATAGCTATACAGTATATGAACCATTTTCTTTATTCTTTAAGGAGCAGAAATGTAACCACTTAGATGTTGTTGAGATTTACTTCCCTTCATCCCTTACTATTGGCTATATTGCCAAAAACAATTGGGAATTTTGAAATAGCTTTTGGAGGTTTGCAAGTTGTTCAGCTCTGCTTCAAAGTGAGGAATGGGGGCAAAAGCATTGCACTGAATGTGTAGGCAGGCCACCACCCCATATTCACTGAACATCAGCTATGTGTGAGTTTCAATCAACATTAACTCTGGGTGAGGCGTGCCTTGGAATTGTATAGGCAGAGAGATTACTCTAAAAGTCCCCCCCCCTAATTTTTGCTAGATAGAAAACTGTTGTCATTTTAATAGAAGACCAAAGTTGGGAACTGAGGCTAAAAGGAACAGACTATCTTGTCAGTAGTCTCAGAATCAACTGAATAGAATATTCATGGATCTAGAGCAGTGGTGGCAAACCTATGGCACATGTGCCAGAGGCGGAGCTCAGAGCCCTCTCTGTGGGCACTTCTTTGAACTGCTGGTGGTGGGCTGTGGAGCCCCAGAATGCACCGGTCGAGGGGCTAGCAGGCTGTGGCTACTGACAGACACTGTCGGCCTCCATGTGCTCACTGGCCTCTGTGTGCAGGGGCCCGATGGTGTCAGGCAGTAGCTGCCTCGGCCCCTGCCTTGCCTTGCCCTGAGATAATGGCACCCCCACCCTGCCTCGCCTCACCTCGCAGGACAAGCCTCCTACCCACCACCCCACCTGCCACAGACCCCCTGGATCTCCTCCAACCCTGCCCAGCTCCCACAGGCGTCCCTCCCACAAGCAACATCGATGTGACCATGCCCAGCATGGCCACACCCATGCAGTCTGCCATGACCACCACAGCCATGACCACCCAGTGGGCCACACCCACCTGGCACCCAGCAATAAATAAGTGGGTTTTGGGTTGCAGTTTGGGCACTCGGTCTCTAAAAGGTTCGCCATCACTGATCTAGAGTCTGACGTCCAGAAATCATAGAATCATAGGACTAGAAGGGACCTTGGAGAATTTCTAGTCCAGCCCCATATCCAAAGCAGGAGTCCATATGCCCTCCCAAATGATTGTCCAATCTTTTCTTGAAAATCTCCAGTCATAGAGCACCCACAACTTTGGGAGGCAAGGTATTCCATTGATTAATTGTTCTCACTGTCAGGAAATTCCTTATTTCCAGCTTGAATCTCTGATGAGTTTCCATCCATTGCTTCTTGTCCTGTCCTCAGGTGCTATGGAAAATAGTTCAACACCCTTTTCCTTATGATAGCCCTTCAAGTACTGTATTGGAGTACTGCAATCATGTCTCCCCTTATTTTTCTCTTTATTAGGCTAAACATCCCTAGTTCCCTTAGCCCAGTGGTTCTCAACCTTTTTAATGCCGTGACCCCCAACCGGTCGTAAGTTGAGGACTACCCAACCGGTCGTAAGTCGAGGACTACTCAACTGGTGCAGCACCGTTTGCAGAATGGGACTTTTGGCGGGCTCAGCAGGGCAGAGACAGCCTGGACAATTCCTATTGGCTTTTGAAAGCCAATAGAATTAGACTCTATTCAAGAGAGTCTATTCTATTGGCTTTTAAAAGCCAATAGAAAAAAAGGGAGTAGTACAGCTAAGGAAAAGGGGGAAATGGCGGACCCACAGGTTGAGAACCACTGCCTTAGCCACTTATCTTTTGATTTAGCCTCTAGACTCCTTATCATCTTTGTTGCTTTTCTCTGCACTCTTTCTAGGGCCTTAGCATTTATTTATTTATTTTGTACCATGATGATCAGAAGTGGAACAATATTCCAAATAAGGCTTCACTAGTGCAGTATAGAGCAATAGCCCACTTTCCAATGATCTTGATGCTATCCCTCTGTTGATGCAACCTAGAATTGTGTTGGCTTTTTTGGCAGCTGCAGCACACTGCTGGCTCATACTTAAGCAGTGATCCACCTGGATCCCTCTCAGTTATTACTATTTACTAGGTACCTTCAATTTTATACCTATGCTTTTAGTTTTGCCTGCCTAAGTGCAGGACCTTACTTTTCTCATCACTGAATTGCATCTTGTTGCACAGAGCTCAATGCTAGTCTGTTAAGATCCCTGTGAATTTTGAGACTATATTCTAAAGTGTTGGCAAATTTCCGCAGCTTTGTCTACAGATTTGATGAGTTCCTCTTTTGTCCCCTCATCTAGATCATTTATGAAGATGTTGAAGAGCACCAGGTGCAAGAGAGAACCTTGAGGTACCTTACTACATACAGTATTTCCCTCAACATAGACATATCTCCATTCAGGTCTATATTCTGAGTGTGGCTCATCAGCCAACTCTGAATCCATCTGGTGGTGGTACTGTCTATTCCATATTGTTCTATCTTACCAAGAAATAGGCTGTGGTCTACTTTGTCAAAAGCCTTATTGAAGTCCAAGTATACTATACCCACAGCAAGGATTCAGTTCCCTGATCAACTAATTTAATCACTTTAATCAAAGAAGACAATAAGGTTTGTCTGGCATGATCTGTTTATAACAATCCCATGCTGGTTTCCAATAATTTCCTTGTTCATTTCTAGATGCTCATGAATCCATACCTTGATGACCTTTTCCAGGATTTTTCCAAGTATTGATGTCAAACTGTCTGTAATGTCCTGGATCCACTTTATCTTTTCTGAAGATTGGAACCACATCAGTTTTTCTTCAGTCCTCTTGAAGTTCCCCGTGCTCCAGGAGCTCTAAAATATTTTATTCAGTGTTTCCAAGATCTGCCAGCTCCTTCAGTACCGTGGGATGTAAAGCATCTGGTCCCAGAGAGTTAAACTCATCCAAAGCAGATAGATATTGTCTTAACAATTCCTGTATTCCTGTTCTGTCTCCCAGAATGCTGCTTTTGATAACTTGGGCTACTGTTTTCCTTTTATGTGTAGACAGATACAAGGAAGAAATTAAGCAGTTCAGTTTTCTCCCTGCTTCCCCCTCACCTTTGTGCCATCTTCTCCCATTAGTGGACCGACCATTTCCTTGACTTTCTTCTTGCTCCTTAGCATTGAAATAAACTTTTTTTATTGTTTTGGGCATTCATTGTAAGTCTTACTTCATTCTGAGCCTTAGCCTTCCCAACTCCATCTTGGCAGATGAGGCTAGTTGCTGGTATTCTGTTCTAGTTATATGCCTCTCTTTCCATTTTTTATACTTGTCTGAATTGTCCCTGGTTGTCAGAGAGCTCTTTGTGCAACCATGCTGATCTTGTCTAGATCTCTTGTTTTTCTTTCTCTGTGATGTTGTTTTTGCTTGGGCTTTTACGAACAAAATTTTTATAGTATCCTGTATTTTTCCTCTTAAGATTTCCATCTATGGAATCCTTCCTATTCTTAGCTGAAGACAGGCCTATTAAAGTCTAAAATACCAGTCCATCTTTGTTCAGTTACCTGTGCCTGCATTATGATGAATTCTAGCATACTATGGTCACTTTCCTCCAAAGTTCCTGTAACTTCCACTCCATCAACCTTTCATCTCTATTAGTAAGAATTATATCCAGTATAGCTGACCCTCTAGTCCAAAAACAATGAATATAGAATCACAGAATTCAAGGAGTCTTAGTGGATATGCAATCCAATGCACTGTTCAGTGCAGGATCCATTGGAGTGGCTCCATGGATGACCATTTATCCTATAGTTGAAGATTTCCAATGAAAAAGTCACTATTTCATGTGGAAACCTATTCTACTGGCTGACAGCTTATATGATCAGGTTATTCCTCCCAATATCTATTCTGAACCTGCTTCCTTACAGTTGTAACACACTGATGGTGATCCTATCCTCTGGAGTGATAGAATCATCCCGTTTTTGCTGTAACAATCCTTTGATATTTAAAGAGTTGCATATCTCTCCCAAGTCATATATTTGCAGGCTAAATGTATCCACTTCCTTCAACTGCTCAACATAAAACTTGGTTTCCAGATCCTTTGCTAACTTGCTAACCATCCTCTGAAGTTGTTCCAACTGTCACTGTTGTTTTATTTAATTAATTAATTTCAGTGACACCCAACTCCATTTCTTTGTTGGACAGCCCATAATGTAGAAAAACAAATAAAATAAAAATATAAATAAAAATATAATACGGGAAATAAACAAAAATGGCAAATCAAACATCAAAACATACTAAGATATGACAAACACAGGACACAAGAGATTCCATCCACCTTCCCCAAGGCCTGGGAGAATAGCCAGATCTTTAAGGGCTTCTGGAAATGCCTTCACGGTTAGAAGCATTTTTGAACAATGATGCTTAAACAGGGCAGAGTAGTTGAAATGGGCTTTGACTAGGACAGAAAAGAGTAGAATAATTTTTCCCATGATTTGTACCTTGGGCTTTTGTTAAACACACCCTAATATAACATTTAGAGCCTTGATGGCACAGTGGTTAGAATGCAGTATTGCAGGCTAATTCTGCCGACTGCCAGGAATTCAATTCTGACCAGCTCAAGGTTGACTCAGCCTTCCATCCTTCTGAGGTCGGTAAAATGAGGACCCAGATTGTTGGGGTCCTCTGTATGCTGACTGTAAACCACTTAGAGAGGGCTGTAAAGCCCTATGAAGTAGTATATAAGTCGAAGTGCTATTGCTATTTATCATTTTAACATCTGGAACGGACTGCTGGCCCATGTATACCATGATCAAAAAGGATTCTTTATGTATTACTTCAAGAGAAAAAATATTCCAGGGAATGCTGTTCACCCCATTCTATGGGGAAACAACATGCAAGACATTCTAAAACTAATTGATATACACCTGTCTTTAAGCTATTTACTACAAACCAAGCTCAGCAGGTTCAACTAGCTGCAAGAAAGAAACAAGCAGTGCATTTCTTATTAGATTTGACATCTATTTTCTCATTCATATTTTAGATGACATAAATGATTCACAATTCTTCCATTTTTGAAGTTTTATTTCTTTATCGGGTATTGGTATAATATGCCTTCAACCCAAGAATACGGATGTTTCTGATATATTAGAGTAAACATACATTTTCTCTTAACAACAAAATCCTCTGGAAGTTCTCCATTTTAAGATAACAATAATTGCATGCTTTTTGTTTACAGCAAACTGATAGTATTATTTTAAAAAAAGGGAACCATGCATGGTGTAAGAAAGTACTGATCACTGTCTTTGTTCATGTACAAATTAAAATTCTTTTTAAATCAGTCTGTCTTTATGTGTGTCAAATGCATTAAATATGTTGGATGGGCAGTGCTTTGGATTTGAAAGGAAAACAGGGCTGCACTCAGATATCAATCATCTTTTGACAAATCGTTTAATCAAAGCCTCTTTCCCAGGGCTAAACTAGGATTATACTAATCTGGAACAAAGATTGGTGTATGACCAAAGAAAAGACACCACACTTTCATGAAGTTGCCAAGGGCTGCATGAGCACTCCTGCACATTCCAAAGCATCATTTTCCTTTTGTATCCAAAGTGCTACACAGCCACATTAAATATATGCTTTCCTTTCTGAATGTTCTGAAATGATCAGAGAAATGTCAAGTATGGATTAGCAATTATCCACTCTAATCTCGTGGCTGAATATGCGAAAATACAGACTGTCCAAATCAGTTGAATTAAACTTCAGTTGAGCTTAAAATTTAAACCTGAATGTGTCAATGAGAAACTGTATAAAAAGCATGCAAAACTCCTAGAAAACATTTAAATAAAGCCAAATGTGCAGTGTAGTCCATAAAAATATACACTGTATATTAAAAGCACTTCAAATAGCAAGTACCTTTTGCCAGGTGCCCCAATGTTAATTCTTTGGCAACTTAAAAAGGGAACTGTTTATAGAATAACAACATTATTTTAGAACTGCATAAAACAAATGGAAATCTCAATAAAAAGTATGTTATTAATAACATAAACTTCTGAATTACACAAATGCTGTGCATAACAAAATTATATAGAAAAATATAACTTTATTAATGTAATTTGAATATTTACTCTTATACCTGTACTTGGAAGTTAGGTAAATCCTTTAGCAAATAATCAGATTTTCTCCTACTTTAAACCTATCTAAGACAACCTCTTATTATTCAAAGTCGGTAAAAAAAAAGAGGCCTCTGGATTTGAGGATTTCACTACTGCTTGCAATATTAAGTTACTACAGGTTGCCGACAAATTGGACAAGTGGAATTTTCAGAAAGCCAACGATCAATACAATGAAAATGGAATTCATGCATGCATGGCAATTGCCTTAGCTTGTTTCCTACAACATATTCATTAATACACACGCTACACGTCTTACTTATTTCATCATCTTCTGAATGGGGATTCTCATAATTCCGGGTAGAAAGATTATCGATCTGGTCTTTGGTCAATCCTCTCAAGTTGTCACTAGAATCTTCTTCTAATAAAAGATAAGGTACAAGGCGAAGGATGGGAAGTGTTCCATTTTCAACAAATGATGCTCTGCTATTTGGGGTATTATTACTTTGATGGTGTTGGATAGAATTTGTTTCTCCCTGCCCTTCCGTGCTATCTTGATCAGTTAATCTATCCCTAGGCGACGTTGTAAGAAATTCACTATTTAAAGTGCGGAAGCTAGGCATTGAGGGTGGTATATCTGGCAAGTGCTGACTATTGCTCTCAGTTTCAGAACTTGTTTCTGTATCCATTAAGGAGCTTAGCTCTCCAAATCCAGTCATAATTTGTCTTAAAATTGATCTGACAGCCACTGATGAAGACTCACCAAGCCCAGTATCTGACCCCCTATGAAGAGGTATCCGAATAGTGTTAACATATGTCCGTATTCCTGCATATTCAGATCGTGAAACATTCTGAATAAATCCTTCATTATCACTTTCAGGAGTCACCAAGTTGTCTGCCATGCCTACTCTTGAACGAGTTCTAGAAGCAATACTGTCACGATCTCTATTTTCTCTGGGACGAATTCGCCTTACCTGAAGATCTAATGTAATACTAGGATGTCTTCTAGATGCAGATGCAGCTCTTACAGATTCTTCCTCTTCCAAAGTTATACCCAGTGACGATGCTTGTTCTTCTGTTTGTTCCGGAGAAGGCTGGGTTGTGTGTGCCCTATTAGTTCCTGCATGTATTTGTTGCATATTGACTGGCTGCCCATTTTCCAAAAGAGATTGGAACTGGCCTCTAAAAGTTGATCTTAATCTTAAAACGTCTGTCCTTTGCCTTGAATTTCTTCGAGTTCTAGCTCTCCCTCTGTAGTATCTTATTGGAGTCACTCTCTGTGTTCTCCTTTGCCTAATGATGTTGTGTTCATTGTCATCTAAAAGGCTGTTAGGTGTTGAACTTGCTGAACTTCTGTTTCTAGCGCCAAGTCTACCAGAGAAGAATCGAGAATTTTCTTCAGCGTTCTGAGTCAGCAAACCACCAACGTTTCCAATTCCTGATGAGACAAATCCAGGGCCAACAGAATTAGCTAATGTCCTGCTCCTAGTTCGGCTGGCTACTGGACTATTTGCAATTACAGGTCTATTTTCCATATGCATTCTACTGGAATGGCCATATAAGAACTCATTCAGTTGTTCCCCAGGAGTATTATCATTGTTCTGTTCATGGTTTATATTTATTTCAAGACTAAACCGGAATTCTCCACTACTTGGGTTTGCCTGGCTTACAGCTCTCCAAGTCTGGTTTCCACTCTGACCACTATGTGTGGAATTTTCTGTATGATGAAATGTGTTCAGCCACTCAAGCAAGGAGTTGCTGGTTATGTTTTCCCCAAGCGTCTCTGAATCTGTGAATAATTTAAAAAATACATTTTTAAGAGTTTTGGTTTGATTTCATTTAGATAAGGCAATTAAGTATGAGTGTCAATTGATAATATAAATGCATGCTACTTATAGAAATAATATGAAGTGTAATCCAATATACTATTCTTTTCTATCTATTTCACCATAGAAAGCTAAATACAATTTCTATTTTCATGTCAATAATTGCTTTCAATACTATAACACATGAGCTATGTCAATTACCAAAAATAGAGTAGAGATTATAGGCATATAAATATTTATATTTATGTATTCTTTATTATCAGCAATGTTTTGAATAAGTATTTTTTTCAAAGTTAAAATAATAGAGTTTGTAAAATTTCATGTTCATTAACTAATTTCACATACCCTCTAAAATTTTTAACCAGATGTTACTTGGTCCAATGTATAAAAAGAAAGAATACAAAATGGTATCCCATCCCGTAATAAGCAATGTTCATAATAAGATGGGGCATTAGTTTTCCGTTAAAGAGGAAAGTAAAAGATTTATATGATCTGAAATATTCCTAGATTCTTCAATTACAATTTATTTCAGATGATTTTTTTTCTTAAGAGAATGCCTTCTTAATGCTTCTGAGAAAATACCTTCAAACAAGGTATGCTCCTTAGTCTTCACCTCCCATCTAAACATTCACCAGCCACATCCAAGATCTACTAGTCTGGTTTAATGGTTAAGGCACCAAGCTAGAAACCAGAAGACTATGAGTTCTAGTCCCGCCTTAGTCATTAAGACCAGCTAGGTGACTCTCTCTCAGCCCAATTCACCTCATAGGGTTCTTGTGTTGGTGAAAATAAAAGGAGGAAGGAGCATTATGTATGTTTGTTGCCTTGAGATATTTATAAAAATAATAGAGGTGGGGAAAAATAAAAAAAAATGGACCAACTGTAGCAACAGCATAGATATTTTGCAGCTTTTACCCTAGAAATAATCAAACATTTTCCAACAAGCACTTTTTTCAAAATTTCAACCTTGGTTTCCCTTAATTCCCTTCTACAGTTCTCCACAAATAATACTCTTCCTTAGCCTCAGAGAAGCCCATGAAGCATGTTGGCTGATGATTCTATTAAATATTTTTTTCTCAACAATATTTATAATTTGCATTTCCCCCAGAACTGTATTAATTAAAAAAGGAAGAAAGAAAGAAAGAAAGAAAGAAAGAAAGAAAGAAAGAAAGAAAGAAAGAAGGAAGGAAGGAAGGATTTAGTTTATATCTAGCATGATTACCTTCCCATTCTCTATTTTCTGGCTCAGACTGGGATGCCTTTGCACTTTGCAAACGTTGCTGCAGCTCATCTGCTGTTATTTCCCCTAAAAGAGTTCATTTTACACTGTTAATGTTATTTATTATCTGAATGCACATGATCAGGCAAAACAACAGTTATTACAACTGAAGATTTTTTTAAAGAAATAAATGTAAAACCAGAATGGTAAAAAAAAAACAAAACCCTATTAATATGCATAAACTGCAAAAAAAAAAACTTTCATAACTTTTCCTTGCAATTATAAGTCATTTAAGAAACTGTATTTGCTCTACCCTGTATGTATTTTCTGTAAGCATTACCCAAAACCAACCAAAAAAGATTAAATGAAAAGAATTTGCAATACGTAGTTTAAAAATGCTGATAACAAGAGAATAAATGAAATACAATTTAAAATAAATAGCAATAAATGTATTTCTCACTCATTTTCAAGGCATATAAGTAACAAATGGTTACTTATCTTTCATGCTTCATGATACAGTAAATTCTGTGTTCAATTTGAACATAAAAGTATTATTTGAATTCATTTTAATTATCAAACTGCAGATAATTCAGTATTACATTAGATGTAAAGTATTTTAAAGCAAGAGTCACCTGGAGTCCCAAGAAGGTTACGATCCCTCATCAACCTGTAGTCTTCATCACTAAGTGCATTAATGAATTGATAATAAGCCTCCTCTCTGTTGAGGCGTTCCTGCTGCCATTGCCTCTCATTATCACCACTGTTATTCTGCGAAGTGGCCTGTTCTCCATTTTCCCCTGAGCAAGCTCTGGAACAAGCCATTCTGGAAGAAATAAACTATTTAAAAAAAGGGAAGAAAAAAAATCAAGTGATTTATCAACTGAATGTTCCATATGGTTTTAAAGTTACTAAAGAAGAAACAATAACACATGTTCACATATTTGTCCATTCGATATATGCATACAATGAACTGTACACTTAATTTCTTTGTGGCATAGCATGAATTGTAGAGTAAGTTCCAAGGTACATAAATTATTTCACATTAAACATATGTAGAACTGAACTTCAGATTTTTATTTGATATTAGAGTGCTAGAGACCAAAGGGTGTTTTTTTGGGGGGGGTAGGTTACAACTGATAACAATCCACAGTTCAAAATGCTATTATGCTACAGTATCAATACTACATACCATTACATTTTTCTTAATCTATCTGTTTGGGGGACATCTTCAACATCAGTCAAAAAGGAAAAGTTACTAATAGCTAACCAGAATAGCATCAAAAGCAAAATATATACATAGAAAACAAAAATAAAACTCCAGATGGTAGGCTCCCATAGTTAATCAGCTGGGTTAGAAACTGCACTGAGATGCTAGTTTTAACCTGTTTGCAAAACTGCAGTAAATGGAGTTACATATACTTCCAGGGAGACTATTCCATAAGTTCGAGGTTATTACAGATAAAATCTGCCATGTCACTCTTTGTCTGCAAATATCACAAGGGATTTTTCAGCAGACCCTCTTTTAATAACTATACCACAGTATGTCAAGGAGAATGTTTAATTTTAAATGCAAGTTGGTCATCACTCATTTCTTCAACAGTTACATATCCTGCAGAGCCTATTAAAATTGGTTTCATATATGCATTTTGCATTTAAAGAATTGTGAAAATCTTTGCTTAGCTACTAGGTAATATGGCCATTACCAATTGCCAAATACCAAAATTATACTACACAGAAATATTAGACAATTAATTTCAATAATTAAGAAGAGAGTAAAGAACTTATTAAATGTAGGTAAGATTTATTCATTTACAGAATTGAAATACTTTATTTAAAAAAATAAATGCATTCAGGTATTTAAAAGCCAATAAAAGTTCATATGAATGAAGAATCAACTGTTAAAGCAGTTCTCAAATAAATATTACCTTTTTTTTTACTCTGTTTTCCTAAGGAGAGAAAATGATGAAGATCTTAACACTGTGTAATGTTGATAATCCTCTGAAGTATACAGGGCATTTTCAGTTTTCCAGAGTTCCTTGAACAAGGAATTGAATTTGGATTATATATAAATCCTATTCATGACAAAATAAAAACATATGCTGAATATTTTGTGATAACAGGCAAAAAAATATTGATCAAGAGGATAATCAGACTCTCCTCTATTATGTTTATAGATTCACCTTTTATAACATGCTATCATGACTACTTTTCTTTAAAAATGCAATGACAGCAGATATATCATATCTGTACAAGTCCTACAGTTTTAGAAATAAGAACCTGCCATGGCATAAAGCAGTATCACTCATATCAGACTGCAGCCTTAAACATCCTTTTGCTGCTCCTTTTTATGGATATTCATTTAACAATATTAAATCTTGACAACCCTATCTCTTATGTGACTAGATCGAGGAATAAGAAAGGCTGGGACATTATCCCAGCAAAAAAAATATGCAAGTAATCCACAAAACTTGTTAAACTTGACATTCCACTAGTATTTTCCTGCCCTCAGTGAACAGGGTTAAGAGCAAGTTGAAATGAAAAGCCTTTTTCCTTTGCCAAGGACTAGTTTCAGGAAACAGCAAATAAATAGGCATTGATAACTGGAAAAGGACTATTAAATACCTTCTACAAGGATCCTAGCAACTTCAGGATTAGGTGACTCTTTTCTTCCTCTGACTATGAAAGACACGTTCCCCAGGAACATATTTTTAATCTATTACAACAAAGGAGTTTACAGTCTAGCAACTTCACTGTAGTCAGCTTTTGCAGACTGATCCTTTCCCAAGGCATCTACAGTATACAATATACCAATTTAGGATTTCCTTTTCCTTTCCTCACCAGTCTGGATTCCTCTCCGTTTTGGCTGGTGGCGCTGATCTCTTCCCTCCTCACCTGGAGACTTAGAGGAGGAGCAAGGGGAGAATGATTAACACCAGGACCAACCAGCCATCCACTGAAGAATGAAACAGGGCTAATTAGCATCCAATTAACTACTTTAGGCCGGTAGTCTAAAGGTAAGTTTATGTAGCAGGCAATTGCCCGAAGACCACAGCTTCACCAGGAAAGGCTAAACGGCAATTACTTATTTTTTCTTTCCCCGTGCCTTCCGAAGGCTGAGTTTCTTACAAACCCAACCTAGTCCACGTTAATCTTCTCTGAGCAGCGGCTTCCAACAAACTGACAAAACCAACTACCAGTCGTTGAGGTGCGGCACCAATGCAATCCCGTCGGGTTCTGACGCCTGGGCTCATGGTTCCAGGGGAAATGCGCACGCGCGAACACTCCTTCGTCCACTGAAGTTGCTCGCGAAAACGGAAGGAGTGACGGGCTTTTCGAACCGGCGAGTACTTTTTCCTGCCAGCTCGCTCGTAAAAGTACACCGGAAACCGAGTCGCTGGGACAGTCTGGGCAGGGTGGGCCGGCGCCTTGCTAAGTATTGCGCGGGTGACAGAGAGAGAGCAGATTTTTTTTTTTATTTTGTGATACAATATTTTACGTAGTATTTAGACGGCCTTGACTGATTGCAAGAAAGCTAAGTGGGATCAGATTTGATTAATCCTCGGATAGGAGGCCACTCAAGAAGGTATTTTCTATCCTGAGAAACGGAAAAAAGTAGTAGAAGAAAACAATGGCAAGCTACTTATATGGGTAGCAAATTTAAAATTATAGCATTCATCATTCTATAGCAAGATTGGATCAATGGACTATTCGTGAAAGTACCCGAGATCATACTAATTTGTTTTGCAGAGTTTCCATGAGGGTAACTGGTATTTCTTTGTATCTGATCTGCATATAAACTCTTGCTATGTTCTTGTGCCTGATCGGTAGATAAACCCTTGTTACGCTCATAAAATTTATCTGGAATTATCTCAACCCAATTATCTGAATTTGCATGCTACCCTAACCAGAAATTAATCAATTATGATTCACATAACAAAAAATGCAATAGTGTAGTTAGCTATTTTTTATTTAGTATGTTATATAAGGACAGTCTGAAAAGACAGGCAGGTCTCAATTAGTGCAGTTAATGAATTCCATAAAATGGTCACATTATTTGAATTTGCCCAATTTGAAGTGGAAAATTGGAATATTTGCTATGGAAAATACTGCAATTGGTTCCAGCTTGATGGCAATAGGCAATGTCAATTTTTAAAATATTTCTGTATATACTTAAATATTACAGTAAAGCATAAAAATATAATTTAAATTTACCAATCTACCATAGATTCATACAGTTCAACAGTTATTGTTTTATGATATGATCATGTTTATGTCATTGAATTACATCAGATTTTTGTTCTTATATAATAATATGCCTATTCTTTTTTGAAATTGTATTGCTTTCCTCTGACAAAATCTTCCTTTTCTCCATTTTGCACATAAAGATTAGCAGTATCTGAAACCTCAAATGCAACTATGCAGGCATTTGCCTCAATTGCATACACGCTAACCTTGAATTAACTGAATTTTGGGTTGCATTAAATGTAACCGGGCATCTGTTTACAATTCATACTAAATCAAATAATGTGTTATTTTAACTCACATGAACCATAAAGTACTTGTATTGTCCCAGAGAGAAACCCCAACACCAGAAACCAAGCAGTGACCCTAAAATGGGGAATAGTATTACAATATCTACAATTAGATATATTGTTTCCTCATGCTCAGTGGTAACGCTTTCTCAGATCCCAAAACTAACTTAGTCTTAATCAATACCCAACTAACTAATTTTGAAGATTCACATACTCCTGTCCTGCCAAAT
This sequence comes from Crotalus tigris, assembly GCF_016545835.1. NCBI lineage: Eukaryota > Metazoa > Chordata > Lepidosauria > Squamata > Viperidae > Crotalus > Crotalus tigris. The sequence continues at coordinate 1,142,207 of NW_024096483.1, forward strand.
TATTAATTGCTTGCAATCATAATAACCAATAACCATGCTGCATTCATGCCTCATACATAACTAGATCATTTCAAGAAACAGGATGTTGTGCAAATTCATAATCCTTCAGATTATTTTAAACTGAAGCATCCTAAATCAATTGTTAGTACTTTTCTGTAGACAAGTCACTACTACTCATAATAATCCAGTTCTAGATTAATGGTCTTGTACTACCCAGTCAGTTGTCTGGAAATGAGATTTAAGCATAACATTGCTAAACAAAATTGTCCCTCACAATGATAGACCATGTTTTTGAAGGACTTCATTAAGCTGCAGTATTCAAGCCATGCCTGCTGCTACCTGCCTGGCTGTGAGGAAGGGGCTGTGTACATACTAAAGCTTTGACAGTACTTTCTGGTACAAGAAATTTAAGTAAAAACAGAACAGAAGGAAGCAGGGGAACCACATTCTCCAAAATGATTGTCATTTATCCAGTTAGTATATTTATTCTAGATCAAAACAATAAAGATTAGGTAATAACTGACTGGGTTAAACATACAATGTGATCATAACAGTGAGTTTCAACTGAAAGAACATTACAGCAATCACTAAATATGTTGGGAAAATGAATACAATAAAATACTTTGGTCTTCACTAATATTTTATTTTGTAGAAATTGCAACAATTTAATTACATCAGAGATACTTAACAGAATAACAGAGTTGGAAGGGACCTTGGAGGGCTTCTAGTCCAACCCCCTGCTCAAGCAGGAGACCCTACCATTCCAAACAGATGGCTGTCCAGTCTCTTCTTAAAAGCCTCCAGTGATGGAGCACCCATAACTTTTGGAGGCAGGTTGTTCCACTGGTTAATTGTTCTCACTGTTAGGAAATTTCTCCTTAGTTCTAGATTGCTTCTCTCTTTGATTAGTTTCCATCCATTGTTTCTTGTCTTGCCTTCTGGTGTTTTCAAAAATAGGTTGATCCCTTCTTTGTGGCAGCCCCTCAGATATTGGAACACTGCTATCATGTTGCCCCTAGTGCTTCTTTTCACTAGGTTAGAGATATCCAATCCAATATCCGTTCCTCATGTTTTAGCCTCTAACCCCCTAATTATCTTCGTTGCTCTTTTCTGCACTCTTTGCAGAGTCTCAACATCTTTTTAATAATATGGTGACCAAAACTGGATACAATATTCTAGGTGTGGTCTTATTTATAATTTTTATATTTAAAAAATAAATAAGATATTTCATTCTCTTTATAACGCTGCCCTTGTTTGAAGCAAAGTACTATATAGGTTTATTTTGGAGAGAGGATAGTCTATGTTGCCTCAAACTCCTCAATGAAAGGGAGGATAGAAATCCAATAAATAATAAAGCAAATTTCAAAAAATCATAGATACTCTACAAAATTTTTTTTCCAACCTGGAAAGTTCTGGGAAAATCTGGGAATTCTGGAAGCTGTAGTCCAACTGCAACTGAGAAAGACCAATTTGGAAAAGGCTGTGTTACAAAAATTTAACAGAAATAGATATTATTGATATTAATCCAAAAAATGTTGTTTAAACATGAAAATACTAAAAAAAATTAAAATAGAACAGTTTGGTTTGGTATAATAAGCTTGTTTCCAAAAATAAACTTGTAATGGTTACATGAAATTGTTTGCTTGGCACTGCAATTTACTTTTGTCATAGATAATTTTGCCTATTTATCAATAATTACTTTATATGCATGGCCTGTTTAAAGTCAGGGTATTATTTAGCTGAATCATCAAAAGATGATTAAGTTTGCAATTTAGTGAATCAGTAATTCACATGATTAGTTTTAGGATTTTCAATTCTCAGTCACAATGATTTATTTTTTTTAAAAAAAATTACCTCAGTTTCAAAAACAGTGGCAATGAAATGTTTATCTAACTGACCAGACAAGTAGAGGAGAGGAAAAAGAAAACACCCTGCAGTGTTTTTTTCTGAATTGTAATTAACATTACTGCTTGCTCATGTCTGCACCAAAAGCTCTTATTCAGTGCTAAGGCATAACTTTCGTAGTTGACAGCCTGTGGCACGACCCTGTAAAAAAATTAGCACATCACTGTAGGCAGTCTACAGTGATAGAGCTCTCTAGTGTACAATTTATAGCATAAGTTTTGAGACAAACTAGTACTGTGATTTCACCATTAAAAATGTCCATTAAAAGTTATGGAAGAAACCTCTCTGCTTAGGTAGTGCTTTTCACAAGCTCACACAGGAGATACAGATAGTTCTCAAATGAGGAGTCTTATGAGTGATTCTTGAAGTTGCAATTGTTGCAGTATCCCTGTAGTCATATGATCATGATTCAGACACTTGGCAACCAGCTAGCAATTACAATGGTCACAGCATCCTGCAGTCATGTGATTGCCATTTGCAACCTTACTTGCTGGGTTCCAACAAGCAAAATCAATGGAGAAGCCAACAGGAACTCAGGAGTCATAGTGATTTTTATTTATTTTATTTATTAATAAAATTTATATGCCGCCCAATGGCTGTGTGAAAGTTGTTTAAACCACAACTAGAACTACTGTTGTAAGTCAGTGCATTCATGTGATGTGCTTTCACTTAGCAATAGAATTCCCAGTCCAAATTACACTGCCATTGTAAACAGGATGCATCACCTGTACTTTGCTTATAAAAGGAGTTAAGAAGAGATGGAGAAATTTTGTTAAGTCTTCAACTAGTGCATCTTTTAAGTTATCAGCACTTTATTACCCCTGCCCCCAAAATAAAACGAATCAATATTTGTTTGGGTTATGTCACAGTTCTGTCCTAATGCCACGCCAGCTCTGAAAAATGCTGTAGCTCCTGGGTTAATGTTACATATCAGTTATCTTAAAGAGGCAGTCTTTACCGCGAGCCCATGACACTTCAGATCCCAAAACCAGTTTCCAGAAATAGCTTTCCATGGAAACCAGAGGACACCCTCCTCCTCACCCTCCTCCTCTGCAAACACAGACGTGAACTACAGCTCCCAGCATGCACCTGGCTTTCCTCTTCTCAATTTTTTCCGATCACAGCCGATAAACTCCAACTCCCAGCATACATCAAATTCATATCCGGTTAATGTGTAACGACGGCTCCCAAGGCGCTTAGAATACACGTTTCTTAATGCGGCCTGTGTTGATTTCCCGTAGCGACACTGCCAAAGTCTTTAGCTGGCAGCTATGGCGCGGTGCATGTCGGGGAGGGAAACCGCCAGGGGAGGAGGGGCCGCTTCGGAGCCGGTTGGATTCCACGTGGTGCACTCTCGAGGACGAGGGGAGACTCAGGAGAAAAAGAGAGGCGACGCTTTGCGACGCTCTTCTTTTGCAGCAGCGCGGTCAGGCGCGATTGCCGTATATCGAGTAACGAGATACCGGCTGGCGTAGAGCAGCTTTGCCTGTGTGGCTTTCGAGCCGGCTGCGGGGAGGCGGAGAGGAAGAGGAGGAGGCGCGGAAGAATAGAGGGCTCCGCCTTGCCTTACCCGCTCTCGCAGCCGCTTTCCCCTCTTCTCCCCACTGTACCTGGATGGTCCGCGTCGCGGCGGCGGCGGTGGGGCCTCCTCCTCCTCCTGCCTGGTGCCTGCGGCGGCGGCGGTGGCGGGCGGGGGCTTCGCAGGGTGGGGTGCCCTCTGAGGAGGCGGCCAGCCCGGGCGCTGAATGAAGATGGACTATGATTTCAAGGTGAAGCTGACCGGGGAGCGAGAACGCGTGGAAGACCTCTTCGAATACGAGGGCTGCAAGGTGGGGAGGGGGACCTACGGGCACGTCTACAAGGCCAAGCGGAAGGACGGGTGAGTGAGCCGGGACGCCTTGCGAAGGTTGGGCCGCCGCCCTCTCCCCCCCTCCCCGTGACTTTCGGACGCCGCCTTTCCTCAATCTGCTGGCCTCCAGACGTGTCAGACTACAAGTCCCATCACTCTCCGTTGGGCAGGCTGCTTAGGCTGTAATCCGACACGGCTGGAGGTCGCCAAGTTGGAAAAGGTTGCCGCAGTGCCTCTCTCCCTTTTCTCCTCTTCGCCTTTCTCTTTCTCCCTTTGGGGTCGGGCTGCCTGTTTTCTCTCTGCCCTGGAGCCCTCCTTGAGGACTTTTCGGTCTGCCACGCAGTCTACTTCGCTACGGTCCTCTCCGGAGGTATGTTCCTGGGCGTTGACGGCTGCACCGTAACTTTCTCCACTGCTCTGCCCTTTTTGGGGAGAGGAAGCGCTTACCTGTGGAGCTCTGATCAGGATCTGACCTCAGACCTCTTCTCTGAGCCTGCTTTTGTATAATGCCTTGCCATCAACGTATGAAAAAGGGAATGGTAGTCCACTAAAGCTTGTGCAGCAGTTAACCCTTAGTCCTTCTCATTCCATAGACATAAATATTCGATTGCAGCTTCGTCATCTTCGAAGAGGATGGGGCACAAATGGGGTGGGTGTAGCACATTGGGAAAAAGCCCTTCTTTGCATTTAGGAAGCAGAGAGAGGATTTTTATCCTGAACTGCATTGCTTTATGCATCTAGTCCTGCATGGCTTATGACTCTAGTCGCAATTCTTCACAATCTCAGGCAAAGCCAGGTCTTTTTCATCATCTACTACCTGATGCTTTACACATGCTGGATGTTTGTGCAGGCAAAATACATGCTTGGTGACTGTTATGCCTTTTCCCCTATGGAAACAAGCCTGTCTCTACTAAGTCTGTTACATCTCTGTTTTTAAAAATATCTATCTATCTATCTATCTATCTATCTATCTATCTATCTATCTATCTATCTATCTATCTATTTCTTGCCTATAATTACTCTTCTAAATATTTTACTGTCCTCCCCAACTAGCTTTTTGCAAAGCTCTTCCCATTCTCTTGGTTGTAATCCAATATTATTTAGTGTTGGATTTAATTACTGACATAATTATCATCAACTTTTCCCTTTGCTCCACCACTATCATGCTTTACAATTGCTTTTCTGTTTGCAAGTATAAATAAAACATTGGATAGTGGGACAAGAATATATAATTAAAATGAGATAGCAGATAACTTCCAGAACATGGCCTGTCTTCATACTTACCTTCTTATGGTCGTGTCCCTGGCTTTTATGTTAACAATGTCTCTTGTCTCTTATCCTACTAGCAACACATTAATGTGTTCATAACTGGTATCAAACGATTATGGTTTTATTTGTTTTATTTCCTTCACTCTTCATCTTATACTATACATAACATCCTAATTAATACAGATCTTCAGTAAACAGCCAGCATAATGTTTTTTTAAAATGCTCCCTGCTGAATATGGTGGCTAACATTTTGAAAACTATTATGTCAGTTCTGGGTAAGTTGTATTTAATTTTTGTATTTTAATTTAAGATACAATATTGTGTTGCTGTAAAATTTCATGCTGGCTACATATATTGCTTCAGCTACCATAAAAAAGATGTGGGTTTTTTTTTAATGTGAATTGTTATTCAACTTTAACATATTTCAAGTAGTAGTTAAATATTATTTTACCAGGTGACATACTTTTTGAAAAGTAATAACCTATAAATTTTCTTAATACAATATATACACTTATAGTTCTAAAATGTGGACAACAGGATGTTAGCTTACAAGATAGTCTTTAAGGATCCTAGCTTTTATAAAATAGCATGAGTGTGCAGAAAATAAATATCAGCTTTGGTTATATTTGTGGTTAAAATGTCCCCAAACTAACCTGTACTATTCTTACTTTTAGCAGGGAAAATTAAGTCTGGTGCAATTGTGGCCAAGAGTAGTAATCTGATCTATACCTTTTCAGTGTTTTTTAAAAGTGCTTTATGAAAGCCTCAATTGACCAAAACCTGTTTGGTTGCAGAAATCAATATCTGTAGGCTTAGCTAGTGATAGACATGTCATATGAAAGATTGTGACTTGGAATATAATAGGAATAAATGATAAAAAGCCTGAATTAATGAATATACTGGAATAAATTAGGTATGTCATGTCACTAAACAGGAAGGATATAGTTGATCTAAAGAAGTTATCTTGTGGATTGTGGTTGACAAAGACATCCAGAAAATGGAAATCATAGATTTAATTAGGAATAAAAGAATTATGTTTTTTTAAATATTTAAGTTTTATGAGAATGTACAAAAATAAGAATCAGTAGGTTGTTAGAGTCTAGCAAATGATAATGTAAGACTCAAATGTTAACTTTCTTTCAACATTCTGAATGAACAATTTGGTGGAATAATATATTCATTAAGCAACATGAATGGATATATGGAAATGAGATGAGACAGTGCAGAAAAATTATTGGGCCATTTAGAGATCCAGGAACAAGTGAAAATTGAGACTTTTAAGAGAGAGAGAGAGAGAATTAATATAATTTCCTTTTAGCAGGAAAGCATATCTATCTATAATATGTATCTTGTGAGTATAAAATGAATATTATTTCAAAAGCATAATTGATTATGATAGATTTTAGTTTTATGCATTTCCTTGTCTATTTTTGTATGCATGTTTTTATTTTATTGCAAGTTCTGGCAGCATCTGATGTAGACTAGCCTACAAATATTGCAAATACATGATTATTTATGCTAGAAGGCTTAGAGAATAAATGAAGATTATAAGAGGGATGAAATGTTCTGAATGTGGGATCAAGCATTTTTGATAGTGCCAAGAATTGTTCTTGAGTGAAATGAACATGAAAGAAGTGGGAGGGGATGTTTCACGTAAAAAAAGAACAGTTGTGACAAGAAATAAATATGAGTTCTGTCTGAAAGAATAGCAGAGGATAAAGTAATCTTCCAATGGGATGATTGGTATTTGACCATAATAATGTGAAAATTGCTTGGGATAAAGTAGAAAGAATTATTTTATTGATTGCCAGAAAAAAGTGGAGTAATACTAATGGAATATATATAAAACGATGCTTGGTAGAATGGAAAATTTGAAAGTAGTTTTGGATGAAAAAATAGAAAAATTGCTGCAAAAACAATGATTAGAGGATAATGTATAATATAGGGAAAAGTATAATATAGTCAAAGAGAACAAGAAATTATTAATATTAAAAGAGGAAAATACTGAGAACTGTTGATGGACATAAATTGTTTTGACAGTGAGTGAAGAAAATTAAACAAGAACACCATTTGAATGAATTAAATTCAAAATAAGATGTTTATAATTTACAATGATACTAACATGAAGAAATATTGAATCATTATTTTAGAGATCTAAATGGAAATGATTGTGATATATCAAACATTAAATTGAAAGAATGCTATAAATGTTAGTATTCAAGAAAAAACTGGTGACAAAAAGTCACAAATACAGTGAGTGTTAAAAAATGGTTAGGCCACAAGAGTAAGTTGTACATTGGCTATTATTAAAATATAGCTAAAGCTAGGTTAGGATGTGACTATGTAGCTTGTTTAACATGTGTAAAGGCTGAATGATTGCCTGGTGATTAAAAAAATTCTCTTTATTCTTGCATGTAAAGGGAGCAGGAATAAACATAAAAACTACAATGATCTTTACAAATTATTCAATATGCTTGCAAACCTATTTGGCTAAAGTTTACACTAGAAACCAGGAGACCATGAGTTCTACTCCTGCCTTAAGCACAAAGCCAGCTGGGTGATCATGAGCAGATCATTCTTTTTCAGCCATAGGAAGACGGCAGAAGCAAACCACTTCTGAAATCTTGCCAAGAAAACTGCAGGGTCTGGTCCAAGCAGTCACCAGGAGTCAACAATGACTTGAAAGGCACACACGCAAAATGCTTGGAAACATATTTGGTTGAATTGAGATTGGAAATAAGAAAGATAACAATGAACAAAATTTAGGAAAGTGCCATGCAGCTTAATGCCAGACAGGACAAATTATTTTTGTTCTTACGTTTGAGAATATGTGAATATATATTTTAAAACATACTATTGACAAAACTGCCAATTGAGGGCCAATTTTGGCTCTAAAGATCATTTCATAAGGTCTGAGTGATGCATAATTTATGAGTGAAACTTTTAGTAATTTAAATCTACCACAGTAGAAAAGAATTATTGTAAATATAATGAATGACTGAATTTCATAATTGTGTCCACTTGCTCCAATAAAGCTTTCCATCAGTGAATTTGGTAAGAAGCAGTTTTGGCTACTTCCTTTATAATTATTATCTGACTGCTCCAAAGGGCCAGCCAACACTCCAATGCATGAGTTCAGAAGAATTACAAAAAATCAGTTCCAGTGGTTTTATATAATGTGCAAACCAAGCCAAGCAATTGGTTTTTTGTATGTTGTTTAATATAGAATGTTCAAGCTATTAGAATCCATGAATTTGTTCGGTTTCTGGTAGATTTTTTTTAACATCTCTCTTATATTATTGTATTTTAAACTATACAGCTGCCCAGACTTCTTATGGTTAGGTGGATATATAAATTGAATGAATAATAAATTAGACTTTATCTAATAAACTATCCCTACATAGTGTATGAAGCAGAAGCTTTCAAGACTTTTGTTCAATATGATAATAGTTAAATATAATATAAAATTCTTCTGAATTGATCAGCCATGGTCTACATGGATGCTAATACAATAATTATAAGGAAAGTAATATAGATTTTTTTTCCATTTTCCTTTATATTAGCTTCAGTTCCTTGGAAGTATGTTATTTCTTTTTGTTGTTTTTAATGTAGGATTATCTCACTATAGCTGAATTCAATTCTCCCCTCCCCCATGCTTTACTTTTCTTCAGACTTTTCTTATTGTACTAGCACTTACATACAAGTGCTGTGTCCTGGATTATTTATTTAAAGTAGGGGTCTTCAAACTTGGTCCTTTTATGACTTGTGGACTTCAACTCCCAGAATTCCTCAGCCAGCATCCCTGGCTAAGGAATTCTGGGAGTTGAAGTCCACAAGTCATAAAAGGGCCAAGTTTAAAGACCCCTGCTTTAAAAAATAATACATGTTCATATATTTCTCAGACTTAATAACAATATAAAGCTTTTGTAAAAAGGGAATGAAATCCAAAGTTGAAAGTTGCTGCAATAAATAGGAGGAAAAAAATGAGCATATCACATACATTTGGTACTCAACTGCTTTGAAACTCATCAAATTTGCAACTCAATACATTTTGATGTGAAAATTTTGTCCCAGTACCCGTCATTTGTTTGGTATTCAACGCACAAGCTAGAAGTTATTGATGTCAGCTGCCTTGTGACTTACTACATTATTTTTTATGAGAAAAAATTGTTTGGCACTCATTATTTTTGGTCCTCATCGTACCTCTGGAACCAATTAATAATGAATACCAAGGCACCACTGTACTAACAAAATGTGATTTTTGGGGAAAAAAGAAAAGAAAAAGAATGTAGACAAAAATGAACAAATTTTGAAAATATAATTAAGATTTGTAGACTATATTAAACCCTATATCCAGATTAAATTTTCTCTTTAGCCAAATAAGTAAATGTCCCAAAGTACTAGAAGATTAATGATATTTGATTTTAGACTTAAAATCTAAAATGTATGATATATAAGTGAAAGGTATTACAAAGGGAGAAAAAAATAACTGATATAGATATTAGCTCCTAGTTACAATGTTCTTAAAAATAGTTTTGCTGAGAGAAGACAGCAAAGTAATTTTTGTGCAGTTTTTAATTCTTTGGTCAATATTATGGAATCAGGATAGTCTCACCCTTGTTGAGATTCCTTTCTTCAGAGGTATAATAACAAGGTCAGTCTGTTAGAGAGGAATGTTCTTTTTGTTAGGGAGTGAAGAACTAATTTCTATGCAGGGCTATCTCTTTGTGTTTATGTCATGGATTTGGTCTGAAAAAGGAGAACAACACTGAGAATAACCACGTTTTGTTGGGCATCTAATTATATATAATAACAATGAGGGATCCTGAATAATGGAAAAAGAAAGATTTTTATACATGTTGAGGGCTACAAAGTGGAAAATCCCAGGGATAAGGTTTGCTGGCCAGTTTGGGGAAGCTATCCATGTCCTTGTAAGGAAGTCCAAGGAGGCAGAATATTGAGGTCATCACCTAATGGAGGACTGAAGAGTTAGGGTTTATCAAGATTGCATTTTTCTTGCAAAGGCTGCCCTTAGACTATATTGTGAACTGGAGACGAAGCTTCTATGCTTTGGTTTAAATGTGATTGCAGGGCAGGTATCCGAGGGCAAGAAGAATCAATTTGGGTCTGATACAATTAGATAAAGAAATGGACTAGATTTGATTTTGGTCATATCTTAAAAGACAAGAAAAGGGTGCAACCTCCATTTTGTTCATTGTATTTATTTTCCCCACTACACAGAGGACCAATTTAATTTCATTCAGGCTGTGATGAACTACACCCAGAAGCAGACTTGTATCCAGTGCGATCATTTTCTGCAGTCTAGTCACTTTTTTAAAGGAAATTTGCTCCAAATTTGATCAATTATAGTAGCTGCTATTTCATATATGCACCATAACTTGCACCTGTTGTGTTCATTTTGTGTTTTTATCACATACATTGAATTTATTTACATAAAATATTTTTGCATTGCTTGTTATACTGTGCCTCTCTAGATAGCTTATATAATTTTAAATTGTATTTTATACAAATTAAAATTAGAGAAACACAAAGTCACCAGGAATTCCCAAGGACTCCAATATAGTGAGGGGAAAAATTATTTGATCCCCTGCTGATTTTGTACGTTTGCCCACTGACAAAGAAATGATTAGTCTATAATTTTAATGGTAAGTTTTTTTAACAGTGAAAGATACAATAAAAACAAAAAAAATCCAGAGAAACGCATTTCAAAAAAATTATAAATTGATTTGCATTTTAATGAGTGAAATAAGTATTTGACCCCTTTGCAAAACATGACCTGGTGCTTGGTGACAAAACTCATGTTGGCAATCCCAGAGATCAGACATTTCTTGTAGTTGGCCACCAGGTTTGCACACATCTCAGGAGGGATTTTGTCCCACTCCTCTTTGCAGATCCTTTCCAAGTCATTAAGGTTTCGAGGCTGACGTTTGGCAGCTCAAACCTTCAGCTCCCTCCACAGATTTTCTATTGGATTAAGGTGTGGAGACTGGCTAGGCCACTCCAGAACCTTAATGTGCTTCCTCTGGAGCCACTCCTTTGTTGCCTTGGCCATGTGTTTTGGCTCATTGCCATGCTGGAATACTCATCCACAACCCATTTTCAATGCCCTGGCTGAGGGAAGAAGCTTCTCACTTAAGATTTGATGGTACATGGCCCTGTCCATCTTCCCTTTGATGAAGTTGTCCTGTCTCCTTAGCAGAAAAATACCTCCAAAGCATAATGTTTCCACCTCCATGTTTGATGATGGGGATGATGTTCTTGAGGTCATAGGTAGCATTCCTCCTTCTCCAAACATGGCAAGTTGAGTTGATGCCAAAGAGCTCAATTTCAGTCTCATCTGATCACAACACTTTCATCCAGTTCTCCTCTGAATCATTCAGATGTTCATTGGCAAACTTCAGACAGGCCTGTACATGTGCTTTCTTGAGCAGGGTGACCTTGCGGTGCTGCAGGATTTCTGTCCTTCATGGCGTAATGTGTTACCAATTGTTTTTTGGGTGCCTATGGTCCCAGCTTCCTTGAGATCATTGACAAGATCCTCCCATGTAGTTATGGGCTGATTCCTCACCGTTCTCATGATCATTGAAACTCCACAAGGTGAGATCTTGCATGGAGCCCCAGACCATTTGCAAATAATTGCACCAACTGTTGTCACCTTCTCACCAAGCTGCTTGGTGATAGTCTTGTAGCCCATTTCAGCCTTGTGTAGGTAGAACTACAGTCTTGTCCCTGATATCCTTGGACAGCTCTTTGGTCTTGGCCAGTGGTTCTCAACCTTTTTAATGCCACGACCCCCCAACCGGTTGTAAGTCGAGGACTAAACCGGTCGTAAGTCGAGGACTACCCAACCGGTTGTAAGTCGAGGACTTTCCCTGCCCGAGAGCACCGCGCATGCGTGGTGCCACCCCCTACGCTGGCCGAGGTGTAGCTGGCAAGCAGCAGAGATGGAGCAGGCCGACCACCGGCTGGGCCACCAGCTGGGCCAGCCCAAGGGAGGTAAGGCACCCGCCGGAAAAGGGGAAAAAAATGACGGACAACCTTGCTTGGCGACCCCTGTGAAATAGTCGATCGACCCCAAATGGGGTCACGACCCATAGGTTGAGAACCACTGGAATATAGCATTCTAAGGGAGATTCAGTGGTTTCTGAAAATAAATAGATTTTTGCAGAATCTGTTGTTTCTCACAACTGAGATGACTAAGCTCTTACCTCATGCCCTCATGATGTCACATTTAAGATTATTATAGCATCCAATTGGCTGGATTACATAAGACCTTATTTCACCTCTTGATTTGTAAGAAGAATGCTATATTTATTTTGAACCTTCCTTATTTTGCCCCTACCTCTTTTAATTGCCAGTATTTATGTTAGTTGAGAATTCAAGAAAGATGTTGGTACAAAATGACGATGTTGAAAAATCTGCTGGTGGCTCAAGTACCTGGGAGCCTGACTCAATAACTGAATCAGAGTTGTGTTCATAATAGGGAAATTGTGGTTAAGAGATTTGATTTTGGCTCCCAATAATTTGAAATAGATTTCCAAGATAACAGGCCAAGGGGGAAAAAAACCTCAGCAGGCAGAATAGCACTCAATGGACAAGGGTTATTAACTGCACATAATGTGTTCTAAATGTCTCTCTCATTCTCTGCTGAGCACTTAACAAAGTGGAGAGAATGTGAGATGCATTGTTATGCAAAAGCTGATTTTCACCCAGTTCCAGGAGCCTAAGATTATAGCTAGATTTAGATAAGAAGGAAAGTAGATTTTATTGCACATAAAATCTTGCCCTTTACTCTGCAAGTGGAGACTCAAGGTTGCCTTGCAGGCTGCATTGGGTGTGGCACATTACTGTGGAACCCATTGATGAATCTTAATGCTTCATTCATTTGGGTAGGATTTTACAGGTTGATCATAACAAATATATGGGACTCAAAATCCTGCTTATTGCTTGCAATCAATACATGATTATTGTACTTGTAGAAGGACAGGCATGTATCCATAGTAGCCAAAAATCAGAAGGAATTTGTTTAGAAATCTTAATAGCTTGCTTCCAATCATCCATTTCCATATCCCAGTGACAGATTTAAATTTATTTTCTAGTGAACTTTATAAATAAATTATACAACCGAGTTTACTAACTGCACTCTGAGAACAGCATGCACATTGTAGAATGGTGGGTGCGACAATGTTGCAATGCTTTGTAAGGCTTGAGAAGCTTTCTGAAGGCTTTCCGAAGCATCACAAGAATGACATATATGGAGAATGATGTGAGTAGCTTTGGAAAGAAGATCTGCCATGACTAGCAGTTGCCTGATATTGAGCCAGCCCAAATATGCCCTGTCAGCTGTGGGAAAAATGGCAAAAGTCGATTGGTGCAGCAAAATCTGTGGAATCAAAGTTGGCAGGGATGGTTGGAGCTTTATGCTATAGGGCTGGTCATGGCACAGGATTTGAGGCAGTATTCTTAGGCACTGGGGCTGAAGTAGAGGCCTAGGGATGGGGTTAGCTGACTGAGACTGATTTTTAGATTTTTTTTGGATGATATTTTTATCCCACCTTTATTATTTTATAAATAGTTCATGGTGATGAACAACCTTAATATTCCTTCCTCTTCCTATTTTTCCACAACAACCCTATGAGGTAAATTGGTTTGAGAGACAATGATTTGCCCAAAGTCAACCAGCTGGCTTTCATGCCTAGGGCAAGAATTCATATTTTCCTTGTTTCTGACCTGTTGCCTTAACCTCTAGACTGCTGAAGGCCTCAGAATTCTACTTCAGCCCCACTGACGCTGCCACCAAGATGTACCTTTGTGGAGGGTAGCCAAAGGACAGAGATGGGGAGAGATAGGCAGATGAGGGGAATTGAAGAAAGGCAGTTCCTTATCTTATCAAAGGTCAGGTCTGAGAGGGACCAAATCAGGAGTGATTTGGATTGGGGTAGACCATTGCCTAATGACTGGTTGGATTTGGTTAATGATGGCAATGGAGACTGCCAGGATTGCTCTTGGTTGATCACATGTCACATAAAGAGAAGGACGAGGGGGGGACATGATAGCAGTGTTCCAATATCTCGGGCTGCCACAAAGAAGAGGAGTCAAGCTATCCTCCAAAGCACCTGAAGGCAGGACAAGAAGCAACGGATGAAAACTAATCAAGGAGAGAAGCAACCTAGAACTAAGGAGAAACTTCCTGACAGTTAGAACAATTAACCAGTGGAACAACCTGCCTCCAGAAGCGGTGAATGCTCCAACACTGGAAGTTTTTAAGAAGAGACTGGACAGCCATTTGTCTGAAATGGTATAGGGTTTTCTGCCTGAGCAGGGGGTTGGACTCGATGACCTCCAAGGTCCCTTCCAACATTATTATTATTGTTGTTGTTATTAATAATAACAACCACATCGCTTAGCAAAGAGTCCCAATTATTGTCATAACTCAAGGACAATCTACTTTAAAGTACACTGTTACCTAGAACAGTTTCCCAGTCTTAGGGTACTCCCATTTTGCTACAGTTTAGACTTAGTTTATGCTTGTACATACAAACTTCTGCTAAAGGAAAGATTATGTCAATAAAATGGGGAAGGAAATTATTCTTGTTGTTTTTCCATATATGTCAAAATACACTATGGAAGATCTCTGAATCCTCCAGCAGATTTATGAGAAGGACCTAGATTTCTGCAATAAAGAAAGGAGATCCCTTACAGGACATCAATGAGAGATCTCAAAGCACTGTTGCATGTTACCTAATTTTGTCTAAACATTTCTGCTTGATTTTTTTTTCCTCACGGTCAGTTGCCAGAATTATTATAGCCTTCTATTCATCTTTGGGATTGCGCAATGACTCAGCAGTTAAGACACTGGGCTTATCAGCTGGATTTGAGACCTGAGTGCCACATGATGGGGTGAGCTCCCGTTATTTGCCCCAGCTCCTGCCAACTCAGTAGAGTGAAAGCATGCAAATGCAAGTAGATAAACAGGTACCACTTCGGTGGGAAGGTTACTGCATTCTGCATTTTATGCTTACCACATGATGATGGAAGCTTCTCTCAGACAATGTAGGCTCCCTCAGCTGAAAATCAGAAATGAACATTGTCCCCTTAAGTCAGTCACAGCTGAACTGGGGAAACCTTTAATTCATCTTTATAGTGTTGCTAGAAAGTATCAGCGCTATTGTCAGATATAATATTTCTAGATTCAGACTGATGTATATATACTGTACGTAGAGAACATGTAGGAAAGAAATGGGATTGGGCATACAAATCTCCCAAAATGGATGGATAATTTCCTTTAGATTGCATCCCCTGCCCTTGGTGCTGAAATGCGACACATTTCATGTCACATTATGTCAAGTTAAACAGTTGTACTTTTAAAAGTTGAGTGCTACAGTGGGAAAAATAAATTTACTTTGCTATGGTAATTTTTATACTTTAGTTTTCAAAATCAGTCTTTCATCTATAATTTTGTTTTTAGAATAGAATAGAGCTGGAAGGGACCTTGGAGGTCTTCTAGTCCAGCCCTCTGCTCAAGCAGGAGAACTTATACAGATTCTCAGACAGGTGAATGTCTAGTATCTTCTTATCAAGGCAGTTTTGGACAGATCACTTACATTTTGAAGTGGGAAAATAGGTTGTATAGTCTTATGCATTCATGTTAAATATTTAAGTTTACATTTTAGCTATTCTGATGATATATCCATTTATGATGTGTTTGGAAGATAAATTGTAGATTGAAGATACATAAAGACAAATATTTAGTAATACATTTTGTCCAGCTTGTTAGATTCTGTATCTTATATTTTTATTTCTAGATGACGATAGCTTATTTAAAAATAACTTTCAAGCTTTTTATTTCATGGAATTTGTACTTAAATGTTGACTTACTCTCAACGTTCTCAAAGATTCAGTTACATTTAACTTATATTTGTGCACAGCAAATAAAACAAATGTGCTGTAGAAAGGTCATGCTCTAATCCACATAGCCAACTATGTATTATATGAATTATATTTTGGTTGGACCTGCCTAGCATTTATCTTTTTTCAAACATTTACCTGATTACGATTCTAAATAGTTTTGAACATTTAACTGAGTATCACCTTAAAATGGTGCTTATAAGGATTCTTTTGAATTTATAATGCAGTTTTATACCATTTTTTTTCTTTCATATCATAGGAAAGATGATAAAGATTATGCTCTGAAGCAAATAGAAGGTACTGGGATTTCTATGTCTGCATGCAGAGAAATAGCTGTAAGTAACTTCAGTTCAAAACTAGTGTTCATATTAACTTTCATTCAGTTACTGTGATATTGTACATCTTGCACCTCAGCCCATAAATGTGTGTGGACAGGATGGAAAGAGTGTTTAAAATAGATCATAAAGTAGATCATAATTCTATTTCTATTTCAGGAGTACAACAGTTCATTTAGTGACGGTTCAAAGTAATAATGGCACTGAAAAAAGTGACTTAATGACCATTTTTCACAGTTATGAGCTTTGCAGCATCCCCATGATCGTGTGATCAAAATTTGGATGCTTGGCACCTGGTTCATATTTATGACCGTTGCTGTGTCCCAAGGTCACGTGATCACCTTTTGCAACCTTCTGTCAAGCAAAGTCAATGGGGAAACCAGATTCACTTAACCAGACCACTAACTTATCAACTGTAGTGATTCACTTAATAATTGAGGCAAGAAAGATTGTAAAATGAGGCAAAACTCACTTAATAAATGTCTCACTTAACAACAGAAATTTTGGGCTCAACTTTGGTCATAAGTCAAGGACTATCCATAGTAGCAAACTATAGCAATTGGTAAATTGTTGTTAAAGTGCAATGGTCAGTATTTGTATCTTAAGAGATTTTCAAAATGAGCTTAGGATAAAATCTAATTTTATAATTCAACATCAGTTGAATTGTAATTGGAGTCAATTACATAACTAGATGGTGAATGTAACAAACTGTATTAGGACAAACACAGATTGTGAACTTAATGTAAGATACTTTTGCTTGAGTTAAAAGTAGTAAATTTGTATTATGTGAAAAACCTCTTGATCTTCATGTTTAAGATCAAACTGTTTCTTATGGTAGTACTTTATCATCATCATCCCTCTGTTTCCTTAGATTACCTTTGAATAGATGTGAACAGGATCATAAGTATAATAGAAGGAATATTACTCTTATGCAATTTTCTGTTTGTAAACTGCCCTACTTTGTTTTCCCTTGGTTACAGAATAAAATAAGAACAAAGGAAAAAAGTAAACAGACAGAGCTTTGTCTGTAAATATGACTTTAAATATGTAAATATGACTTTATGACTCAACAAAGAACAAGTGGAGGGATGGGCTTTTAGTATATAAATGATATAGGGCTTTTATGAGGCTCTGTTTGTATCACTGTGTTGCCATAATTTTAAAATAAAATTTATGAAAAATCATACGTATTTTCTTACAGGACTATTTTTCAAAAGAGACCTTTTAAACAAGTGCAAACTCTGGGTTTCAATTATGAAGCATTCAGTAGTAATCTTAAATCTTTTCGCTTAAAGTTACTATTTTTGTAAATCCATTTTTATAAGGAACAAATTGATTTTTCAGATATAGAGATAAATATTGACAATTGAACAAAAGAATAATTGTAAAGCATGACTTGTGATATAGAAAATAAATTACTTTACATATCTTTGTAGCTGGAATCCTACAGATTGATAAAGAATAATATACTGAGCAATTTGTCAGATTCTTGAGATGGTTCTATGACTAACATGCATAATTTTAAAAGTCATAAAGGATCCAGGCATACAAAGTGTATTCTGGTTACATATATGTCATTTAGTTTTAGGTTAAAGTTGCTTCATTTTTTAAATTGTGGACGTTCCCTTCAGTTCAAATTTCAGTAGTGTTATCTGCATCCTAAGGGAGGTATGTTTAACTCAGCTGTTAGTCCAATTTAAAAACCTGGTAGGAATTCCTTAATTAAGAGGAATCCCACACTGCTTTTTTTTTTTTTTTTTTTTTTTTGTCCTTTGTGAATTAAAAGATTTCAGATTAAGCCTGAAAAACAAGCTTATTTGTTTTAAAGTTATAAAAAGAATCCACAGTTTGTATTTTTGGTTTGTACATCTTTTTAGCGGATGGTATTTGTTTTACAGCTGTTGCGGGAACTCAAGCATCCAAATGTAATTTCTCTGCAAAAGGTGTTTCTGTCTCATGCTGACAGAAAAGTATGGCTTCTCTTTGACTATGCGGAACATGATCTTTGGGTAAGAATGCTTATGGATTAGCCAATAAAATGGCAAGTGCAAGTGCAACTGAAGCCCTCAGCATATTCATCAGTGTTGTATGTCCTGCTAAGTGGTAGAGCTTCAATCTGCAATTGCAACCCTTGTTATGATGAGACTTGAAAATACACAATTCTTAAATTTAAACATGAAACTCAATTCTCGTCAGTTTTTCCCTATACTTTTCAATGACAGCTGCTGAGCCCTAATCGTCGCTATAGCCAACATTTATAGTAAATACTTTAAATGTTGAGTATAAAAACTATGGAAAGGGTGTGATTCTAAATAAATAAGTTTGGATTAGGTCCGGTTTTCAAGTGGCTAGAAGTCCCCATTGCCATTCATTGCAATATCCATTGTAAATATATATATATATATATATTGTAAGATATTTAAGGATTTCACAGTCTGTATTGGTACTGGGAAATGTAGCAGATAAGAAAATATTTTTTCTTCCCTAAATTAACACAAGTTGGATAAAATAAATGGCAGCTCATTTGTGGGAGGGAGGAAAAAGGGAGATAAAATGTTTAAAATATTTCAGACTTTTAGACATGCTATGAAAGGCAAAAGTGCCTCATCAGATATGTTATGTGGCCATAACAATATCCTCATCTTCTGGTAGAGAAAATGGTTGTAGATCCATAGAAAAATAGAACTATACCATTATTGAAAACATTGAACATATGTCATCTTATGAAATAAATTGTTTTAATCTCTTGTTTTCCTGCTATTTAACGTAATTATATCCATATCTTCTAGATGTGCATAAGGAATTTAGAAACAATTTAGAAATTTAGAAACAATTCTTTGAAAGTATTGTTGGAAAGGCTTATAGTTTGTAAATGTATTATATATAACTATATATATAAAGCAAATTTAAGAACAAAATTGCTGAGTACAAAGTTAAATGAAAAGGAAGATTAACTCTTACAAAGTAACGTAATTCTTGTTCTAATCTCAGAAATGCCAACTCAGTAATGAATGCAGTAGACATTTTGGCTATAATGAAACATTGAATCAAACTGTTTCCATGCTGATTAATCTTGTTTGTTTTTTAGCACATAATAAAATTTCACAGAGCTTCTAAGGCAAACAAGAAGCCAGTTCAGTTACCTCGGGGAATGGTGAAATCTCTATTATATCAGATCTTAGATGGCATTCATTATCTACATGCTAACTGGGTGTTACACAGGGATTTGGTAAGTAGATCTACAGTGGGGATTAGAAATAGGTATAAGGCTATAATATAATATTTTGCACAATATATATGATAATTAGCATAAAGTATTAATAGTTTGTTTTCAGGTTTAACTTAGCAGGCATATGTCTATTTGAATATGTGTTTTTATTTCATATGTTATTTTTTTCAATATTTGCCAAGAGAAATAGCATAGCTGCTTTTATATTCTTTATTTAAAAAAACAAGACAAAATCTCCTAGGTAAGGAGTAGGGCCTTATCAATATAACTTGCATATTTGACTTGTCAGTTGCTTAAATTACATTTCTTACTTTCTGTGAATGCTTTTAAGAACACATGTTGCCTTATTGGATTAGTCCAAAAAATATGTCTAGGCTTTCCCTATCAGATTCTCCAGATGGGTTGACACTCTGCTGGCAGTTGTAGCGTAATACTCATTCTTGCTTTTGGCATCACTTAATTAGCACTAGGGCTCAATAGCCATTAGTATGGTGTTCACACTTAGCTTTCTGTCTAAGCTAATGATCATCAGTGCATTTTATGGTATTAAGATTTATTTTTTCTATCAGAAAAATGTTCTTCTTGCCTGGATCCGGGACAAATTGTCAGCAAGTGCAGCATCTAATCTGATTTATTATTATTATTATTTTTTAAGAAAACCACACACTTAAATAGTCAGAGCTGCTTAGTACTTGGATAGTACAAACTGGAAAATCTTAGGGCTGCAGGCTGGGTTGAAGAAAATTAATGGCAAATCACTTCTGTATTTAAAGCTCTATGAAAATATCTGTGTAGTTACCAGAAGTCAACCTTGATTCAAAAAATACTCGTTCTTCCTTTGCTGCAAATCATGTTCACATTGCAACTCATTTCTATCTGGTTTCCTTCAGTACAGTCAACATTAATGTAGGAAAATATATTTGCCCATCAAATTCCAGATAGCGCATATGTATGAATGAGGATGCATGGTCTTTATATTTGTAGAAATGTTTAGAATAACACATGGAAAATGTTTTAAGTAAAACAAATGCTCTAAAACCCAGGTTTGCTAAAGAACTCTTACAAAGTTAAAGAAACAAAATGCTTATTTTGGGGACTATCTTCTTCAGAATCTGCCTGCTCTACACAATCTAGACCAGTGTTTTTCAGCTTTGACAACTTTAAGATGTGTGGACTTCAATTCCCAGAATTCCCCAGCAAACACACTATCCTAGGACATTTGGAAATTAAAGTACACACGTCTTAAAGTTGTGAAGGCTAAGAAACATGGAAGGGACCTTAGAGGTCATCTAGTCTAAGCCCCTGCTCAGGTAGGAAACCCTATACCATGTCAGACAAATGGCTGTCCAATCTCTTCTTAAAGTATTGGAGCATTCACAACTTCTGGAGGCAGGTTGTTCCACTGATTAATTGGCATCTTCAACTATTTAATATTTCAATAACTGATTCTGCTATTTACCCATTCAAAGGACTTTTTGTCTGTTTATCAACAAATATAAACTATTCTATAATGAGAAGTGAAAAGCTAATGCAACTGTATGAGATATAAAGCATTGTTTCCTCAACTTGGACAATCTTCATAAATGATTTAAAAGTCAGAAATCTGATTTGTACTCTGCACCCTCTTACATTTGCCAAAATAGCAGATATAAGGTAGAATGGATTGAGAGTACGTGATTGACCCACAAGTACTTAGTTTTGTTTTGTTTTTGGAGTAAAATATTCATTCAGCATATGCTACTTTCTAGTGGGAAAATGTCTATGGAGATTCTCAGTCACCCAGGTCATGGTTGTCTCAAAGGTGCTTTTTCAAAAGGCACCTGGACTTTCTTGGGTTTTTTTCTTCGCTTCTCATCCAGAAAGCTTCATAGGTTCTGCCAGGATAGAGGGAAGGATTCTAGTGGGAAGCAGCACGTCAACAGTGTTTGTTTCATGTTGTTTGGATTTTTTTTTTCCTGGTTTATCACTTTTCTCTTGTATGCCATCCAGAATCACATTATAGAGAGTTGAGTTAGACAGCTTTAGATTTATTAAATCTAAATATATATAAACAAAATAGGGTGAACTGAATAAAATCATTATTCAACAGATAAGTTTGTGCACACTTTTGGCTTGCTGCTTCTTGGTTCCTTCTGCCTGTGGCAATAATTGAACATAACAGATTCCCGTTTATCATTTGGGTTTATAACTGCTTAGTAGGGGGAAACAAGTCAAGAATATTGAATTGCATACAATTCTAAACAAAGCAGTGTTTCTAGTTTGTCTTGCTGCTTCAGTTAGCACAAGAAATCAAATCTGCATGTGAAATGTGCAGACTATGTGCTAAATGTTTGAGAGATTCATACTAGTGATTTAAATTATACCTAAACAGCTAATGGCAATCAGCTAATAGCAGTCAAATCTTGGATAATGTCTTATGTTTCTCAAATATAAAAAAACCTTCCACTGATCAATTTTCTGTCAGGGATTGATATGTCTTGCAATGCAATAATAAGCAGCACTTAGAATAAAAGCTTAATATTCTTATGCTTTCTGTATAAAAATACTCTCACCTATAAATGAATTTCTTAAACCCTTTCGTATGAGTTGATCTGAAATGTGGGAATAATTACTATCTTACAAAGGTGTTATCCTTGTGATATTTTTTCACTGTCTAAAATATTACACAATATGTATTGCAGATAGTTCATAATTTACTACTGCTACTACTACTGAAGGCTTTATTTATTTTGAATAATAAGCATTTCATTATTTTCAGAAAGAGTAAAACACAATGCCATATGATTTATAATATAAAATACCAGCAAATAATGCAAACAAGTCTTTTCTGAGCGGTTTCTAACACGAGATTGTGGCATGGGGATATTTTATTAGCATTATAAAGTGCTTGCAAATTCAGTACTTGCGACTTGTAAAAATAATACAATAAGGAAAATTGATGGTAAAATATAGAAGGTGTACAAAACCTTTCTATTCTTTTGTGTGTGTTTGGATGTGATGCTGCCTTTGTAAGAGTCTCATTTTTCCCAAGTAGCATATTTTCATTTTCTTTTCTAACTGTTTTTTATGAGATATGTGGGGAGTTAATACCTATGAAAGAGTTTCTTAATAATGTAAATACCAGTAAGAAAAGTTGATCCTGATCCACCTTCCTAGTAGGCTTATGAACAGGACAGCATACTAGCTCTTAAGAATTCATGTATAAATATATAATATACATTATGATATATATTATCATATAGTATATATTATCATGAGTGATATAGTAATATATCATATAAAAGAGTGATAATATATAATGTAAGATGGACTGGGGGGTGGCATGATAGCCGTGTTCCAATATTTGAGGGGCTGCCACAAAGAAGAGGGGTCAGCCTATTTTCCAAATAATGGATGGCAATGAATCAAGGAGAAAAGCAACCTAGAACTAAGGAGAAATTTCCTAACAGTGTGAACAATTAACCAGTGGACCACTTTGCCTTCAGAAGTTGTGGGTACTCCATCATTGGAGGCTTTTAAGATAGCTGGACAGCCACTTGTCTGGAATGGTATAGAGTCCCTTGCCAGAACGGGGGGGGGGGTGGATTAGAAGAACTCCAAGGTCCCTTCCAACTCTGTTATTCTGTTCTGTTCTGTTTAGCACATAAGGGAAATGATAAGTCATTTGCAGTCATAAAATCAAGGTAGGTTATCAGGGAGTGGATCACGTCAAGCCTGCTTAATCAACTTTACAAAAGCACAGCAGGGGTGGAGCCATATGGGCCTTAGGGAATGCTGTTTCACAGGCAAGTGTAGCTACAAAGAAGGTGCTTCTCCTAAGTCAGTGGTGGCGAACTTATGGCACTCGTGCCAGAGGCAGCACTCAGAGCCCTCTCTGTGGGCACTCAGGCCATGCTCTGGAGATGGCAACCAGGCGCCCACTAACTTGCCAAGGTCCCACATGGCCAGAAGCATCCCAGCACCCATGCGCTTGCTGGCCTCTGTGTGCAGAGGCCGATGGTGTGCAGCAGCTGCCCCTGCCCCTGTCACACCTTGCCCTATGACAATGGCACCCCTGCCTCGCCTTGCCTTGCCTCACCCCGCAGGACGAGCCTCCTGCCCACCGCCCCACCTGCCAGAGACCCCCTGGATCTCCCCCAACCCTGCCCGCCCCCCACAGGCATCCCTCCCCACGAGCAACATCGAGGTGATCACGCCCACCTGGGCCACGCCCACCTGTCACCCGGCGATAAATAAGTGGGTTTGTGGTTGTATTTTGGGCACTCGGTCTCTAAAAGGTTTGCCATCACTGTCGTAAGTCCTGTGAGATGACAATGCTGTACAATTCTATCAGATCTTACTGCTAAGGCAAAAATATCAAGGGAACTGCAGTCCCATAGGTAACCAGATCCCAAGCTATGAAAGACTTTATTGGTAACCATCAACATTTTGAATTGCACATTGAAGCCCTGTGGTAGCCAGGTGTTGTGCACAAGAGCAGAGATACTACATGGACAAAACGTGGAATGCCTACAGTTATGTATACAACTGCATTCTAGTTCAGTTGAAATTTCCAAGTGCTCATCAAAGGTAGTATATTGCAGTTGTCCAAACTGGAACATGACATCCCAGTCCAGAAAAGGTTGTAATTCGAATGCAAGAGTGATTAGTGTAAGGATCGTCATGGCCATGGTCACCATCTGTTCATTAAATGGGAGTCTCAGAGTGCCAGCTGGAAAAATGCAAACTCATCAGGAATTCAAGAAGATAAATCCCTTAGACTGGAAGTACTCTGAAAGCAAACCACTCACTCTTTGTAGGCCTGAGCCTAAGCCTGCTCCTTTCCATCCATATACTTACAGCAATAGATAGGAGTTATGCAACATTGCCTATTCATTTAGAGAACGACATGTAAAGCTCAGTGTCATCTGCATACTGGAAATAACCTATCCTGATGGATGATCTCACCTAGCAACCTCATGTTGACATTAAACTGTGAAACCTTGAATTAGCAAAGGCCTTGGGCTAAAACTCTTTCCACCTACCAACACCAACTGGAAACCACTTCAGAAGAAGGAAGAGAACTGGCACAGTACAGTGCTCCCACTTTAAGTCTCCATAGCTGCCCAGAATTCTCCTGAGAAATCAAGTAGGACCAGGAGAATCAAATCCAATCTTGGTCCGACCAAAGCTCATCAAAGGGCCATCTGTTTTCTCCAGGTTTCTCTGGAGTTGCTGTACTATTTCCTTCGATACAACAGTTTTGGCATCTAGCAATAAGGGGACTTAACCACTGTCTCCTTCATGGCAAGCAAGGGAATACCATCACTCAAGGATAAATTAAATCACCATTTGAATTCAGCTCTCTTTTTTTATAATATTTTATTGATTTTCTCATTTTACAATTGAGTATTTAAAAAGCAATGTGATGACTGGGTTGATAAATAGTTCAATAGCGTACATAAGTCTTTAATATAAATCTCATATTACAACATCAAATATTTCCTCTCTTTCCATTAATATCTGCTATCTTCTATTGGGCTAGTACAATTCTTATTATTATCAACTAAATAAAAACATTTTTGTTACAGTTATCAATAATTTTTAACTTATACATATCTTAATTGTATTTGCACTTAATCCTTGTATATAATCTATGTCCTGTTATTGCTGTTTTATGTTTATTTTGTGTTTATGTTTTAATGTTTATTTTGCTTTGCATTGAATCCAGGTTTTGCTTTCAATTGTCAATGAGTTTTGTTTGGAAATAACAGTAAGCATAAATGCAGAAGTATATATAAATTTAGATTTTATGTAAGTCTGCTTGTGAAATGAAATCTTGCTTTGAGAGTTTTCTTTTTATATGTCTTTGTATGGTTTTGCCTTTTTATGCAGAGATTAGATCAGGCATTATAGATGACAACCTGTATAAAATACTGTAGCAAACCTATCTGTTAACTATAATAAGGTAGAATAGCAAACAGAATTGGAAATGAAGTGTATGCTATGCAGGAGAAATTATTAAAAGTTGGAGGCCTTGAAAATAAAATCAAATTAACTATGTTATTCCTGAAGAGAGAAATTAATTATCTGCGAATAATGTCATATCATTGCATATGGTGTAGTTGTTAAGTGCATTGTTGTTGAATTATTGCTGAAGATACACCCTAATTCTTGTATTATCTATTTCTTATTCAAAATGTACAGTCAGTATTGAATTTGAATTTGGAGATGTGGAAGAGAACAATTAGTAAATAATTAGCAAAGTGAAGCTCTGTTATTTTTTTCGGGATTATTCATTTCTCATCTAAATTAAACCTTTTGTACTCCAGGATTCAAATTTATGAAAACATTCACAAATTTGTTAGGATGTATTTTAGAACCATTTTCATTAATTCCTCAACAAAATCTTTTGATATATAGCTAATGGAATTTTGTTGATTATAAATATATAAATTTAAAGGACCAAAAGTTTTCATAGGACAGAAAATAACAATCTTCTGATTGTTAATGACATATGTAAATCAGTTTCGCCATTGTTCCATGAAAACTGGTAATAAATAACTGAGACTTCCATGTGTATTTCATTTGTTTATAATTCTCACTGTTTATGATTTTTTTTCCTCATCCAAGTTTACTTCTGGTGATTAAATAAATCTGATAGAAAGTAACATTTTATGCATGTATCTGAAAGCATATGGGGTAGTCATTTAGGTATTACAAAACTTTTTGTTATTTTTATGTCTAACTATTTACTCAAACATTTTTATCAATTGTTTTCTCTATTTTTAAAATGGAAGGAAAATCCATTTCTGTGAACTTAATGAAGATTATGCATAGAAATAGTAAAAATGAGCAGCTCAAAAGAATTTTCCAACATACCAAATCATAAGATTGGTATGATGACAATGGTAGACACCAGCATTCAGACTTAAAAAAAAGTAAAGATAAAGCTTTTTTAACTTTAATATTTTACCTTTAGATATTTTTATCCTTATAAAGAGAGATGTTATTTCTACCAATAAAGGAGAATATTTGTATCTCAGGGTTGAAATGAGGGGGCCTTGATGCTTTCTGAGCTTGATTGTTTTCTTACAAATGTTTCATTATCCAAACTAGGGCTAGTATTGCTAGCACTGATAATGTTACCTAGTTTGGGTAATGAAACATCTAGAACAGTGGTTCTCAACCTTTTTAATGCTACGACCCCCAACCGATCGTAAGTCGAGGACTTTTCCTGCCCGGGAGCGCCACGCATGCGTGGTGCCGCCCCCTGCGCCGGCCGAGGCGTAGCTGGCAAGCGGCAGAGATGGCGCAGGCTGACCATCGGCTGGGCCACCAGCTGGCCCAGCCCAAGGGAGGTAAGGCACCCGCTGGGCCCTACGCATGCCAGCAACCCTCCCTGCGCCCGCCGGCCTCCCACCCCTGGCCCTCTTTTATTACATTTTTAGTAGTTGCTCAGCAGGGAGGGGTGGAAACTTCCAGACAGCTCGCCTTCGCTGCAGACAACTTGCAGCACCGTTTGCAGAATGGGACTTTTGGAGGGCTCAGCAGGGCAGAGACAGCCTGGACAATTCCTATTGGCTTTTGAAAGCCAATAGAATTAGACTCTATTCAAGAGAGTCTATTCTATTGGCTTTCAAAAGCCAATAGAATAAAAGGGAGTAGCACAGCTAAGGAAAAGGGGGAAAAAATGGCGGACTGCGTTGTTTGGTGACCCCCGTGAAATGGTCGTTCGACCCCAAATGGGGTCCCGACCCACAGGTTGAGAACCACTGATCTAGAAGAAAACAATCAAGCTCAGGGAGCATCAAAGACCTGTTATTTCTGCACTGATACATAGTAGAAAGGCAATAGAGCAATTCTACGTATTGTTCCTTGATTTCTTTATAATTATATCAGTCACTACTAGAGCTGCATAATCTAACAGTGCCTTGTGATAATTACAACCATTCTTTTGATATTAGCACACACCTGCAGTCTTCTTTGAATATCTGCTTAAATATGCAGTGATACATAATCCTTTTCAAATCTGTTGTATATCTTTTCCTGTCAAAGTAAATTTTATGATTGTCGTATATTTTTGTAAACATTTAATTGTTAATATGTATCTTAAAATTCATATGTTGCCATATAGCTGCCTCACTGATATGACAATATTCATGCATGTTGAAATATTAGTGAATTTCTTTTCCTGGCAGATTTCTCGAATGAACAGGAGTCATTTCTTTAAACCGATTTCAGAGAAAAAAAGTTTGAACTGAATTTACACCATTAGGATCAATATAATCCAATTATTATTGGGGGGGGGGTTTATAGGTTTAGCAACATTTTAATAAGAAAATAGCAATTTAATATTGGCATAGCTCAGTAATATTTTAAAAGCAATTGCGCAAGTTGTTTACAGGAATTTCTAAAAATACTGTCAAAGAAAATATATTGGGCAAATAGATGAGATTAAAAAAAATTGGAAGAAAAACAAACTCCATGAAATAAGCCTTTAAAATATCAAACTAGCACCCGTTTTTCTAAAAATGAAATATCTGCAGAGGCAAGGCACGGGTAGCACAATGCTCAATAGAGAGATTAATTTAGAATAACACATAGTTGTATATAAAATATTGTATAATTATATTTACATTGTTTCTTGGGAAGAAATGTACATTGTTTTTCTGTATTTGGCTAATGTTAGAAGTTGGAGGCAGGAGAAACATGTTTTTCTCTGTGTTCTGAAACGTAGCTTCCCATCTGAGGAGCTATTGTGAGAACACGAGGTAAAAAAAATTGTCAAGGAAATTATTTGGCTACTCACGTAGCCTTACAACAAACTAATAATGTACAGGCTTTATCACTTTTAACATTCCACTGCATTTTTATTTAAAATTGGAAAAGTAAAGCTAATTTCAGCCACAAATGTTTAGGTATACTTTGGTATATGTATTGTGTATTTATTTTTTTTTCCACAGAAACCTGCTAATATTTTAGTTATGGGTGAAGGTCCTGAGCGAGGAAGAGTAAAAATTGGTATGTTTATATCTTTGATAAGTCCCAGAGTAGCATTTAAGACAGAATGTTCTAACAGTGCATAGGTCAATACTTATTATTAAAATCTACCAGATCACAGATCAAATGAAGAGAAATAACATATGTTCAAGTTGGACAACATTAGAGCAGGTTATAGGCTGGGAGAACCTAAACTGGGCTCTGCTTTCATTAAAAATGTTGTAATTTTCCTCAGTAATTTTAACATTTAATAATAAATTTAACAGTTATATTTGGAAAAGTACTTACGAAAAGCTAAATTAATTCCTCAGTCATAGGAAACAAAGAGAAAACTGCATATTTTTAATAGGAAAAAACTGAAAATTGTACCATTTTTATTTCTGGTGAAACTACTTTTCGTAACCTGGAAATTCTATATTCTATTTAAAAAGTTATTTCAAGATATTAAAACAACATCTAATATAGTAGCAAAACAACATGTTATAATCAAGCATATTATGACTACATGTCAGTGTCCTGAGGACATATGCCTAATGTGCATCTTGAATCTTTAAGCAGATATATCCAGACATTATTGCAGAACGTTTAAAGATAATTTAATTTCCCTTTCTCTAAATTACTTTTCTAAGATGAATTTACATGGAATTAACATGATCTTCATTAGATGAGACTGTTGAACAGCAGTCTGCTAAAAATAGCTGGTCCTCTTTGAAACCAATGTATATTTCAGTTGGAAAGAAATGGAATTAGGCTAAAACTGAACACTCAGTCACTTAGATCTGTAAATAAATAATTATATTAACACTAACAGATTTAAGTCCTCTTCTCAGTGAAACATAATGATCTAATAGCAGAGGACAGATGGCACTTTTAACATTAATTGCACTGATATTTCTTGCGATGCAGGTAACCTATCAAATATTATTTGAAAATTGACACCTACTTTTCTTGCAAACGTGAACTATTTACAATATTTTGAAAAATGTTATTGCTCTCCCAAACAGTTACACATTACTACTGGATTTGAAAGAGCATTTCTTCCAATTCAGTTATATCATCCAATGTCAGTAATAGCAGGTCTGCCTTTCAAAAGTGTGATAAAGTTGAGGATTGATAAAACAATAATCATGTTAGTATTTTGCTGTTTAAAGTTTTTTAAAAAAAATCAGATATTTATATTCTGACACTATCCTTCTCTTTCTCCCATTTTCCTTGCAGCCAAAGGTGATCTGTCAACATTTGCTTTTATCAGCAGCTAATGCTCATTGTCTAATCCAGAACAAAATTAATTTTTAAAATAAAATATAATAGAGGTTTAAATAAGGCTCCATATAGCTAAACAAGCCTTCATATTATAGAGCAAATGAGTGGGATTTTTTCTAATGAATATCCAAATATCTGATACCTTCCTCTTGAAACATGCTTAGGTTTCATATTTTTTTTAAAAAAAATTGGTTGTTGTGTGCCCTATAATTACAACCTCAGATTCTCTGCTCTGTTGGAATTTCTACTGAAAAATGCATTATATTTGCATTTAAACACAACAATATGCAAGTGATATATTTTACTAATCTGTAGCTGTTTAAATACACACAAGCATAGTTTATTTTAATATGATAAATCCATCACAGTACAGAAGAATTAGGTAACTAAGTGAACACACCAGGAATTCAGATATGTTTTCCTAGCTTAAGAAGAATCCTGCTACCCTTGAATAGTAGGTTCTATTAATTTGTTAGTTGCTTTATTGCCTTGGTCGCTATAAATTGAACTGTTTCTGTCAGGTTACTAATTTGGTATTATAAATATCTTAAGTCTTAACATGCATCAATATTTTTATATGCATTAAAATCTTCTTACCATTTTCCAGTGATTCAGTTCCAGATTTTCAAATTTTCCAAGAACTGATCAGAATATGGGTGATATCCTGCATGACAAAGAGTTCATATTAGTGTGATTTAATCATATAATACACTCTGTACAATTCTTTCAAAATAAGTTTAGTATATTCATAAGTTAAATTATATAGAATTTCTGCCTATTTGAACTCAAATCAGTTTGTATTGAGCAACCTATATGTTAAAATTTAATTTCCCTCCTCATTTTACAGCTGACATGGGCTTTGCCCGACTATTTAATTCACCTTTGAAGCCTTTAGCTGATTTGGATCCAGTAGTTGTTACATTCTGGTATCGAGCTCCAGAATTACTGCTTGGAGCAAGACACTATACCAAAGCTATTGGTAAGTAATGTGATTGTCATTGTTAAGTTAGGAATATTGTATTATTTAAGTCTGACTCACTTATTTGTTTTTGCATAGAAAGACTATGCCATATCTTATATAGACTTCTTTCAATTGCCTAAACATGTTCTTCACACTTAATTAGCAAAACCCCTATTCAATTTGTTGATTATGTTCCATGTTTTGAAAATAAATGTCCCTAACATTTAGCACTTAAATTGACTTTTATTATAGAACAACAGGAGATTGTTGGCTTTGAATGCAGATTTAAGATCAAAATGGTTCAAATCCACAAAAACTGGATGCTGATATTTAGTTTCCTCAGATTTCTATACAATAGTAATATGTTCCCTCAAGGGCAGACAAAAAACACCCTTGCTCCAATAATTCACCTTGGAGCCAATGATTTGATTCTAATAGCCTGATTTCTGGAGCTAAAATAATATATTTAGTTTTAATGACATTATTACTAAAATTTTCTATTACCAAGTGTTTCTGAATTCTAACTGATTTATCAAAAGAGGTAACTCTATAAATAAACACAAGACAGTATTGCTTATTTCCCTTCCCTTCCAAATATTCTTAGTTTAGGGATTTGTCCTTTTCTTTATTTTTTTAACTATGTAAAACTAAATGGTAACTGCCTTTTACCTGTTAGTTACCTTTAATTCAGTTCCACATTCACATAGCTTAGATTTTTTTCTGTCCTGAATAATCTGATGACATCTGGAACATAAATAGCACTGAAAATTCTTGGAGTTTTGGTACTGCTTCATTGCCTTGTCTATGAGAATTGTCATACTCATGCTCTCAGCCATAGGCTCTTAATCCATAATTAGATTTCTTATCCTATGATTGCTCAGTTTACTGAAGAGATTCATTTAAAAAAATAAAATCTTGTCAAGCTTCTAATTATCCCCATCAGTTCAGTTTTGCATAGTAATGAATTATACCTAATTCTGTGAGTGAATGAAATCTGGCACAATAGATCTCTTTCCCCATACTGCTATCCATTACAAAAGATTGAAGATCTTCTGAAGTAGTTTTGCGAATTTGCAAATAATAGAATTGTATTAGTTATAGCCCATAATATTTAAAAGTGAGTTTTGAAATCTTAAGGAATTGTTCAATTTTTGATACTTTATCAAAGTTTAAAATCATGGGAATTTTTATTTTTAAAAATGGCATTTTAAAACATCTTCCAACGTGTTTGCTGTAATTTGAGAATTTTCTCTTGAATGCTTTAATATTTTAACAGAAGAGAAAGTGGTATAATGCATTAATTAGTTACAGGTTACAAATGTACTAGTTCTTGATTAGGTGAGCAATTGTCTATTCTTCTGTTGTAACTAGAATTGTAAGAGATGATATGAAAATACAGGAGAATCTTTGACATTACATTAACAATTGAAATGTTAGTTGGGAATGCTTGGAATATAATTATTTCTTTATGAGCACAAATGCCTTTTTTATTTTCCTCCCTCGTTTTTTGTAAAGATATTTGGGCTATAGGGTGTATATTTGCAGAACTGCTAACATCAGAGCCAATATTCCACTGCCGACAAGAGGATATAAAAACTAGTAATCCGTATCATCATGATCAGCTGGACAGAATATTCAATGTAATGGGATTTCCTGCAGGTATATATTCTGTTTTTATTATTGCTGATGTATGTAAATTAGACATATTTTGGCTTTCAAATGGTTAAAACAATATCACTATGGATGTTTTAATACATTGCAAATGGTAGACATGAAACAAAAAGCAGTGCTAAAGTAAATATATATTTTTTTTATTGAAAATTTTTAAAATTTTTACAAGAAGAAAAACAACCCTCCCCAACCCACCCCAACCCTCCCATTCCCTCCCTCAGCCTTCCCAGAGCTGAATATAGGCTTAATTAAAGTTTCTTGAATTCTTAGAAAAAAGTATAAACCATAGATAAGTCTAAATACATTACTTAAACAACTAATAAAATAATTAACAATAATATATATATATATATAAACATAAATATTAAAGAAAGGAAAAAAATACTTAAAAAGAAAAAAAATAAAGAGAAAGAAAGAAGAAAGGAAATATAAGAAAATAAAATAATAATAAAAAATATAAAGGGAAAGAAAAATAATACAATCTATAAAATATTAAAATTTATATACGAGTTATTGAAAAACTAAATAATATTTTTTTATATCCAACTTATGTTGGATAAAATCTACCCATTTTTCCCATACCACAAAAAACTTCTCTTGCGATTGATCCTTTAAAAAAGCCGAAATCTTTGCCATTTCCGCTAGATAGGATACTTTAGAAAACCACTCTTGCAAAGTAGGCAAAGATTCCTTCTTCCAATATTGCCCTACTAACAACCTTGCGGCTGTAATTAAATTTAACATCAATACAACCTCCTTAATATCACAATCAGTAACATAAGTAATTATCTATATCTAAAACCTGTATTTTAGTACTCTTATATAATTTTTGATAATAATCTAAAAAGATTTCTTAATCAATTCCTTCTGATATACCAATTTACCATTATAATTTATTTTATCTATAATTCTCTGTCTCTGTTACTTTCTGAGTTGGTAAGCCAACCATCTCCCTGGTTTATTGGCATTACAAAATGTATTTTGTCTCATATACAGTAGGTTAGTTGCAGTTTGATCAGCCATCTATATATTAAATTGTGATTTAAGCAATTTTATTGATTCTTTAACCTTTTCATCTGTAGGATTTGAAATCAAATTTTTTTCTTTTAATTTAATCTCATCTTCCAAATCCTTACATTTCTGAATCTGCTTTTGTCTCTGAGTATTATTCATTTGTATCAAGATCCCACGCATGAAGGCTTTACCTGCATCCCATACCATTGACATTGATGTTCCCTTATGCATGTTTAAAACAAAATAATCCTTTAAATAATACTTTAGTTTTTGAACATTCTTTTCTTGTCTAAATAAGTTCTCATTAATCCTCCACGATCTCCTCTCCTCTTTTTCATCAGCCAACTCCATCCAAACTGGACTGTGGTCCGTCAATGTCCTAGGAAAAATCTTAACATTCTTTACCCTAAAATATAAATCAGTTGTAATCAAGAAAAAATCAATTCTTGAAAAGGATTGGTGTCTGTCTGAAAAGAAAGTAAAGTCTCTCTCCTCCTCATTGCGTTCACGCCAGTAGTCTCGCAGCTCCCAGTCTTCTTTCAAATCAAAAAAGGCTTTAGGTAGTTTAGCCTGTGTAAAAAAAAGTAGAAGATCCTTTTTTGCCTCTTTGTGGATCTAACACACCATTCCAATCACCCATTAATATCACAGATCTATAATCCAACAAGGTTAATTTCTGATGTAACAATCTGTAAAATTGTTCCTGTTGTTGGTTTGGTGCATACAACCCCACTATAAGTATTTTCTTCCCATATAAACCAACTTCAATCATAACATATCTCCCTTGAAGATCAGATTCTACCAAACAGGCTGATACGTTTTGCTTAACATAAATGACTACACCCCCTTTTTTCCCAGGAGCAGAAGATACAAAATGAGATCCCAAACGAGCACTGGCTAAATATTTTTGATCTTTAGATAAAATATGTGTTTCCTGCAAACAAATAATATCATTATTATGTTGCTTTAAATAATGAAAGATTTTCTTTCTCTTTTGGGGAGAATTAAGGCCATTAGCATTCCAAGTCAGGAGCTTTACCATCTCCCTTTACCAAGAGCCTGGAGAAGACTGCTTGGAGATCTGCCATAGAAGAATGTGCTGCAGAACTCTTGGGTCTTGCTCCTCCCACCGGCAACGAAACAATTTCTTGAAGAGATTCTTTAACTTCTTTCTTCTGTTGTTCCTTTTCCTTGCGTCTATATGCTGCACGGGTCATTCTTTGCTCTTTGATCTCTGTTTGTCGCGACCTGTAGCTTTCCTGCAACCATCACACCTTGTAGCACTCCACCTGTAGCTTTCCAGCAACCATCACACCTTGTCCTTCAGACTGTTGTTCCACCTCTTTACCATCCAAAACTTTCTGCATCATAGATGATGGTGAGCCTGCTCCCAGGACCGAACTATAAAACTCCTTTGCTTTAGTAACTGTATTGAGTCTATAACGCGTCCCCGCATGGCTCACAGCAATACCCGTCGGGATCTCCCATCTGAATGGCATCATTCTCGTTTTAAGTTCATTAGCTAGAAAAGCAAAATCTTTTCTCTTTCTTAAAATTTTAGATGGGATCTCCTTTAAGATAATAACATCTTGAGCAGCAATCTGAAACCTCTTATTATAGAAAGCTTGTATAATTTCATTACGCAGAGATCTCTTTGCAAAATAAATCACCATATCTCTTGGTAAATTCTTCTGTTTTGTGACCCAGGAGTTAACTCTGTAAACTTTTTCCACTTCTCTAAGTATTCCATCTTTCTCCCTATTCAGGATAACAGCAAAGTCATTTGCCACAATTTCTGCCAGGTCTTGTTGCATATCCTCTTTCAGACCCCTGATTCTTAAAGCATATTCCATTTCCCTGTACTGAGACATAACAATGTCATCTTGTGAAATTTCCATCTTTTTTTCCATGCCTTCAAATTTATCTTCCAGGGTATCAACCTTTTCCTCAACCTCTTCAACCCTGGAATCAAGCTTCTCAACCACAGAAGCAAGTCCTGATAGAGCCATAACTATATCTTGTCTCAGAATAATGTTATTCTGCTCTAACAGGTTCTTCATTTCTCCTCTGATTTGAGTTTTATTCTGATCTAAAAGCTCTTTCATTTCCCCTCTAATTTCAGTTTTGTTCTGATCTAAAAGGTCCTTCATTTCCTCTCTGATTTGAGATACAACATTTCCCATTATGTCTTTCATATCTTGTACAGATAATACTGGCAGAGGAGGAGAAGATGGTGGTATAACTTTAGGTTGTTGTACCGGTGTAACTTTAGGTTGTTGTACCAGTAAGATCGCAGGGGAAGAAGCCACCTTAGGAACTGTAGAAGCTGCTTGCCTCTTTGAAGCCATTTTTTTTTTAAATCTTATTTCCTCTTCTTCCTTCTTAAAGAAAATACAATAAAAAATCCTCCAAAAAAAATAAAAAGCAAAGGAGAGTTTTAAAGCTATTTCAAAAACACAAAACCACCTTCAAAAAAAGAGAAAAGTTTAAAAAGTTTAAATAAAAAAAAACTATATAGTCCATAACATTCCGTTTGACTCGCTTTCTTCCGGAAAAAAAAAAGGCACTTTCAAATCGCCATTTTACTTTCACTCTCCACACAGGCAGAGAACAAAGAAAAAAAAAGAAAATCAGCCTAAACTAAAAAGCAAATTAAAACTCAATAAGTCCAATCCTTTATCCAGCTCTGTCCGCTTTTAAAAATCACTCACCCAGTCCTTTTAAGCGTGCGGAGATGGTAGCGGCGTTTCGCTTTGTTCCCGAAGGAACAGAGTCAGCTGGGAGGCGGAGGCAACCCGAACTCCGAGGGAGCTCTCTTTCTACCCCCCAGAAAAAATTCCTGGGGGGTTTAAGAGGCTCTACCTCTATTTGGGTGATTCTCTGCCCCCTCCCTTCACCCGGGAGGGGGATTTCGAGCCGCGGGACAGCTGATCTCTGCTGTGCTCCGCGGTTCTCACGCCGTCCCAGGAGACGGCTACAATGTAGCCGCCATCATCGACGCTATCCACCGGAAGTCCCCAAAGTAAATTTATTATTACTATTACGTTTACCACAAAATGAAATCACAATTCCCAGTTCTTTACTTGTGTTGGCCTTCATTTGCATCGAGTTCTTCCAAAGAACTCAGAATGTCCTAATGCATTGGCATAGTATATATGTGGATACAAGCAGTGGAGCTTTTTGTAGTTAATTGAAAGGTAGAAATTTTTGTCAATGCTCAGATTTAAGTGTATATGCCACCCAATTCCCAAGAACTAATATCGCATTCATCATGATGCAGTTCATTTATCATCAGCAGTTGAGGAAAGGTCTTGATTGCATTTCACCATGATCAATTAACTAAAGCCATGACTGGTATTTTTAATTTTAAGAGGGAAGGAGAGTAGAATTCAGTAAAGAGCAAAAACGGATAAAAGAAGAAGAAAAAGTTCCTGTGATTTAGGTAGGAGTTAAAATTGGACTCCCATCTATTTATTTCTCTCCAATATCAATACCATTTGGAAATGTTTCAATCTTACTTTCTTAATATTACAAAATTATATAACCTGGGAACCAAATTAAACTTTAAACTATAGTAATCAAGAAGCTAATGAAGTCATCTGTAACTGCTGCATTAGTTTTAAAGCTTTATGTTAAATCAATTCAAAACTTTTTAAGAGAATTAGTATAACAACTTGCAAATTATATCGGATTACAGGTGGTCCTGAACATATGCCCACAAGTGAGGCCAAAATTTCTCCTGTTAAGTGAGACATTTGTTAAGTGAGTTTTGCCCCATTTTATGATGTTTCTTGCCTCAATTGTCAAGTGGATCACTGCAGTTGATAAGTTAGTAACCTGGTTTTTAAGTGAGTCTGGCTTTCCCATTGACTTTGCTTGTCAGAAAGTTGCAAAAAGTGATCACATGACCTTGGGACACAGCAACGGTCATAAATATGAATCAGTTGCCAAGCAATTGAATTTTGATCACATGATCATGGGGATGCTGCAAAGGTCTTAAATCACTTTTTTCAGTGTCATTGTAACTTTGAACGGGTCACTAAATGAACTGTTGTAAGTCGAGGATTACCTGGATATTGTTTATTTACTGTACAGTGCTTATGCTTTTTTAATAAGGCAAAGTATACAGTGTAAATAAGTAAAATAAAATTCATGTTCTTGTGTTAATAAAAACTATGAGAAGAGGATGTTTACCCAGAGTGAAAACTAAAGAGGATAGAGAAGATAATAATTTTCAGTGCTTAGGTAATGGTACCTTAGTTCTGTATTAAGAAGGATGAAATTATACTGATATTCACTTCATAGATAAAGATTGGGAAGATATTAAAAAGATGCCTGAACATTCAACTTTAATGAAAGATTTCAGAAGAAATACGTAAGTTTTGTGAAGATCTAAGAAATTTTGACAATGCTACAAGTTCATGAATTTGTACACTCACTAAACTAGTTTTCTGGCAAACTTTTTCTACCCTCTGATGATTGGCCCGTCCCCTTGATACCAAAACAAAGATGGTTAGTTTGTCCAGTGCAAAGTAAGCAAAATAACAGTGGGGACAAGAAAGTAGGAAGGATAGGCTGGGAAATTCTGGGCATTGAAGTCAACACATCAGTTCTCAACGTTGAGAAACACTGGTCTGGATACTAAGCCATATCAAATGATCAGAAGGGAAATAACTCCTGTTTGGGCCACCATTCAGAGTATCAGGATGGAATAGTATCTGCTTAGCCCACTTTTTGTATAACTTTGAAGCTACTTTGATTTAATAAGAAATTATTTGTTGCATACAAAAGTATAGCTTTTTAGCTTGCAGATATAAAATGTAAAGATTTGGCTTTGATAGAAGCCATTATCAAATGCCTCACCTTCAGAAATGTGAACTAAATTTTGTACAAGAGACATACTAAATAATTGCTAACAACTTTTCATATTTGTTTATTTCATGTGTTACGTATGGGAAGCTATTTCCATCTGGCACATATAAAGAAATGTGTATCCTTGGGCTTGTTCCACAGAGCTCTGCCATCATTTTAAAATACAGATAAACTGCTCATAGCAATTAAACTGAATGAGGCCAGCTCTGCTAATTCTATAACATGCCCTTATACAAATTTTATCTTCAGTTTAATGTCAGGATTATTATGAACCAGTGTTTTCTTTCAGATATACCAACTGCAGCCTTATCAAATATATGGAAAAACATAAAGTTAAGCCGGATAGTAAAGCATTCCATTTGGTAAGTTCATGACAGATCACTCAGGACTGAATTCCTACATAATTTCCAAAAACAATCATATGAGATGTTTAAAGTGCTTTTCATTACATCTGCAGAAGAGTATTTATTATAGAGTTAAATGTATTTGCTTTCAATTGCAAAGTGATAGAAGCCTTAGAAAAGTAATCTGAAGTGCCCCTAATAGGTTTTTCATAAATACACTTATTTCTAGGTTTTGGTTATTAAGTGTGAGGAGATTATGCAAAAAAAGAACAATGAGAATTAAATCTTCAAATGTAAATTTTGTTTTTATGTTGCAACAAGCAATCAGTTTTGCTAGGTCCAAATTTTATCTGTAAACAACTGGAGACAAGCTTTTCTCCTCAGTAACAAGCGCTGGTTCTGTTTACCTTCAGATGGGGAGGGGAAATGAAAAATTCCATATTATTGATTGATTTACCATGGCTGTCCTGGGTTTTGAGCAGAGTTTGGGGACTGAATTTAGGATCCTCTGTATGCAAGGTATATAGGATGATGGGTGGCTTGTTGATTCTGAAGATGCATGAAAGGAAGATTCATATATTCACAGAGTGGTGGAATATTTTCTAGGTCTGAAGATTTTATGTTTTAATTGTACTTAGCTACAGAAATTGCTTACTATGGACCCAATAAAGAGAATTACCTCAGAACAGGCTATGCAGGATCCTTATTTCTTAGAAGATCCACTTCCGACATCTGAGTAAGTGATACAGAATTCATATTTCTTTAATGCTTCCTAAATATTTTAAACTAGGAAGGATATTAAAATGTTTTAAATGTTTAGGAGAAGTTTAGGGAGTGGAGCTGGGATTCCTGAGAATAACAGTGAATGATATTTCACTCTTGACAAACAAAAAATGTCTTTTTATGCCATTTGCCATTTTAAAATAATGTTCTATTAATCTTTTGTTTTATGAGTCCCTGATTCCATTAGTTTGTAGCATTAATCCTTCATTCATCCACAAATTGATTAGAACATCATATATAGTCATCAGCAAAGTGCCTGCTAGACCTTCCACTTTCAACATAAAAGGATATTATCTAATTAGTATATCTTTTCTTTATAAATCTGTGATATAAATTGCAATTTTGTAGAAAGAGAATAATTGAAGCCAAATGAATAATCCTTAACAATCATTAGCTCAGGTTTTCTGGGATCTTCTAGTTGGGGTATTATAGACTTTATAGATCTTTCAGCACAGAAGTGTTATTGTTTATTGACTATAACACTCTTGTCCCACTTCAGTAGCGGACCAGCCCCACCTCAATAGAAATTTTTCTTTCCAATCCCTAAGAGCTATATGGAGCCCTGTACTTTAAAGAATAAGGATTGATTTATTAGGTTTATATGTTGAACAGTCATTAAATAAGAAAGTAAGTGAGGACTACCTGTACTTGCAGATATTCTCCTTCATACATTTCTTCATTAACACACTAAATAAATGGACTTTTGCAGTGTGTTTGCAGGCTGTCAGATCCCATATCCAAAACGAGAATTTTTAACTGAAGAAGAGCCTGATGACAAGGGAGACAAAGTAGGTATCACATCAAGGGTTATGACACAACAAGTACATTTAGAATTTTTCCCATCTTGTACAGTTTTATACTTGTATATGATTTGGAGAATTAAATTGATATTAATAGTTCTGTTTAAAATCATTTAGTATATGAAGACCACATAACAAGGACATGAAGTGTATTTTTCTGTGTATATTTAGGAGCATTACTTTTATTGAACTATTCCTTGTCAGAATATGAGAATTAAATGTCACTTGTGGAAACAAAATGAATATTTGATAATATGGGAATATCATTACATTTATCACTATTATTTCCAGTACTAAACATTACAATGAGAAGTTTAAGAATGTCTACGAAATATTGAAAGGCTTAATGTCAGAGATTGACAGCTCACATAATTTGTAGAGATAAAAATTTATTTAGATATTTGGGGGGATACCTAATTTGGATGTGATTTGAAATACTGGTATTTGCAGAGTAGCAGACTTCACAATCGTATAAATCTTTGTGAAAACAAACTTCACTATTACAAGAACAAAGGACAGTAACAGTAAATATCTCAGCAGTGTGCAATTTTATAAGATCTAGGGCTTTGCTATACAATAGAAGACCTTAGACCAGGGGTCCCCAACCCCCGGTCTGTGGATCAGTACCAGGCCGCAGCATGCCAGCAGCTGGTCCGCACAAACAAGCAAAGCCCCATCCATGAGATGCAGGCAGCATCTGGTCTGCGGAAAAAATCTCTCTCCACAGAACTGGTCCTTGGTGCCCAAAAGGTCGGGGACCTCTGCCTTAGACAATACAATGCAAGATTATCTCCTGGAGGAAAGGAAGAGTTTTTATTATCCTCAGGACTAGAAATTCTTTTCTTATTACTCAGCTTTAATTATGGCTGCAAATCTAAATGCTTACTTAGTATAAGGCCCTTACTTAACAACCACAATTGGGACCAGAATTTTGGTTGTAAGTTGATGCAGTCATTAAGCAGGTCACCATGCAGCCTGACTCAATTTTACGATTGTCTTTATGAGACTGGTAAAGCAAATCACTATAGTCTTTTAGCAAAACACATGGTTGTTAAGCAAATCTATTTTCCCAAGTGGGAAGTTTTTTTCTGGAAACTGGCAAAAACATCACAAATCACGGTCATGTGACCATGCATTCAATCATATTTGCAAGCCAGTTGCCAAGCACCTGAAATGCAGTCATATGACCGGGTGTGAGTATGTCAGTTGTAACTTTGAGGATAAGTCCTAAGTCATTTTTTTAAGTCCATTGTAACTTCCATCGTAACTTCAAATGGTTGCTAAGCAACTGATAAGCGAGTACTACCTATACACGTAATCTCAATTTAGTTCCAAGTAAACATTTTTGATAGGCTGAGTAAATATTTTGATAGGTTGTCTTTGCTTTAGATCTGGGCAGTGATTTAATTAGTATCACCTTGGCGTCCCGTTGACCTTACAG
Organism: Crotalus tigris; assembly: GCF_016545835.1. NCBI lineage: Eukaryota > Metazoa > Chordata > Lepidosauria > Squamata > Viperidae > Crotalus > Crotalus tigris. The sequence continues at coordinate 1,183,854 of NW_024096483.1, forward strand.
AGAATTTCATATTGCCAGCATTTGAATTGCTTCTGAGTTGTATTTTTCTTTTTTCTTTTTTAACCACTTGAGAAGAACCAGCAGCAGCAGCAGGGCAATAACCACACAAATGGAACTGGTCATCCAGGGAATCAAGACAACAGTCATACACAAGGGCCTCCTTTGAAAAAAGTGAGAGTTGTTCCTCCTACCACTACCTCAGGTGGACTTATTATGACCTCAGATTATCAGGTATCTCCTTTCATCTCTCTTTCCTAGTCTTTGTTGCATTACTTTGCGAAATATTTATTTTATCACACGTTTCAAGAAAATCATTGGACATGTATCTGTTTGAATCCACTTTTATTATTTAAAAAGATTAGTAATGAAATCTGCATACCACAAAGGGTGCATAAACTGTCTTCATTTTTATATTGCCTTCTTGCCAAGATTCATGAAAACAAAGATTTTGCTTCCTGAGCATTTTTGGGTGTGTCTTACAGACGTTTGGCTGCCAGTCATGAAAAATAACCTAGAATTTAATATATCACAAACCATTTTATAGAAATCTCTTGTTTTTACACAATAGCATTGTACATCCTTCGGTACCTGTAGGCTATGCTGCATACATGAAACATGAAAACATGGAACTGTTGTTGAAGCACATCTGGTACACCAAGTACAACTGGAATATAAAACCTCTTCTGCTTGGAATGCAGCTCAGATACATTGTTGTTACATATGTAAATGGGACAGTTGTGCAAGAGAGTCACATTACATTAAAAAGAAACGGCTACTCTGAAGGAATTTGATTCCAGAACAGAAAAATGTGGTACATGAACCACTTGTTGACCCGACAAAAATACTTTTGCAAAAATTTTATAAAAGCAATGAACTAGGAAAGTGAATGTTTATGTTATCTGAGACATGTTTCCAAGAGTAACTAATGCCAAGATTAGGGATTTTGATGGTCTACAGCTCAGATACATCATCAGTGACAAGTGATTTGAAGATCTGTAAGTGGGGCCAGATAAAAATCATCTAGAAAGCATTTAAGGATGTTGCTGAGAATCTTCTTGGCAATTACAAGGCAATAAACTACGTTCAGCTGATTGATAAACTTGTTACAGCATACAAGATCGTGAATCGTCACTAAAGATTCATTTTCTCCATTCACGCCTGGGACATTTTTCCTGAAAATCTAGATGCAGTCAATGACAACATGGTTTTACTGGAACAATAGAAAAAAACAGTATCAGGGCAGCTGGAATCCATCAGTGCTGACTGACTGTTCTTGTACACTATAGTGAGATGCATCGGACATTGAGCACAAACAAAAATCAGCAACAAAACACTTTTAGCCGTCTTGAATTCATGCAGCATGTTGGAAACATGCAATTAAATACATTATAGTCATTAAAAGTTAATTTCCTATTTCTCAAGATCCCCACTTGATATAGTCATTCTGAAATTATATGTTCATAATCACCAAATGGAATCAAAGCTTTTGAGAAAAAAAATTTATCCGTTGTATTCAGTAAAATCAGGTTACATATTCAGATGCTAAAATCTTTTTGACAATTTAGGCGGTTGATTTATTCATGTATTTAGTAGGCAGATTAGAAGCTGGCTCTTTTTCTTTTTGCTCACCATATTTTTATCTAGCATATCCTTGGCTTGGTCTCTGTTCAGTAGAAGTTATTTGCAGAAGGCACACAAAAGAAGGCCAAGGCTCAGCTTTTCACAAGTCATATGCTTTCTTATGAAAAGAATGTGCTATTTGTGGCAGGCTGCTCTATTCTGACTAAAGGACAAGGCTATGTTGCAATCCGGCATTTAATGGATATTTCTGTTTCAGACTGTCACACATCTGCAAACCTTATGTCAAATAAAAATGTTGGAATCAACGAAAGTACATAAAAGAGTCAAAAGGTGTAGAATCTTCCCTGTGAACAAAAAAACCTTAACAAGATGAGCTTTGGGGTTTCAGACAAAATATTAATGAGCAGCATTTTATCCATGATAATATTCCTCTATAAATATTGTTTCTGTAAAAAAAAAATCTCTCACAACTATTTTTCAATAGAAGAAACATGCATATAAGTCATATGTGACAAATAATGGTTATTGAATGTACAGTATTAAAGCAGGTTTTGTCCAATGTGTAATTTTTTCATATCATAAGGTTAACCAGTTTTAACTGTTATTTTTAAATTATTAAAGTCATTCATGGAGTATAACTTCATAGTTTTAATAAAGAGAAAGTGAATATGTTTCTTTACATATCTGTAGGCTTCCTAGGAGATATCTAAATAATTTACTTTTTCAAATAAATACTCACAATCACATTTCAGAATCTCTTTCTAATCTAGCATTTATTTTCCTGAGTATTTTGAAAATATTGCCAGTTAGCATAGCATAGTAAAGAGAGATATATGTTTTGTGTGCATTTGTGTAAAGCTGCAGTTATATATTGATAGCTACAGGTGCAAATAATCTACAGCCATTAGAAATGAAAATGAAATGAATTGCCAGTGAAGATACAGACAGCTGTTGCTTTTTATCAATCAATTATCACAAGTAAAGGAACCAGCAGACAAATGCCCTGCAAATTAGCCCTTGATAGAGTAGCAATAAAGACTCTGGAAAACATAATTAAATGCCACAATGACCTGCAAAGATCAAAATCATGCAGGCAGTGGTTTTTCCTGTGATATTCTATGGAATGAAAGTAGGGCTTTCAAGAAGCAGGATAGGAAGATTACGAATGCTTTTGAACTTTGCTATTGGAGAAGGCTCATGAGCAGGCATTTCATTTTCTCATGAGGAACTGGGACTGTTGTGGAGGGCCAAACTAGTAGCTCCTGAGTTAATAGCTTATTGTATCAAAGAGGATTTACCTTTTCCTATTCAGTTGTTGAATATAATAAAGCTCAAGATCTCAGCCTGCTGTCTTAAACACTTCTGATTATAATGGCATTGGGGACATTTTGAAATTATTACTTTATCTGCTATATGTGTGAAAAGATGAAGCCTTTTTTTTTTTTTTTGCATTGCCGGAGCTGGGGTGGGTGTGGCCTCCATATGATGCAACCGGCCCATGGGCCGGCAGTTTGACACCCCTGGTATATATGAGAACCAGTTATAGTTAATCTTTGTCATTGTGAATATTTAAAGAATGAATCAAAGTTAGCATAGCATAGTAAAGAATATTTGTGAATATTTAAAGAATGAATCAAAGCAAGCATGTTTTGCGAATAAAAGTAAATATATGTGTCCCAGGATAATGTTGCAGGATCCAATCTGAGTTGGTCACCGGGAGCAAAGGTTAAGCTTTCGATCAAACATGAACTGCACTTTGTATAAAAAGTCAATTGTGTTGTAATTCTTTTTCAGCGTTCCAACCCCCATGCTGCCTATCCTAACCCTGGACCAAGCACATCACAGCCCCAGAGTAGCATGGGATATTCAACTACCTCCCAGCAGCCTCCACAGTACTCTCATCAGACACACCGGTACTGAGCTGCACCTGAATAAAGTCAATGCACTGTTGCTAAGACTGCAGGACTGGCCGTGCTGCTGTCTGCCTGGAACCTGGCTTTGGGCTGCAAGAATGTACTGGAACTGTCAAAATGTCTGATAGCCACGTTCTGCTACTTTTCACAGGCTGGGAGTAGTCCCTCCCTCAGATTGTACCTGTTGATGGAATGAGACTTGAAAAGAAAGTACTAGCACAGTTTGTGTTGTGGATATGCTACTTCCATAGTTTACTTGACATGATTCAGACTGACCAATGCATTGTTTTCAGTGACAGTCTGTAGCAGTTGAAACTGTGAAATGTGCTAGGGGCAAGCATTTTTGTTGTTGTGAATTCTATTGATGTTGACAACATTATCTGACCAATAATACACACACAAAAATCTCTTAACTGGTATTTGAAGTATACAGTATATATTAATGAGATGAAAACAAACTATCTATGGCTTCAATTGAAAGAATTTTGATATACATTGATTTTTAGTGACTTCTTTGTGGGCTGATCCATTTTCCACATTGAGCAATGTTTTATGACCAACAAATTTGCTGCAGAGATTTTTTTAAAGACATAATAAAAAGAAACATAAACATTTTTTTCCAGCAGATTTACAAGCTTCCCAAAGATTAATTTTCAACATAAGTTTATTTTGTTCTCAGATCTATGATTTGACTGGTATTAAAGCTGCTATTTGATAGTAATGAGTGTGTTATTAAGATAAAGCTGTTTGGTTCAGCAAACTATACTGATTGTCATAGGCAATGTTTTTCCCCCCTCTTGGTGTTAACTGATTTGTGAGCATGCTTTGGAAGTTAAAAAAAGCATGAGTGATGTTCCCCTGCAAAAAAAACAAAAACAAAACAGTGCGACATTCATCCAGATATGTTTGTCATGACTTTTTGAGAGCTGGCTTGATGTAGTGGGTTTTAAATTTTCTTAAATATTTTTAAAGGTGTTCGCACATTTGTTTAGGGCACTCTTCCCCATCCTAGAACTTTGGATTTTGATGAATTGGATTTTGGCTCCACGTGTTTTCAGCCAGCATGGCTAGATCTGGGGGAGTTGGTCATTTGGAGGCCCTCAGGATGAGAAAGGCTGGTTTGTGGGGGGAGGGTCGCCCTTAATAAAGGATTATGATGTTAGGAGAACTTAGAATTTGAGGAAAAACTATACCATGTACTGTATCAAGCTATTTTACATGAATGATGCAGGTATTCTGAATTTTAAAAGAAATCAACATTGTTAAAAACAAGGTGTTATGTAATAAAAATATTTTTCATAAATCTGTATATGATTATATCTGTGCTTTATCAGTTGATACCCAATTTGTTCTGCGTAGACATTAAAATACAAGTAGTCCTCATTTAGAGACTAGAATTGGGACCGGCAACTCAAGTGAAATCATTGCTACGTGACACCACTACTATGCTTATGATCTTACTTCAGCTTTCCTTTGCTTAATAAACCTGAGAAGGTCATAAATGGCTGTAAAGCTACTTTTTCATCACCGTATCTGCAAATGATCGCTAAATGAGGCAGTTCCTAAATGAGGACTACCTTATGAAAATCCTACCTGTTTTCCCCCCCTCCATCTATTAAAAAAGTAATAGATGTTGTGTACCAATTGTGCGTCTTCCTAGACCAGGAGATCCTCCTCATGATCATTGATATTTCAGTTATTTCATATGGATTACTCAATGTGCTCTACCTAGGTCTGGATTTGAAAAGCATTCAGAAATTTCAATTGGTTCAATAGCTATACAAACTATTATAGGTGCTCCATGATCTGCACATGTTAGATTTCTGCTGCATAAGCTTCATTGGCTGTCAATTTGTTCCAGGTTCAATTCCTGGCATTGGAAATTCCTGATGCTGAAACCATACGTGGCATGGGCTCAGGTTACTTGAAGGACCACCTCTCCCCAATAACATCTACCAATTCCAATCCGGTTGAGCAGGAGGATCATGTGGCAAGTCCCATCAGCCAGAATGTATCATGTGGCAGGACCCAGAAAAGGAGTCTTTTCTGCCATGGCATTTGCCCTATGGAATATCATCCCTCCAGAGATCAGATTGGCCTCGAACTTGCTGGGTTTCTGCAGGACCCTGAAGACATGGCTTTGCCAATGGACACAGGGACCCAGCGATATGCTGGAGCCAATGCAGAGGATTTACTGGTTGTTCCGATAAATGGGATTATGAGCTGTATTTACATTGTATTGTTTTTAAATTGTTCTATCGTTTATCTTGTTTTTATATTTTAATTGCTAGCTGGACAGAATCATAGCTACATATAAGATGGGTGGCTATAGAAGTTTGAAAAATAAATATTCTGCTCACCAACTAGTTGTCAACAACTAGCCACGTATATACATGTACCCTTTTCACCCAAAAAGGTATATTGTACATGCCCCAACCTTTGAGTTTGGTTCAATGGGCTGTGGAAGATACCTGTAAAAGTATTTGTGTTTTTGAGTTAATGAAAAATCAGCTTCTTTAAGGCGTAACGCAGACCAGCTAACAGACAAAGCAATCCAAAATATGACAAAAGATTAAACATGATAGGGATAGAAATGTCAAAAAATTGAAGAGATTCTGTCAAAACAGATGCATAGTTTAAGAGGCTTGGTGGCAGGATTGGAAACAAGGATGGTTATTGTGCACACAAGCAGCAGTCAGTAATACTTTCTGCTAGCATAAGGCAATATACAGATAGTCCTCGATTTACAACTAATGAGCCTGTCCATGAGGGTCATAGGTTGCAAGAGTTGTAAACCAGTTCATGTGACACAGTCAATTTTATTACCTCTTTTTGCGGCAGTAGTTAAGCAGATCACCATAGTCATTAAGTGAATCCTGTGGTTGTTATGTGAAGCCATTGTTCAATAAGGTCTGGTTATCAAAAGTAAACAAAACATCCTAAATCGGTTGCACAGCGAATTGGAGAAATCCCCTCTTCTAAGAGCCTTTTTATTTATTATTGTTGAGATCCTATTCTATATTTAGTCTATACATTACAGTAAAACATTGTTTGCTATTGAACATTTGACCATATTAAAGCAAAATATATCATAACTAATATTTTATAAGTGACAATATCTGCAGGCGGGGAGCATATTAAGCAAAAGAAAACATTGCTTTTTCTTAGAGTAAAAGACCAGCTAGAGCAAGAATAATTGAAATCACCAAAGGTGTAATAATCCAAATTATCCAAATACTACAATACAATAGCCATGTGTCCATTTTAATCTGTATGTGGATTTGTACATATAATAGGAAACTTCTTGTTTGCTGAATACAGTTAATATGCTATGCCATTGAATACATACCTACATCTTTTAAGTTCTATCTTTCTTTCCCATTTGCTGCGATTTGGGATTAATAGTTAAGACATTAAGCTAGAAACCAGGAGACTGTTCTAGTCCTACTTTAGTCACAAAGTTAGCTAGTTAACTTTGGGCCATTCACTCTCAGCCCTAGGAAGAAGGCAATGGCAAACCACTAACAAAACCTTCCCAAGAAAAAACTGCAGGGATTTGTGCAATCAACAGGAATCAAAAATGATGTTAAGGCACCAAAAACAAAATAGAAAAAGAAAAAAGATTATCACCAGATAGGCTCATAGATGTTGGCCTTTGCCACATTCATGCTTTTGGTCAACTGAGGCTTTCACATAGTAAGGAGGAGGAAAAGAAAATTGTGTTATCATGTTGAGGCATGCTAATTATCATCTGCACCTTTTCCTGTTGATGATAAGGACAACATCAGACATTTTGGGCAAATTGGCCAGTATACCTTAAGTGCATCCAGAGCCCAGCTTTAATCTAGGCTACGCAAATTAGGATCACCAGCCTAAAGATTATGTTATAAGCCAGCATAAACTTCCTCACATAACCAAGATAGGTATTTTATACCAAAATATATTCAGTGATAAAATATTGGCTCATTTCATTGCTACAGTTTTACAGTCTCAGCATTAAAATTAGCCATAATCATTTAACATGCATCCCACTCCTCTCCCCAGAGACGTGTAACTTTTTAAAGCTGTAGAAAGAGCAGATAATTTTCTGTTCAATTTCTTCAACTGCATCTGGAGACAGGCCTGGAATTTGGCTTGGGATTTTCATTCTGAAATGTCATGGAGAGAATTTTACTGCTAATAAATATTTGAGATAACCACATTTCAGTGATATTTGCTGCCCAAGAGAAGTTTGGAGTTCCTGTTTAATGGAGGCAGGATAAATTGCCACTTTAGGCAACAAGGTTCCTGATATATTGATTCTTGTTATGAGCAAAATGCCTGATGTGCTTTTAATAGAGGAAAATTAATGAGTTAGTGATTTATTTCATTGTGGTAAGGTCATGTCTGAAAGTCAGCAATCCCAAGGGTTATAGTTAAAAAGCATTCAATAATGAAGAGTGAACACAGCCAACACATTCATGAAGGGTTCAAGAATGAGTAATGCCAATCTATTTCCTGACTGAGGCAATTGGCTTGTATTAGTATCAAAAGATAATGCAATATTTAGTGGCATGTACAGTTAATAGCTACAGTTGACTTAGAAATTTTGTTACCTTGAATACCAGGTACTTGGGCAATCATACTCTGCTTGTGTACCTTATGGAAGCATTTGGTAGAAATAGCTAATCGTACATAATCAAGACAGGTTCAATTCATGGTGACTGCAAATAATTCATGGTTCATCCAAGGGCAATGTGGTAGTCCTTTTGATTCTGGCCACTCACTAATTTAATTCAATTTATTTAGGCAGTAACCATTCTCTGGACAGCTCACAATGATAAAAGAATAAAATGCAATAATGTAGAATGTATAAAAAAACACCAGAGCCAAATAAGTAGCAAAATAGAAAACAAGATGGTGACTCTGGCCAACCATGCAAAGAATATATAAGAACAAAGCTTGAAAAATTCTCCAACCACCTGTCAGGACCAAGCTTAGAAACAACACAGTGAAGTCCAATCAAATTCACTCCTTTATTTGGTTACACATGGCGGACAGAATCTTGATAAACTAAAGCCACAAACTTCTAACCTACTAAATATATCCTGAAAGATTTTAGGGTTGACACCCTGAACCTCTTTCCTCCTCCCCCACTATTTTAGGATTATGCAGTCTCTTATTCTCTTTGGGAAAGCTGTGTATTGCCAAAACTCTCCCCTCCTGCTTCTCCAGGTGCGCATTCCACTCACCACCCTAACTCAAGTTCTGGAAGAATAGCCATGCCCTTTAAGGCCCTCTGAAACAGGATGTCAGATCTCAGGGTAGTTCATTCCAGAGTACAGGTACTATAATTGAGAAGATGCACCCAGAGTCCTAAAAATTGTCACTGTTTAATTGAAGAGATCCAAAGCATGCCAACCCTAATGGCTGGCATCCATTGTCTCCTCTCAACCTTTTTTAGTCCCATCATCTATTCATATCACATACCCATTGTACTGTATGTGTAGTATTGTCTTCAGAGAGTAGCCAGCCTTAATTTTATCCAAGATGAACTGAATAATTCTTCCTGCAGTTCATACTACTAAGCAACTGTATTCTACAGTGTGAAGGTGTCTATCTTCTTTCTCTTGCTTTTTCTCTGTGTCCAGCTTTTGCATGTATGCATTGCCACTAGAAAGACCCCACTTTTAACTATCCTGATCTTTGTGAAATAGGATACTAGGCTGAAAAGGTCATCTACTGCAATTTTATCTAAAAATGTTTTGGGAGATTACTTTGCAGGGGATTATGTAAGATATTTCTAAAGCTCTCATCCAATTCTCTTTTGCCTGCATTAGATGAGAAAATACTTGTGTGAAGGGACATCTTTGAAAATAGTTACACTTGGGTTAGGTAGGTTATTTATTCATTTATAAACTTGTATACCACCTACTAAAATATTAACACTGAACCAAACAGATTACTCAGCAAAAGTTTGGTTAAAACAGTTAAAAGCAACTCCTTATCTCCAGATGATCATTCAATTCCAATAGCTTGTTGAAAGAGCAGTATCTTTACTTCTTTCCCAAATTTAATCAAAGCAGTTCCTCTAACCACAAGAGGAGATTTGTTCCAGAGGGCCAGAATGATCACCAAGGAAATCTGACTCTTCTCTTCTCTCCCTTTTATTTTCCAGATTAGAACAGATTGGGCAGATTCTGTTTGAAGGAAATGGTCAAGCCCCACAGGCCTTCAGATCCACACCACCAACTTGACTTGCACTATGAAACTTATTGGTAATCAGTACAGTACCTGCATCATACTGTATAGGCCTTCCTAATGAATTGTGTCTCTCATGACAGCCTTTAGGTTGCTTAATTCTGCAACAATTGCAATTCCTGGATGGTCTTCAAGAACAAGTCCAGATACAGTAACGCAATCGTGGAGTTATAATGGCGTGAATTGCTCTTGCTAAGGCCCCACTCTAAAAAAGGATATAACTGATAGTCCAGCATACCTGTCTATAGTCATCACTGGTTGATCCAGTGGGATTCATGAATCCCATACCATGGACCTGCTCCTCTAGAATGTGTTCTTTCCTCTCCTGAGCTAGAGAAAGGCTTCACAACCCATATAATGTTACATGCACAAACAACTCCAACTTCCCCCCCCCCAAATTATTTCATCCTATTTAGTTTCTCATTGCCTCCAGATTTCAGATATGAATTCCTACTAGAGCTTCTGTCCAGCTTGGGGAGCAAAACTCCAACTGAGTATCAATGTCATAATAATTACATCTTATTCTGAAATGGTGGATGGGCTCCTTCCCTTAATATTAGCCAAGGTCTCAATAAAGTCCTCACAATCTCCCCTCATTCTTGGAATCATGGCTCCCAGTTCGCAAATTTCAGATAAGCTTCCTCTTCATATCCTCACCCAACCAGATTTTAGTAGTACATACCAGGTCTGTTTGCTCCTCTACCAAAAGAGCATCACCTTATTACAAATATATCTGGCATTCTATAGCAACAGACTGAGGCTAAGGTGTCCTGGATATAGCATCCAGGGGCTGGGTTAGAAATCCCCCTTCTCCTAGACAGGAATATTATAAACAAAAATTGGGCTGAGGAAGAGTAAAACCCATAGAGTTATTAGATTTTCTTCCCATTGGCAAAAGGAAAGAATAAGCTCAACAGTCTAGATCTCTTAGTTAAGATTAAGCCAGTTTTTTAAAAAGGTGGTTAATTTCCTGCTAAAAAGCAACAGGAAATCTTATCTTTTGAAAATGCTATATCCAGCTTTCCCCAACATGGTACTTACTAAGTGTTTTGAAGGTAGGATGTAAAAAGTTTACACGTTTTAATAAAATGTATTGATCAGGCGTACAGACTCCCAATTGTTTGCTTCCATAATTAATATATCTCTCTTCCTACAAATTCTTCTAAAATATCTATGCCTCTGGTAAAGGGGAAAGCATTATCCAGCCAAAGTTTTTCTCTCTTACATAGATTTCCATAGTAATCTTACAATTATGAACCTGGAAGGAACCCGAAGCAATGACATCCATGTTCCCTTCACATTTTCATTCCAAGTTCTCCAGATGCTTTTTCCCCTGAATCCACTAGGGGGCAAGTATCAATATTATTGTGCTTTTTTAAATCCAGATTTTTAAATTACTTTACACTCACTAGAGATCAAATTTCAGGTTATTTTTTTTTAATTTCTTAAGAAATTTATCAATAGTAACTTAGCTAAGTCAATAATGTTTGCAAAGAATTTCCTATCATCTTCAAGATAGTTTCTGCTGTCAGATTGGAATTTAGGGTAGGTAGGTGTACAGTGAAGTTGAAGCTCAAATACTTTGGCCACCTAATGAGAAGGAAGGACTCACTGGAGAAGGGCCTAATGCTGGGAAAGATTGAGGGCAATAGAAGAACGGGACGACAGAGAATGAAGTGGCTGGATGGAGTCACTGAAGCAGTAAATGTGACCTTAAATGGATTCCAGAAGATGGTAGAAGACAGGAAGGCCTGGAGAAACGTCCATGGGGTCGCGATGGGTCGGACACGACTTCGCAACTAACAACAACAAGGTGTACAGTATCTTTAGTTTCCACCCCAAAAGAAAAACCCCAGAAAAGTAGGTTTACACATGAACTACCATGTATAAATTATTGAGATGTAGAGAACGGCAGAGGAAACTAATGAAATGCATAATTCCAATCCCTCTAACTTCTCCTCTATAACAGATGGAAATTCTTCTGGAAAGTGGGCAATTTAGTGTTTGGGAGGCAAAGAGCTGTGGGGATTCAGGCACTAAAACAATGTAACTGAGACTACATCAAGAATGGCATTTGTCATCTTTCTTTCTTTTTTCCTCTTTTTTCCTTCCTTCCTTCCTTCCTTCCTTCCTTCCTTCCTTCCTTCCTTCCTTCCTTCCTTCCTTCCTTCCTTCCTTCCTTTCTTTCTTTCTTTCTTTCTTTCTTTCTTTCAAAATACATCGTTCATGTACCTGAAGGGGTTTATACCAAATGGTGTAATGGTTAAAACAGCAGGCTTGAAACCAGGAGATCACGAATTCTAGTTCCAGCTTAGGCCCAAAGCCAGCCCAGTCATACTCATTCGGCCTTAGGAAGAAGAAGGCAGCGGCAAACTACTTTTGAAATCTTGCCAAGAAAAATGCAGGCAGTCACCAGGAATCAAAACGGGAGGGAGGGAGGGAGGAAGAAGAAAGGAAATATAACAAAGTTCATATGAAGATCTTGATGTGTTGACACTGAAATCTGGTCTTTTGATGCAGGGGATTTTAGAGATTAGTATAGCTACTGAGAAGAATCTTTTCCTTGTCATCAACAATCAATCATACCTCTGCAGGCCCACTTTCAGATGTTAGAAAATGTAAAGGCTAGTGTGAAGGAAGTGTTGGAAAGATTATTAATCACATTCTGAATTGTGCTTAGAAATGAGCAATGTGTAAGGGCGGAAGCAATCATTTTTATGTATTTCTTATCTTAAACTCTACTGATTTTCAGTAATAGAAAAGGTTCCAGGAATTTTTTTTTTTTAGAAAAAGGAATGCACAGAGTCTGTAGATTACCTCTGTTCCAAAGTTTTCTTAGAATCAGGCAAAAGTTAATAGAAAAAATATTTGAGATAGAAAGGGAAAATATATTCTGTGACATTTAGAGGTAAGTAAACTATGCTTAGAATTATGAAAAAAGTGATGTTCTCTGAATCTGCATTAAGGTTTCATATATTTGCTCTCCTAGAAGAGTGAAACTTGGTTCCATTGACAAAATAAAGAATTGAATGGAGAACCAACACAGTTGCTCAAAGTTTCTTGAAAATTAGCCAGACATTAGTAGATAAGCAGAAAGCAATTTCTTATGTCCAGAGAGAGAGATGGAGATTGTAGGACTAATCAATCATTGCATTTGTGTTTTGGTCAAGAGAACTATCCCAAAAATGAATGGAATGGTTAATTGAACCAGAACTTCCAAAATCTTGCCTCCTTCTAATTGGGAAGCATAGATGATATCAAATGATCTCACCAGTCCCCACCCCCATCTTGATGGCTTTACAGTACTTAGGATCTAACAGAAGTATGGGAGCTGAATGCTACTGAAACTGCAAACTGCTGCTGGATGAAAAAGAAGGCAGTTAACTGATATACACCACTTGGCCATCTCCATTATGAATAAGGACAAATACAGATAGTCCTTGACTTACAACAGTTCATTTAGTGACCGTTCAAAGTTACAAGGGCACTTTAAAAAGTGACTTATGATAATTTTCCCTTTACGACCGTTGCAGCATCCCCATGGTCACGTGATCAAAATTCAGACACTTGGCAACTGACTCAAATTTATGATGGTTGCAGTGTCCCAAAATCAATTTTTGCGACCTTCTGACCAGCAAAGTCAATGGGGAAACTAGATTCACTTAACAACCATGTTATTAACTTAACAACTGCAGTGATTCACTTAACAATTGTGGCAGGAAAGATTGTAAAATGGGACAGAACTCATTTAACAAATGTCTCATTTAGCTACAGAAATGTTGGGCTCAATTGTGATTGTAACCCAAAGACTATCCGTACATCACATTCTATCCACAAGAATCTCACCAGTATTTCTTCTCTTCTAAAAGTAATTTTGAGTGCAAATTCTTTTTTAAAAAACAAATAGAATGAGCTGTTTGGAAAAAATATTCCGGACATTTATATAGGAGATCTTGGAGATAAGCATTTCTTTGAATGAAGAAAAGAGCTGGCAAATTATGTTATAACTGGGTGATAAATCCAGAGATAAAAAAAAGTTACAAATAGTATCCACTCTATTTTTGACATGCCATAGTGCTGCATCCATCCATTACTGTTCTGTATCTGGCCTCTGGAAAATATCAGTGTGCTATTACTTTTTTTCATAATTCTGGGAGAGGATTGGAAAGAAAATCCCTAGTATAGGAACAAAACACACTAGAATGTCAACAGTCCTTTGGGGAAGATAATATGATGAGCCAGAAGCTGCAAAGTCCAGCATTATAAAGAGAGCTCGTGGTACCCCAGGAGATTCTTGTGGCATTTATCCTGCTTAGTTTTTCAATAACTTCTTTCTCTTCCTTTCTTGCTTAGTTTTGAGTGCTACATAAACACTGACAGATGGGAAGCAAGGAAACTGCTAAAAGCTGGAGGAATGGAATAAAAGGGGTCTCTGTGTTTCTGGATTTGGCTTCAGGGAATTGAGCTTTCTCTAAGGCTGCCCTCTTTCTTCCACCCCCTCCACTTCTCTGGATATGCATGCATTCATTCATGCAAACATTCAGCATGTGTATCTTTTTTTTAAAAAAATCCATTCAATCATATCCAGTTTTTAGAGATTGCCTGGACAACACGTCCCTGTAGTTTTCTTGGCAAGCTTTTGTCAAATGCCGGGGAAATCAGGAGATTCAGGCAGTTCAAATGAGTATAAAGATTAATTGCAAGCTTAAGGTCTCTACAAGAATCTGAACTACTAACGGTCAAGGGAAATTAGCGGGAATTAAGAAGGAACTCAAGATGGGTTGGATTTAGCTCTCTTGCTGGCATGCAGGGACATGGTTTGACCCCTCACTCAGGCTCAGCATGGTCATCTCCTACAGGTTTTTTTTTCCAAAAATGGTTTGTTATTGCCTCCTTCCTAGGGCTGAGAGAAAGTGATTGGCCAAGGTCATGCAGCTGCCTTTGTGCCAAAGGTGGAACCAGAACGCACAGCCTCCTAATTTCCAGCCTGGTGCCTTAACCCGTGGTCTGCAAGCTTGACAACTTTAAGACTTGTGGACTTCAGCTCCCAGAATTCTTCAGCTGAAGTCCACAAGTCTTAAAGTTGTCAAGGTTGCAGACCCCTGTCTTAACCACTACACCAAACTGGCTCTCATACATACATTTACCCACATATATCCAGGCATGTCCGCATTTGTGTGGGAATTTGATCATATTTAACAGTGATATTTTTGAAAGAATGGTTGTTTGGTAATTTGGAATTTTGATTTAATTTGGAGGACAATTATCCAAAGAAAATAAGAAACAATTCTTTTATTTAATCTCAGTTTAGCTTTATTCAATTGTAAGTAAATGCTTATAACATTTCAATGAAAGAAGTACTTTTCTTAGTTATTCATTCACTAAGTAAGTATGAACGAGCTTAATTAATATGTTTTTCTGGTTCTGCTCACTATAGTATGGACTGTGCATAATTAGCTAAACCCCTAATGTATGCCTTTAATACGTTACATTGGCAAAATCTGGAATCTAGAAATTATAAAAAGAACAATGAAATGTTGCACATTTTTGTTACTAGGCTATATGTGTGTATGGCTAAAATACAGTGCCAGATTAAAAACAGAATAATTCAAAAAAATTGGAATATTTCTCAGATTCCTAAAATATTCATGTAATGCCTAAGAATCTGAAATGTTTCAATTCTGTTTAGAAGATCTCCCTCTGACAGCAACTAAACATATGCTTAGCAGCCAATAGCATCTGACTGAATTTTATATAAATGTTAATCATTTGCGTCTGGAGAACATCAGGCTTAGAATGTTAGTAGCCCTAATTTCCTAATTTGATATTTTTCCTTCTCACTGAGTTGCACTAGGAACATATGGGAATTTGGATAATTAAAATAATCTGGGCAGAAAAGTTGGTGAAATGGCCTAGGAAACTTGGCAAGGCCAAGGGAGTGACTGAAGTTATTTTCATGCTAATGGGAACCAACTTGCCTTCCCTGAGTATTTATTTATTTATTTATCATATGGCATATTCACATCCTAATTCAGTAAAAAGGAACACGGGTAAAATATAAAACATAGACTATAATAGATTCCCAATGGAGTATCCAGAAAGAACAATGCAAGACCAGACCTAAAGTTTTATTTACCCAATCATATGAACATCTCTACTGTACTATTGTTTTCAGATTGTATAATGTACTTTCAGATAAATACAATTATTTGTCTCTCAATTTATTCATATAATATTATATGCCACTGGATAGTGTAGTGGTTAGAGCATTGCAGGAGACCTGGGTTCAAATCCCAGTTGGTACCTATCTTATTAGTAGGGGTCCTTGGGCAAAGACACCCCCCAACACTTCACCTGCCTACCTCAAAATATGCCAGTTCTGATGTTGCCCGGATTAACAAGGTCTCCATCAG